>NC_057345.1:26652500-27365000 GCF_016509475.1 Prionailurus bengalensis
CTCAGGGGAAGCCCCCTTTCGCCCAGTTCTGCTCCTCCCAGGCTCAGACAGCTTTTCGGCCGTCTTCTTGCCACAAACGTGGTCAACCTAGTGCCAGCCTCCCAGACTCTGCTGCCAGAGACTCAAGGTAGATGTTCCTTGAAATCAATAAAGGCTGTATTTTATACAGGTTGGCTCCGTCCTCTGTTCTGTACTCCCACCCACAAGACCCTGAGGGCAGGGAAGGTAGGCCTCAGGAGGGCTGTACGTCTGGGGGTGAAGGCAGACTGGGGCTGGGGTTGATCTGGGTGGGGATGTGGGTGGAACCTACTGGTATATATGTTGTGATTGTAAGTGTGGTCACAAGAGGACGCTGTGCTCCCTCTGCAACAGCGCTTCCCGCGTTTCTAGTGAGAACACTGCTCTGAGCACACACACAATCATTGTTCTCCCCATAGATAAACCACACTCCCTCCTCCTTTATAACCCAATCACCACCATCAACAATCCACGTCCCCACCCTGTGTACACAAATCTCTGTTATTCATACTCTCATTCCTTATAATATGCCACAACAGGATGGTTGTCTCCTCTAAAGGTGGGAGTCCCAGCCTCACTCAAGCATCATTCAGCAGCTCCTTCCATCTGCCCTGAGCATCGTTGGCTCACCGGGGCCCTGGCAGGAGGTGGAGACTGCATAGGAGAACAGGAGCTGAACTCAAACAGCTCCGAGTCAGGGGAGACAGTAACATACTCGTCTCCTGCAGTAACCAACAGTTGGGTGGTTCACAGCCCCCCCCACCCCACCCCCAGTACTGTGTGGTGACCTGCAATTTAGGGGACACCAACATTCAAGCCAGACTGGAATGGAAAGCAAAAGGGGGTGCAAGTCTCCACTAATGAGAGACACATTTAGTGACCATCAAAGCCAAGGCCAGGGGCCAGAAACCTAGGAGCAGTGAACCAAGAGCCAATGCAGGCAAGGAGAGGGCAGATCACTATGTCCACAGAACAGGCTGTGGTTCACCTTTGCTCTTTCGTGTGGCTATTAGCGGGGTGGGTAAGCTAACCAAGCTTAAAGGGCCCAGGGTTGGGCTGACACCCACCCCCTACAGTCTGAATCATAGCTTAACCACTTCATGACCACAGTCACCATGCTGCACCTTGGGCAAGCTTTCAGAACAGCAGTCTTGTCATCATTACAATGTGAATTGCACCAGTCAGGGTCCCAGCAAAAAACAGATGGCACATTCAAACCCAGTAACTTTAAAAGAGTTTCCTTGAGGGATATTTTTTCATGTTTATTTATTTTGAGAGAGAGAGAGCCGGTGCATATGCACATGAACACGTGCGCAAGTTGGGGAGGGGCAGAGAGAGAGAAACCCAAGCAGGCTCCACGTTCAGCATGGAGTTCAACGCAGGCTTGATCTCACGACCATGATATCATGACCTGAGTTGAAAGCAAGAGTCAGACGCTTAACCAACTGAGCCAATTTGTTTTAAAAAGTATGGGCATGATCAAGGAAACCACAAACACTACTGCAGTGCCCTGGGGCTTGTACCAGGGTAGCCATGGACTGGGTTGCCACACTGGAGCTGCAAGGATGCATTCCACCCCAGCGACCAAATAAATACCCCAACTTCACTTTCTCATCTCCTGCTCTCCTGCCAGTGGCTCCCACTGACACAACCCAACCAGGATCCAGAGAGCAAGGGAGCCAAATGAGGCAGCCAGTTATGGCTCAGCCTCCTGGGGCACAGAGCAGGGTGGAGAGTTGACCCGAGGGACAAAGGGACCATATTCATCCCAGCACTCAGAGCAGTACTACCCCTGGGGTTGCTGTAGAGATGAGACACTGAAGGTAACCCAGCAGTATGGTGCTAATGTGTTCAGTAAATATCCAGGAAGGAGCTTGCCTGCTGCCCAGACCACAACAAGGCCAGTCGTAGCCTGGCCTGGATGATTGCAAAGGTCTCAGGGAAGGTCTCTCCTACTTGCTGCCACACATTCCAGCATCTTCCAGGGCAGTTTCAGCTGCCTGGCCAAGGATGGCTTGGAGGCCAGAGCAACAAGAGGACATCACTGGCTAGCTCAGCACAGACTGAGCCTCCAGCCCCAGGCCCCTTCTCCAGGCTGGGGGTGAGGACCGTGGTTGACAGGATGTCCCAGCCCTGTCCTGAGATGTGCCACCTTCGGCCTGAGAGCCTGAGAGCTGTTCTGAGCAGTGCACCTCACTCTCCTGATCCAGGACACCTGGAGCTACTGTTCACCATCCAGAGTCCCCAGCACACAACGCTGTCACCACAAGGTGGCTCTCATGTCCCCTGGCCTTCTCTTCTCAGGGTACAAGCTTCTATCTCCTCCTTCCCCAGCACATGAGCATTCACTGCAAGCCTCCTTCCCTCACGCACATGATAGATTTAGATTTCACACACACACAGCCTTCACAACCACACCTACTGCACGAAATAACAGCCACCATGCAGCCCAAGCTAAACAGGAGATTATCTTGTGTCATCACCCTGGTCTCAGCTTCCTATTATGGATTGAATGTTTGTGTCCCCCCAAAATTCACACCTTGAAATCCTAACTTCTACTGTAATGGTATTAGGAAGTGGAGCCCTTGGGAGGTGAAGCCCTCGAGAATGGGATTTGTGCCCTTCGAAGAAGACACAGAAGAGGGAGGACCTTTCTCCCTTCACCATGTGAGGACGCAATGAGAAGACAGCCCTGTGTAAACCGGGAAGAGGGTCTTCACCAAGAACCTTTTTGGACTTCCAGCCTCCAGAACCGTGAGAAATAAATTTCCATTGTTTAGGGCCCCCGGCGTGTGGCATTCTGTTACAGCAGCTTGAGCTGAGACAACCACATCATCTCGCACCTGGATTACTACAACAACGTCCCTGCTTCCTGCCCTAGCTCTGGGAAGCAGAAGAACGGAAAGGGGAGGAAGCGGGACTGAGCGACAAGACCTGTTGTGCTGTGTCCATCAGGCAAAGATTGTCGGTTAGAGGCGGTCACGTGGAGTTGGCTGGGCCCTTGACCGCTGCTTGGCTCAGTCACTGCCTGGGGCCACCCCCCCGAGCTTGGCCACCTGGACAGCTGGAGTGGACCTGAAAGGGCTAACAGCTGGAGGCTGTCAGCTGCCCAGACTCCCACAGCTGGGCAACAAGTCCTATCCCAAAGGGGGATGTCCATATTCACCGCTCACCCCCACAGTCCATTCTCGGCACCACAGCCCCAGTGATCCTTTACAACCCAGGTCAGGCCGGGTCACCCCCCTGCCTGCACCTCCTGAGACATCTCACACAGCCCTTGAGGGGCCTCTAAGATCTGCCCACCCCACACCTCATCTGCTCTCTCTCAGAATGCACCCCTTCTCTCTCACCTCACTCCAGCCACATGGACCTCCTTGCTGCCCTCAAGCAGGAAATGTTCCTGCCAGGCATGTTCCTGCCTCAGGGCCTTTGCACTCTCTGTTCCCTCTGTCCAGAAGGCTCTTTTGCTCCATCCTTTCCTTCAGGGTGCGCATCAAATGCCCGCTGCTTAGTGAGAGAATCTCCTCTCTTCTACTCAACATCAAAACTGCACCCTCAGCATGCTCAACCCTCCCTCCCTGCTTTCCACATAGCTTTGTTGCCATCTAGCAGGTTCTGTGTTCTGTCTCCCCACAGCTAAAGTGTAAAATCCCCAAGGACAGAGAGTCTTGTCATTCCCTGGTTGGTCTCCAGGGACCACTGTGTAAGACAGTGCCACAGCAGCAGGGGGTGCTCAGTAAAAACATGCTGAATTAGGGGCGCCTGGGTGGCACAGTCGGTTAAGCGTCCGACTTCAGCCAGGTCACGATCTCGTGGTCCGTGAGTTCGAGCCCCGCGTCAGGCTCTGGGCTGATGGCTCGGAGCCTGGAGCCTGTTTCCGATTCTGTGTCTCCCTCTCTCTCTGCCCCTCCCCCGTTCATGCTCTGTCTCTCTCTGTCCGAAAAATAAATAAACGTTGAAAAAAAAATTAAAAAAAAAAAAACATGCTGAATTAATACGTTCATATATGGGGCAGGTGCCCTGCTAGGTGCTGGGGATGTAAAGAAGACCCCACTGCGTGCCCTCTAGGGGCCCTCAGTCTCATGCAGTAAGTGACGCACCCGGGGTGGGAGGAAGGGAAATGGGGTGGGGGGAGGTTTAATCGGTAGAGAGTTTCAGTTTTGCAAGATGAAAAAGTTCTGGAGCGCTGTTGCTCAACAATGTCAATGTACTTAACACCACTACTAAATGGTACATTTTTTAGCAGTTCAGATGGTAAATTTTATGTGTTTTTTTTTTTTTACCACAACTAAAAATAAAATTTTTAAAAATAGCCACCCAAAAACCCAAAATAAAACAATGTACCCAGGGGCAATACGTGAGCCACTGAGGGCACCAAGGCTCACCTAACCCAGGGGAGACAGCAAGGGGGCTTCTGGGAGAAGTTGACATAGAGCATAGAAAGACTTGTAGGCTAGGCATGTGAGGGCACTCCAGGCAGAGGGAACGGCATGGGCACAAGTAGAGCGCTCAGAGAACTACAGTAATGGAGTATGGCTCAATCACATAGTGAAAGGGGGAGAGGGATAAGGCTGGAGGCCAGGAGACCCACTGAGAGCACACTGAGACAGTGGCCTAAACAGGGTCAGGGCAGTGGGAAGACAGGGAGGTGTGGGGTTCCAAGGATGCGTTGCCCTCTCCACCTGCTCCTCTCTCCCTCCAGGAGAGGGGATCAGAAAGGCTTGGGAGAGCCTGGGCCCAGCAGCGGGAGAGGAACTCAGAGCAAGGCTGTCTTGGGGGCGTGGTAAGAACCCGCCTCCAGGGACCTCTGTTCTCATGCTCTCCGAGGTCAGAACTAAGTGGGCGCAGTTGTCAGCTTTGGAAATCCGGGAGGAGGCTCTGCTCAGCCTGGCCCTGAGGGACAGGCCTGGAAGGGGAAGCCAGCTCAGTCTGATCCTGAAGTTTTGAGGTCTGAGCCAGGCCCAGCACACTTGCTGCCCCAGAAGTCTGCTTGCCAGGGCTGAGGGCAGGACCCTCAGGGACCCAGCCCTGGGGCACTGGGAGTCTGAGGACTGAAGCCTGCTGCAGAAAACCTGCTGCAGAAAAACCAGGACCGTTCCACCACCTGTCCCCAGGCCTCAGCCCCCACCTGCCACGTTTCCTTTCCTTAGCTGTCCTGCCCCCCACCACTCCACTCTGGGTCTCCTTGCCCTCAGTCCTCTCTGCTCCCATCAAGACCAACCCACAGACTCTTTTTGTCACAACTGTTTCTTCACGACATTTTTAGCCACTGCTCACTTGAAAACTCCTTGTGTACCACTATGCTATGTGCTGACTGGATCTCCTATCAACTCCACACAGTAGGAACAATCACCATCCCCATTCTACAGAGTAAGAAACTGAGGCACAGGGGTTTAAGCAACTTGCCTAAAGGCACAGGAGTCCTCAGCAAAGTCTCAACTTCTAGATTCTTTGGCCTCCTCCCAGCAAAGTCTCAGCACCCTAGGGGCAGCAGCCAAGGTCTCGAGACCTTGCAACCCAGGCTCTTGCTCACACTGTTCCTTCTGCCTAGAATGTTCCCCCTTGCACCCCCTTCAACCGGCTAATTCAGTCTTCTCAGGAAACGTCCCTAACCAAGTCCCCTCTGAGTCACCCTGTAGTCCTCAGGAGAACCTTCCAGATTTGCTACTTTACTCTTACCCAAGTGCTGATATGCTCAATTCCGGCCTCCTGTAGCAGCCAGTGAGAGTGGGAGACCAGAGACCACACCTGGCTGGCTATGGTCAACCCCCCAGCTCCACTTACAATGCTGCAGCACAGCAGACCCTCATTAACTTTCATCCACAGGGCGATGCCTGAATGAAGGATGGCAGGTTCTGCCCCCCCCCCCCACTTTTTCATTCCTTTGGGAGACCCCTCCCCATTTAGAGGCATGAGCAAGGGATCCAAGCTAAAGGTGGAGAGCCCCTCCTCTTCAGTCTCCAGTGATCTGTGGGAGTTGCTTAGTGACCTCTGATCGCCTGCCCAGGAGTGGAGATGTTTGAGAATTCCGCAAGAATTCAGGCTGGGTTGAGAGCCCAGCTCCACCACGGACTCTAGGGAGGGGCAGATATAACCCCTCTCTCCCGATGTGGTCCCCCACGTCCTGATGAGCCTCGACTGCCAAGTCCGGGGCACACGGTGGCACCCTGAAAAATGAATGGTCTTCTCTCTTTTTTCTGACATAGGGCAAGAGGACCCCATGGTCAAGGAAAGGTCCTTCCCTCGAGGCCCCACACCCTCATCCGCATCTGCCCATCCCTCACAGCCCTCAGGTCAGTTGCAGGATCAGAAAGTTCTCGCTGTGATCCTTTTAAATCCAGCCACCTGGGAAAGGTTTGGCCCTGCAGAACTCCTGTTCCAGAGCCAAAGAAACTGAGGCTGGGAGGGTTCCGGGTCGGAACACCGCGCAGAAGGCGAAGAAGGGGAGCCAGAGGCCTCTCAAGCCCCCTCCGCCTCCTAATTCCCAGTGCCAGTCCCGGGGCCCTTTCCTTAAGCGTCGCTACAGGGAGTCGGCACCTCCTGGTCCCCGCCCCCGGCTCTGAGAAGCGCCCCGCCGCCCTCCCGTGGCGTTTCCTGCCCCCACCCCGCCCCTCCGCGCTATTTAAGGCGCCCCCGCCATCCGGCGCCGTCCAGCAGGGCTCCCGCGGGCGCCGCTCCGCCGTCGCTCTAACCCCGCCGCCACCTGGGCCACCCGGCAGGCAGGCGGTGAGTTGGGCTTGGGGGTGGGGAGGGCCAGGACGCCACCTGCTAACGAGCGAGCGGGGCGGGGGGAGGGAGACGCCTCCGCCACCGGCCACTCGGCCGCCACGGGCTGAGGGTTGCTGGGGGGTCGGGGGAGGCGCGACGGCTGCGGGCCAGGCTCTCTGCTAAGCCACGTTACTGGCTTCTTTCACTGTATCCTTATAACCCTAGGAGGTGGGAGTATTATTTCCATTTTACAGGAGAGGAGACTGAGGTGCTAAGGTTGACGCTTACCCAGGGTTAGTTAGCAAAAGGGAGCCAGGACCAAAGTCTGATTCCAGAGCCTGGCGCTAAAGAGCTTTGCTCCTTGAAGAAGCGCCTCCCCTGCCCCCTTCCCTGCATTTCTTCCCCCAGCTCTCTGCCCACCCACCTCCCCCATACCCCGTGTTCTGGGAACTTGGTGGCCTATGCCTCCACCCTGCTATGACAGTTCTTTTAAGAGTCTAGAATTTATCAACAACAGCTTGGGGGCCCAGGGGGTATGGAGGAAGGGGGTAGGATCAGTGTCCATACTTAAGTGGCAGGTGGTCACTATTGTTGACAGGTGGAACTAATGCAGGATGTTGCCTTTAGCATCTAACACCCTTCCCACCTGCCCCTTACCGCAGCTCAAAGGTTAGAGTGAGGTCAGCTGGGTGACTTACCATGGGCAGGGGGGCAGGGACCTGAGGTTTTGGGCCCCCTGAGAAGCTGAAGATAGCACCACCACTGCCCACAGTCAGGGACAGCCAGCCCATCATGGGCAAAAGGAAGGAGGGGCATAGCACAGCCATGTGACCTGGGGTAAGTTCCTCAGATTCTGTTCCCATAAGCTCAGGAGCCTCAATTTGATCCAAATCTTGAGCTGTGTTATCCTGGGACTCGGCCTGGGAACAACAGGGATAGAGAGGTATGACAAAACAAGGACCTAGTAGCCATCATCCAAAGATCAGCTTTTAGTCCTGACCACCCTGCTGGCTGTGAGCCCCCAAGCCAGTCCCTTCCCCTCCTTGAGCCTCAGTGTCCCTGTAGGTAGAATGGGTGTGGCCAACCTCCCTGCAAGCTTGTTGCCAGGACAACTGAGAAGGATGTCATGCTGACTGTGTCCTCTATCTCCCTGCAGACGGAGGAGGCCGGGTAGCCATGGGTGACTGGGGCTTCCTCGAGAAGCTGCTGGACCAAGTCCAGGAGCACTCGACTGTAGTGGGCAAGATCTGGCTGACGGTGCTTTTCATCTTCCGCATCCTCATCCTGGGCCTGGCTGGCGAGTCCGTGTGGGGCGACGAGCAGTCAGATTTCGAGTGTAACACGGCCCAGCCGGGCTGCACCAATGTCTGCTATGACCAGGCCTTCCCGATCTCCCACATCCGCTACTGGGTGCTGCAGTTCCTTTTTGTCAGCACACCCACCCTGGTCTACCTGGGCCACGTCATCTATCTGTCCCGGCGTGAAGAGCGGCTGCGGCAGAAGGAGGGGGAGCTGCGGGCGCTGCCAGCCAAGGACCCACGCGTGGAGCGAGCACTGGCAGCCATAGAGCGTCAGATGGCCAAGATCTCAGTGGCAGAGGACGGCCGCCTGCGGATCCGCGGGGCACTCATGGGCACCTACGTGGCCAGTGTGCTCTGCAAAAGTGTGCTGGAGGCAGGATTCCTGTATGGCCAGTGGCGTCTCTATGGCTGGACCATGGAGCCAGTGTTTGTGTGCCAGCGCGCCCCCTGCCCCTACCTCGTAGACTGCTTCGTCTCGCGCCCCACAGAGAAGACTATCTTCATCATCTTCATGCTGGTGGTCGGACTCATCTCCTTGGTGCTCAACCTGCTGGAGCTGGGACACCTGCTGTGCCGCTGCCTCAGCCGGGGGGTGAGGGCCCGGCAGGGCCAGGATGTGCCCCCGGCCCAGCGCACCTCCTCGGAGCCCTACCCTGACCAGGTCTTCTTCTACCTCCCCGTGGGCGAGGGCCCCTCGTCCCCGCCTTGCCCTACCTACAATGGGCTCTCATCCAGTGAGCAGAACTGGGCCAACCTGACTACGGAGGAGAGGCTGGCTTCTTCCAGGGCCCCCCTCTTCCTGGACCCGCCTCCCGAGAGTGGCCAGAAATCCCCCAGTCGCCCCAGCAGCTCTGCTTCCAAGAAGCAGTATGTGTAGGGGACTGGGGCTTATGTCACCCAACAGAGGGGCCCAGGGAAGTCTGGCTGCCTTGGATGCCCTCTCCCTGAAGACTGCAGGAAAGAGGGGAGCAAGGGAAGCAGATGCTTGCTGGCCAGGAGCCCTCATTGCAGATTGTGTTGAGCATCTGGGGCTTTCCTGGTGACCAGAGGGGCACCATGGATCCCCCTCCAGAACATGACTCTGCCACAGGCACAGACAAAGCCAGCTTGGGGTGCTCCAGACCAAGGGCCTTGTGGGGCCTCTAGACTTTTTCACCTGGTTCAGAGCAACCCGGAGCCAATTTACCCCTCCCTCATGAAAGATTCACCTCTGCCCACGTTGTCCTCACAGGAAAGGGCTGGTTGAGGCTGCTGGGTCAGAGAGCTCACACACAGCCTGTGCTGGTTCTGGCCCTGTCGAGGGGACTGGTGTCTCGTTCTCACTCCTTCCTAGTTCCACTGTTTATGCTTCTAAAATAAACAAGACTTGGTCACAAGCTACGTGTGTCCTGATGCTGTCATGATGTGCCTCCTGGGAGGTTGGGGGGCAGTCGCCTGGCCCGGCTTCCTTTTCTTTGCAGTCTCGTATGATCCGTCTTTGGCCTCTGCAACCCCAACTCCACCCAGCGTCTTAAACCCTCAAACCCCTACATCCTGCCTCCTAGCAGCCCTGAGTCCTGAACGCTCACCTTTTGAAATGCCTCTACCACGCAGCCCCCCACAACAGCCAAAGCCCCTGCCTGTCCCCATCCTACCCCATGGCCATCCAGTGCCCTGGCCATGCTGAGTGCAGTGTGCTTCCTTACTGGACACTCTGCTCCCAAGCCCTCTACCCTATCCCAGCTCATTCTGGACCCCTTGGTATTTGGGGAGGCAGATTTAGATCACTTGCCTCCTCCTACCTTGGCCCTTTCTAGTCTGCCCCCCCTAAAGGCCTGCAACATATCTCCTCCCCATGCACTGAGTACAGAGAAATCTTGCCTCTGAGTCACAAAGTTTGCAGTAAAAGTAGTAAAAAATGGAACTGGATGGGGCGCCTGGGTGGCTCAGTCGGTCAAGCGTCTGACTGGCTCAGATTGTGATCTCGCAGTTTGCGAGTTCGAACCCCGCATCAGGCTCTGTGCTGACAGCTCAGAGCCTGGAGCCTGCCTCGGATTCTGTGTCTCCCTGTCTCTCTGCCCCTCCCCAGCTTATGCTCTGTCTCTCTGTGTCTCAAAAATAAATAAAACGTTAAAAAAAAATGGAACTGGATCGTGACGGATGAATAGTTCACTGGGAAGGGCAAGAGGACGCTGAATACTCGGGCAGAGAAAATTGTTTTTGCAAAAGCACAGAGAAGGGGAATGGGCAGGGGGTCCTGGGGGTGCTTAGGGCCTGGTGAGCCATCCAGGATGGGGGAAGTACAGGTAAGGATGAACCCAGTATTGGCAGAGTTGACCCTTCATGGAAGGTGACCCAGGTGGTGGCAAGCACTCAGATAGTGGCCCTCAGAGGCAAGCTGGCTGTCTTCCCCTAATCAGGGAGATCTGGGGCTGGACAGGGACCTGGGGTCCATCCCATGTGGCCACACGCCTCTCCTTGAGAGCTTTACAGCATGTTGGCAGCTCATCCCTACTCTCATCAAGATAGGTCTCCAAACACCAGCTCTGTACCCCTCATCCTATAACTAACTTATTCACGACTTACCCATCAAGTTTGGATGCTCAGCCTGAAAAGTTACAGCCCTATAATTCCTCCGGCTTCTGTTGTTCCTTCTGAATCCCAGAGATCTGACAGACCAGCCTCCTCATGGATCCCCAGACTCATCCAGGTATGCTCCCACCTTGCTCCTTTGATGATCTATAGTGCCCTTTCCCCCACTTCCAAACACCACACTACATTGAAAAAGGAAGTACCTGAGTGCAAAGAGAAAGATGAACTTTGATATCAGAGGGTCCTCAATTTAAATGCTACTTCTGACATGTACAAAGCCTTGTGGTCTTAAGTCAATTGTTTCCCTTCTCTAAGTCTCTGTTCTCTCCGTAATATGCAGATAGCACTGCCTGCCTCACAAGTTACAAGAAACAAAAATAAGAGAATGTACATGAGTCTGCCTGGCTCATAGTAGTCATGTAGTGAAATTCAGCTCAGCCTCTAGCAAGGTTATCACAGGCCCTTCTTCCTCCAGGAAGCCCTCCCTGATTTCTCCAGCCAGTCCCCAGTGATGATCTCTAACTCAGGAAACTGAACCGCTGCTTAGTATGAGCCTGTTTTATCTCCCCAGTGAGTCTCTAAGGATTACCACAGGGTCACTTTTATTCCCCATGGGCCTAGCCCATCATTCACTTCCATCATTCACAATCCCACATGTCTATGACATGAGGGATTGAGATAGACTTGTCAGAAAGCAGGCTGTTCGTGAATAAGAAGGGCATGATCTGGGACACTGAGGTCCTCTTCCAAAGGGTTCTTCCCCAGCCAGGGTGAGAGGCCAGATCTGTGGCTTAGAGGTCAGTCTCTAAGAGCCAGCCCAGTCTGAGGGCTCTAGAAGCCTCTGCTTCCAGTAGGTATTCCCTACCTGTCCTAGCTTGGAAAGGTAAGAGAAGAAAGGGCTAGGTGAGTAAGGAAGGTATCCTTCCCCTCCCTCAAGGGTCGCCTGCTCTGAGCTTGGAGTTGGGTCTGGGGTCAGGCCAGGGACCTGGCTCTTGGGCAAGGCTGGGGTTGGGTCCTAGACTGGTGGCCACACAACCACGAGGGCAAATGGGCTGTGGTCTGAGGATAAGAATAGTGCCATGGGAATGGAGCCACACAGGGTGGGTGGGCCCAGTGCAGTAGGGTGAAGACTTATGAATGCAGAGGGGCTACGAGTTCCATGCCACTTGGCTTTCGTGACAAAGTACCACAGACAGGGTGGAGGGGACTTCAACCACAGAAATTTATTCTCTCACACTTCTGGCCGCTAGAAGTCCGAGATCAATGTGTCTGCAGGGTCAATTCCTTCTGGGGCCTGTGAGGGAGAGTCTGTTCCAGGCCTCTCTCCCAGCTTCTGGTGGGTTGCCAGCCATCTTTGACATTCCTCGGCTTGCAGAAGCATTGCCCCACTCTCTGCCTTCATCTTCACATGGGATTCTCCCTCTGCGTGTGTCTGTCTCTGTGTCCACGTTTTTTCGTAAGGACATCAGCCATATTGGATTAAGTTCCTCCTAATGACGTCATTGTAACTTGATTACCTCTGTAAAGACCATTTCCAAATAAGGCCACATTCTGAGGTACTGGGGGTTAGGACTTCAGCATGCCTCTTTGGGGGACACAGCACACCACCCCACCCGCCCCGCCTCACCTCTAAGCACTAGTGGGGCAAGGCCAAGGAGTACGTGTTGGTCTCAGGCACCTCCTCGGAGATGCGGGCCTGGATGGAACACAGCAGATTCCAGCTCGCTTCTTCCTCCCACCTGCCTATTCCTCACCACCACCCAAATCTACGTTGGCAACAGGCAATTCTGGGTCACAGAAAGAGCCACTGGGGGCTTTACTCCTGACTCTCCTCACACTCACTTGACTCCAGTCCCTGTCCCTCTCTGGGCCTCAGTTTTCCCCTGTGAAACGAAAGGGTTGAATGAGAAACAGGGAGTAACCTGTCACTAATCACCAGTCTAAAGCTCACGAGTGATGTGCTATTTTTCATCAATCAGAACAGATTCAACTCTGTTTCTATAATAAGATCAGTTCCAGTCACTTGAATTCACATTGCCTTCCTAAGTAGGAAAGAAAGGGACAGGGTTATTTGGAGTGCACTGGGAATTTTGCATAACCCAAGGTCATCTTATCTGTGACCCAGGGGAGCATGTGAACGTCATGAGCTGCGCATAAACAGAGCTGTCAGGGTTGGGTGATGTCAAACTTCTTTCCAACCTAATGTGCTGGCTCACTGGCCGCTGGGTTGCTGACCTCATGATTCTACGGACAACCCCCGGTTCCTTGAGTGTAGATCCTTTTGTTTCCTTTTTACACTAACCTCAGCATGCCCACGGACGTTTACAGGAAGGGATCTTCACCATGGAATTGTCAGAATTTCTTTCTCCACCTTACAACTTCCCCCACCGGCCCTGGCTCTGACCACAAGTGCCTCACAAGGCTCAATCTTTCTGTCCTTCCCATGCAAGAACTATAGCCGCATGCAGATAGCCACCAGGCTGGTCCTGAGTCTGCTCTTACCCTATGTTTCCAGCTGACTGATTTCCAGAAGTCTCTGGCCAACCAATAAGTTGTCTACTTTCCTCTTAACAGGTGCATCACTCCCCTCAGTGCTAGACATGATAGTTCAAGTGGTCAGAATCCAGATTATCAATCTCTCTTGACTCAAAACTTCTACCTCTATGAATGCAACGTAGGATTATATTAACTTTGCTATTTTCTCCTCTTTTCCATATATAGAAATTTTTTTCAGATTATAAAGGTCATGCATGATCATTGTAGATAATGAGATCCCGCCATCCAGGCATACTAACTATTAATATTCAGAAATAATTCCTTTCAGGCTCTTCCATGCATATTTTTTTAAACTTTTTCAATGTTTATTTATTTTTGAGAGAGAGAAAGAGAGAGACAGAGTGTGAGCAGGGAAGGGGCAGAGAGAGAGGGGGGCACAGAACTCTAAGCAGGCTCAGGCTCCAAGCTGTCAGCACAGAGCCCGATGCAGGCATCAAACTCACAAGCTGTGAAATCATGACCTGGGCTGAAGTCGGACACTTAACTCACTAAGCCACCCTGGCACCCCCTTTCCATGCATATTTTTAAATAAAATCTGAATGAAGTTGTACCTACAGTTTTATATTCTTTTTTCATTTTACATAAGTCATAAAGCTTTTCCCCATGTCATCAAATTGGAAACACCACTTAATGGCTTTATCACACGACTTTATCATTCTCTACTTAACCATGACCGTGATATTGGATTTTTAGATTGTTTGCAACCAATTATCCTCTGTTATAAATTGTACCATGATGTAGATGCCTGTACATAAGTGTTTTCCAAATTGCCTATTTCCTTAAAAGAAAGACATTCCAAGCAGTGAAATTACTGGGTCAAAGGTATGACATTTTTTCATTTTAAAAAGCTAGGGGCTTTTTTCTGATTGTGGAAGTAATCCATTATGGGTTATTCAGAAATGCAGAAATGCACAAATTCTAAGAAGTGGAAGCACCAGCCACCTCTGATCGTGGGAGAAAAGGTGGAGCTGGAAACAAGAGAGCTGACTGAAGGCACTGGGCACTGAGGACCCTCCTTCCCCCACCCTTACAGGGATGGGAGCTTATTCTCAGGAGAAGACAAAGCAGAGGAGGAGGGGGAAACACCATAGAGAGTACAGGGTGGGAGTAGTATAAAGACCAGAGGGCAGTTGAATGGAAGTTTACATACTTAATGGTGAGACCCCCAGCCTTCTCCCCCTCCCTCCCAGCTGGCTCCCAGAATGCTGCTTCTAGATGAGGCTATAAAAAGAGAAGACTGCTGGCCACAGAAGGCTGCCTTGAGGAAGGTGAGGAGGGATGCTCCACAGAAGAGATGGGGAGAGCATCCCAGACAAAGGGAATAGCATTCTCTAAGGTTCTGAACAAGAAAGCTTGATATATTATTCATTGTTCAGGACTTTTTTCTATATGACCTGCAAGTTGCTTTCCAGAAAAAAAATATTTAAATCTTCAATAGCATTGCATGAAAGTACCCATTTCGGGGTGCCTGAGTGGCTCCGTTCGTTGAGCGTCCAAATTCGGCTCAGGTCTTGATCTCGTGGTTCATGAGTTCAAGCCCCGTGTCAGGCTCTGTGCTGACAGCTCAGAGCCTGGAGCCTGCTTCCGATTCTGTCACCCTCTCTCTCTGCCTCTCTCTCTCTCTCAAAAATAAATAACCATTTAAAAATTTTTTTTAAAAGTACCCATTTCAAGGCACCCACACTAACATTATTAAACAGTATTTTAGGGGTGCCTGGGTGGCTCGGTTAAGCGTCATACTTTGGCTCTGGTCATGATCTTGCAGTTCATGAGTTCGAGCCCTGCATCCAGCTCTCTGCCATCAGCACAGAGCCTGCTTCGGATCTTCTGTCTTCCTCTCTCTCTGCCCCTCCCCCACGGCTCTCTGTCTCAAAAATAAACATTTGTTTTAAATATTTAAAAAATAAAATAAAATCTGGCAGAATATATTCTCCTTTTATTTTTTTCACTCCTCTTCAGAATCCTGAAAGCCATGTATATATTCTCTAGGCAGGTGTTTGGAAGAGTCTTCTCAGTGGAATCTGACAGACCCAAAAGGAAAGACCTAAAGATGTGGCCACTAAGGGCTCCCTAAGGAAATAGAGCCACTCCATGTCCGTGCAATGAAGATCAGTCACAAAGCCCCACCCATTCACTCTGAACATCCCAGTATCTTAGTGACCCTTTCTTAGATATGAGCACACAGCCAAGGATGCCAGGCATTTGAGGAAAGCATCTTACATGAAAGAGTCTGAAACAAATCACTGAGTGCCCAGCCCAATGAACAATATAGGTCCACACTACTGAAAATGTTCAGAACACAGAAGACAAAGAGATGAGCCTACAAGACTGCAGAGAGAGAACATAGTTCCATATGTGGTCTCAAGAATCAGAATGGCACCACAGTTTGCAACAATACTGGAAGCTACAGGACAATGGATCAATGCCTTCAAAATTCTGAGAAAATTGATTTTCAACGTGGAATTCTATACTCAGGCCAAGGACCAATTAAAGTAAACTCTACACTCTGCAATTGTTTTAATAGCATGATCCCTTGAAGGTTTGAATAAACTTTTTTTAACTTAATGTTTATTTTTGAGAGAGAGAGAATGCACAGGAGCAGGGAGGGGAAGAGAAAAAGCTAGGCAGAGGATCTGAAGCAGGCTCTGTGCTGACAGCAAAGATCCCACCATGGGGCTCGAACTCACAAACCACGAGATCGTGACCTCAACCAAAGTCAGACACTTAACCAACTGAGCCACCCAGGTGCCCCAGGTTTGAACAAACTTGTCTGTAAAGCCCATCAGACTTGATACCTTTTTTTTTTTTTGCCTTCATTTAGTATTTTTTTAATTCCAGTATAGTTAACATACAGTGGTGTACAATATAGTGATTCAACAATTCTCTACATCACCCAGTGTTCTTCACAAGTGCACTCCTTAATCCCCATCACCTATTTCATCCATCCCCACCACCACCTCCCCTCTGGTAACCACTGGATTTGTTCTCTGTAGTTGAGTCTGTTTCTTTAATTTCTCTCCCCCTCTCTTTTTTCCCCCTTTTGCTCATTGTTTTCTTAAATTCCACATATTAGTGAAATCATATGGTATTTGTCTTTCTCTATCTGACTTTTTTCACCTAGTATATACTCTGCAGCTCCATCCACGTTGTTGCAAATGGCAAGATTTCATTCTTTTTTATGGCTTAATATTCCATTATATTCACTTCTTCTTTTTCCATTCATCTATTGATGGACACCTGGGCTGCTTCCATAATTTGACTGTTGTAAATAATGTGGCAATAAACATAGGAGTGCATATATCCCTTTGAATTAGTGTTTTTTGTACTTTTTGGATAAATACCCAGTAGTACAATTACTGGATCATAGGGTAGTTCTATTTTTTCCTTTTGAGGAACCCCCATACTGTTTTCCACAGTGGCTGCACCAGTTTGAATTCCTACCAATAGTTAGGGAGGGTTCCTTTTTCTCCACATCCTCCCCAACACTTGTTTCTTTTGTCTTTGGTTTTCACCATTCTGACAGGTGTGAAGTGATACCTCATTGTAGTTTTAATTTGCATTTCCCTGATGATGAGTGATATTAAACATATTTTTATGTGTCTGTTGGCCATCAGTATGTCTTCCTTGGAGAAATGTCTGTTCATGTCTTTTGTCCATTTTTCAATTGGATTATTTGGATTTTTTTTTTTTTTTTGGTGTTGAATTGTATAAGTTCTTTATAGATTTTGGATACTAACCCTTATCAAACATGTCATTTGCAAATATCTTCCCCCATTCAGTAGGTTGCCTTTTAGTGTTGTTGACTGTTTCCTTCACTGTGCAGAAGCTTTTCATTTTGTTGTAGTCTCAATAGTTTATTTTTGCTTTTATTTCCCTTGCCTCAGGAGATAAATCTAGAAAAATGTTGCAATAGCCAATATCAGAGAAATTACTTCCTGTGCTCTCCTCTAGGATTTTTATGGTTTCAGGTATCACATTTAGGTCTTTAACCTATTTTGAGTTTATTTTTGTGTATGGTGTACAAAAGTGGTCCAGTTTCATTCTTTTGCATGTTGCTGTCCAGTTTTCCCAACACCATTTGTTGAAGAGACTATCTTTTTCCCATTGGCTATTTTTTCCTGCTTTGTTGAGGATTAATTGGCCATATAATTTTGGGTTTGTTTCTGGATTTTCTATTCTGTTCCATTGATTTATGTCTACTTTTGTGCCCATACCATACTGTTTTGATTACTACAATTTTGTAATATAATTTGAGGTCGGGAAGTGTGATAAATTCCAGCTTTGTTTTTTCAAGATTGCTTGGGATATTTGGGGTCTTTTGTTGTTCCATACAAATTTTAGGATTGTTTGTTCTAGTTCTGTGGAAAATGCTGTTGGTATTTTGATAGGGATTGCATCAAATCTGTAGATTGTTTTTGGTAGTATAGACATTTTAACAATATTTGTTCTTCCAATCCATGAGCATGGAATGTATTTCTATTTCTTTGTGTCATCTTCAATTTCTCTCATCAGTGTTTTATAGTTCTTGGAGTACTGGTCTTTCACTTCTTTGGTTAGCTTTATTCCTAGGTGTCTTGTTATTTTTGTTGCAACTGTAAATGGGATTGTTTTCTTAATTTCTCTTTCTGATGCTTCATTATTAGTGTATATAAATGCAACAGATTTCTGAACATTGGTCTTGTATCTGCAACTTTATTGAATTCATTTATCAGTTCTAGTAGATTTTTGGTGTAGTCTTTCGGGTTTTCTATATACAGTCATGCCATCTGCAAATAGTGAAAGTTTTATTTCCTCTTTACCAGTTTGGATGCCTTCTCTTTCTTTCTTTCTTTCTTTCTTTCTTTCTTTCTTTCTTTCCTTTTTTTTTTTTTTTTTGTCAGAGTGCTATGGCTAAGACTTCTAGTACTATGTTGAATAAAAGCATATAGCCTTTATTATGTCGAGGTACGTTCCCTCTAAACCTACTTTGTTGAGGATTTTTATCATGAATGGCTATTGTACTTCACCAACTGCTTTTTCTGCATCTATTGAAATGATCATATGGTTTTTATCCTTCTGACATTGATGTGATGTCTCACGTGATTGATTTACAAATATTGACCCACTCTTGCAACCCAGGAATAGATCCCACTTGATCATGGTGAATGATTTTTTTTTAACGTATTGTTGGATTCAGTTTGCTAGTGTTTACTTGAGGTTTTTTGCATCCATATTCATCAGAGATATTGGCCTGTAGTTTGCTTTTTTTGTGTCTTTATCTCGTTTTGGTATCAGGGTGATACTGGCCTGATAGAATGAATTTGGACGTTTTCCTTCCTCTTCTATTTTTTGGAATACTTGGAGAAGAATAGATTTTTTTTTTCAACGTTTATTTATTTTTGGGACAGAGAGAGACAGAGCATGAACAGGGGAGGGGCAGAGAGAGAGGGAGACACAGAATCGGAAACAGGCTCCAGGCTCTGAGCCATCAGCGCAGAGCCCGACGCGGGGCTCGAACTCACAGACCGCGAGATCGTGACCTGGCTGAAGTCGGACGCCCAAACGACTGCGCCACCCAGGGGCCCCGGAGAAGAATAGATATTAACTCTTATTTCAATGCCTTTTTTATGTCACTCTGTAAAAATTTTTTTACTGTCTCCAGCAACAGTTTGTCTACTCAGATTTTCTTCTTCATGAATCTTAGTACTTATTACTATAGTCCCTCCCCCCACACACACACAAATGCTATTTGAATTAGGTGTTTGGACAGCCTTAGGTAATCACACCAACTATTCTCACTTTGCTTACACTTCAACTAAAAGCCCTAAATAAAACTGTTCCTTGGCTTCTCTGTGTGCCATGTAAGATGTTTTGTGTCAGAGTGATACTAGTTTGGTGAGCTGCCACTAACTATTACTAATATGAGCTTATGTAATTGGGAATTTGGGTACTAAAAGTGACACATGTGACATCTGCAACAGCAAAATGCCATCGTGTCCACTTCAGCCCATTATGCCAACTGATGAGAACCATCCTCTTAAATCTGGATGTTCACCCAGAGTATTAGTGACTCTTAGCTTTGATAAATCGGATTTATCCTTCATCCGATAAGTCTGAGAGTTTAATACAATTAAGTGGCTTTCCCTGGTGGAATCTACATTTATTCCTGGGTCTGTATGTGTGGAGTCTTTGCTAAGTGCAAAATACTATTTCTAAAAGACTGTACCCCTTTTTCTACCCCACTCCAGGAAGGGGGGTAGCACAGCAAAGTATCACAGAGAACCTGAGGGTGTGGGGGACCTGATTACCTAGGCCATACCCTGAACTCAGAGAACCTCAATCATCCCAGCTCAGCTGTGATCCAGAGGATCTCTAAAAGCAGAAACAGAAACTCAAGGGTGGGGGGGATGATGAATTCTTAAAAGGGGGAATGAAGGACAGACACGGGAAGCCAAGCTCAGCAAAGGATCCAAAAGCTTCTCAAGATCAGATGCCCAAGCATTAGGTTAGGACCACAGGTGCCCAAGCCAAGCTTTAGCCATGAGAAGACTTTAGGTTAGGACCACAGGTACCCAAGCCAAGCTTTAGCCATAAGAAGAACTATTGTCAGCCTTACAGCAGTCAGTCCCTGTAAAGAACAGAACACAGTATGGCAGGGAGCTCAGATGCCTTCCCAGGACTGGCTTAAGAGAGGCCTCCAGAGGGACTAAGGAGATGACAACAGGGTATATGTGAGTAGAGACAGGGAGGGGACAGGCCAAGACTGAGAACACCAACCCAGCAGTAACATCAGTGGAAGTTTTGGCACTATTTCCAAATGAGATCATACATACCATTACACTTTAGCATATGTGTCAAAAAGCATTCAAATTTTACATCTTTGGGGGATGCCTGGGTGGCTCAGTCAGTTAAGCAACTGACTCTTGATTTCGGCTCCGGTCATGATCCCACAGTACGTGAGTTCAAGCTTTGCGCTGACAGTGTGGAGCCTGTTTAGGATTCTCTCTCTCTCCATCTTTCTCTCTCTCTGCCCCTCCCCCACTTGTGTTCTCTCTCTCTCAAAAATAAATAAACTTTTAAAAATTTTACATCTTTGAAACATACCATAATTTTTATATATAATTACTTACTATTTAATATAGCAAGAGCCTCAAGAAGTAAAAGTGGTCTAGGCTTTTCAACACCTGAAAGGCTTTGAAAAGAGAAACTTGGACTAAGAATTTTGATAGTTGAATTTTCTAGGTCTCCTCCACTAGAACATGAGATCCCTGAGGGCCTGGACTATGCATCCCCAAAAAACCAAAATCAGGAAATTCCCACAAAAAGTAATGATTTTCTGAACCAGAAAAAATGTATTCATTAAGGTTTATAGAATTTAATTGAACTGAACTCAGAGATTCTGACAGGGCTCAGAAAGAACACTTTCAAAAGAGCTAAGCCCATGAGCTTATCTGCACAATATGAAGTAGAGACTAAGAGATTTACAACCAATTTAGGAGAAGAAAACTCCAAAATATTGCGTGGAGGCAGGTAAGCATCACAAAAAGAAGCGAAAGGAAACTATATCCCTGAAGCATGGGACAGAGGTAGGGGGAAATGGGGCAAACAGAGACTCAAGCAGGTAAGAGAAGTTCAGCTGCCTCGAACAGGCATCCACACCCTTCCCAATGAGGAGGGAGTGCCTAAGAGGCAGAGTCTACCTCCCATTATGGAAGCTGAAATGAGAAGAAAGCACCTTTCAGGCTTGGAACGATGCTTTGAGTTCAGTCAATCAGATGTTTCTGCCCAGGTTCCTCCCAGAATCCAATATCCAATAATGATAATTGGAACAGGAGACAAGCCTTTGGGCCCAGTTGTGGCAGAGTTGGAAGTGAGACTCCTGAATAAAAGCCATTGGTGCCTCTCTCTCCTGGCCTTGGTGCTGGTAGGAGGGGAAAAGTCCTCCCTTGAGATTTAGTAACCACAGACATGTTCTCACACAAGTATGGATTTCAGTTTCTACTCTTTGTGAGAGCCAGATACCCCAAGTAGTCTTTATCCAATATGAGCCTCAGGGGACTTAGAAGAAAGTCACTTTTGAGGGATGTTTCCTCAAGGAAAGCCACGTGGAAGTCCCATAGAAAAAGCCCCACCATATGTGAACACACAATCCAAAATTACAAAACACTGGAGTGCCTGGGTAGCTCAGTTGGTTGAGTGTCTGACTTCAGCTCAGGTCATGATCTCACAGTCCATGAGTTCGAGCTCTGCATCGGGCTCTCCGCTATCAGCACAGAGCCTGCTTTGGATCCTCTCTCTCTCTCTCTCTCTGCACCTCCCCCACTCACCCTCTCTCTCACATAAATAAATAAACACTTAAAAAAACACAAAGCAAAATTACAAGACACACAAGAAAATAACACACTATGAATTAGAGTAAACAAAACAACATACAGAACAATTTGACCTCCCCAAAACTTTGAATCACTGAACCATTGAATAGGGTCAATAGATTGAATTGTGACAGATTGAATTATTACTGGCCCCAACACTCTATCCCTCTTTGCATTGCACCCTTGCAATGGCCTCATCAAAGGCAGAATGTACTTTTACATCCCTTAACTTAGAGCTTAAGTAGATGCCTTGTTTTGACCAGTGGCATGTGGAGGAAGTAACCATGGATCAGTTCCCAGAGTAAGTCTTAAGAAGGCTCATATATTTCTGTTTGTTCTTCTGTGACTCTTCAGTCATGATGAGAAGATCTTCCCCTGAGTGGCTGTTGCCCTTTCAGCTAGGGCCCTGAAAGAACACTCTAGAAGCAGAGCTGTCCCGGCTGCCCACAGATCTGCAGTGAGAAGTGAAGCCATGCCAGCTGCCACCATGTTAAGCAGAAGTTCTCAGTTGAGCCTAGCCTCACTCTGCAGACCTGCCCCAGCCAATCAGCAGATGCATGAGAATAAGTGGTTTTGGTTTTAGGCCTCCAAGTTTGGGGATAATAACTTACACAATGTCAGTATGTAAATAGGTAAGTTATACAAACAAATATGTTTAAAATGATTAGAATAAAAAGGGAGAAAAAAGACCTTGTTAAGAAATTAAGGTCCATACATTTTAGAGAACTAAATCAAACTTACAGAACAAGTTTTAGAAGTTATTAAAATTTAAAACTAATGGAGAATTGTGCTTCTACTCACAAAGAATCAACTGCTATGAAAAATGCCCTCCCATTAGAAACAACTAGAAAACCCAGATGAAATATTATGAATCAACTCCTTTGGACACTGGGCAAGAGGCAGCAAAGGACTATCATCCCTGAGAGAAGGGAAATAAACAAGGTGGGCACTACAATTGTCCCAGTTAACTGTGTGGAAACAGTTTTCAGCCTTCAGAGCAGAGAAGCAGGTCAAACAGAGACCAGAAATTTTGCTGAATCAAAGAGAAAGAGATCAGATTTAAGGGAGGTCCAGACAGCTAGACTTTCTGGGGAAGAATACCACAAAAGATGCAGCCTCACAGAGAAAGAACTCCAGAGATCCTCAGAAGGGTCCCTCAAGTGCACGGTGAAACTCTCTGAAGACAGGGCAAGAATCCCTGGAAAACTATAAGCTGAACAAATCCTGGAACTATTTCCGGGCTCAGAAATAGTTTATGTTCCCATCTGCCAGACTGGAGAGACCACATAAATCATGAGACATTGAGAAAAGTTCCGACAAAGGTATTGCATAGTAGTGGAGTTAAATTAGCTGCACACTAAAGGATTCTCTGGACCCACCCTAACAAAACTTAAAAGCAAGCCTCAGAAGGATCTAACTAATCCTTAGTAACTTATTTGTATGCTAGAACAATTTGAACTTTTTTTTAAAGGAATACAACTTAATAAGAACTAACAGACACAAAGAAGTGTAATCAGTAACCAGGAGAAAATTTAATAAATAGAAACAGACTCAATAGTTATAGAGATGAAGGAATTACCAAAAAAAGTTAAAAGAGTTATTTTATATATACCAAAAGCTATGGTCAAGTATATAAAGGAAAACATGAACATACTGAAGACAACAACGGAAAATATTTTTTAAAGACTAAAATGGAACTCACATAGAAAAAAATGCAATATCTGAAATTTTTAAATACACTGGATGAGATTTACATCAGATTAGACATTGAAGTAAAAATTTGAGAAGAGTCCCATCACCTATGAGACAATATCAAGTAGTCTAAAAAGAAGTGGGATTATACTAGAAGTGGAAAAGGGAAAAGAGAAGACACTAAAAAAATATTTAAGAAAGAAATGACTGAAAAAATTAAATTTCATGAAAGTCATAAACATCTCATTAAAAAAGCACAGTGAAACACAACGAGAATAAATATAATTATAGTCACACCAAGGCACATCATAATCAAATAGTTGAAAACCAGAGATACAGAGAAAATCTTAATAGCATCCACAATTTTTAAAAAAGCATTAGATATAAAGAATAAAGAATGAGAGAAAACTTTGCATTAAAAACTAAGTAAGCTTGGGGCGCCTGGGTGGCTCAGTTGGTTGGGCAACCAACTTCACTCAGGTCATGATCACACAGATCGTGAGTTGGAGCCCTGCATCGGTCTCTGTTCTGACAGCTCAGAGCCTGGAGCCTGCATCAGATTCTGTGTCTCCCTCTCTCTCTGTCCCTCCCTCACTCACGTTCTATCTTCTCCTTCAAAAGTAAATAAACATTAAAAAAAATTAATAAATAAATAATAAAAAAGTAAGTAAACCAAAGAAAAATGGAACAATATTTTTAAACTTAAAAAAGAACTGTCCAGGGGTGCCTGGGTGGCTCAGTCAGTTGAGCGCCCAAATTCAGCTTAGCTCATGATCTCGTGGTCCATGAGTTCGAGCCCCACGTCAGGCCCTGTGTTGACAGCTCAGAGCCTGGAGCCTGCTTCCAATTCTGTGTCTCCCTCTCTCTCTCTGTCCCTCCCCCGCTCACAGTCTCTCTCTCTCAAAAAATAAATAAACATTAAAAAAAATTTTTTTAAAGCAATTATCAGTGCACTCCTTAATCCCCATCACCTATTTGACCCATTAAGGAATGCACTTATCATGATGGTAAAAAAAGAAAAACAAAAAGTAGAGAAGGTAATTGGTTTCAGGAAGGTGTGCAGGTCCATTTCAACTGAATCAAGAAATTGTTACATATTTTTTAAATGTTTATTTATTTATTTTGAGAGAGAGAAAGAAAGAGCACTCGCATGAGTGGGGGAGGAGCAGAGGAGAGGGAGAAAATCCCAAGCAGGCTCCATGTTGTCAATACAGAGCCTGATGCAGAGCTCAGACTCATGAACCATGAGATCATGACCTGCGCTGAAATCAAGAGTCAGACGCTCAACAAAGTGTACCACTCAGGCACTCCAACAAATCATTATAAATTTTTTTTAATGATCTATAGTACATAAGTATTAACATTTGTTAAATACTGGGAATGGATTCCTGGGCACTCTATTATGCTATACATTTCTGAAGTTTTGAAATATTTCTTAATAAATAATGATAAATAATAAATAAAAACAAAGAATTAACAATAACAAAAGAACTGTCCATCCAGAACTCTAAATTCCAGGGAAAATAGATTTTGAAAATGAAAGTGAGACTTCCAGTTTCCAGTCCAGGATGTTGGGTCTGGAAGTCACCATTTCATCCTAACAACAAGTAAAAAGCTAAACAAACTGAAGAATCAACAAGTTTCCTTGGATCTATGAGAGAATTGAGGTCACAAGGCAAAGTGTTGCCCCCAAAAGGGAAAGGCCAAGAGGTGAATATAGAAAATCACAATAGACCAGACCCATCGGCTGAGACCTCTGACAGAACCAGTGCCAGGGTAGGAAGACCTATACAGTAATTAACAAATCCTAGAAACTCAGTGTGGACAAGTCTGAATCCAAAATTCCAGAGGGAAGTTTGTGTGGGAAGATCCCCACACTTCTGTGAGTTTTGCCTTCAAAATCTCAACTAGGTTCTCACAGTGAATATCAGAGAAAAATCCCCTCTGCTTCCTGCAATGGGAGGGGAAAGTAGCCATTTTGAAACACACCAGAGTCCTGTTCTTCTGAACAACATCTGTCCTCAGGAGAAACTTTGAACCAGCTGAGAAGCACTTGTGAAGTTCACAGTCAAGAACCACAGGCTCATTAAGAGACTGAGACTAATCATAACACTTTTGAACACTTCCTCTGCCCCCACACCTTACCACCATATTACCAAAGTCCTATTTACAGCAGTTACTTTTATCCACTATGTAATGACCAGTTATCGAGAAAAAAATCACAAAGCATACTGAAAGGCAAAAACACAGTTTGAGGAGACAAACATCAGAACCAGACATGGATATGACAGGATCTGTCAGCCTGGGAATTTAAAACAACTATGACTAATATGCTAAGGACTCTAATGGATAAAGTAGGATGGAAGAATAGGTGGGCAATGGAAGCAGAGAGATGGCAATTATAAGAAAGAATAAAAAAGAAATAGTAGAGATCAAAAACACCGTAACAGAAATGAAAAATGCTGTTGATGGGCTTATTAGTAGACTGGACACAGCCGAAGAAAGAATCTCTGAGCTTGAAGATATCTCAATAGAAACTTTCAAAACTAATAGCAAAATGAAAAAGACTAAAAACAAAACAGAACAAAAAAGAATATCCAATAACAGTGGGACAACTACAAAATGTATAACATACACATAATAGGAATACCAGAAGAAGAAAGAGAGAAAGGAACAGAAGAAATATGTGAAGAAATAATGACTCGGAATTTTCCCCAAATTAATGTCAGACACCAAACCACAGATTTAGAAGGCTCAGAGAACACCAAACAAGGAAAATATGTCTCTCCAAAAAAAATGCTAACACCTAGACATACCATATTCAAATTGCAGGAAATCAAAAAATAAAGAAAAAGTCTTGAAAGAAGTTAGAGTCAAAAACAAACAAAAACAAACAAACAAACAAAAATAACAAAACACCTTACCTATAGAGGAGCAAAGCTAAGAATTACATCCAACTTCTTCTCAGAAAGAAGAGAGTGAGGTGAAATATTTAAAGAGTTGAGAGGAAAAAGTCACCAACCAAAAATAAAGGAGAAATAAAGTCTTTCTCAGACAAACAAAAATTGAGAGAATTGGTTGTCAGTATACCTGCCATGAAAGAAATGTTAAAAGAAGGAAAGGAAAGAGAGAAGGGCGTCTGGGTGGCTCAGTCAGTTGAGCGCCCGACTTTGGATCAGGTCATGATCTCACAGTTCATGGGTTCAAGTCCCACGTCAGGCTTGTGCTGACAGCTCAGAGCCTGGAGCCTGCTTCAGATTCTGTGTCTCCCTATATCTCTGCTCCTCCCCTGCTCACGCTCTCTCGCTCTCTCGCTCTCTCTCTGAAAAATAAAATAAACATTAAAAAATTTTTTTTAACTTTAATTTTTTCTATTTTTATTTGATCTAACAAGTTGGTTCAAAAACAAGAATAGCTGGGACACCTGGGTGGCTTAGTCATTTGAGTGTCCAACACTTGGTTTGGGTTCAGGTTATGATCTCACAGTTTGTGGGTTAGAGCCCTGCGTGGGATTCTGCCCTGACAGTGCAGAGCCTGCTTGGGATTCTCTGTCTCCCTCTCTCTCTGCCCCTCCCCTGCTCATGATCTCTCTTTCTCCCTCTCTCTCTCTCTCAAAAATAAACATTTAAAAAATAAAAAAAAACAAAATAGCTAATATCTATTCATTTGTGTGTGTGTGTGACTACACATAAGTGAAATGGACAGTAGGAAAGAACTAGGATTATTTTATTATAAGCTACTCACACTACTCATGAAATGGTATAGTATCATTAGGAAGTGAATTTGGATTAGCTGATATTGATATTGATAGGAAAAGAATAAAACAGTCTTTGTTCACAGATGACATGATTATCTATGTAGAAAATCCTAAAGAATCAACCAAAGAAACTCCTGGAACTAATAAGCAGTGTAGCAAGGCTGCCAGGATACAAGCTTAATATACAAAAATCATGTGGTTGTCTCCATAGCTCAGGGGTTAGAGCAGTGTAATATACAAAAATCAGGGGTGCCTGGGTGGCTCAGTGAGTTAAGTGTCTGATTCTTGATTTCAGCTCAGGTCGTGATCTCATGGTTCATGGTTCGAGCCCCACATCAGGCTCCATGATGACAACATGGAGCCTGCTTGGGATTCTCTCTGCCTGTCTCTCTCTGCCCCTACCCCCTCAAAATAAATAAACTTTAAAATATATATATTTTATATGTGCATGTGTGTGTGTGTGTGTGTATGAAAATCACTCACTTTCCTGTATACCAGCAATGAACAATTGGAATTTGAAATTAAAAACACAATATTGGGCACAATATTGGCTTGGTGGGTTGAGCATCTGAATCTTGATTTCAACTCAGGTCATGACCTCATGGTTCATGGGTTCAAACCCTGCATTGGGCTCCACGCTGACAGTGTGGAGCCTGCTTGAGATTCTCTGTCTCCTTCTCTCTGCCCCTCCTCTGCTTGCTCTCTATCTCTCTCTCTCAAAATAAATAAATATTTTTAAATTTTTAAAAAGAAAATCATTAAAAAAAAAACCACTACCATTTATATTACCACCTCCCCAAAAAGTTATATATTTAGGTATAACTCTAATAAAATATGTACACGATCTATGTGAGGAAAACTATAAAATTCTGATAAAAGAAATCAAAGAAGTAAATAAATGGAGAGATAGTCCATGTTCAAGGATAGGAAGACTAAATGGTATCAAGATGTCGGTTCTTCCCAACTTGATCTATAGATTAAATGTAATCAGAATCAAAATCCTAACAAGTTATGTTATGGATATCAACAAACCAATCATAAATTTATAGGTAGAGGCAAAATACCTAGAATAGCCAACATAATATTAAAAGAGAAGAACAAAGCTGGAAAACTGACACTACCCAACTTGAAGACTTACTATAAAACTATAAGAATCAAGATGGTATTGGTAAAGAATAGCAAAGTTCATCAGTGAAACAGAGTAAGGAGCCCAGAAATGGACCCACATAAATATGGTCAATCTTTGAAAAGGGAGCAAAGGCAATACAAATAAAGGATAGTCTTTTCAACCAATGATGATGGAACAGCTGGACATCCACATGCAAAAAAAAAAAAAAGGGGGGGGGCGCCTGGGTGGTTCAGTCGGTTGAGCATCCGACTTTGGCTTAGGTCATGATCTCGCAGTTTGCGGGTTCATGCCCTGCATTGGGCTCTGTGCTGACAGCTCAGAGCCTGGAGCCTGCTTCAGATTCTGTGTCTCCCTCTCTCTCTGCCCCTCCCCCACTCATGCTCTGTCTCTCTCTCTCTCTCTCTGTCAAAAATAAATAAACAATAACAAAAAAAAATTTTTTTAAATCTAGACACATCTTAAACTCTTCACAAAAATTAGCTCAAAATGGATCATAGATTTAAATATGAGATGCAAAACTATAAAACTACTAAAAAATAACATAGGAGAAACTCTAGATGATATTGGGTTTGACAATGACTTATTAAATAAACACCAAAGAAAGGCATAATCCATAAAAGAAGTAAATGAAAAGCTAGACTTTGTTAAAATTAACAATTTCAGGGCACCTGGGCAGCTCAGTCAGTTAAGCATCTGACTTCGGCTGAGGTCATGATCTCACCACTGGTGGGTTTGAGCCCCACCTCGGGCTCTGTGCTGACAGCTCAGAGCCTGGAATCTGCTTTGAATTCTCTCTCTCTCTCTCTCTCTCTCTCTCTCTCTCTCTCTCTCTGTCTCTCTGCCCCGTCCCTGCTCACACTCTGTCTCTCAAAAATAATGAACATTAAAAAAAAGAGTCTTTAAAAAAAATTAACAATTTCTCAGGGTGCCTGGGTAGCTCAGTCAGTTAAGCGTCCAACTTTGGCTCAGGTCATGATCTCATGGTACGTGGGTTCAAGCCCTACATCGGGCTCTGTGTTGACAGCTCGGAGCCTGGAATCTGCTTTGGATTCTCCCTCTCTCTGCCCCTCCCCCACTCATGCTCTCTCTGTCTCTCTCAAAAATAAACATTTTTTAAAGATTTTTTTTTTAATTTGAACAATTTCTCCTCTTGAAAGACACTATTAAGAGAATGCAAAGACAAGCCCCAGACCGAGAAAAATTATTTGCAAAAGACACCTGATAAAGAACTGCTATCTAAAATATACAAAGAACTCTTAAAATTCAATAATAAGAAATCAACAACCCAATTTAAAAAATTGGCCAAAGACCTTACCAGACATCTCACCAAAGAAGATATACAAATGGCAAATAAGCATATAGAAAGATATGCCACATCGGATGTCTCATGGAAATTAAAACAAGATACCACTACACACCTATTACAATCTCCAAAGTCCAGAGCACTAATCACCAGATGTTGGTAAGAATATGAAGCAACAAGGACCTCATTCATTGCTGGTGAAATGCAAAATGGCACAGCCGCCTTGGAAGACAGTTTGGTAGTTTCTTATAAAACTAAGTATACTCTTACCATACAACCTGCAATTGTGCTCCTTGGTATTTACCCAGATTTGAAATTTCTATATAAAAGCCTGTGTATAGATGGTTATAGCTTTATTCACAATTGCCAAAAGTCTTTCAGCAGGTAAGTAGATAAATAAACTGTGGTACATCCAGATAACAGATTATCATTCAGCATTAAAAAGAAACAAGTTATTAAGCCATGAAAAGAGATGGAGGAAACTTAAATGCATATTATTTAGTGAAATAAGCCAATTTGAAAAGACTATTATTTCCGCTATATGATATTCTAGAAAAGGTAAAACTATGAAGATAGTAAAAACAACAGTGGTTGCCAAGAGTTAGGGAGGAGAAAGGGATGAATAGGCCTGAGTGATAAAGATGAATAACAAATAGATAATTTTAGGGCAATGAAACTATTCTGTATGATATACAGTTGTCAAAACCCATATAACACTAAGAGTGAACCCTAATGTAAACTATAGACTTTTGGTGATAATAAGGTATCAATGTAGATTCATCAATTATAACAAATGTATTATTCTGGTGCCAGATGTGGATAGTAGGAGAGGTTCGGGGGTGGGGGGAGAAAACAGGAGGTATATAGGAACTCTGTACTTTCTGCTCATTCTTGCTGTGAACCTAAAACTGCTATAAAAAATAAAGTCCTTTTTATTTTTTAAGTAAAAAGGATGGAAAAAACATATCATGCAAATGTTAACAGATAGTTGAGTAACTATACTAATATCAGACAAGATAGACTTTGGAACAAAGAACTAGGGATAAGAGAACATCTCATAGTGTAAAATTATCAACTCAAGAAGATTCATCAATCCTAAATGGGTATGCATGCACTTAGTAAGAGTCTCTAAATACATGAAGCAAAAAAACAGAGAGAACTGAAGGAAGAAATAGAAAACCTGTAATTATAGCTAAGGATTTCAATCCTTTTCTTTCAGTAAATTTGAAATAACAAATAGATCAAAAAATTTATTAAGGATGTAAAAACCGTTAACAATGCTATATACTATATAGTTGTTATATACTATAATAATCAGTTTGATCCAATTGGCATTTGTACAACTTTCCACCTAACAGAATACACATTTGTTCTGAGTTCACATGAAACATCACCAAGACAGATCATATGTGTGGCTATAAAACCAATGTGAACTGGGGCATCTGGGTGACTCAGTTGGTTAAGCGTCCAGCTCTTGGTTTCGGCTCAGGTTATGATTTCATGGTTTGTGAGTTCAAGTCCTGTGTCAAGCTCCATGCTGACAGCGTGGGGCCTGCTTAGGATTCTCTCTCTCTCTCCCTCTCTCTCTGTCCCTCCCCTGTGTGTGGGTGCATGTGGGCTCTCTTGCTCTCTCTCAAAATAAATAAATAAACGTAAACCAATCTGAATTAATTTTATTTATTTATTTATTTATTTTTAATTTTTTTTTTCAACGTTTATTTATTTTTGGGACAGAGAGAGACAGAGCATGAACGGAGGAGGGGCAGAGAGAGGGAGACACAGAATCGGAAACAGGCTCCAGGCTCTGAGCCACCAGCCCAGAGCCTGACGCGGGGCTCGAACTCACGGACCGCGAGATCGTGACCTGGCTGAAGTCGAACGCTTAACCGACTGCGCCACCCAGGCGCCCCTGAATTAATTTTAAAGAATTGAAATCATCTAAAGTATGTTCTTGGGCCACAATGGAATTAAACTTGAAATCAACCATAGAAAGATACCTGGAAAAAAAGATATTTGGAAAATAACAACACTTATAAATAAGCCACAGGAGTAGAAAAAAAAAGTCACAAGAAAAATTAGAAAATATTTTAAATTGAATGAAAATAAAAACACAACATAAAATTTGCAATGAAGCTCAACAGTGCTTAAATGGAAACGGACAGTTTTAAATACTTCTAGTAGAAAATAAAAAGTTCTAAAAGCAGTAATCTAAACATCCACTTTAGGAAGCTAGAAAAAGATCAAAATGAATATAATTTTTTTAAATAATAACAAAGATAAGATCAGAAGTCCATGAATTAGAAAATAGACGAACAATAGAGAAAGTGAATAAAACCAAGCTGGCTCTTTACAAAGACATATAAAATTGAAAAACTACCAGCCAGATTGATCAAAGAAAGACACAAATCACAAATATCAAATATGAAAGAGTGGCCACCACTATGTCCTACAGACATTAAAAGAATGATAAGGAGATTTTATGAACAACTTCATGCAAACAAATTCAACATTTAGATAAAATGGACAAGTTTCTTGAAAGACACAAACAACCAAAGCACACTCAAGAAGAAACAAACAGGAACAGCCCTATATCTATTAAGGAAATAGAATTTATAGTTTAAAATCACACACACACACACACACACACACACACACACACACAAGCCTCCAGGTCCCAGATGACATCATTGGTGAATTCTATCAAACATGTAAGGAAAAAAATCTTAACAATTCTATACAAATTCTTCCAGAAAATAGACAAGGAGGGAAAATATCCCAGCTCAGTTTATGAAGCAAGTGTTACCCTGATAAAAAAAAACAACAGATAAAGACATTCCAAGAGAAAGGGAGGGAAGGAAGAAATAAGGAAGGAAGAAAGGAAGGAAGGAATTATAGGCCAATACCCCTCATAAACATAGACAATGAAAGTCCCTAACAAAAGTTTAGGGATATATGTATAAAATAACACATTATGGGTAAGCTTTTTCCAGAAATGCATGTAGTGTAACATTAGAAAATCAAAAACACATGATCATTTCAATAGATGCAAAAAAAAAGCACTTAATAAAATTAAATATGTATTCATGATTTAAAACTTTCAGCAATCTAGGAATAGAGGAGAATTTCTTCAATCTGTAAGGATTGTCTACAAAAACTCTACAACTTATATTTAATGGTGAAGAAGGCAAGGATGTCTGATCTCACCACTTCTAGTCACCATTATGCTGATCAATGCAATGAGGCAAGAAAAAATAATAAAAGGCATACAGCTTTGTAAAGAAAAAAGTCAAATCACCTTTATTCTCAGATAACATGATTGTTTAGAGAATCCTGAAGAATCTATAAAAGAAGAGATACTAGAACTAATAAGTGAGATTAGTAAGATCTCAACTTACAAGGTCAATATACAAAACTCAACTTCGTTTTTATATACCACTAAAAAAGTAACTGGAATTGGAATTTTTAAATTCCATTAGCAGTAGCATCAAATATATGAAAACTAGGGACCAATTTAACAAAATGTGCAAGAACTGTACCCTGAACACTACAACACATTGTAGTGAGAAAGTAAAGAATGTCTAAATAAGTGCAACATATACCATGTTCATGAATAACAAGACTCATTGTTTTTAAGACATCAATTCCCCCAGGGGCACTTGGGTGTCTCAGTCGGGTAAGCATGCAACTTCAGCTCAGGTCATGATCTCACAGTTAATGAGTTTGAGCCTCACATCACTCTCTGTGCTTACAGCTTGGAGCCTGGAGCCTGCTTCAGATTCTGTGGTTCCCTCTCTTTCTGCCCCTCCCCTTCTCTCTCTCTCTCTCTCTCTCTCTCTCTCTCTCTCTCTGTCAAAAATAAACAAACATTTAAAAAAAGACATCAGTTCCCCTGAAAGAGATTTCTAAATTAAATACAACATAAATTAAATACAATATAGATTAAATACAATCACAATCAAAATTCCAGCAGGGTTTTTGGGTAGAAATTGACAAGATGATTCTAAACTTATAAAAAATGCAATATACCTAGAAAAAGAACTGGGTTGGAGGACATATGCTCCCTGTTTTCAAGACTTACTATAAAATTATTATAATCAACAAGTGTGGTATCAGTATAAGGATAAACATATAGATCAATAAAACAGAATAAAAAGTCCAGAAATAGATCCATACATACATGGTCCATTGAGTTTTCACAAAAATGCTAAGGTAAATAAATGGAGAAAGGATAGTTTTGTCATCAAACCATGCTGGGACAATTGGATGGGGTGGGAGGGAAGGAACCTGAGCCCTTAGCTCCACAAAAATTAACTGAAAATAGGTCAAAAACCTAAACATGAAAGCTAATAACATAAAACTTCTACAAGTAAAAAGAAGAGAAATTCATGAGTTAGATAAACATTTATCAGAACATAAAAAGCACAAACCATAGAAGAAAACAGTGATAAATGGGACTTCATCAAAGGCAGTAACTGAAATAAGTGAAGAGATGCTCAATAACATTTTGGAAATTTAAGGAAATACAAATTAAAACCATAATGAAATACCACTACAAAACCCACCAGGAAGGCTAAAATGAAAAAATAAAACTGAACATACCAACAACAGGATGAATCTCAGAAACATGCTAACTGAAAAAACAAACAAACAAACAAACAAACAAACATAAAAGATGATACACTATAAGATTCCATTAGTCTGAAATTCTAGAAAAGATAAAACTTCAGTGGGAGAAAGCAGATCAATGGTTGGTAGTTTCCTACTGTAAAAAGTCATCTTCCTGGGGTGCCTGGGTGGCTCAGTTGGTTAAGTGTCCGACTTCGGCTCGGGTCATGATCTCGCAGTCCGTGGGTTCAAGCCCTGCGTCGAGCTCTGTGCTGACAGCTCGGAGCCCGGAGCCTGTTTCAGATTCTGTGTCTCCCTCTCTCTGACCCTCCCCCATTCAAGCTCTGTCTCTCTCTGTCTCAAAAATAAATAAACGTTAAAAAAAAGTAAAAAAAAAAAAAAAAGTCATCTTCCTTAGTACTAACCAACCAGGGTTGTTGCAAGGATTAAATGAGATGACCTCTATTGAGAACTTAGCACAGTATCTTTTTTGTTTTTGTTTTTTAGGATCCTAATAAAACTTTATTTTTAAATTTTTTAATGTTTATTTTACTTTTGAGAGAGAGAGAAAGAGTGCAAATGGGAGGGGGCAGAGAGAGAGGGACACAAAATCTGAAACAGGCTCCAGACTCTGAGCTGTCAGCACGGAGCCCAATATGGGGCTCGAACCCACTAACCATGAGATCAAGACCTGAGCTGAAGTCAGAGACTCAACTGACTAAGCCAACCAGGTGCCCCCAATACAACTTTATTTAAAAAAAAAATAACTCATTGTTAGAGACCAGAAGTCTAGCAGGACCTTTACCAAAATTTTAAACCATTATTTTATAAGATGAAAATAAGTACTTCTCTGTATGAAACCAACCTGGATTTTCTAAATTAGATGACTATGTGTATATATATTTTTTTCTTCTTTACCATATCACTGGTCATTAAAATCACTAATTCTTCTTGATTAACTTGAACTCAACTCAAATAGCAAAGCAAAATCTAATACAGCAGATGCTTCTTCCACTTTAAAAAAAAAATGGCTGGGGTGCCTGGATGGCTCAGTCAGTTGAGCATCCGACTTCAGCTCAGGTCATGATCTCACAGTCCGTGAGTTCGAGCCCTGTGTGGGGCTCTGTGCTGACAGCTCAGAGCCTGGAGCCTGCTTCAGATTGTGTGTCTCCCTCTCTTTCTGCCCCTTCCCTGCTTGTACTCTCTCTCTGTCTCAAAAATAAATAAAAACATTAAAAAAATTTTTTTTAATGACCAAAGTTGTATTACTCAACATAGCAGGAAAATAATAAACAAACATTGAATGGTCCTGTTTGGTCCTGTGCTGAGATGGGCTATTTTGACAAAGAACAGAAGAGTATGAAGGGGAGAAACATAGGTGATAGAGCTGACAAACTTGGACTTGAACCCCCGCTCTTCTCCAAGTAAATTAGGTAGGAAAGTTTTGGCATGCATTAGACCCACCTCACTAGGCAAATGGGAAGATACAATCACCACTCAGCCAGCATTTGCCTAGAACATACGTGGTCTAAGCAAGCACTTTATGATATGGGATGCTTAAATGGTAGTGGATCAAAACAGTCAACATACATTGTGATAAGCTTTTCTGCCTAATGATATTAAATATCACCTTTCATTGTACTACAGAGAAAAGACATCTGAAAAAAGCCATACAATTTTGAAACCCTTTCATTTTTTGTGTGTAATGGCCATTAACAAGTCTATAATAAGGTTAGGATTCCAATTAAAAGAAGTGTTTCCATGAAAGCCTTCAGGGCTCAGTGGTAAGTCATATGGCATGGAGTAGCACTGAATTTGGTATAAGACTTAATGACCTTATTTACAGCTTCCAAGAAATCCTTCTCAGTAACAATTTTTCACCCTGCTCTGATGGCAAACATACCAGCTTCTATGCAGGCACTTCTAATCTCAGTACCAGTGCTGTTGGGACACAGTCATGCTAACAATTCAGATCTGATATCACTTTCAACACTCATGGAATGAACATGAGTCTTCAAAATGTGAGTCCAACCCTTTAGATCAGGTAAGCTAAATTCAATCTTTCTATCCAATCTCCCTGGCCTCCTCAGTGCTGTATCCAAAGTGTCAGATCTATTAGTGGCCATCAGTACTCCCATGTTACCTCGACAATCAAAACCGTCCAGCTCATTGATCAGTTCCAGCATTGAAGCACCATCATCAAAACAAGCCCTTGCAATAGCATCAACTTCATCCAAGATAAGACATGCTTTTTTTGTTCTGGCCATTTCGAAAAGCTTGCAAACTATTAGAGCCCCTTCACCTAGGTACTTCTGTATAAGTTCAGATCCAGTAACTTGAATAAAACAAGCATCAGTCCTGTTAGCAACTGCCCGAGCACAGAGTGCCTTGCCTGTATCCCGTGGACCAAAGCTTAGCACAGTATCTTGCACATAGAAAGTTCAAAAATTGTTAGATAGATAGATAGATAGATAGATAGATAATTGATATACAGAAATAAAGAAATCACTGATATTTTTGTGTTAGAGCCTGCTGGGGCTCATCCATATCATGTTGTCTCTTCTTCCTGGACACACTGCTAGATCCCTTTTCTATCCTCCTTGCATCTAGGTAGGACCATGCAACTAGTTCTTGCTGATAGAATACAGATGAATGTGGTATGAGTCACCTCTGAACAAGGCAATTAAGAGTGGGTTGTCTTCTGCATGTTCCGTTTCCTGGAGAATGGAGATGGTCTCATGGATGACTCTGAGACCCTAGAGGATGATGGAACCACAGCATGGAAGGAGCCTGGGTCCCTGAATGACCACATGGAACAGAGCTCCCTTCCCCACCTGACTGCCCATGTGGTGTGCCAGACTGTGAAATAAGTAAAAAATAAACCCTTATTGTATTGAGCCATGAAGGATTGGTTTTTTATTGTTGTGGTTATACCATTAGCCTCCCTGACTAATCCAATACATGCATATGTATATGTATACCCATACACAGTATCATGCTATGCTTGTCCCTCGTACTCTGAACACAACTCCTCAAAAGCCCTAGTTCATGCTGGGATCAGCTTCCCACTCTTCAGTTTCCATCCCCGGCTCCATGCTCAAACCTCCATCTTTACTTTACTTTCGGTTACAATCCTGAGTCTAAAGTCACTGATAGACCAAATCCCACATCTAAGTAGCATGTCTTTATCTCTAGGCACTGAAGCACAAGAGAATGAACAAAACTTTGTGTTTCTAAGACCTAGATCCAAATCTCTCTATAAATTACCAGCCGTGTGGGCTTGGCCATGTGACTCTATCTCTCTGAGTCTCAGTGTCCCCATCTGTAAAATGCAGATAATAATGTCTTCTTCATAGGGTTGTTGTGAAGACTAAACTAGATAACAGATCATAGGTGCCCGCACAGCCTCTGATACACTTAAGTCCTGCAATGAACCCCAAACTACTTGCCTCATCCCCAAGGGCTACCCAGACTGGCCCAGGAGCCCGCCTACAATGTAGGGGGCTGTGAACGTGTGGGAAGAGGCACACCCCACCCAGGAGAGATAACATCTGCTCAGCACCACTTCCTGTACCTATGGAGACAAAACTGTAGACCTCTTACTGCAAATATTGTGGCAATCTCCTCTAAATCACACACTGAGGACAACAGCAATGGCAATAATCATGTACTAACACTAGTTACAATCTCTTGGGCTTATTGTATCATAGACTCAAAATGATGGAAGTATATTTTATTTTTACAACAATTCTATGAAGCACTTTTTCTACAGATAAGGAAAGTAAGGTTCAGAGAGGTTAAGTAACCTGCTGAAAGTCACATAGCCAGTAGTAGCAGAGCTAGAAACTGAATTTATTCATACATTCGATCTTTCATTGATTTAGTCAACAAATCATTTCTGCTATCTGCTATGTGCCAAGACCATGCACTGGGCCTGAGGACACAAGATGCAGGGAGACAAAGTCCTTGAGGTTCTCTGGGGAAACAGATCATGACTCTTTAGCTACAGTCCCAGAAAGAATGGAGCCTGTGCAACACCTCTCCCTCTCTGGTTCCCTTCCCCAGCTCTGCTACCTCCCAGAGCTGCTGAACCCCAGCAACAGCCCAGAGACATTTCCTGAGACCACTGTTTTCCTTGGCCCTGCGATGGGAGACAGTATGCCCAACAAGGTGGAAAACAAGGTGGGGGAGGCAAGCAGGGAGCAGACCTCCCAACAAACTGTCCCTTTCGCTGGTGGGAGCAGGGAACAGAGGAGGCTGCCCTTCTACCCACCCACCAGCCCATCCAGGCCATTGTTCCCTTGTTGTGACAGGGGGTTCGGCTAGGGCCCTGCAGACTGGGGGCTTCCTCCCCAGCCAGCCATGCTTGGACAGCTGGAGGAAACAGGCGGCCAGAGAGCCAGCTATCCCTCCAATAACAACAGGCTGCTGCCCGCTGGCGGCCCTGCTGAGGGGCAGGCTGGAAGCCAGAGAGGCCACCCCACTCCACCCCGCCACTGGCAAAACATGTTTTCTTGTTTTCTGAGGGGGAGGAGGAGGCCCGTACCCATCCTGAGCAAACACAGGAGCTGATAAGCATGGACAGGCCTGGCTGCCAGGCTGCCAACGAGGGCTGCAGAGGCAGGGGCAGGGGCAGGGCTGGGCCCACCCTGGAGGTCACTTAGGCCAGAATGCCAGCTTCAGAGTCAGGGTGGGGACAGTGAGCTCCTGGCCCCTCCAGGGATAAAGCACTCAACTCCAAGTCTGCCCACACTGAAAAGAGAGGACAGGGGCTTCCAAGCCACAAGTACCATCACTGATCTCAGAAATACATGCATGCTAACGTTTGATAGCAAAAGTGCACCCGTCCATTGGGTGCCCATTTTTCGGCTAGTCTCTGGGACAGCCCCCTTACCAATACCACCATTTTCAATACTAGAGAGGAAATAAGATACAAGAATTGCTTCCCATTACCTTTTTCACACGAGGTGACTGAGGGGCAAAGTGACTTGTCCAAGGCCACACAGCTCTTGGGATGTAAATCCCCATCTGCCAGACCACAAAGCTCATGATCTTTTTCATCGTGCCCTAGCGAGCCCCTTCATATTTGTGAGGGTCTCCAGTTTACAAAGTACGTACAGCCTGCTGTATTCATTTACTGGGGCTGCTGGGGGGCTATCATCGACCTGCCATAGCTACCCTCACTTTTCATAAGGAAGCTCACAACAGACCCATTAGGTTAATGTCTCAGTTTGGGATTTCCCTAAAGCAGACTCTGAGGTAAGGATTTGAGTGCAGCATAGTTAATTCAGGAATTGATCCTAGGAAGTTCCCATTAGGCACATCAGTGTGCCAAGATAGCTGTGGGCAACTGGGATTCAGTCACACTGGGAACACAACACAGAACAGAATTGTCCCCCAGAGATGCAAGGAAACTGACATAATCCCCCACCACTGCCACCCATCTTTGGTTGAGGGCTGCTCCTGGGCACCTTAGCTCTCTGAGACTGCCTACAAGGGACTGAGACTGTCCTGCAGCCAGAGAAAGTCCTCAGGTAGGTGCCAAAGGGGCATGAGTGGGGCTCTAACAGCCTCTGCCACAGTTAGTAAACAGAGAAATCATCCCCATTTTGTAGATATAACTATAAAATGTTCCCCCAGGCCATGCCATGCCCAGACCTATGTGTACTGAGGCTCAGACCCTATGGGCCCATCTTCAGCTCTAGGTAAATGAATAACCTCTCACCAAGAGTCACAGCCCCTGCAGCCAACCCCCCAGGCTCTGAACCCCTCCCCGAGATTATAAGCCTCACCATCCTCATCCATTCTGACCCTGTCCAGAGAGAACTATGTCCTTGGATCCTCCCCCCTTCCACCCGTCTTCCATCCCCACCCATGACTTCCCCCTCCAAAAGGTGGGAGCAGGATTTATTTCCTCCTTTTCAGAAAGAAGGTCTTAATATTACTGTCCAGCAGCCATATAATAATCCACAAACACCCTTCACCACTTCTCCCACTACGTCCAGGGACTCTTACAAACCACCCCTGGTGGCCCAATCATTCAATGCCAAAGTGCCCGATGCAGGTGCACAAATAATGCCACACTGGGCACCTCACTGTGCAGATGAGGAAAAGTTCGAAAATTCAAGTGATTTATCCAGCTTGATCACAGCCAGCTATCTTCTGATTCCAAGTGTTTGGAAAAGAGGGAGTACGCATCCAGTCACTGGGGGGTTATAACAGATGCTAGAAATGGGGTGTTCTGCTCTGTTTTCATCCTACCATTTGCATGTGCGCAGAGGGACACCACAGGGGGTGGGGGTCATCTACCCCAGGTGTGGACAATAAAGGGGTCCATTGTCTACAGCAAATGTGTAAGTAATAAAACTAATTTTATTATTGACTTATTATCACTAAGCACTGGCAATTCTCGAGAATATTAGTGACCAAATAGCCCTCCCACCCACCACAGCACTGAGCTACTCCTCCCCCATTCTGTATCCCCAACAGACATGTTGATTCAATCCAGGCTCTTTTCCACTGAAGGGAGATGCTGCTACAAAACCCATCCTCCACACGACTCTCAGCAACTATATTCTGAGCTGGCATCAGAACTGACCTCTGGGACCTTACGCTTCTTAGCCCAGACCCTGTTCAAGAAATGGTCCATAGGCTGTTCTCTAAGGCCAGGGGTCCAGCCTGCACCCCATCCTCTTGCACATAACCCAGGGCCCCACCCCTACCTCTCTGATGTCACAATCCTCACTAATCTTCCCTCACTGTCTTTGGCGCTATTTTTTTTTTTTTTTTTTTTGCCTTTTTGCCATGCTCTTGTCCAACTACACACCTGCTTCCTGCCCCCAGGGCTCCTAGGGTCCTGGCCTGAGAATTCAATCCAAAAAAAACTTGGCCTCTGGTCGGACTACCTCAGAGCTGTGATCTCCCAGTGGTCCTGCTGCACAGACCCACAGGGAGCACATAAGGTGACTTCTCACCTGTACATTATGTCATCAACACAACCTTGAACCCTCTGGGAAATCTTCTGAAGGGAGGCCTGGCCCTTAGTGCCTGTCACTGGCGGAAGATTTATTATGATTTGCTTATAGGTTTAGTGTCTTCCTCCACTGAAAAGTAAATTTCAGGAAAGCAGACCTGGCGCATCTTCTTCCCCCACTATGTCTCCAGTACCTAGAGCAGTGACTGGAACAAGAGAGGCACTCAGCAGCTAGCAGTTGAAAAAGTAGATGAGTTTTCCTCAGCCCACACCTTGGCCACAGAGGCCCAGACCCACCTGGGGTAGCTTCAACACTCAGTATGGCTCTGCCTCCAGGATCTCAAACTCTGAGCCCCGTCGGAGCACACTGGCCCTTCCCTCGGAGACTGGATCTCAAGCTCTTCTACCAACCCATCCTCTCTCCTGCCGGCTCCCTGTTTGAGAACCAGGACCTCGAAATCAGACAGGCTGATTGCTCGACCTCTCTAAGGTTCGATGTCTTTTCCCCAACAAAACGGTAAAGTAATAATGCCCATCTCACAGGGATTAACAAGGGAGCTAAAACACACCAGATGTGTAGTGAGGACCCAATAGTGTTTACCATCACTAATGCCAAGTTAATAATGCATTATTAATACTGAATTAAGAAGCTTTTATACAACAGTCCAAAGGAAAAAATGCCAACCCATTCACCCTCCCCCAGGCCTTACAGGGATCCCTGAAGAAAATGTTCAAAATTTAGGTTTACCAGGAACTCAGACTTTAAAACAATGGGCTAATCACCACCCATTTCGCACGGCATTCATGACTCTAATACTTTATCCCTCCCTGGACCCACAGCCTTTGTAGATGACTTTGTAGCTGACTTTGTAGCTTTTCTCACTAAAGAGATGGAGTCCACCCCACCCCACCCCCAGCCCCCTGGATCTGGGCTGGCCTCGTGGCCTGCTCTGACCAACAACATGTAACAGAAATGACTGTGTGCCAGCTCTGGGCCTGGGCCCCCAGAGGTCTTGCATGTTTACATCTGCTCTCTTGCATCTCCACCACAGCCAAGACAGCATGCCTGGACTAGCCTGCGGGAGCAGAGACTGGTGGAAACGCGCCGAGCCACAGCAGCAGAGGCAGCAGCCCCCAGACATGTGAATGAGCCCATCCAACGTCAGCAGAGCTGCCTAGCCAACCTCCGTTGACTCCAGACTTGTGAGCCACGCACCCTACTGTTGTATACCACTCAGGCTTTATTACACAGAAAACGCTGACTGATGCACTACACAACCAAGTGTTAGATTGTGGTCTAGCCTTTCCACCAATGGCCAGCCAGCTTCTTCTCATATACCTCCATCAATGGGAATCTGATCACCTTCAATGGCAACCTAGTCCCAAAAATCTATCCATATTTTGAGCTAAAGTCTCTCTCTGTGTACTTTTTATGTTTATTTATTTTTGAGACAGAGGGAGACAGAGCATGAGTGGGGGAGGGGCAGAGAGAGAGGGAGACACAGAATCTGAAACAGGCTCCAGGCTCTGAGGCTTCGGCACAGAGCCCAATGCGGGGCTCAAACCCACAAACCATGAGATCATGACCTGAACCAAAGTCGGGCGCTTAACCAACTGAGCCACACAGGCGCCCCTCTCTCTGTGTACTTTAGCCTTTGGGCCAAATTCCTAGATCCATACAAGAGTAGCCCAATCTCTCCTATACCCATTTGGTGCTTCAAAGTCCTCATGTCCAAAATCAAAAGCTTCTCTTTTCTCTGTTTTGCACAGGGCAAGACACTCTCGGGTCTATGAAGTCTTGCTCTTCCTCACCCCCTGCAGTGAAAGGGTGACAGAGCCATGAGGCACACATCTCTTTCCACTGTGGGGACAGGGAGTCTCACCCCACCATTCCTTCCTCCACACTGGCTACAGTGTTCTGTCCATCCTTCTTCGTCAAACAACGTTACCTTGCATCTACTCTGTGCCAGGAGCTATGCTAAGGATGACGAGATAAAAGGCAGATCTACTCTCAAGGAGTCTGTCGAGAGAAGGGGCTCATCTTTCTCGCATAGGGATCTGATGATGATACTATGATCTATTATTGGGTGCCTACTGAGGAGGGAGCATAAGGAAAGCTGACATCCTGCATTCCCCCTCACTCACACACACACACCTGCCCCTGTGGGATATGTGTGACATTCCTCTGGTACTTCTGGTTGCCCAAGAACAAAGGAAAGGGAAAAACCAATGGTTAACTGATAGAGATCACAGTCCTGCAGGACATGAGTCTCCATCAGTTTACAAATGTCTTAGGAAATTACAATAAAGAGACAATCTTATTAATAGCCTAACCTCCAGAAACCCATAGACTCGGTTTCCTGGAGCCCCAACATCACTCTCCCCTCCACAGCAATGTGGGAAACAAAGGCAAGAAGGAAATGGCAGGTAAAATTAAATTTCTTTATAGTCTACAGCCCATTGACAAATATGTGAGATGGGCAGACTAAAACATTCCTCCAGGAACTCCCTACTGTCTTAATGCCTTACTAGAGGAAAAAACAACCTTAGCTTGACAATAGCTTGGCCTCCAGTATCTTAGGAGTCTTCTTTAGCATGTAAAAGTACTGTTAGGAACCTCCCTTTTGTCTTTACCTCATCTGACTCCATAAAATACAATCAGTCACTCTTCACAACAGGGGTGCACCTCATTCTGCCCTGGGGTCCTGTCCCTGTGCTTTAATAAAATCACCTTTCTTTCTTGGCCATCAGATCCAGACCCCCACCACCACTCCAAAACATATCACCTACTATATGCCATCATATAAGTCTCAAATCCTTGCAATGGTTCTACTGAGTTTTATTGTGTCCCTTTTTATAGGAGAGGAAACTGGGGCTCAGAAAGTCCAAGTGACTTGCCTGAGCCATAGCTCCGAAAGTGGCACCATCTAGCTGTTGGCCCCCAAATCCAGGCTCTTCCTGTGGCACCAAACTGATGCTGTCATTATGTCCCTCCCCTACTCAACACTTAAGTGACTCCCACGACTAACAGAACAAAAGCCATTCTCTTTAGCATGGACCCCTTGGTCTTGCCTGTTGCTACACATACCAGGCCTGCACGCTCCAGGCTTGCCTGCCTCCCTTGGCTTGTCTGTTTCCTCAGCCTGGAAATGCTCCCTCACATCCTGACCTATCCATTTCTCAAGACCCAGGTCAGGTGCACCAAGCTAGGAGGTCTCCTCAGCTAGCAAGACTCTCCTGTGTTCCCACAGACTCTGTCAGGCCCTCTGTGCTGGCATGGGTCAGTCTCCCACAGAAGACTTAGGGGTCCCAGGAGACAGAGATGGAGTCTGACCCATCTCCAAACTCCCCAGGCTGCATCATTCCACAGAGGGTCTGTACTCAGGAGTTGCAGAACCAGACCAAGCTGGATTAGATTGCCGAAAAAGTGGGTTTAGTCGTGGGTCAGAAGTTGGTTGTACAGATGCATTTGACCAATATTTATGGAGTATCTACTATGTGCTCAGTCAGGATTCCTAGTTGTCAGAAGTAATAACAACTCTGGCTAGCACGTGTGGAAAAGATTATTGGAGGAATATAGAGCAGTAGTATGAAGACTAAAAAATGAGGCCCAGAGAACTGTGGGGAACCCAGGCAGGTGTGACAGCAGGAGCTCCAGTTGAGGCAACACTGTGGGCAGAAAACTCATGCCGAATGCTGTGAGTGTCCCTCCCGCCTGCAGGCTCAGCCTCTCTGAATGAGACCACTGCTGGCCTTTATCTTTGGGTCTTGTCTCTGGATTCAGCCCTAAGCCTAGATCCCGTGTCCCCACCCAAGCTGCCAGAAAGGACGAGGAGGATGTATGTTGCAAAGGGAGGCTTCTGTAGTGAAAGATGGGGCTCTGCTACCCTCCGAGACTCATATGTGACCCCTTCACGACAAAGACGGGGTTGGAGGTGCTGGATAGACAAAAATGTATGACAAGTGTCAACAGTACACCTTTGCCACAAGGAACTTATATTTTGGAAGTAGAGGTGAGGAAGGACCTTAGAGACTATCTGTGCCAGCATTTTCCAATGTGTGCTCAGTAGGACACAGTGAGGACAGGAGCGTGAGAAAGGCCAAGTGACAGACCCTGGATAACTTGAGTTTTTCATTTCAGGACTTGTCGGAGCCTTTGATACACCACTGAATATTGTGCAAGTCCAGGAGCAGGAGCTTTTCCCTCATTTGTCCATGCCACCCTTTCCCTGAAGAGTATTCAGCAGACAGGGAAACCCCCATCTAACTCAATCCTCATTTTCAGACAGGGAAACTGAGGGACTTTCCTGGCCTCACTGGGTCCCTGGCCTCCTGATTATCAGTCCAGAACCCAGGGAAAGGACCCATTCCCGGGAAGAGGAGGCAAAGGTGGAGGCAGGGACCGGGACCAAGGGAACTGCTCAGGCCCTCCCCTGCCTGGCACTGCCTTCCCTGCTCTGTCTGCTGACATGAGCTCACCCTCCAGGTGCAGCACCCTTCAAGACTTCAGGACCCACTTCCACCTTCAGGAAACTCCTTGGGGGAAGTGGGGGAGAAGAGTCCTGGGCAGCACCAGGCCACCCAGGCCCAGCTCCCAGTTGCCTCAGCACAAGAGGGAAGGGGACAAGACACCCCAGCAGTTCCTGGCTGAGAAGCAGGAGTGCTGGAGTCCAGCTGTGGGATCTCAGTCATGGGCCCTTGGGAAATGTTTGTTAATTCTCTGAGCCTCAGTTTCTTCAGCGGGGAAACAAACTAAAAAAAAAAAAAAAAAAAAGATCAGCTGAGACATTACGAATGATTCAGTAAAGTGTATAGCATCCTTCTTCAGATATGAAGACTTACTCTAAATTTTTTTAAAATATTTATTCATTTTTTGAGAGACAGAGCAGGAATGGGGAAGGGGCGGGGGGGACACAGAATCTGAACCAGGCTCCAAGCTCTGAACTGACAGCACAGAGCCCGATGCAGGGCTTGAACTCACGGACCTAGAGATCATGACCTGAGCCAAAGTTGGATGATTAACTGACTGAGCCACCCAAATGCCCCCAAGAAGAATTATTCTTACATTGGGGATCAGATAGGAAATAACTTTCCTCTTTTTCCTAATGAGAGACCCTGAAAAAGACTTCTCAGATTAAGTCACAGTAACTCAAGGGGGACTTCCGCAAAAGGAGGTGTCTCCTATCTGGTTATGTCTGGAAGGGCCTATTAACAGAAATAGGACAGCATTAACACTGAGGAACTTCTTCCAGATATATTTTCTGAGTGCCACTAATGTGCCAGGACCTGTACTCACAGTTACTTATGTGTGCACACGTGCACACACACACGTACGCACATACCTCATGCTGCCTTGTATCTTCATCCCTGTGCCCTTCTCTGACATCCCAGGCTGCCTGGAATACACTTTCCCATCTTCACCTGGTGAATTTCTGTTCATCCCTCAAAACTCAGATGAGGTCTTCCTGGCCTCTCCTCTCTCCGGGCTAAGTGGAGGGCCTCCTCTGTGCTCTGTCTGTGCAGATCCTCATGACCGACCTTCCCACCCTAGAGTGAACTTGCCTGTTTGTACACCTCCTCCCCCAGTGGATTGTGAGTGACTTAAGGGCTGTGAGCTTAGAAGCCTAACCCGGCACATACGGGTCGATGAATGAATGTATAAATCAGCCTTCAGCTCTTCCTGGGGTGGGAAACCCGGGGCTTTTTCCTCATGCCAACCCTTGAAGCCAGGGTCTGCGTGCCTTCACGTGTACCCCAAGGAAAATATGCACTGTGTCCAAGTGCTGGAGAGTTTGTAAGAAATAAAGAGGACATGCACACCCCACCACAAGATCTCCCCCCAAACTCATCAGACATGTTTGTTCACAGTCTCCCTCCCACCACACTAGTAGCTCAAGGTGGTAAGCAGAATGATGTCCACCCTCGCCAAGATGTCCACATCCTGATCTCCAAAACCTGTGAAAATGTTAGGTTACATGGTGGATTAAAGGTGGATTAAAGTGACAGATGGAAGTAAGGTCATCAGCTGACATCAAGATGGGGAGATTATTCTCTATTATCAAGGGGATCATAAAAAGTAGAAGAGGAAGGCAGAAGTAGATGTCAGAGCGGTGTGATAAAAGATGGAGAAAAGAGAAAAGGGGGCCATGTGGGAAAGAATTAGGTGGCTTCTGGAAGCTGGAACAGGCAAAGAAATGGATTCTCCTCTACAGACTCCAGAGAGAAACAACTTTGGATCAATGTGGTCTGTTCCAGACTTCTGACCTCCAGAGCTGTAAAAATAAATCTGTGTTGGGGCACCTGGGTGGCTAAGTCCCTTAAGCATCTGACTTCGGTTCAGGTCATGATCTTGCAGTCCGTGGGTTGGAGCCCCCCATTGGGCTCTGTGCTGATAGCTCAGAGCCTGGAGGCTGCTTTGGAGTCTGTGTCTCCCTCTCTCTCTGCCCCTCCCCCCGCTCACACTCTGTCTCTCCATCTCTCAAAAATGAATAAATGTTAAAAAAAATAAAAAATAAATAATCTGTGTTGTTTTAGGCCACTAAATACGTGGCAATGCATTTCAGCAGCAATAGGACGCTAATACATCCTTCTCTGGCCTTAGCCCCTTACTGTGCTGACTCTCCTGGTAATTCTCTGGCTCCAAAGCTACACAGCTCACCCAGCTAAACAGAAGCCTTGCAGTTGCCCAAACCCACCCTCCTTAAAGGCAATTCAGCAGCCATCTGTTGTTAGGCAAGTTATGTATCCTTTGACAAGAGGGCTCACATTGGCACACCTCACAGCCTGTGCTCACAAGTTTCACAATCTGGCCAGGAGGAAAAGACACTTCTTATCCACACAGTGCAATTCTCTGAGAGCATCCTGCTCTGAGCTCTTGGAAGCAAAGGGGAGGGGAGCCCAGATTGGATAGGAGGAATCAGGGAAAGCTTTCTGGAAGAGGTGGCACGGAGCTGAGTTTTGAAGGGTATGAATAGTCAAGTGAAAGGAAGCAAAGGACAGTGGGTCAGAAAGACTCTGGGGCATGAAGAGAAATACAGAGACAAGATAGAGACATGAGAGACAGACAAACACTGCAAATTGTAGAGGCAGAGAAAAAGCCACAGAGAAAGAGGCAGAAAACTGCTGACTGTCATGACTGGCTACTCCCAGCCCAGCCTCCCTCCAGTTCTGGGACAGAAAATAGCCTGGCTGACCCATAGTGTGCAAAGCATTTCCTGTGCAGCCCTGGGGACCCCTGAGCTGTACTTTCTCAGGGGTGGGGCTGGCTGAGAGGGGGGCAGTGAGGGCAGAGGAGGAGGAGACAAGAAGTCCTGGGCCTGCATCAACTAACTCTCCAGGACAAGAGTGGCTGAAGATGGGGAGGAAGTGACATGCGTATGTCAGGATCCATGTATGTGTATGAGCCATGAGGGTGCCAGAGGTGTGTGTGATGCACTTCCATGTGTGCACGTGGCTAATCCTGGGGTTCTATGTCCCTTCCTGGAAAGTGAAGGCTGGACGGACAGACAGCAGGTCATGGTGGACACCTCTCTATGTTATGTCCCTGGGTGAAAGGCAGCTCTGAGAGCCCTCTTGAGTACACAAGCCATCCCCCCCTGGGGAGCCAACAGCTTCTATGTATCAGAAGCAGCTTCCAGTTGACTCTTTATCCTGCCTGTTCCCCAAGGGCACCACCTCTCTCTGCTCCCTTCAGGGGCCAATGACCTGGTCTCAACTTTTGCTGGGGAATGAGTGATCCAGCCAGAACCTTCTCTGAGGAACTTTTCCAAGTAAAAGGGGGGGAGGCAGGGGTACAGTTAGGCCTAGCTTTCAGAACATCTCATTGTGAAAGATCTCTTCGTCTCAGGGAGATCCCAAAGCTGACCCAGTGGCTTTAGCCTAGACCCTTCCCCCACCCTCCTCATTGAGTCCCTGTCCCCACTTTTCCCAAGGTCATTTTTGAGACTATCTTTAAACCAGCTCTTTCCATTCTTTTTTCAGTTTATTATTTTACCCTCTACCTCTGCTAGATTTTTTTAATATTTATTTTATTTTATTTTTTTGAGAGAGAGAGAGAGAGAGAGTGAAAACGGGAGGGACAGAGAAAGGGAGAGAGACAGAGACAGAGAGCATGAGTAGGGGAGGGGCAGAGAGAGGGAGAGAGAATCGCAAGCAGGCTCCATGAGGTCAGGGCAGAGCCTGACTTGGGCTGATCCCACGAACCACGAGATCATGACCTGAGCTAAAATCAAGAGTCTGATGGTTAACTGATAGAGCCACCCAAATGCCCCTAGCCCTGCCAGACTGTCATCATTCCAACACATGGAGATGTCTTTGAATGTGGAGCACACTTTTTTCTCTCTGATGGTCCTGCTTTTGGAAACATTCTAGCAGAGCCTGAGTAGCCATTGACTGGGCTGGGCTGCCACAGAAGGACTGCTCCAGAGGGGATTCCTGCTGGCAGGGGTGGGGGTGGGGGGGTGGGGGCAGCTACGCACACCGCAGGAAGTCATCCAGGGGAAACCAGGTAGTCCCTCACTCCCCTCCTAGGTCTGAGTTCTCAGCCAGGATTACCTCCCATGACCTTTTGGCTCAAACTCTGACACACCTAACAACCAGCCAGGACCTTTGACTCGACCACATTGGGACCCATGGAGCTCATCCAAAAAAACCACAGAAGAGCTGCTAGGCTGGATATACACTAGCTTCATCTGGCCAGGCCAGGCCAGGCCTTCCTCACCCTCACTGCACCTACTCCCTCAGCAGATAAGAGGTAACATCGTCCCTGCCTTCCCAAAAGGAGACCACTGAACTCCTGGCTTAAGGAAAGGGAACTAGCATTTATTGGACATCCGTCATGTATCTCCTTTAGTCAACACACCAACCCTTCTAAAAGGTCACTGCTGTTGTGGAGAAGAAGGGATTTCCAGAGGAGGCTAAATCAGGATCTGGAGTCAGGTTGTATCTGACACATGAAAATGACAGTGCCCTCTCCTCCCAGCATCCCTCCACAAGAGGAGGGTCCAACATGGGGGGAGTACACAGAAAGGGGGCTCCTGGAGAGAGACCAGAGCAAGATGCACTTTCCCCCGGCTCAGCTAGGACTGGGCCAGAAGCTCAGGGAGAGAGGGGGAGCTGCTAGCAGGGGAGATGCCTTTCCCGGGGGACTACGTGGGAGAAGGCTCACAAGCCACACTGTTTGGGGGCCCAGTAACCCAGTACAACTTGGATTTGGTGAGAGGAGCCTTCTCTCCACTTCTTCATAGAATTCCACGTGGCTCCAGTTCAGCAAGGGCTGAGGGACATGTGATGTCACCTGGCACCCTGTCTGCAGGTTTGAGGGCACTGGGACAGCACTGGGCTTGGAAGAAGGGTCCCTGTAGCCCTTCTGGGGCCCGCAGGCCAGGGCCACTCGTGAAACAGCAGGCTACGAACACACATGGCATATCCTGGGGACTCTGTGACCAAGTAGAAGTCTGGGGTCCTATAGATGCGGAGCTAGGAGGCAGAAAAGGTAAGGTCTTAACGTCAATGTGATTTCATTTGTAACCATAGGTTGCTGAAGCCAGGGAAAGCCACATCTCATGAACCTTTATGGATGTCAATCGAGCTCAAAGAGGCCAAGTCCTTTGCAGAGGTGGGAGAGCCAGTGCCATGCTGAGTCTCTGGCTCCACAGCCATGATCCTTCCAGTACACTAGTCTACCTGGGCACCCCTGATGTTCACGTCAATGCCAACGTCCCAGAAATCCTCTTAGTCATCCCACCCCACCTCCCTTCCTAAGGCCAGTGCATTTGTGGTGAGTGATCACAGCGGCACAGAGGACTAAGGCCTTTGCAAACCCCTGCCCTGCCCAAGAGGTGCCATCACACCTGCCCCCACCCTCATCATGCACCTAAGAAACTGCCTGCCTTCTCTGGAAACTTTGGCCCCATTCCCCAGGCCACTGCAGAAGCGGCCACATTCTCGCCTAATACTTGCCCTTCCCTGGCTACTACCTGTCAGTCAAGGGACAGGTACATGGACCAGTGGACCTCCTGTCTGGGATTTCTGGATTTGGAAAGCAAGGACTACAGTCAGTCCTGTGATAGAACCTGTCTTGTATCAGACTTGGGAGCTCTCAGCAGCCATATTCCTCCACATGGAAGAAACAGGTGTGCACAGAGGTTAGTGCCACCTCAGAGAGACACCCGGAGGTGAGAGGAGCAGAGAAAGTACTGGTGACCTTCATGGCTGCCACCGAAGCTGGTTCGCAAACTAGGAAGCACTTTTTGCCTGAAAAGCTGTAAGCTGGATTTCGGCCACTTGCTTAAGGCGCTGTCCAGCCTCCACATGCCCTTTCCCTTCCCTCCCAGGAGAGGCAGCACAAAGCAGCAGCACCAGGGAGAAGGAAAGCGGGAGGGGGCACCAGCCAGAAGGTCCCATGGGCCTCTCTCAACAATGGCACGGGCAGCCCATTGTTCTTTCTGGGTTGACACACCTCCCCGGACACCCCCACTGCTCAGCTGGCAGCCAATGAGGCAGAGGCAAGAATGGGTAGTAGGGGCAGTTCTAGTATCTTCAGAAAGCTGATGCCCGGGGACCACCTCTTTCACTACAACTTCCCAAGGACAGAGAGGGAAAGAGAAGAGTTCAGATGGGGGACAAGAGAACAAGCTAGGGCAGGAGTGACCCCAGGCCTGGGTGGAGAAAGGGGCTGGGAGACTTCTGGTCAGTAGAAACAAAGATGGATGTTTGATCTCTACTTAGACTTCCAGTGTGGCCTTGAGTCAGCCATTTCTCTTTTCTTTCCTTCAGGGACCCCACCTGTGAAATATGCAATGGGAGAATATATTCTGCGCAAAAGAAACCTGATCTCTCCCAACTTGGCCTCATGTGTGACCCCAGACCCACTCCTAACCTTAGCACCTGCCAAACTCCTCTGAACTCTAGCTGCTGGGATTGTCTGTATGCCTGCCCAAGGTAGGCAAGCCCACGAGGCCAACCCAGTGGCCTCAGTTGTCAGACACACTGGGACTCCTCTGTTGGTGCAGGCATCAGCGTCCCATCAGGGAAGGGACAGGAAGCTAGGACCTGAACAGGGAGGCTGAGCTACTCCAAGGCAAGATCCAGCCCAATGCTGATGTCTTTAGACCAATTTGATACTCAAAGCAGACATATTCCAGAACTGGAATTTTAGGGGATGGGGATATTCAGAGCAGGAGCCCAGTCCACAGCTTAGGAACACAGAAACCAGCCCAGACCCTCTGAGGGGAAAGAGAGAAAGGTAAGGAGACAGTAACGAGCCCAGTCAGGGAGTCAGGAAGCTAAGCAGGGCTTAAAAACTGGATAAGCTGGAAAAGCATAGCTGGGAGTCAGACAGCTGTGGTCCAGGGGTGCCCAGGACTCACACACACCAGGCTGTTGGCAACAAAAGCTAATTCCAGAGCCCAGTGGCCTGCCAAGGCTCAGGGATCAGACCGGGCTGAGTGGTGAGGTCGGCCCCTGCAGCTAAGCACAGAGTGAGAAGACACTGAGAGTCACATGAAGGACTATGCTTGGGAGGAGGCTGTGTCATCGCAAGGCCATGTGGGAAGAGAGCCCAGAGCAGCGGCTTAGAGACAGAGTCTTATGGCCGTCGTGCCCCCCAAGTCCTAAGTAGCCACAACTCACACCTGTGTGGGCGGTGTGGCACACAGGGCAAACTGTGTCTGCGTGCAAGGGCTGGAGATGGCCCAACCCTGGGGCACAGGGCCGACTTGGGCAGCTCACTCAGAGGTCCCTGGCATCTGAGTGTTGGCCCAAGTGTGCTCTGGACTCACTCCACTGATGGAAGAAGAGCACCATACACAGAGTCCAAACCCCACAGACACTCCAAGGAGAAGAGGGCCATTATCGCACTCAAGCCCTCTCTCCTCACTCATTTATTTTCTTCTACTTATCAGATTCTGCGGTATAGCACATCCTCCAGCTAAGCGCTGTCCAACAAAACATTCCACAATGATGGAAATGTTCTGGCTCCTCTGTCCAGTACAGTAGCTACCAGCCACGTGCAGCTGGCGAGGAGCTGAATTGTTAGTTTTAATCCATTACTTTTCACTTTTAATCGTTGCACATGGCAAGTGGCCACCATATCGAACAGTGCAGTTTTGGCTCTTCCGTGTGGTGGGGCGGTAAAACCTTCTGAGATCCAAACATTTAACCGTGTCCATGTACCAGGAGCTACCAGAAATGGCTCTCTGTCCAGGGTAGGGCTGAAGGGACAGGGAACAAGAGGGAAAGGGAAAGAAAAGAAAGACCTATGCATTACCTTATTTCGTCCTCACAGAAACCCTGCAAAGTGAGATTATCCCCACCTCACAAATGAAGACACTGAGACACAAAAAGCTTTAATAACCTGCCTAAGGTCACACAGTTAGTTAGGGCCAGAGTCAAGGTTTGAACCCAAGTGTGTGACCTCAAAGCCCCTGGTTTTCCACCTCATTACACAGCTGAGGAACAAAGTGCCCCTTCCTGGCACTGACGGGTCAGAGCTGAGCAGGGCAAAGCCCCGGGCTGCCAGACGTCTCTAACCTGCCTCTTCCTGAGCTAGGTCTGCCCTGTTACAACTTCTCCATTTGGCCTGAAGTGAATTTGTAGAACTCAGACACACCCAGATTCACACACAAGGCCAAAGGCACATGGCCAAAGAAAGATGATCTGCTTCTGTGCCGTCCATTAGCGCAGATAATTAACAGTTGATTTGATATTCTTGGCATAGGGGAAGGCACAGCTCTGCTTTGTTTGGGCTGATATTAAAATACCTCTTCACTCCCCTGCACACGCTGATTCGCTCACTGCTGGAGGACCAGACAGCGGGGTCAGAAGTGAGCTGGAAGGGAAGGAGATGAGGGTGGAGAAGGAACTAACATTTCTCAGACCTCTAATTTCATGCCAGGTACTGAGAACTTCAACAGACCATCTCGAGTACTGATCATCTTATGAGGTGGTTGTGATTCTTCTGGTTTTGTGGGAGCAGGCCTGAAGCTCGGAGAGGTGAGGGGGCCTGGCCAAAGTCACACAGGTGACAGCAGCAGAGTATGACCTCAAAGTCGAGGTCTGCTCGACTCCAAGCCCGTTTTATCTCACACTGGCTCTTGGCAGAGATCTAGAAAACCCACCACTGCTAATAAAGGGCCTGAACTCCTTTCCAGGTCTGTCTGGCACGATGCCCGAAAGCAGACTCCTGCTGCAGCCATCCCTTCTCCCAGAAGTTCAGGCTCCCATGAGCAGGAGCAGACCCCAGCCCCCAACCTCATTGTGCAGTCAGTGACAATGAGAGGCAGGCTGTCCCTTTCTCACCCACCGCTTTCCTCCCCACCCCATGGGGTGCTGCCAGTTCAGCACAATAGTGCATTCTGTGTCCAAGAGCCTCTGCTGGCGGCCCCAGGCTTTTGCAGCCCCTCCAGACAATGGCAGGACCCAAAAGGCCTGATAGCCGGTGACAAATGTATGTGAATGACCAGCTCACAGGAAGTGGCCTTCAATAGTCCGATAGCTTCCTGTATCCTGACATTGTGAAAGCCCACTTCCTGTGCTGTCTCTGAAAATACAGCTCGGCAAAGCTGGGGGCAGGGGCAGTGGTGGGGCTTCCCTGTCCACCCCCTGGCCCAGGCAGGATTCAACTCTCCCTGCCAAGAAAGCCACCCATCTCATCTCATTTCTGATTCAAGGGTGAATTCCCTGCTGGCCTCTGCCCTGTTTCTCCACCTCCTTGCCAAACCCCACCCAAGCCCAATCAGAACAAAATGACCTATTTTTAAAGACTGTGTGGCCTTCCTCAGTAACAGTCCCCTAGCCCCCAGTTCCAGGATCTCAGGCCTTCTGCTGGGAAAGGCTTTCCCGTGTCTCCTTGCATACCTCTGGGACACACTGAGCACGGTTCTAGGCTTATGAAGGGCTCTTCAGTCACCCCTTCAACCATCTATCCTATCAGAATGGATGCTCAGGATTCCTTCAGCTTCCTCTGGGTCATGAAAAGCACAGCACAGCAAGAGAGCAGGGAGGCCTCCTTTCCCTCCAGGCTCCAGCTAGACCCAAGAAAAGTCTTTTCCCAGGCAGTGCCTCCCCCACGAACCCTGCCTCCCAAGAGAGGCTGATCAGAGAGAGCAAGACAGGGGGCAGCTAGGAACAAATGCAACTGAGCATTTTCTATGGAGTCAGGCACTAGACTGAGAGCTTTCCTCTCTGTTACCTGGTGACATTGAAGTGAAGCCTCATGTTCAAGACAAGGACACAAGGAAATGAGGTCATTGGCAGAGGGTCACCCAGCTAATGGGAGGCGGAGTCATACCACCCCTAGCCTTGCTTTGTACTGGGAGACACGTTCAGGTCTGGGAGTAAGGGAAGGGTACCATTTACCCCCTCCTCTCACGTGCCCCCTTAGGCCTTCTACCCCAGACCCCAGACATGGACAGTCCTCCCTCAACTTCTGGCACTGGAGAAGCAACCCTCAGAGGGCAGGGGGCTGTACCCACCCAGCCGCCAGCAGCCTGCCTCTGAGCATGAGCATTGTTCTCCACTTTTGATAAAGGAGGCACTGAATCAGCCTCAGGCCATTGTGGCTGCCTGGGGGAGGGGGGCTGGTGTGGGAAGCCAGACAGGTCAAGGGGTGACTACCCTATTCATTCCCAGCTAGCCACTGGAGACCTGAGAGCTCCAGCTCAGCCAGTGAGGAGCCCCAGGCCCACAGTGTCCAGGAATGGGGAGAACAAAGAGGTCTCTGGAGATGGAAAGGAAGGGAGGAAGCACTCACCAGTTTTCCCACCCTCCACCCTCCCTGTCCCAGGGGAAGAAAGGCCATGGGCACAGTGAAATCAGCAGGGACCGCCAGCTTCCCTGGGGTAGAAAAGAACTCCGAAGCCAGCAGACCTGGGCTTAAGTGGCACCACCTTCTCCACCTGTGACTTAAGAGGGTGGCTTAGTGGCTGAATCTCAGATTCCACCTCCTTAACATGGAGACAATCCCTGTCTTGCAGGCATCTTGGGAGGATTAAGTGAGATTTCGTGAAGCACCCACCCAACACTTAGCCTGCAGGAGCTCAGCAAGCAAGCTTATGTCCCTGTTCTTGGCTGGGATTTGTCTGCCTCAGGTGCCGAGACTAATGAGGGCCACCAGAGAACCGGGGCGGCTGTCCTCCAGCTCTCTTCCAAGAGGCCGGAACATCGCAATCCCAGGACTTGAGCTGGCTGGGCAGGAGGTGGCTGGCAGCCTGTCCTAAAGCATCCATCACCCCTGCCTGTACGTTGGCTCTGGACCCTGAGGGAACCAGGGGCCACACGAGCCCCGGGGCTGCAGACCCCAGAGGGACACAACGAGGGTTGGGGAAGGGCAGGGCACCATCAGAGGCCCCTGAAATGTTCTCTAATCTGCTGAACAGGGCTGCATGAAAGTGACACAGAGGTGGGCTCCGGGCCAAAGCAAGGTGCTGGCTGGTTATCTGTGGCCAATTCCGAATCCCAGCAAACATCTGAGTCACTTTCCCACCCTGCTCTGCTTTTATCAAAACACACATGAGCTCAAGGGAAAATGTCTATACTGGAATATCAGCATGAACCAACCCAAGCAGGCAGGTAAATCTTCTGGAAAAAAATCATAATTCTCGGTGCCTTTCTACCGCTCCCTACCTGAAAGGATACTTACTGTGAGTTGCAGAGCTCAGCTAACACAAGGGCAGCTGAGTTCTCCCCTCAAAGTCAGCCCCCACTGGGAGAGCCTGGGGCCATGGCCAGGCCTGTAAAGGCTGCCTCGAGGCGGAAGGGCGTCTAGGCTCTGATAAGGCAGGGGAAGGACAGGACCCATGCCTGGGGCCCGCTGACTGTTCCTTCACCCCAGAGACCACAGGGATAATCAGCTCACAGTGTCTTCCGGCCTCAGGCATTTAGTTGCTACCCTACGGTCTCTTGGGGAGGCGAGGGGGAGCCAGCACCAGCTTCACCCCAGAACCAGGCCAGCGCCAGAGGCCAGCAGGCCCCTGCCTCAGGGGGCTGGGTACCCCACACCCAAGTCTCTCCCCTGAGGCAGAGGCAGCCTTTTCCCTACCGCTGCCTTACCCTCAAAACTGTGTCCCCTCAAAATTCATGTTGAAGTCCTGACCCCCAGTACCTCAGAATGTGACTGTGTTTGGACATAAGGCCTTTAATGACGTGATTAAATTAGACGAGGCCATTAAGAGTGGGCCCTAATCCAATCTGTTGTCTTTACAAGAACAGATTTGGATACAAAAGACACCCGGACGCGGTGTCACCCACCCAAGTGCACAGGGGGACCACCATGGGTAGAGCAAGAAGGCAGCTATCTCCAAGTCAAGGAGAGAGACCTCAGAGGGAAGCAACACTGCAGGCACCTGATCTCAGACTTTCAGCCTCCAGAACTGTGAGAAAATTAATGCCTGCGTTTAAGCCACCTGGACTGTGGTATTTTGTTGCAGCCACCCTAGCAAATTAAGGCCCTCCTCTTGATGAGGGGTCTGGGGGGACTTCCTCCTCACACACTGTCAGCTGGGTTGGTGCTCCGAGAGCCACGATAACCCAGGAAGGACCCCTTCAGCTTGGCCCTTCCCCTCAGATGCCCAGCTTCTACAGCCTCCTCCAGAAACCTCCACCTGCCTACAGGCCAATCAGTGGGCCAACCAAGGCAGGGCTGTGTGGGTGTCGGGGACCCAGCTGGAACCGGGGGATGCTGCGAGATGCCAAAGCAATGCAGAAGAGGCTGGGGGGTGGGGGAGACAGTGAAGCAGGGGTTGGGGCAGAAAAGCACCAAATGGCAAAGCCAAAGGGCCTCAGAGCTGAGGATCAGAATGCCCTCACCACTCCCCAGCCTCCTGCCACGGCATTACTATAGGCCCATTTCCCCTCTACACTCAGGAACCTCCTCTTAAAGCCCAGAGAACAGGGCCTTGTTGCAAGAGTACATGCGTGGAGCATAAAAAAACTGCTATGAATCAAAATAACCACCTTTCCTGAGGGCTATCAGTGAGTCTCAGTTCCAAATGCCTTGCATGTTTTCTCTTAATCTTCACAATGACCCCCTGAGATAAGTCCTGTATTAGCCCACCTGACACTTGGAATTGAAACAGAGAAGCTGGGCAGCTTGGATGAGGCCTCAGAGTTCTAAGTGGCCATGCTGGGTTTTGAACCCAAGCAGCCTCACTCCAGAGCTGAGTTTCTTGGAGGTGAAGCGGGGAGGGCCGGGATCGGAGCCCTTCGAGGCCCCAGCATATGTCAGGGAGGTGACAGCCAGCCAAGGACGGGGCTTTAGGGACAACAGTAGATAAACAAACCTTGTCATCAATTGACCAAATTATAAACACACGGGGCTCCATCTGTGGGAAAGTCTGTGACCTCCTACCCTCCTGCGCGTGGGGAAAACAGCATGGAGAGCGTCAGAGAGGCAGAGCTACCCCTAAAGGTTTGTCTGTGGTCCGTGCACTGGGAAAACGAAAGTGGGAAGGGGCAGGAAAAGCAGGCTGCGGCCTCCATCCGAGGTATGTCACGTGAGCCGCCCACAGAGGGCCCCAGCTGTGCCCTATGGCCAGCCTGCACTCAAAGGGTGCTTCCCTCATCGGGTCTACCGGTCTGCAGGCCAGCTGACCTTGCTTTGGTATGATGACAACATGTAAACTGGGAAGGGGAGGGGGCACCGGGTGGCTACAAACCCAGCTCTGCTGGTTATCTGGGGTGAGCCATTTCCCGCTCGGGGCCTCAGATCCCCTGTCAGCCTAACAGGAACCAGTGCTCTTCTCCCTTCTGGTTGAACTCACTGGGGATGAGGGACAAATGAAGAGGGCTTCTTGTGAATACAAGGTTTACCTCAGCTTTTAGGTGAAATGAGGAAATGGAAGCCTGCCTCACCTAGCAGCCCACCTGCCCTCCCCGGCCTAAGGGATGAATGGAGACAAAACGGAGACACTCCCAAAGCAGGGACTCCCTCAGACCCCCCGGCATTCCCAGGCCTCCCTAGGACTTCCGTGTCCCCCAGGGTTGGCCCAGGGTTCTGCTGAGGCTGAGGGAGAGCCCCACCTGGTAAGGGCATTAAGGGATTCCCTGGGCTCCATCCCAGGGCCTTGCCGGGTTCCTTGGAGCGTTCCCATCCACCCTGCCGAGCTGCTGCAGGGCTTTGATCACTACTACACGAAGGGCTTCCTGAATGCTTTCCTGAGGACATTGTTCCCCACTACAGAGTCATCAGGGTCAAATTCATCATGGGCTATGCTGGTCCAGGTCCCACCCAGTGGGGAAAGCCAGCCCTCTGCCCAAGCCCCACTTACCCTGGGAAAATGAAGCCAGTGGCTTCTTTTGGTTTCACTCATGACCAGCCTCGGGGAAGACAAAGCAGTAGCAACACAGTGCCGCCATTAGCTCAAGGCGGCCAGGCGCCTCAAAGCACACGCCCGGTGGTCTTGCCCCCTCAGCTTCCATAGAAGCTGGTCTCCGCACCCAGCCCCAGTTGTCGGCTCCACCCCAGAATCACACTCAGGGGGCCTCTTAATTCACTCAACATTTATTGAAAATGACTCTGTGCCAGGCCCCCTGCGAGGGGCAGAGGTGGATAAGACGTGGCGCCTGCCCTCAAGGAACTCACAGTCTAACGGGGGAAGACACACACCCGTTACGGTGCCTTGTAACAAATGCCACAGGACAATGACCACAGGGCTGGACGAGCAGGGAGGGAAGGACAGCCTCCGCTTAGAAAAGTGCCTTTGAGCCTGTACTATATCTTGCAGCGTCACAGGAGTTCACCAAGTAGCCAAGGAGGAGGGACACACGATGGACACAGAGGTATCAGGATTGGAACAAGCATCATGTGCTCAGGAAGCGGCAAAGGCTGGCCTCTGTCCCAGGGATGATGGGAGGAAGGCTGGAGCAAGCTGGTGAAAGAAGGAGTGAGGCATGCCAGGGGCTCTGGTGAGAGGAGCCATGGAGGTCTTTAAGCAGTGACCTCATCAGAAATGTCTTTTAGAAAGAAAATGCTGGCAGAGATAGGAAGAATTTCCAGGAAGAGACTGACAGTTTAGGCAAGATGATGCGATACAGAAGAGGGTAACTGCAGGTTGGCTCAATGGAGCCCACAAGAGGGGGGGTGGGGGAGGGAGTCAGACAACAAGGGAGAAACAGGACAGAGGGGGAGGGCTCCACGCCAAACCTGGGGTGGATTCCCTCAATCTTCCCAACTCTGTGAGGGAGGCAGAAGCATCCCCACTTTACAGATGATGTTTGGAGAAGTGAAGTGACTTTCCTAGTCACACAACTAGATTACGGAGCTATCTGCAAACCCATCATTCGATACTGGAGGGAAATCCAGACTAATTACTCTTCTCCATTCTTAAAGCTGGTATCCCAAAGACTGCTCTTTAGCAAATACTCTGGGAGACTGTGTACAGAAAAGGGATAGAAGAGCATTTATTTCCATTTCATTATTCAGACTGGCTGCCATCCAGTGCGCTAGAAGTAAGGCTTCTCTGGACTATCACGTAGCACTCGCGGTTTTCAAAGCGTCCTCGGGATTGGTTTCTCCTTCTCTTTACACCATCAGCAGGGAACACACTCACGTCCCCAGTTTGCAGGTGGAGAAGCCAAGTCCAGGGGAAGTGAAAGGTCATGTCCCATGTCACCCAGTTTCCTTGTCCCCAAGTCCAAGGCTCTTTCCTCTACCTGTGCTCCTGATACAGGACTCCTGGGGATTCTGCAACCCCTTGCTCCCCACTTCCCATCTCTGACCGTGCAGACGGCACCAACAGAACTGCTACTTAGTGACACAGGTCTGGCCAGCTTGGTTCTTATCCAAGGCAGTCCCTTCTGTAAAGTATTCCTAAGAAGTCCTCAGCCACCAGGCCTGTCAGGGTCCTGTTATCACTCTCCCAGCCAAGCCTGGTCCTGCCTCCAGATCCCCACTTCACCAGGATCACAAGGATACATGCAACTGTTGCAGGAAATGGAGGCTTTTCCTGCAGTAAAATGAAAGCAGCTAACATTATTGAGCACCTACCTAGTGGTTGTCATAGACCCTGCTAAAAACTTTACATGTTACCTTAGCCTGCTGCCACCCAGCAAAAATAGGTATTCTTATCCCCATTTTACAGATGAGGACAGTGAGGTTCAGAAAGGCTAAGTGACTTGCCCAAGGTCATTCAGCTAGTTGCGGAGGCAGTATTCATAATTCAACTGTTGGACTCGAGAACGCACTTTATTTTTACTCTGCCACACTGCCCAGGCTCACCACTCTACAAGTGCAGAGACGTCCACACCAAAGTGGAAAAGGAAAAGGGAGGCAAGACAGCTTTTCCATGTTTGCTGCCCGGCTCCCAGGCAGCTTCAGGGAGGCTAATCCCATGGTGTTTCACTCGGCCAACAGTCCCACCAGCCTGGGACCCTGGGAAGCCGACGAGAGTCAAAGGGCTCCCTGGCAGGCTTATCCTGGCAGCTGCCCAGCTGACTTGTGCTAACACAGCAACAGGCACAGGAAAGGCTCTAGAGGGAGTGGAAAAGCACCAGACACTGGGCCTCTGAGGGGACAGAAGTGATTCCTGCCCAGCTCAGACAGGATAACCCTGCTCTAAAGCCACCACCATCACTGGACCGAGAAAACACCCGAGAAGGGGCCAAGCACCTTTAGCAAGCACCAAGCACCTCTCCTTACTAATAATGTGTTTCAGTGAGTCGTGACAATTGGGCCAGTCCAGAAGAGGGACATGTGCCTCCAAGGTGAATCAGCAAGCATGGAAGAAACCAGTGCCCTTGTTCATTCCAGCCACCTTGGCCTGCCTTTGCCCACAACCACAGGAACCCTGCTACTCGATGTCACCTGAGCAGAGGCAAGAAGGCACGCACTGTGTCAGAGTTCCACCACGGGCGGTGGGAAAGAAAGAGCCAGCTGGGGATATTAATAGGCCTGCTGGCGGCAGAGATTCAGTGAGGGCAAACCCTAGGAAATGAAACTGCCCAAGAGGGGGCATAAAATGAGACTCCTGGAAGGGAGCAATGTAGGTTTCCAAAGACAGGGCTTCGGCAGCCAGGCCCTGGGCGGAGCTACATCAGCAGTGACAGGGTTATTCTGAAATATCTGCAAATCCAAAAATGTCTTAGTTTGTGGGAAAACTTTTTTGGTGCGGTTTCTGTAGGTTTTCTATCCTCTAAAGTTCTGTTTAGACTGATATTAGATATTAAGTATCTAATATCTATTAGACTGGTTTCAAGAGAAACTAATCCTGGGCCCTAATATTTGCCACAAGTTGTTATACTGCTTTAAAAAAATATATATATACCTCGCAGATTTCACTGAAAGGAAAGAGACAGTTTGAGAAGTCACAAATTGGCAGCTACTGGATGAAATTAAATCCACGGGTATGTTAGGAGGCTTTGAATTCTTTTTAAAAAATCAAATGTCAACATTTAAAAATCAAGTTTCCAAAAAAAAAAAAATGCGTAATATTCTAAATTTCTAGCATCTTTTAGAAAAAAGAAAAAAAAAAAACGAAAAATTTGGCATCACAAATTGGAAGATGCTGCATGGCCACTGCCCCCTTTAGGCAGGCCGGTCCCTGTAATTCCTGGCCTGGCTATTCACTTAAGCCCCGCTCACTTAAGCCCCCCACCCTCCCCCCGACTGACCCCTGGGGGCATGCGCCTTTGCCACTCCTTGTCTAAGCCCAGGGAAGGGCTGCCAGGCTTGGTCATGCTCAGGACCACCACAGGGCGGCAGCACTGGTCTGTCACCGGCCAGCGGGCTAACCAAGCTGAGCTCGGCACACCCTTGCAGAACCAGACATCTCATGCTTACCTCAGTGCTAGACACTCACACACTCATTAGATTTATTCCCTAAAAGCAACAGTGGCTCATTTCAGCATCCCCACTCGCTTCAGGGACTGAGGAGGGCCACTAACGACTTGCTCTCTCCTCTGGCCACCCCCTTCCACATCTTCCCGGCTCCGCCCACCCACTTGTTCAGGAAATCCACCTCCACCCACCTGTTATACCAGCAGGCCTCAGATCCCAAGAGAAGAGAAGCAGGACAAACCCACCCCCACCACCATCACCTTGAAAGACAGTTCATTCTTCATCATATGCTCCTTACTTGCTTTTGCTCACTTAGGTTAAATGTCAGTTGACTTCATGGACAATAGGTTCTTACACCTCTTCCCACCCTCTGCTCTCAATGCCCTTCCAACAGCACTAGTGACATCTTAAGCGGCAGCATTTAGTATAAATTCCTGCAGCCATTTAAGAAAGACCTTTGGTATTATGCATCAAGGTCCTCAAAACTGCACATCCATTTCACCCAAAATGCCATTTGTGGTTCCTGCCATTGACTCCAAAATGCAGGAAAAGCTTTATGAAAGATATTCATTGCAATATTTACACTAGTGAACCACCAGAAACAATCCAAATGTCCAGCAACTGGGAAATTACTGAAAACTACATTTTTCCCACTTGATGGGCAGTTGTGAAGCTATTAAAGTAGGATTGTGAAGACCATGTGATAAGATAGAAAAAATGATTATGATATGAGAAACTATGTAAAGAAAGAATATAAAATTAAGTGGACAATAATGTAAAAATCTTAAAAACCTATGCCAAGAATTAGTGAAAGGGAACAAAATGCTACCTTTGTAGTTGTACTAGAGCCCTAGTTGGGGTTGGGCATGGGGCTGACCCTTTTTAAATCTCTACCAAATGTTCTTTAATGTATATATATTATTTTTATAGGGAAAAATGTAGTTCTGTGTACAACTGGGAAATTTGATAGCAATTCTTAAGCTCCCTGGTCTACACTGAATTCACACTTTGAAATATCCTATAAGCCTCTTCCCATCATGATAAAAAGGCTGCTGGGAACCTGCACGTCCAGGACTCACTGCCTGGGCCCCGGAGCCCTTAGTTAAAGGCCAGTATTATCCACCCCTGAAGTGCCTGCACTTGCATAACTCCTAAGGAGACCCCAACACTATCTGGAAGATAGGATTCAATCAATATGGTTCTCAGATGCCACTTTAATCAAGTTTTGTACCATACAGTGATGGGGGGGGGGGGGGTGAAAAATCATGACTGTTTTCAAGCAAATTCACCTGTCCCAAGGCAAACTGCCTGGACTTCCAAGAACAGAAAAAGGCTTTCCTCCCCGAGGAGTCTCTTTCCTGACCTGATAGGATAGGATTTCAGGAAGAATGAGCACAGGAAGAGGGCAAACTAGTGAAAGAAGCCAGGTAGCTTTTTGAATTCTTCCCAGTGCACACAGGAACTAGGCCTGCAGGCATGCCTCCTAAGGCAGCCCCAACTCCAGCCCCTCCCCGCCGAGGCCGAAGAGCCTCCCCGCAGAAGCAGACGGCCGTCGTTTATAACACTTCTCCCAGCAGCACGCCCAGAAGCGCAGAAGCCTGCACACCACACAACGGATGCAACCTTCAGGCCAGAACCCCCAAGAGCCTTTCCTCTTCACTGGCCCCTCGGCTGCTCACGTGTCTGCCTGGCAACAGAACAGCAGCCAGTATGTGCAAGGCTGGGTGGTGCGGGAAGGGCCAGAAGAAGCAACAAAGCAAATGACATGTGGGTTCTGGGGCCGGGTAGACACGGTGGCAGGGCCACTCATGGCCCACAGAAGGACCCATGGGGCTCTGTGTCCTCCATTAGTTCTTCTCCGGGCGGTTTCTGTTCAGGACAGCTTTAGGGGCAAATTCCAGCTTGTCCTTAAGGCTCACCACCTGGGTGTGGTCCTTGCCTAGCAGTTCATCCAGCTTGCGGTCCTCCCGGCACTCAGAGATGCTCTTCTCCTCCTCCGCGGGCTGGGGATCCTTTCCCCGGATGAACCATTCCAGGTGGTAACCCACGGCCCCGACCACAAAGGCCACAGGAAATGTGACATAGGGAGCATAGGTACGCACCACGGTCCAGAGCACAGGCCACATGACATCTGCAGAAGAGCACAAGGCCACATTAGGGAGAAACCAGCACCCCCTCTTCCCCGAATACGGACAACCCAACCCACTGGGGCTCTCCACTTCCCAGGAAGCCTGGCACAATTTACTGAGCATCCACCCCAGGCAGAGTAATCCAAGAGGGTACCTTGCTTTAGGCGACAGTTCGGGCCCTGAAACAACCTAGGCAGTTTTCAAAGATATGATTGTTAGGGAAAGGGGGAAGAATCTCTTTTATGTACTATACTCTTTGACAATTACACAACCATGCATGGCAGTGTTCCCCACAAGGGAACCTCTGAGCTAACCTACCAAAGATTCAAGTCTGTTATTGACCCCAGGCCCTGCCTCCACAGTTTGCCAACATTACAGGAATGGACAAGAGCCTTTCTCCGCTCTATGCAGTTTCTCCATGAACACAGCCAGCCATAATTTTCCTACCATGTGTAGTCCCACTGTGAGTCTCCTGGCTCCAAGATAATGAGAAGTAGTTTCTTTGCCTCACAAAAATAATAAGGAGCATATTTAAGTGGCCAAAACCCTAATCCATTACTCAACCATTCTGGATGTTATATAAATGATGATTTTTTCCTATTCTGACCTTGATTTCCCTAACAATGAGACATATTTATACTTTACAAAACTGCTGCCCAAACCTCTTTCAAAATACGTTCTCTTTGGGGCACCTGGGTAGCTCAGTTGGTTAAGCATCCAACTCTTGATCTCGGCTCAGGTCATGATCTCACAGTCAGGAGATCAAGCCCCACGTTGGGCTCCTTGCTGAGCGTGGAGCCTGCTTGGGATTCTCTCCCTCTCTCTGCCCCTCCACCCCCTCTCAAAAATAGATAGATAGATAAATAACAATATACATTCTCTTCAACCAAGCCCATACCCTCATTTTGCATAATAAACTCCTAAAAATATCACCAACACTGAAAAACTAGGGCTTGAGTTTTTCTGTAAAAAAAACAACAAAAAAAAAAACACTGTACAAGCCCATGGCAGAAAAAAAAAAAGGTGGAATGGCTCTGGAGCGTCCTGAAAGTAAGTAAATTAAGCTCTTACATGCCAGTCCTTGGGCTAAGCAGTTTATATACAGTATTCCCTTTAATCGTCATGTCTACTCTAAGAAGTAGATGGCATTATCAGAGGGTTAACTAACTTGCCCAAAGTCTCAACTAAAAGATCATTCCATTTGCACTCTGTAGGTGTTTCTCCAACTTGGCTATCTCTGGTCTAAAGTGTACAACTGAAACCTCACCAAGGATAAAATGATTCTCTCTTTTTGGTTCCAATTCTCTTTGGAGAAATCCAGTGTTCTGTGCACCAAGACTATAATGGATCATCATCAAGGAAAAAACTGCAGCAGCCTCAAGGTTCCCCTCTGGGTCCTTTGTCTTAGCACCAGGCCCTATGCTGGACAAGTCACACACTAGTCATCACCTGATCTTTACAACACCTCTATGAGGCAGGAATTATCAGCCCAGATTTGTGTCTAAGGCCACAGTGGCTCAGGGACATTATGTTAACTTGTCCAGGATCACTAGAAGTGACACAGCCACAGCTTTTGAATCCAGGCCTCTCCGAACTTCAATGCTTGTGCTCTTTCTAGTGGTAAGAACACACTGCAGACAGGTATATTGTTTCCTCCAAGTCCTGGACTTGGGGAGAGCTTCCTGCAATTTCTTCCCAACTACTTGGCATGTCACTATCTGGAAGAGCTTCCCTCTTGGACAAACTCTAAGATTACTCAGATTTGTGAAATCATAAGACTTAGAAGTTGTTAAAACTCCGATGAAGAACCTCAAACCTAATACTTCATTTTCTTTCCTTTTATGCAAATTCCCTATAAGTAAACACTTACTCTAAACAGCAATCCTCCATTCAAATCCCTCATTTGCCGTCAAACACAGCAAGCATGAGTCCACAATTCCTATCACTCCCCACATGCAGCAAAGGTCTCTCTGTCGTCCTGCCCACTCTAATCATTCCCCAACTAGTCAATTCATTCATTTATTCAACACTTAGAACCACTTTCTCTGTGACAGATGTTGGGCTGGCAGCCTACCCTACTTATCTGCATTTCTCAAAACACTTAAGCTCCAAGAGAGCAAGGACCATGTCTGTGTGCACCACCCACCCCCCCCCCCCCCGCCTGGTATAATGCAATGTTTGTTGAATGAATGAATGACAGCTCAGACAACCCGCCAGTGTAAAATCACAGCAGTCACCCACCCCCTCGCCCTCAAAAGGCGGCAGGAATACAGCAGGCTACTTTTCTGATTCCAAGAAGCTAAATACTCTCCAAGTCATCCCTGGGGTATCAAAATGAAAGCAGCAAATACTGGAACGTATTCTTTCCGGCCCAACACAGAGGGAGCCTGAGAGCCCGGTAAAGGTCAAGTGGGTTCCCGGGAAGCCTGTCCTTGTACCGGCGCCCCGGAGACCCAATGAGACCCGAAGCCGCAGTTCCGAGATTTGAGAAATGTTAACAAGGGCAGATGAGATCTGACAGGGTGGAAGGACCGACCCTGACCGTCACTCGAGACCAGCCCAGAGATGGGAGCGCAACTGAGGTCCACGTCCAAGTATCTGCCCTTCTCCCTCCTCTGGGCTCCCAGGCCCTGCCCGTTATCCCACCACGCTCGTGGCCTTGTCGGCGTCCGTTCTCACCCACGTGCCTGAGGCCGAGAAGCCCTGGTCGCAAAGGGTCTGCTGGGAGCCCAGACTCAGCTTCCGAGCCCTGGGAAGAGAGGAGCTGTCAGGCCGGGGCGGGAGCAGACACTCGCGATCACCCTTCCCTAATTCAGAGGTCACTGCCTGGAGCCGTCCCCCCGGCAACGGGCGGCCCCGGCGGCCGCTCTGGGGGAGGGAACTGCCCGCCGGGACCGCGTGCTCACCTGCGCCGCAGCCCGCACTGCACCGTCCGGGCCCCGTCCTCCGCCCGCTCACTCGCCTGGAGCACCGACGTCTCCACTCCCAGCGGCCCGCAGGCCCTCGCCCCGGGATCCCGCCCACCGGCGCCTGCTCTCTCGGAGCGCGGCGATTGGCTGAGCTCCAGCCAGAGAACCAGAGGAAGCTAGGCGTCCTCAGCAGGCCCCGCTGCACAGAGAAGGGTACTGCGCCCCCTGGTGGTATGGAGGTTTCCCAGTGACGTTAGCACGTGCTTGTCGCGGGGAGAAAGTGGAAGGTCATCCATTCTTTATTCAACTGATGTTTATTAGGAGTCTTCTAAGACCTAGGTCTGGGCACACAAAAATTAAAGACAGATTCCTTGACTTCAAGATCCTCTTAGCAGAATATAGTCTAGAACTCTAAGAACGCTTCAGAGCTGGGCTAGCTTTCTAGCCATGTGACCTTGGGAACATTATTAATCAGCCTGCGCCTCCTTTCCAGCTTATGCATAAAGGTAATAACACCTATTTCACAGAAGGTTGGGAGGGTTTGATGAGATAATGCATGTAAAGTGCTGTGCCAGGCACAGAGCAACAGGGAAATAAATGGTACTATCGTTGGTATACAAAAAATTGAAATGCAGTAAAACCTAAGTCTTATCTGACCCCTCAGATACAAGTATTCACTCCCCCTGTATCCACTATGCCCTGTACAGACACGTATTTGATCACATACAGTTGACCTTCGAACCACAGGGGTTTGAAACTGTGTGGGTCCACTTATACACGGATTTTTTGCAATAAATACAGTACAGTACCATAAATATATTTTTCTTCCTTATGGTTTTCTTAATAACATTTTCTTTTCTCCAGATTATTTTATTGTAGGAAGACAGTACATTATATATATATATATATAATATACAAGATATGTGTTAATCAACGGTTATCTGTAAAGCTTGTGGTGAAAAGTAGGCTATTGGTAGTTCAGTTTTGGGCGAATCAAAAGTTACACACGGATTTTAGACTGTTCAGGAGGTGGGTACCCCTAATGCCCTCATTGTTCAGGGGTCAACTGTGTAGAGAAAAACACCAAAGCTCAAGTTCCGTAACCCCCCACTAGCCCCTCTGACATCTGTTCCACGAGTCTCAGCCAAGCATGTTTATCTGTAGGACGCAGGCTAAACTCATATTCCTCCATGCAGACCAAACAGTTCACACCTCTGTGCCTTCTTTTACTATGCTTTTTCATCTACCTGGAGTGCCCCTCCCACCTTTCTTTACCAAAGTAGCTCTGGCTCATTTTTCCAGCTTCAGGGACACCTCCAAACAGGAAGCCTCCTAGATTGCTTAGGGCATCACTTAGCTGCCCTTCCTCTATGATCTCCAAGAAGTCAGTGCTGGAGTGCCTGAGTGGTTCAGTCAATTGAGTGTCCGACTCTTGATTTCAGCTCAGGTTGTAATCTCACGGTTCATGAGATAGAGCCCTGTGTCAGGCTCTGCACTAACAGCCTGGAGCCTGCTTGGGATTCTCTCTCTCCCTCTCTCTCTGCCTCTCCCACCCTCTCTGTCAAAATAAATAAATAAACTTAAAAAAAAGTGCTACGCTCTGGAAGTGGAGATAGAGAGGAAGGAACAGTATAAAGAAACACGTAAATGTGTAAGAAACCATTATTAGCAGAACTTGTTCCTCAAAAGAGAGGAGAAGGAAATAGAATTGCCTAGAATAATTAGCATTCAGTCAGCCAATCCACATGTTCTAGGCAATGGGGATGCAAAATTGACTGTGACCACCCCTGTCCCAGGAGTTTTCTGAAGAGATTGCCCGGCCCTGAAAGCAGAGGGGTCTGTGAACTGCCAAGGGAGTGACAACAGAAGCATGCACAAGTAGCCCAGAGGAGGAGCCCAGGAAGAATCAGAGAGTGCTCACCAGAGGCACCTACCCTTGAGCTGAGTCTTAAGGGATGGCTGGTAGTTCCGTCAAGCAGAACTGAGTGGAGCTCTAGCGTACAGACTTAGGAATCAAATGTGGGTTCAAATTCTGGCCCTGCTGCCTGCTAATCTCAGAAAAGCTGTTTACATCCTTTGTTTAAACACAGGCAATAAGTTCCCATCTCCTAGGGTGGTTCTGAGTATTATATCACCTTCTGTGTATAAAGTGCTTGGCACAGTGCTTGCCCCCCCGCCCCGAGTGCTCAGTAAACGGTCACTGGTATGTTCAGTATTCCCCAAATTGCTTCCTCCTTCTGTAATGCCTGTGTCCACTGAAGGCTTTACTTATTCCCTAAGCCAAAAACCTAAATGACACCTTCAAAATCTCTTTGTCTTTGCATTATTCCCCAAACCCAGCTTATGCTTTCTGGAATGTCTCTGAAGTTCTTCATCATCTCTTACCTGGACCACCTTAGCAACTCCCTGAGTGGTCTTCCTGCTTTCCATTGTTCCCCCCAGTCCATTTCCATTCTTAGCCAAAGGGTCTTTCAAAACCTTAAATAAAACCTTGAAATCTCCAGCTAAAATTCCCTCTCTTCTCATGGGTCCCTTCTGGCCTCTCTCTGAGCCTGTCACCTACTGCCAGTCTCTGCTCTTCCCATGACCCCACATACACTTACCCTACCATTCGTTTGCCCCAGCTGGTCCCTTTGCCTGAAATGAACGTCCTCCCTCTCTTCCTCTGCTGCAAAACTCTAACTTATCCTGCAAGACCCAGTTCAAAACGCCTCTCTTGCAGAAAGCTTTCCTAGAATCAACTGGCTGCTAGAGGCTCTATCCTCTGGTCTCCTCAGCCCCTCTGGGAGAGGCCTCCCTTTGTATGTACCTGTCTGTTTATATGCCTGGCTATGGCCAAACAGGGAGCAATTTAAGCAAAGGGGCTGGATCTAACCCTTCACTTGCCCGTGGAGCCCAGCACATCTCCCCAGGCCTCAACATCCAGGGACTCCCTGCCACATCAGCCCCACATGGGGAGATGTAGACGTCCTGTCTGTAGCAAGATGCCCATTACACTTGTTCAGGGCTGTCCTGTTCCTCTATGCCAGTCCCATATACCTCATGGTCCTGGAAAACCCAGCCCAGTTTCTGGGAAAAGACATAGACCCATAAAGAGCTGTATAGTGCAGATGGTAAAACTCAGACGAAGCCACTTCTCAGTTTTGTGATTTGGGGTAAGTTTAAATTCTGAAAGCCTGTTTTCTCAGCTGTAAATGATGGTAACAATATCCACTCCAGAGGATTGCTCTGAGTATCATCCAGTTCAAACCCAATTTTAGAGATGAGAAAACTCCATCTCAGAGAAGTAAAGTGACCCAGCCAAAGGCTCACTTGGCAAGTCCAGGGGAAATAGACAAATGGGCATTTCTAGTTGAAACTTTTGGACAGTCATCCAACCTAAATGTTCTCAAACCTGGCTGCCCATCAAAATCACCTGGCACACTTGTTAAAGACTCATTTGGGGGCAGAGAGTCTATTCACAGTCTTGGACAGGGCCCAGGAATCTGTTTGGGATCAGCTCCAAGCTGACTCACTTTGGGGAATTTGGAACATATAGGGCTCCTCTCTACCTTCCAGTGGCCTCATCTAGGCGTGTGTGTGTGTACGACCTCATGCTTTTCAGGTGGTCTCCCACACCAGCCTGGAAAATAGCTGCTTCTGCCACTCTCCTATTCAAAACCCTTCCGTGGCTCCCCGTGGCTCTCCGGACCCAGACCCACTCTCCTCAAGTTGACCCAAAAGCCCAGCATGGTCAAGCCTTTGCACTCCCAATGCTTTCCCTCCTCCTGGCCTTTGCACAGCTGTTATCAGACCTTGGAACATTCTTCCCAGCCCTGGCACTGCTCCAGTGGCTCTTTCCATCATTCACCCTTATTCCGTAACTGCTTGTTTACTTATCTGTTTTTCCCATAAGACCGTTAGTGCCATAGGATAGCAACTACACTTGTTCAGGGCTATGTTCCAGGTGCTGGCCAGTGCCAACAGTGGTTCTTGATAAATACCTGCTAAATAAATGAATGAGAACTGGCTAGTCCAATGTGGCCCAAAAAGGCAGTCAGAGACTTGGATGGCTCTTCTTCCTGCCTCAGGGTGACACATCAACCCCAAGGACCAGAAGGGGTTGCCAGACAGGGTGGGAGCTGTCATCAAACCCTTTCTGGACTGGGAAAGCTGTAGAGCTAAAAGCTCACGGTTTGGCATTAGACAGACCTGGGTCCACCACTATGAGCCCTGCCTGTGACTTTGGACGGGTCACTGAACCTGTCCGGGATTTCAGCTCTCTCACCTGTCATAAGGATGAGCTCCATTCATGTAAATCGCTCTCCCCCTGCCTGACCCGGAGCAAACATCCCATAAACATTAGCCATCACTACCAGGTCTGGGTTTCTTCTTAGCTTCCCAGGAAAGTTCTGTTGCCCCTCCCCCCCCCCAAAGTGCCCACCCAGAGGAGGCATCAGAAAAATGTGACAACACTAAATTGAATAATGTTTCTGCTGCTGATCAGTAGTGAGTGGAACAGAGGGAACACCGGACCCTTCGGGGAAGGGAAACCAGTATCCATCCATGTCTAAGAATAACAGCAAACCCTGTTTATTGAGCGCAGGCCTGCCGGTGAACCAGGCTTTGGACTCTGGGTTGCCCTGTTGGTGGAGGGAAGCCTGGGAGCATTGAGAGGCAGAGAAATGGACTAAACTAGGAGGAGGAGTGAGGAGGAAACCCTCCCTTCTTCACTGCCCCCGGGCCCCTCCAGTAGGGCTCAGATCCTTCGCAGCCACCAGGGGGCCGAATCCCCTTTGCCCCAGCTGGCTCAGGCGACTGGGCTCTCCCCATATCAAAAGAGCGGCTACCGGCCTCCCCTCCCACCACCCGCTTCCCGACCACCCCCAGCTCCCATGCACGGGGCAGAGGTGGCTCCTTCTGGAGAGAGCAGCCGGCTCGAGTGCAGTTCTGCCGTTTTATTTTTCCTGGGATACTCAAGGGGATGTGGGAACAGCCACAGGTGTGGTGAGGGGAAGCCCCGTCTCCCCTCCCCAGCAGCTGGGAAAGGGGAGAGGCCCAGGCGCCCTGGTCCTGGGTTGGTCCAGCCACTGTGGTCCCTGGGCCCGGTGGGCTGAGGGCTGAGGGTGGAGCCCCTGGGAGGGTGGGGCAGGCTCCTAGGTGGGGTTCGGGATTCTTCATAAAAAGCCACGAAGCTTGATCCCCACGAAGCCCAGCCCCGCGGGGTGGGGGGAGGGGTGGGGGGGACGCAGAGCCCAGATGGGGGACCCGGCCCGGCCTGGCCCGTGGGGGGTAGTAATGGCAGAGATGGTGCCCGTGGGGAGGAGGTGGGGACGAAGCGTCGGACCAGGAGGGAGGGGAGTCCAGGTGGGGGCGCAGGGCGGAGAGGCACGGCCCCCAGCCCAGCCCGGGCGCCTTCGCGTGGGGTCAGGAAGGTAAAAAACCCACGAGAGTGTGACGGGCAGGAGGGGCCGGGGCGTGCGGTGCCGGCGGGGCGGGCGCACGGGGCGGCCCGCGTTCACAGTGACCTCGACGCTGGGTGTACAGTACGGGTAGAAAACCGCGGGCCCGGGCCCAGGCTGGGCGGGCCGGGCCGGTCACAGCCTGGTCTGGGCCTCGGGGATGTAGATCTCGATGCTGTCGGCGCTCTCGGTGGCCGAGCTGTGGCGGAAGGAGGCGGCGCGCTTGGCCGCCAGGAGCCGCTTGCGCGCTTCCTGCCGCTGCCGGTCCACCGAGTCCAGGGAGCGTTCCTTCACCGGCACGCCCCGGCCCCGCGAGGGCTTCTTTGGTATCGGCGGAGGGACCTTCTTCTCCTCCTGCCGGGAGAGGGGGCGGCGGCTCAGTCTGGAGGTCGGGGTCCCCCCACCCCCGATCCCGCCTCCCGTGGGACTGACACCAGGCTCCCGCGCGGGAGAACCGTCCGAAGCCGCCGCCACCACCGACGCCGGCCAAGAAGTCCCGGGGGTGCTTGCGGCAAGGTCAAAAGCCACTTTTCATTAAAAATTAGGAAACCGGGCGCCCCCTGGTGTCGCCGTTCGCGACTACTCGCATCAGAGGGCTCGCTCCTCCGAGACGGTGGGAAGTGGGCGATATCCCCCCAGTCGGGAGGAGTGCGGCTTCCCTGACTCGTGCAAGGAAATGGGGGTTCGCTACTAGACGTCTGGGCCTCATCACAGACAACCTCTAGTGAAGTGAGGGCTGACGGGCCCGCCAAGGTCCCCGCTGTGCCTAGGTCCAAGCTAAGGGCAGTCTGGAATTTCGCTCCTCTGCTTCTTCAAACTACAGCTGGTCCTAGGCGGCTGCAGCCACCTCGGGGCTCTGGCAGCTCAGGCAGTGATGAGCACAGGGCCAAGCAGATGGCAGTGACCAAGAGTGGGATCATATTGAAAGAAGATGGTCACCATCACCTGTCCAGGACTGCCTTTGCTCCCTGTGAATGTCCTCTGTTCCCCTGCCTCTCCCCACAACAGGTCTGTCTGGGGAAGGGCATTTTCCAGTCTGTCCTTTTGGCTTGAAGGGACTCTCCCCTACCTTAGGCTCCAGGAGTTTCCAGCTGTTGGCCTTAAGTTGCTGTAGCTCCAGGAACTTGAGGGTCACATCCTCGATAGAGAGCTGCAGGAGATCCCAAAAACCCGCCAGGTCCTGGAAGGTGGGCACGGGGAACGCAGTGGGGTCCTTTAGTGGAGAGAGACAGAGGAGAGGCAGCCAGTCAGGAAGATCTGTGCCCCAGCCAGGACCAGAGAAAGCCCCATCCACCCTCACTGTCAGGAAGTTCAACCTGGGACAGTGGGGTGGGGGGATGAGAGACAGGGAGACAAGAGCGAGCCCAGGCCTCTCCCTGTTGGGCACAAACACCTGGTCTCACCTCCAGGCATACGCACACCTGGTAGGCTCTAGCCCATGGGCACTCACCATGCTTTGCTGACACAGCCGGAAGAACTGCTGAACTTTCTGGGACAGGAGAAGTTGTGTACTGCCCACTGCACTGCGGATCTTCTCCAGGACTGGAGAGCAGAAGGAGATTCAGGGAAGGGCCGGATGACTCTCCTTTCCCAGCCTCCAAGATGTCTGCCCTGAATGACTCAACCTTCCCGTATCTGGCACTCTCTGTCTGTCTGTCTCCTCCAGTCCCCTCCCCATCCCATCCTCAAGTTCCTAACAAACAGCTCCTACCCCATTTCACCAGGCCAGCTGTATCCTCAGACACCAGTGTTTCTTCCTTCATACAACCTCCATTTCGTAAGCACCTATGCTCCTGTGTCTCTCTTCCCTCCCATGTCATGGAACAGGCGGAAGCCAGCCCCAACTTGGCCCCTTTAGGCTTAGCCAGGCACTAGCTCGATGACCACCATCGGTCGAATTTTGTCACTCATCAGTATAGGACTCCTTGGCTCATTAAGAATTATGGAAATTTTCATATGCCTGACTCTTGTCTTCTTAGTCACTATTCCATAAATGTAGGGATTCTGACGTATGACTGTCTCCCCTCAGATGGATTTGCAGAGAAGGGCCATGGCCTCCCTCAGTCCAGGGCTGTGTCTCCTTCACCTAGGCCTCAGACAGTGATCTAACATCATGCACTGCCTTGCCCTCTGCCTTGAAGTATGGTCCCACTCGCTAGATCAGACCTGGACTCCCACACCAGCTCAGATGAGAACAGAGTCCCCTTGATCCCCATGGACTGGGTGACTTGGACTGGCAGCCATCTCCTAAGAGGCCCAGCTCCTTCATCTGGTCACTTTCCCTGTCCGACCTTGACCTCAGCCTCTGAAGCTGCTCCCCACTTCCTTCCAAGAGCTCCCAGCATGCCATGCTGCCAAGGGGAGACGTATGGAGGTCAAAGTCCTCACAGAGGCACACTCAAGCCCAACCAGAGGGCCCCCCTGTTCCACGGCTCTCCGCCCACCCCCAGTGGTGATCTCTTCGCGCACACAGGGTCCCCCACTCACTCTCCTCCGGCAGCTCATAGTCCTCCGCCTCGCGCTCCATCTGCTGGCACCAGTGCTCCAGCTTCTCCACCTCCGCCCTCAGCATCTTGATGAACCACTCGCCATCCCGAGGGCAGGGGGACGTGCGGCCTGAGTCGGGGAGGCTACGTGAGCCGCGCTCCATCCAGGAGTCCCGACGGCTGGACCCGGGGCCAGGGGTGGGGGCAGGGGCAGGGCCTGGCGACCCATCGGTGGCCGGCGGCTCGTACGGCAGTGGGTAGCCCTCGCGGTAGGCCCACTGGCCCTGTGTGTGGACCGTGCGGAAGACTGAGTAGGTGGGGGCCCGGGGCCCTGGCTGGGGCTCAGAAGCGTGCCTCTGGAAGGAACGTCCAAACTGCAGGGCCTTGTCTTCTGTGGCCACTGTGGCCAGGCCAGCCAGGCCCTCCAGCTCCAGGTCTGCCTGCACACCCGCCGTCACACTGTTGGAGCGCTTGAACCTTGCCCGCCTGGTGAGAGAGGTGTCTGTCATCCCTGCCCCTTCCTGCTCTCATCGCCATCCTCACCCCCACCCCAGGCCCAAAGGAAAAGGAAGAAGAAAAGAAACCTACAATGTGATGGACACTAATCCACGACCTTGAACTATACCAGCCCTTGTAGGTGGGTACAGAATTCCTGTTGCACTGCCTCTGGACAGGGGTGGTATTCAGAATATTTAACAATCTGTACTCGGTGGGCAGAAAAGATGCTGGCATACAGAAATCAGGATGGACGCACCCAAAGTGCTCAGAGCACGGCCTTGCAGAAGCAAGGGGCAAAGCAGTAGGGCGAGAGAGGGACCAGGGTGGTGGCTCTTTACCAATGAACACAGAAACATTTCAGCATTTGGACAAACAGCATGCCTTTGCTAGTTTACAACAACTGCCTGGGTTTGTCTTCAGCCCTTCAGAAACGAGTAAACTAAGGCCCAGAGAGGCCATTGGTCACCCAGCTACAAAACAGCTGAGCCAGGATTTGGACCCACGGCTGCTGGCTCCACAGCCCAAGCATCTCCCAGCACACCAGCTGCTGGAACATCAGGAAGAACTGCCTTGGAGCGGCCAGAGGGTGGGGGGGGCCTGCAGCTGAAAGGACTTCTCTAGGGAGCCCCACAGCTCAGCCCAGAACCTGGCCAGACACAGTCAGCCAGTGCCAGTGGAGTTGAATTAAGTTGTTGGCAGGAATGACATAGGGCCTGGAAATTTCTTGTCTTTGAGTTAATATGCAAATCCTCTGCAAAACAGAAAGTCAGTGGGCTTTCTTCTGTTTCACCCCCTCCTCAGTTCAGAGTTCTTTCCTATGAAGAAGTCAGTAGCCTCTGAAGTGCATGGAGCTGGGGTCAGACAATGCTTGAAGAAGTGGGAGTCAGGAGATGTGGGGGTGGTGGGAAGGGGTGAACAGAAGTTTGACGTCTGGAAGTTTCCAGACCAAAAAAGAAAGACCCATATGTCCTAAGCTACCTCCACCCCATTACGGTCTAAAGAGAGGGGAACTTGGGGGGCCAGCTCTAGGGACCCCTCAAGCTTCCCAGGAGTCTCCTTCAACCCCCACAACTTCAGCCTTCCTCTTGCTGCCCAGGCCTCCTCTCCCTGCCTGTCTTGCCTGCCTGCTTCCCTCCAGCTGGCGGGCTGCCTGCTGGGAGCCTGTTGCCATAGAAACCAGGCCCAGAAGGATGCTGCAGGACCCAGGAAAGAGAGATGCACTCATGTGCAGTCTCCAACAAGCCCTATGTCCCAACCCCCACCCAGAGAGAGAGAAAGCAAGAACATATCCGCACTGCCTCCCACATGATCTTTACCCTGGCATCTGCTCTGTCCTGCCCTGGTCAAGATTTCTATCAGCCTCTGCCTTGATGTTGGACCAGACTCCTTTTAAGACACTTCCGTCTCCACTCAGCACAGCACCAAAGAGAAGCACTAGATGAGGAATCCGATCTGAGTTCTAACGCTGGCTTTGTTGCTGTGTGCCTTTGGGGAGTTACTCCCCTCCGTCTAGTGTGTAAAATATATCATACAATATATATAATTATACATAAGCATACATGCACACATACATCCTATATAAAATGACAGGAATGGACCAAAAATCACTAAGGTACTTCCTCTCTCAAAAATTATACCTTGCATATTTTCAGATCAGGGGCCCAACATTCCCTCACCATTGAGGTAATGTTCCCTCCCTCCAATCCATTCAGGATTGGAGCAGTCTTCCTAAAGCTGATCTCTGCCCAGCTCATTCCCATGCCCCAAACTCTTCCATAGCTCCCCACTGCCAACAACATAAAGTTCAGGTTTCCTCTGCTGGTATTTCCCCAATGCTAGCATCTAGTCTGGAAGCAGTCCTCTTCTCTAACCTCACCGCCCCCTGCATTCTCCTTATTCCCCAAGTCAATTACACTGGCCCTGACTCTAAGCCTTTCTGAAACGGTCTTCCTCCTCCTCCTCCTCCATCCCTCCCTGTCCATTCCCTACTCAAGTCATGTCTTCCTCTCTGAGCCTCCTGATTGCCCCCAAGACCATCCTCAGCACTGCATCTCCCTCAGCAGCCTTCTTGCATTTGGAGACAGCCCCCCCACCCCCCACCCCCAGTTCAGTTAAATTGTTCTCGGTTTCAGGTGAGAGTCTTGTGTGTCTAACTGAACTGTTGGGATGCACTTTCAAAATATCCATCTTGAATATTTCTGTGCCTCTGAGCTCCCGTTAACCTTTGGCTCCGTCAGAGCTCCAGCCGTTGCAAACCACACAGGTAAAGGTGGGGCTTGCCCCAGTAAAAGACATTATTGAAGACCTGCCTTCCCTGTTTGCCTCCCTGGTACCCTCATGGAATGTGGCTCTGTCCTTCAGCACCACTGGTGTGCTGCCTTTCACCTCTGAGGGGATCCTGAGAAGATTACATTCTGTCTTGATGGAAACAGGCCACATGGGCTGGAACAGAAGCTTGCATAAGTGCTCCAGGCTGGCCTCAATGAAGCCTCTTCACCATGTCTACCTCAAGGAAGACCAAAAAAGTTAGAGCTTATGGGAATACTAGAAGCACACTCTTTACCAATACTCCCAGCAGGGGGTCAGAAAGTGGCAGAGTTTCAGCAGGAGTCAGTCAACCTTGTGCAAGTGGTATTTTTCTTTAATTTTTAAAAATATTTGTTTATTTTTGAGAGAGAGACAGAGACAGAGCACAAGCAAGGGAGGGGCAGAGAGAGGGAGACACAGAATCGGAAGCAGGCTCCAGGCTCTGAGCTTTCAGCACACAGCCCGACGCAGGGCTCAAAACCATGAACTGTCAGATCATGACCTGAGCCGAATTTGGTTGCCCAACCGACTAAGCCACCCAGGCACCCCGTGCAAGTAGTATTTAAAAGCAGCAGTGTAAAGCACCTGGCTGGCTCAGTCAGTGGAGCGTGCGGCTCTTGATCTGGGGGTTGTTAGGTTCAAGCCCCATGTGGGGTGTAGAGATGACTTAAGAATAAAATCTTTTAGGGGCGCCTGGGTGGCTGTCGGTTAAGCGTCCAGCTTCAGTTCAGGTCATGGTCTCACGGTTCATGAGTTCGAGCCCCCCCACCGGGCTTTCTGCTGACAGCTCAGAGCCTGGAGCCTCCTTTGGATTCTGTGTCTCCCTCTCTCTGCCCCTCCCCAACTCACTCTCTGTCTCTCTCTCTCAAAAAAAAATGAATAAGCATTTAAAAAAAGAAAAGAATAAAATATTTTTTAAAATTAAAAATAAAAATAGAGAATAAAACCAGCAGTGTGGGACATGATCACCTAAGAAAAGAGCAATGGAACAGAGATGCAAAGCCCTGGGGAACATGGACATTTCATGAGTGGATGGAGACAATGTAGCCCCAGAGGCATCTAAGCCACAGAGGAAGAGGAAGAAAACCAGGGGAGAGTCACCTAAAGGCAGAGAGAAGACAGAAGGGTCTCAAGAAGGAATGAGCAATTGACATGGAAAATACAGCCAGTTGAGAATTAAAGGTGTCTACTGATTTGGCAATATGGAAGCCTCGGGAGACCAGGGCAAGAGCCAGTTTGGTGGAGCATGGAGGCTGAGGCAGATGGCAGGAGGTTGTCAGGAGGTGGAGAAAACTAGCCAAGGCAATTCTTTCAAAAAGGTTAGTTGAGAAACGAGGAAGAGAGAAAACAGTATACCTTTAAGGGAGCGATATTTTGGCTATTTGTCAATTGTATCTCAATAAAGCCGGGGGGAGGGGAAGAGAGGGATATTTTGTCTAGAATGGTTCTCCCATGCCATATCTTGACAGGAGAGAACCTACAGGGGAAGCAGCATAATGGTCAAAGAGGTCCACGTCCTAGCTCCTGGAACCTCTGAATAGGTTACCTTCCGTGGCAAAAGGGACTTTGCAGATATGGTTATATTAAGTATCTTGAGATGAGGAGAAAAGTCTGGATTATCCTGGTGTGTCCAATTTAATCACAAAGGTCCTTATAAGTGAAAGAGGGAGACTGGAAAGTCAGAACCAAAGGAGATGGGATGACAGGATCAAGGCTGGAGTGATGTAATGTGGGGACTCAACCTGCCATTGTGGCTCTGAAGACAGAAGTGGGCTACAAGGCAAGGAATGTTGACAACCTCTATAAACCAGGAAAAAGTGACACAATGGATTCTTCCCAGAGCCTCCAGGAGTCCTGCCAATACCTTGATTTTAGCCCAGTGAAACACAGTTCAGACTTCTGACCCCTAGAAAAGTAATATAATAAAAATGTATTGGGGCACCTGGGTGGCTCAGTTGGTTAACTGTCCAACTCTTGATTTTGGCTCAGGTCATGATCTCACCATTCATGAGTCTGAGCCCTACATTGGGCTCTGCCAACGCTTCTCCCAAGCGAGAAGCCTGCTTGGGATTCTCTGCCACCCTCTCTCTCTGCCCCTCCCTCCTACTCACATGCATGTTCTCTAAATAAATAAATAAGTAAATAAGTAAATAAATAAATACTTTTAAAAATTTTTAAATGTATTCTTCAATGCTGCTAAATCTGTGATAATTGATTATAGCAGCAATAGGAAACTAACACAACCTGTAAAGAAAAACTGATTGGAGAGGAAAGAGGCAGTAGTCAAAGGACCAAACATAAGGGCAATAAATAATAACTAACATGCTTTGAGCACTTAGTGTGTGCTAGACTTAGCATTTTGCATAAAAACATGCTAAGTCCTCAAAAACAGTCCCACGATAAGAGTGTCAGTATCATCCCTACTTACAGATGAGAATACTGAGGCTTAAAGAGAACAAGTGGCCTCTTAAGATTAGACCATTATCGGGGCACCTGTGTGGCCCCGTCAGTTGAGTGCCCAACTTTGGCTCAGGTCATGATCTCACAGTTTGTGAGTTCAAGCCCTGCGTTGGGCTCTGTGCTGACAGCTCAGAACCTGGAACCTGCTTCAGATTCTGTGTCTCCCTCTCTCTCTCTGCCCCTTCTCCCACTCATGCTCTGTCTCCATCTCTCTCTAAAAAATAAATAAACATAAAAAAAATTGGGGGGAGGAGGGTGCCTGGGTGGCTCAGTCAGTGAAGCATCTGACTTCAGCTTAGGTCATGATCTCACGGTTCATGGGTTCGAGCCCCGCATCAGGCTCTGTGCTGACAGCTCAGAGCCTGGAGCCTGTTTCAGATTCTCTCTCTCTCTCTCTCTCTCTCTCTCTCTCTCTCTCAAATAAATGAACACTAAAAAAATTTAAAAAAATTTTCCCATAAACATATGGCCAACTAATCTTTGACAAAGTAGGAAAGAATATTCAATGGAATAAAGACAGTCTCTTCAGCAAGTGGTGCCGGGAAAACTGGACAGCAACATGCAGAAAAATGAACCTGGACCACTTTCTTACACCATACACAAAAATAAACTCAAAATGGAGTTAAGACCTAAATGTAAGACAGGAAGCCATCAAAATCCTCAAGGAGAAAGCAGGCAAAAACCTCTTTGACCTTGGCCACAGCAACTTCTTACTCAACATGTCTCCAGAGGCAAGGGAAACAAAAGCAAAAATGAACTATTGGGACCTACCTCATCAAAATAAAAAGCTTCTGCACAGCAAAGGAAACAATCAGCAAAACTAAAAGGCAACCAACAGAATGGGACAAGATATTTACAAATGACATATCAGATAAAGGGTTAGTATACAAAATCTACAAAGAACTTATCAAACTCAACACCCAAAAAACAAATAATCCAGTGAAGAGATGGGCAAAAGACATGAATAGACACTTCTCCAAAGAAGACATCCAGATGGCCAACCAACACATGAAAAAATGCTCACCATCACTCATCATTAGGGAAATACAAATCAAAACCACAATGAGATACCACCTCACGCCTGTCAGAAAGGCTAACATTAACAACTCAGGCAACAACAGATGTTGGCGAGGATGTGGAGAAAGAGGATCTCTTTTGCACTTCTGGTGGGAATGCAAGCTGTTGTAGCCACTCTAGAAAACAGTATGGAGGTTCCTCAAAAAATTAAAAATAGAACTACCCTACAATTGCTCTACTAGGTATTTATCTAAGGGATACAGCTATGCTGTTTCAAAGGGGCACATGCACCCCAATGTTTCCAGCAGTGCTATCGACAATAGCCAAAGTATGAAAAGAGCCCAAATGTCCATTGATGGATGAATATATACCAAGAAGATGTGGTGTGTGTATATATATATATATATATATATATATATATATATATATATAATGGAATATTACTCAGCAGTCAAAAAGAATGAACTCTTCCCATTTGCCACTACCTGGATGGAACTGGAGGGTATTATGCTAAGCGAAATTAGTCAGAGAAAGACAAATATCCTATGACTTCACTCATATGAGGACTTTAAGACATAAAGCAGATGAACACAAGGGAAGGGAAGCAAAAATATAACAACAGGGAGGGGGAAAAACAGAAGAGACTCTTAAATATGGAGAACAAACTGAGGGTTACTGGAGGGGTTGTGGGAGGGGGGGTGGGCTAAATGAGTAAGAGGCATTAAGGAATCTACTCCTGAAATCATTGTTGCACTATATGCTAACTAACTTGAATGTAAATTAAAAAATAAATAAAAATTCAAAAAAAAATTTTTAAAGATCAAAAACAATTTTTAGTACAGTCTGGTCGTGGAGACCAGCTCTTACAGCAGTACACTCCATTGCCTCCCCAGGATTGTGGGAGAGGGGCAGCTTTAATCAGGAAGAGGAGTGCCCTAACCTCAGGCAGGACTGATGGCAGAGGAGGGAAGGGATGCAAATAGGTGGGGGTCGGTCCAGAAGTGGAGAGAGGTCCCACAGATGACCCCAATCGTTACAATGAAGTGAGTGGGCTGGATATTTGGGGGTGGGGGGGTCGGGGGAAGAAATGTGAATGAGCAGCTTTAGGGGGACGCGGCCCAGCAAAGTGGTTAAGCGCATGCTCCCTGGAGCCAGACTGCCTGGATCCAAAACTCAGCTCTACAGCTTGTGCCTCAGTTTCCTTGTCTATCAATGAGAATGATCACAGGATTCTCGTGAGATAATATATGTAAAGAACTTAGAACAGCACCTGGCCTACCCATTGTAAGTGTTAGCTATTGTATGGAGGCAGGGAGGTTTATAGCTCTCACTGAAAAGAAAGGGAGCTAGACAAATACAATAGTGGGAATGTAGCACTGAGAACCCAGTGAGGGATTGTAGTTATTAATTATTGTGATTGCTGCTGATCACTTCCATCTGTTCTCACAGGGCATTCTGAATAAAACCTCTTTTGTACTCCAAAGCACATTGTATTATAGTTAGTTATTTGCATTTCTGTCTCCCTTATAAATAGAGCCATTCCTCACATAAACGTTGGCTGAGTGGTTGGTTGGTTGGTGGATGGGTGGGTGGGTGGGTCGGCTGGTTGGAAGGAAGGATGGTAGAGACCACTAATCATCCCCCAATATCCATCCTCCCTTTCTTCCTTAGTAATAGAATACCACAGTTTTAAGCTGGACACATGGCCACTTTGAATAACGATTCTCTTACCAGTCTCCCTTGCAGCTAGGGATAGCCATATAGCTAAGGTCTAGCTCACAGGATATAAGCAGAAGGGGTATGTGCAACTCCCAGGAAATGTTCTTAAAAGGAAAATGTACCCTTCTTTGTTCCTTCCTCCTCCCTGCTGACTGGAATGCAGATGTGATGGCTGGACTCAAGCAGCCATCTGGGAATATGAGATGGAAGCCAAGTGCTAAGGATGGAGAAGTAATGAGATAGAAGAAGCCTGGGTCCCGACACTGCACAGCACCTACCAGCTCTCAACCTAATCTCTCTAGACTTCTTGTATGCAAGAGGGAAATAAACTTCTGTCATACTGTGGGTTTTCTGGAACTTACAGCCAAACCTAATCCTAACTCTAACAGATGAATTTTCAGTCCAGGGCTTATGTCCCTACTTAATTCTGTTCTTGGCAGTATTTGCTGTGGTCTCACCAATAGCTGTAAACACAGGATATAAACTGGCTTCAGTTGTGAATCATCACTACTTCTTAACAATGCCTGTCACAATATTTTCTCCCTAAGCTTTTTTTTTTAATTTTTTTTTACACTTTATTTATTTTTGAGAGAGAGAGAGACAGAGCACAAGTGGGGGAAGGGCAGAGAGAGAGAGAGAGAGAGAGAGAGAGAGAGAATCTGAAGCAGGCTCCAGGCTCTGAGCTGTCAGCACAGAGCCTGATGCGGGGCTCGAACCCACAAACCGCAAGGTCATGACCTGAGCCAAAGTCGGACAATTAACTAACTGAGCCACCCAGGCGCCCCATCTCCCCAAGCTTTTTTTTTTTTTTTTTTTTAATTTTTTTTTTTCAACGTTTATTTATTTTTGGGACAGAGAGAGACAGAGCATGAACGGGGGAGGGGCAGAGAGAGAGGGAGACACAGAATCGGAAACAGGCTCCAGGCTCTGAGCCATCAGCCCAGAGCCGGACGCGGGGCTCGAACTCACGGACCGCGAGATCGTGACCTGGCTGAAGTCGGATGCTTAACCGACTGCGCCACCCAGGCGCCCCTCCCCAAGCTTTTTAACAAGGTTGAGGAAGCCTCCCCCCTCGAGCTCTTTGGGGTGACAATGATCACATTCCTCATGATTCTGGAAGTTGTTACATGGTTACTTCAGGGAGACATTTCTACTGTGATTCTCTAAGGGATAACACAAAGGGCTCTGGGAAGAAACTGGTTTATCCCAAGAGACACAGCGTCCAAGGAATGCTCAGCATTCAGGAGTTGTCAAGAGGTTTTGCCAGGAGTATTTGGCAGCAGGCTGGCGGGGGTGTAAGGAGGGAACTGGGCAGGGAGGGGGAAGGGCAGTGACATTTCAGCAAGGTACACCTATTGTACTGGCTCCCTCTCTGAGAAAGCAGCTAAAGGCTTATATATATCATCAATCAGGGGCCTTGAGTCCACCACCCCAGCCTGGGGACTAAGACAGTAACAGGTGGGGCCAGGGTAGGAGATTTAAGAAGAGCAGTGGCCGCATCCACATCCAGGGCTTGTGGTCAATCAGCAGTGCATTGCTTTCGCATGACTGCTCTGGGAGTACAAATTCATGAGGATGGAAACCTCCTTCCCAGGGCTCAGGGGCTTCTATTCTTTCAGTACATGCCATTCCCAAGGCCCCAAAGTCAGAAATTACCATGATGCTAAGGAAAGGGTGGGGTGGGGTGGGGTGGGGAGGGGGCTGCCTTCCTCCCATAGAGTTCTCCAGGTGGCCCTGTTTGGGCACAACTGGGTATAAGTAGGGTTGTTAGATAAAATACAGGAGCCCCTGTTGAATTTGAATTTCAGATAAGTAACAGGTAATTTTTTAGTATATCTCATGCAATTTGGGGGAACTCCATATACTAAAACCTCTTCATCGTTTATCTGACAACCAGACTTAACTGAGCATTCTGGTGTTTTTTGTTTATTTTGTTTTCTTTTTGCTAAATCTGGAATTTAAGACAAGCTCTTAATAGGAAGGATCTACTGGTAAAAGATAGGAGGGGATTCCCATAGTTAGAGTTTGAAGCAAAGCTCATATGGTTTCTATGTTCTTAAAGGGCCCCAGGAATAGTCTTCTAACATTTAGCAAGGTCATGTGATACATTCTTTTTTTATGTTTATTTTTATTTTTGAGACAGAGCATGAGTAGGGGAGGGGCAGAGAGAGAAGGAGACAAAGGGTCCGAAGAAGGTTCTGTGTGCTGACATCAGCGAGCCCATTATGGGGCTCAAACTCATGAACTATGAGATCAAGACCTGAGCTGAAGTCAGACACTTACCCAACTGAGCCACCCAGGCATCCCTGTGCATTCTTTTTTTTTTTTTTTAACGTTTATTCATTTTTGAGACAGAGAGACAGAGTGTGAGTGGGGGAGGGGCAGAGAGAGAGGGAGACACAGAATCCGAAGCAGGCTCCAGGCTCCGAGCTGTTAGCACGGAGCCCCACGCGGGGCTCGAACCCACGAACCGTGAGATTGTGACCTGAGCTGAAGTCAGGCACTTAACCGCCTGAGCCACCCAGGCGCCCTCCCATGCATTCTTTTATCCTGGCCCAGAGTATGCTGGGTCTGGGTAGACAGGTGCTGTAGGATGCCCTAAAACAGCCCTGGTAACTGTTTCTTAAGTATGCTCCCTCCCACCACAGGGACTTAGCACATACTGTTCCTTCTGCCTAGAACACTCTTATCTCCCACTTCCACCTAGTTAAACTGTATTAACCATTCATCGAGATCTCTACCCAAATGTCACTTCCTCAGGAAAGCCACGCCAAACCCTGACTAGGTCAAAGCCCCCTACGATACACTCTCAACTGTGCACATACCTCTCCTTTGTGGTACCACCACAGCTGTACCTCTACATCATTTATGAGCTACTCAGATTTAACATGGCAGTATGCTTCACAGGGCAGGGGCTGTCTGGTTCCACTTACCTTTGTATCCTCAGTGCCCAGCATAGTACTTGACAAATAATAGGGGTCTAATAAATATCTGTGGACAAATGAATCTTAGTTGGGGGTGCAGCGGAGATGGAACTGAAGAAGCACCCACAGCCACCCATCCCTGTGTAGTTCTAAGCCAAGTCACCACGGTTATGGGCAACTGGAAAAAACCCACCGGCAACAGGTCTAAGGGGCAATAAATCTGAACTCTTCACCCAACAGGTTGGCAGGGAACACACTGAAAGGCAGAAGAGGAGAGACCTTTCCTTTCTGGCAATTTCTAAAACCAATGGGCAGAGAGAGATGACAGATACCGGGGCCAGTGAGACAGGAGTAAGAACAAGAGAGTCCAAGAAAATGGGGCGGCAGCAGGTGGGGGCTCCTGGATGTCTGCCTGGAAAGGCTGCTGGTAGTCATGGCTCGCTTTTATGTACCATTTGGGGCATGGTGTGTGGTAAGTCAGACTTAAAGTGCCAGGGACATAAGGGACACAAAGGACAGTGCAGGTGGATAACTAAGGATGCCTGCAGCAGACAAGCAAGGGAGCCTGGCCAGAGAGATGCGCCAGATTTCTTCTCTCCCCACCTGTCACCCCCTTGGATTCCCAGCACGATCACCTGTCCCAGGCAATTCAGCTCTTTAGACATTTATCCAACACCTTCTCCCCCTCACCAGCTCACCCCACCAAGACCCCACGAATACCTACACAAGAGCAAGAAAGACCTCCCCTCAGCCTGTCCCTGTCCTTCCATGACTTTGCTCCAAAATGCTTCTCAAATTGGTCCGCTTCTCTCCATATCTACTGCTATCAGCCTAGTCCAGACAACTGATCAATACGGCAGACTGAACTAACTTGAAAAGCTCCCACTCACACACACACTGAAACACAGAGAAGTACTGGATAAAATAAAGTCAAACGGTGTTTCTGCTATAGTGCCAAGCTTGAAAATAGAAAGAGAGAAATCATCAGGTACTAGAGACAAAAAGGAAATTCAAAACCTAAGAAGTGAGAGGGAATCTAAGCCAAGTGAGCCACAGGAATAGTGGGCCAGACATATGCTAGAGGCTAGATGGTAATGCTCAGGGAGGAAGAGAGGAAAGCCCCCAAACCTGTGCATCCTGGGGAGCTGGAAGGAGACCCCATGTACAAAGCCAGCAGCCACGAAGGGTCATTTTACTTACAAACGTGGACTAGAAAATGCAGGTCATGCTTCAGAAATGTGGCCTGGAAGTCCGTTTTGTGTGTGGGTATGAGTTACAGTGAGTGCTAGCACTGAAATCCAGAAACCTCAAGAAGAGACATGGACTCTAAAACTGGTCCCAAGCTGAAGCAGTACTTCAGCACAGAAAACGCTGAACGCATGAGGACGGAGTGGGCAGTAACAAGTAATAATGAACATGTAAGTTGGTCTAAAATATGCTTGTAAATCTAAACTATTAGACCATGAAAGATATAAGAACAGCTGCTTTAGCAGAGTTTTTTTTTTAAGGAGGTATAGTCAAAATACTAGACAAATACAACATGGAAGATGGGAAGAGGGAGTTAAGAAGGAAATTAAGGTGTTCCAAGCTTCTTGGTGTTTGCCCATGAAGGGTAGAAATACTCACTGGTTTTAGACTTTAGTAGAAAAATATGAAACTAAGTATATTTGCTAAACATTTGAGGAAAATCACTACTAAAATGTAAACTTCCAAAGCAGTAGAAGGAAAAAAGAAATAAAGTAAATTTGATCAGTTCAATAGAAGGCAGAGAAGTAGGAGAGGAGGAAAGCAACGAAAAAGCATGACGGGGTGCCTAGCTGGCTTAGTCAGTACAGCATGTGACTCTTGATCTCAGGGTCATGAGCTCAAGTCCCATGTGGGGCATAGAGCTTACTTTAAAAAAGAAAAAAGGGGGGGGGTATAGAAAAGGCATTGTTAAAGAGATAATAAAAAGAAGTCCAAATAAATGAGTAATCAATATATATGTATATGTATATGTATATGTATATGTATATGTATATATAGAAATAGACTAAATACATCTACTAAATTTTAGCCCCACACTGCTTACAAGCAACAGATCTAAAAAGGATATAAGGGGGGCGCCTGGGTGGCGCAGTCGGTTAAGCGTCCGACTTCAGCCAGGTCACGATCTCCCGGTCTGTGAGTTCGAGCCCCGCGTCGGGCTCTGGGCTGATGGCTCAGAGCCTGGAGCCTGTTTCCGATTCTGTGTCTCCCTCTCTCTCTGCCCCTCCCCCGTTCATGCTCTGTCTCTCTCTGTCCCAAAAATAAATAAACGTTGAAAAAAAAAAATTTAAAAAAAAAAATAAATAAATAAAATAAAAAGGATATAAGGAGGTTGAAAATCAAAGTATGAAAAAGGAGATTTTGGAAAATTAACCAAAAGAAAACAACCATAATGATAAAATCAGGCAAAATAGACGTCAAGGCAAAAAAACATTAGTAAGGATGATCAGCAGCCTATTTAATGATCAAAGGGGCAACCCACCAAGAAGACATAACAATCATAAGCCTGAATACTTCTAAGTAGCACTCTCAAACTGAAGAAAAAACTAATAAAAGTACCAGGGAAAATGACACATCCACAATCATGGTGAGACATTTTTAATACAACTCTCTCAGAACTGGCTAAAAAATTTAAACAAAAATGAAAGCTAAACATTTGAAAAATATAATTTAGAAGTCTGACCATTTATATAATAAGTGTATATATGAGAGAGGAAGTCTCAACAAATTTTAAGGAATAAAAAATATACCGAATGCATACTATTACCACATGCAGCAAATTTAGAAATTAGTAGTGGAAAGATAGCTCCCCACCACCCCCCACAAAATAATTTGGAAACTAAAACAAAACAAAACAAAAACTTGTAAATAATTCATGGAATTCACAGGTGAAAAAGGAAATTAGGATAAAAGTTACAAACTATTTAGAACTGAACAATAAAAATACTGCATCTCAAAATTTATGAAATACAGTTATAGCAGCATAGTTAAAAGGAAAATTTATAGCCTTAAAAACACATGTTACAAAATAAGAAATAGTGTTCAGGAAACTGTTAAAAAGTCACAGAAGATAGGAAAAAGAAAAATAATAACACAAAAGTAAAAAAAAAAAAAAAAAAAAAGGAAACAAAGATAAAAAAGAAAGAATAGAGATGCTAATGACCCAAAAGCTAGTTTTCTTAAAGACTGATAAAATATAACTTTAAGGGGCACCTGGGTGACTCAGCTGGTTAAGCGTCTGGCTCTTGGTTTCAGCTCAGGTCATGATCTCCCGGTTTGTGAGTTTGAGCCCCACATCGTGCTTGGGATTCTCTCTCTCTTCCTCTCTCTCTCTGCGCCCCCCCCAAAATAAATAAATAACTTCTTCTAAAAATATATATATCTTTAAAATGATAAACTAGGGGCGCCTGGGTGGCGCAGTTGGTTAAGCGTCCGACTTCAGCCAGGTCACGATCTCGCGGTTCGTGAGTTCGAGCCCCACGTCGGGCTCTGGGCTGATGGCTCAGAGCCTGGAGCCTGTTTCCGATTCTGTGTGTCCCTCTCTCTCTGCCCCTCGCCCGTTCATGCTCTGTATCTCTCTGTCCCAAAAATAAATAAACGTTGAAAAAAAAAAAATTTAAAATGATAAACTATACAAACCTCAGACAACATTGATCAAGAAATAGAGATTGGACATACATATATGGTATTAGGAATGAAAAGAAGGGGCATAAGCTACAGATACAATAAAAACTTATAAAATTATAATACTATGACAAAGAATATTTGTGCCAAAAATGTTTTAAAACTGTCATTTTGGGGTGCCTGGGTGGCTCAGTTGGCTAAGCATCTAACTTCAGCTCAGGTCATGATCTCACAGCTTGTGGGTTCAAGCCCCATGTCAGGCTCTGTGCTGACAGTTCGGAGACTGGAGCCTGCTTCCGATTCTGTATCCCTATCTCTCTGCCCCTCCCCCACTCATGCTCTGTTTCTCTCTCTCTCAAAAATAAATAAGTGTTATAAAAAATTTTTTTAAACTGTCTTTTTTTTTTTTTTTTGTATAATGGCCCATTTCTTAGAAAAATATAAATCACCAGAACTGACTCAAGAAGAAAAAGAAAACCTGAATAGGTCAATAACCATGAAAGAAACTAAAGCTGTAGTTCAAAAAGTTTCTCCTAGCCCCAAAGGCATCAGGCCTAGATAGTTTTATGGGCAACTTTTACCAAAACGTTAAGAAATAGATAATTCCTACTTTACACAAATTGTTCCAAAGAACAGAAACACAGATAAGGCTTCCAAACTCATTTTAGTACTCCAGCATAACCTAAATGCCTGAACTGAATAACAACAATAAAGCAAAAACCGTCATCTAATATCACTTATGAACACAGATATAAAAATCTTAAAGTAGGGGCACCTGGGTGGCTCAGTCAGTTGAGCATCCAAGTTCATCTCATGGTTCATGAGTTCGAACCCCATATCTCGCTCGCTGGTGTCAGCACAGAGCCCACTTCAGATCCTCTGTCCCCCCTCTCTGCCCCTACCCCACTCACACTCTCTCTCTCAAAAATTAACCCAAAAAACATCTTAACGTAGTAGCTATTCAAAAATCCAGTAATGTATATAAAAATAATACAGCAAGACTGTGACAAAAGCCACTAGAGTTCTGTATGTCCATTCTTCTCTTTGTCTTTAGCCAGAAGAACCCTGATTTTCAGCAATGTGCCCTGCTCGTTGTACATTGCTTCCCAACTAAGACTATACATCTCATAGCCTCCCTTGCAGCTAGATGCCACATGATGAGGTTTTAGCCAATGTGATGTACCTGAGCATGTCATATGTAATTTTCAGAAAGTCTTTTTTACAAGGAAGGACTGTGTCCCTCCTCTCTTCCTCCTTGGTACTTCTCAGAATACAGATAGGACTGGCTGGAGCTTGGGCATCAGCTCCTGGGAAGGAGGCGATGCACAGAGTGCAAGACCAGCAAGATAGAAAAAGCCTGGATCCTGACACTGCACTTCTACCTCCAGGCCTTTCTTTTTCTAAGTGAAGGAGAAACTCACTTAAGATACTATTGAGGTTCCAGGCACCTGAGTGATTCTGTCAGTTCAGCGTCCGACTTTGGTTTAGGTCATGATCTTGCAGTTCACAAGTTCGAGCCCCGCACTGAACTCTCTGGTCAGCACAGAGCCCACTTTGGATCCTCTCTGTCTCCCTCTCTCTCTGCACCCCCCTCAAAAATAAACATTAAAAAAATTTTTTTAAAGATTCTATTGAGGCTCTGCTACTTCCAGCAAAACTTAATCCAAACTGACATAGCATCAAGCAGGGTTCATCCCAGGAATGAAATAATGGATCAACGTGGAAAATCTATTAATATAATTCACATTACAGATGAAAGGAGAAAATCTATGATCATCCAAGTAGATTCTGAACAAGCATGCAATAAAATTCCAGCTCATTTTCTATTTAAAAGGAAATAAAAATGAAACTTCTTAGCCAACTGGGAATAGAAGGGAATTTCCTTAACCTGATAAATAGTATCCACCTAAAACTGTACCAAACATCACCTAACTTGTGAGCAGGATTTGAGAAGATAACCACCAATGTCAGGAATGGGACAAGACTGCTACACTCCACAGTGAACTAGAAGTCCTACACAATGCATTATTGCAAGAAACAGAAATTAAAAGAATACAGATTTAAAAGAAATATCCTTATTTACAGAAGACATGATCAACTATATAGAAAATCCATCATGATTTTCAGACAAACTACGAGTCCTAATAGGAGACAGCAGCTAATCTGCTGAATACAAAAATCAACGTATAAAACTTTATAATCTTCCCGTGCACTGGTAGTGCCCAATTGGAAAATAAAATAGAAAAAAGAGGTCCTCTATGATGCAAAAGGCTCTATCACCTTTCTTCTGTATCAGGAAACATTCCTGCTTACTAGACTCCCCATACTCACTATTATTTCCCTCAAGTTCATTCTCCACTTAGCAGCTAGTGATCTTTTGTAAACATAAATTAGATCCTGTCATGCTTCTTTCACCTTTTAATGGCTACTCATTAGTTATAATTAAATTCCAGTTCTTTATCATGCCCGTGCTCTGCATGACCTGACCTCTGCCTATTCTCCAATCCACTCCCTCACCACTGCCCCATCTCGTTCCACACCAGCCCCAGAACCTTCTTTTGGTTCCTGATGCATGTCAAACTCTGTCCTGCCCAAGTGCCTTCACATATGCTATTCCCTCTTCCTGGTACCCTTCCACCAACAATCATCACCTGAGTATTCCCAGTCAATCCTTGAATTACCCACTTACCCTAAATAAGATCCCTTCTCTCTTAGATTTTTTCTTTCATATTCCCACCATAACATGTAATAATATCCCATTACATATTACACCATAATGCATGATCATATTTCTTTCTGTGGAGTATTTATTCACTGCCTTGGTTCCCTTCCAAGCCATAACTTCTGTGAGGGCAAGACTCATGTCTTTGATGTTTCCATGAGCCTTTAATAGGAACAGTCATATAAGAGATGCTCAATGAGCATTTTCTAAATGAATGAATGAATGAATGAAAGTTTACTGATTTAGCCAGAATCTCAGTAGAATGTCTACTGCACTCTTTCCAGGATTCAGGCTTGTTAGGAAGAATAGGGGGACCCCCAGGGGTCTCACTGGATGAGGGACCAAGAAGCCTTATAAAGGAGTGAGTGTGGGTAGTGGGTTTGGTTGATGGTCCACAGAGTAGCATTAGAGTTGGGGGAAGAGTTCTGAACACAGAGCTGCCTCCCTCCATGACTCCTACCCCACCAATCAGGAACTCAGGTCATGGACTTGTGAATTGGGTTTGCCATAAAGCGCTCCTTTCCTGGGATCTTTGTGGAATATTAAGAGTTTGGAGGACAGTGGCTTTCAGGAGCAATGGAGGCAACAAGGCAGCTATTGATCACTCTTGGTGGAAGCATTTACAGCCTCAGGAGCATATGGAACGGCAGGGAGCTGGAGCGTGCATAAAGAAAACTGGTGCAGCCCACAGGAACCCCACGACTTGATCAGGCACACGCGCGCGCGCGCACACACACACACACACACACACACACTACTCCCAGGGGTTCCCAGAAAGAGCTAACAGAACTTTAGGGGAGGTCAAAAGGCCCAACAGTGGCAGCTGGGAACAGCTGAAGGGGCTGCTACTAAGACTCTAGCCTTATTCTTCTAGTGCGTATGGCCTGGACAACACAGATTACCATGAAACTCTTGCAGCCACCGTACTTAGGGCCACTGGCCTGGTGGCATTGCAGCCCAGAGGGCAGATGGGCCACTGTGGCACTGCCACATGGTCATTAGAGAAAGCATCTTCCCATAGGGAGCCAACAACAGAGGGACTCCTCCCAGTATCCCCTCCAGAGCTGAATGCTAATTTTTCAGCTGGAAATTAAGGAAGCAGTGTTTCTGAGGCCACCTAATGCCAGAATAGTGGCTGCTGGTAATTCTACTATCTTGGGTACACCACAGACTCAGGCATGTAATAGGTACCCCTGACTGGTTAAATGCTTGTGTGAGCCAAGTGAGGAGGAGTATTACATTTGCCAGAGGCCCCTGAGAGGCAATCTTCATGTTTATTTGTTTCTTTTTGAGCTCACATACTTGTACACCACAGGTCATAAGGAGGGATTAGGAAAATCCTGCTATCCCCCATAAAGGACAGTTGTTGGAGGCCTGCTCAGCACCTACCTGTTACCTCTCCCTACCAGCCCCTTCCTCCAACCACTCCTGTCGCCTCGGAACACCTGGGACAGGCACGGGTACAAGGAGAACTCACTTTAGATCTGATGGCTGCCCTGCTGACATCTCCGAGGGTAACCTCTGTGGCTGCCCAGACTCCTCCCCATTAGGAGGGCTCTAGTCGCAGTCCAGAAAGAGAGGGTGTGCAGGCAGACCGCACCAAGAAGGGCACTGTGCAGCCTCCTCTCCTCTTCTCCCCCAAGGAAGCCTGAGATAGCCCCACCCAGACCTACCTCTTGTCCTCTTCCACCTGAACACCAATGGAGTGGAACTCTCTTCGACTCCTGTTCTCCGTGTCCGAGTCCGAGATAGTCTCCACCTGGCGGCAGGGTAGCGGGAGTCAGTGGCCGGGGCTAGACAAGGGACACAAGCTCTCCCCAGGCAGAGGGGTGAGCAGAGGCTGAGCCCCAAGCCAGTGGGCAGATTCTGCAAAGACAATCTGACCCAACAAGAAAAGAGACCCAGGAGGTCAGAGGCATGGTACTGGCAACCAGTAGAGGCGATGGCTCCACGACAAGTGACAAGGGAGTGGGCCGGGACTGGTTGTAAGGGCCCTGTCGATGACCAGGCACAGAGCAGACCAAGGAAAAGGTCAACCCATCCCCACCGGCCAGGGCCTGAGCTTGCTTCGGCGCCTCGTCTTGCCGTACCTGCACCCCAATGGACGGCCGCCACTTCCGCTGCCGCGCCAGGCTCCGCAGCTCCTCCCTGCCAGGAATGGTCTTGATGATGAGTGTAGGGGGCTTGGGGCTGGCCCGGGGTGGCACCGGAGCCAACTCCAGGGTGCGCGCGCCCATGGCCGGGCCGTCCAGCCCGTCCGCGGAGCTGCAGCGCCGGGCGGGGCCCTCGGCGGCCGTGAAGCTCTCGTGGGCGGAGTCGGTGCTGCTCTGGGCCGTGATGGAGATGCGGGGCGGGGCCTGGCTTCCCGGCGGGATGGGGGACGGGGCCTTTCTGAAGTTGAAGGCTGTGGCCGGAACGCAGAAACGCAGCGGGTGAGAAACTCGCGTCCCAGCGGGTGTCTTGTGGCCCACCGCCCCACACCCACGCGGTGCCAGAGGAGGCAGCAGGCACGCGTCCTCCAAGCGCTGCTACGTACAGAGCCGAGGCTTGTTCTCCCCATCATGCGGCCCAGAGAGGCAAGCCAGCTGCCCAAGATCACACAGCACAGCTGTGACTGGGGCCAGCGCCAGAACCCAGGGCGCTCTCCAACCTAGGGCCGGGCCGGGGTGCAGAGAGGGCACACTCACAGGAGCCGGGCCTCCCTGAGACAGAGGCAGGGGCAGCAAGGAGGGGCAGGCAGTCGTCGTCTTGAGAGCAGCCGGCCTGGATGGCCCGGAGGTAGCTGTGGCTCCGCATGCGGAAACAGCCGGGCAGGTCCAGGGCGTCCACTGCCTGGGACTCGAGTTCCCCAAACACAGACCCGCACACGGCCTCCAGCTGCTGGTTCAGCTCCTCACTGAGCTGGGGGCAGGGGGTAGGGAGGATAGTTACAGGGGTGCTGGGATGAAAGCGGGTGTCTCTGAGGCGCATTGCCTTAGGAATATATCTGGATCTGCAGAGACTGCCTCTGTGTGACGCTGGGACGAAAAGAAACCCTCACTCTGTGCAAAGAAGAAGGATTGAGGATCCTATGTCCTGTGCGGCTCTCCAGGCCTGCCTCCACTGTCTTGGGGTCTGTTCTTTACCCTAAATACTTCTCCTTCCACCCCATCTATGCCTCTCCCGGACACCTGGGACTGCCTCATCTTTCTCTCCACCTACAGCCAGCCCCTCACATTTCTCTCACCTAACCCAGAGGGAGAGGACCAGGGACATCCACCCTCCTGCCCAGTATGGAGGTGGGGAACTGCAGGGAAGGCAGTGCGCGCCTTTTATTTTATTATTTATGATCCATTACATTACAAAACTGATTGCACCCTATAGAGATATATATACCATGGGGCAGGGCAGAAATTAATGGGTAAGTGACGGAGCAAAAGTTTTTGTTTTGATAGTTTGTGGTACAGAATCCATGGTGGTTTTAAAAAAATTAAAGCAACTAAGAAAAAAAGCAAAACGAAAATTCTGTTCATGGAACCGTGTCCCCTAGCACTGCACTAAGACTAAATGTACCGCAGAGATTGCAGCATCGTTCGTATTATATGAGAAAACTGGCACAAAGGAAAAATAAAGGTAGGTGGTCCAGGGATAAGCTCTACACCCAGAGCACAGGATGAGTACAAGTTTGACCCTGAGCTTCAGAGCAGCCAAAGCATCAAGGAGTATAGCCTGCAGGTTGCCTGCACAGGCTACAGAGCCAGACCCACCTAGACTCAGATGTTGGCTCTGCACCTTCCTAGCACTAACTACTTAAAGCTTTGGGGCCTCAGTTTTATCACCTGCCCAATGAGAATGATAATGGTACCATCTTCATAGGGATATTTAGGGGACTCAAAGAAAAACATGTGGGGCATTTGGTGCAGGTACTGGTACATCCTAAGCCTTCAGTGGATGACATGTGAAGGTCTCAGGACCTACCTGGAAGCAAGCCACTGCTCATGAGAACCACAACTATTCCCTGTTATTGAGCCCAAGAGAAATCCCCCCATGAGTGATTACGTAGAGACCATTGGAGGAAGTCATGGATAAGGTCCTCGGTAGCATCCACATGGTAAATATGACACTAAGTGTCCCATGGCTGCATCTTGTGACATCTCCCAGGAGATTCATGACATATTTATGTGCAATCAACAGATAAAGTAGTGGCTTGGCTCACGTGTAAAATGCAACTTGACATTTCCATAACTCCACCTCCAAAGCATAACATGACGTCACTAAATTCTACCTCAAATTGAGCAGAAATTTCCATCCAATTCTACTGATCTTAATTTGCCCAAACTAAGGCTCAGAGAGAGCCGATGAACTGTCCAAAGATGCCCAGCTTGTAAGTGATTTACCAAAGTTAAATGCCAGGTTTCCTGGCTCTTTTCCCAGGCTGACTGAGCATCAGAATCTCCTGAGGACCTTGTTAAACCTACCTTAACTCAAGCTCCACTCCAAGGATCTGAACCCAAGGCTCTCTACCCATATGCCTCTCTTTGCTTTGGCTGCTTCAAAGCTCAGGGACAAAATTTTGTGAAAATTTGGATTCAGTGGTTCCAGTGTGGGCCCAGTAATCAAAAAGGAGTGTCTGGACTTCTTTCTGCGGCTTGTTCTAAAGTAACTTCATTAAAAATAATAATAATAAAATAAAATAAAATAATTTCATTACAAGTGTACAGAAATCACAGGTCATGGAAAAATCAATCCAAGATCCTGTAGAAGTTAAGTTCTGCCATGTTTGGCACAGGCCACACTTCTGTGGCAGCTGTGGTTTTCATCATGGCTTCTGCAAGTTTCCTATCTCTGGACCTCTGGGGTACCAAGGACCAGTTTTATTTCCTAAAGCTCAGAAGCTGATCTAACTCCTGCTATTTCTAGGCCAGGCTCAAGATACTCCCCAACTAGAACCAATCCAGCTCAGAGAGTCCCTTCTGGGGCATAGGAGAGTTGATCTAACTCCAGTAGAGAGCATTCTGGATACCACAGATGGAAGGAATCTCATTTTGCAGCTCATCTCTGTATCTCCAAGCCTCTTCTGTGTGTAAAGTTCTAGACATAATATCTGGCATATAGCAGAGGGTCTTAAATCACAATGACAGTACCTTTCAGAGGCCTCTCCTTCCCAGAGTCTCTGAAACTCTTGAAATCCCAACCATATGCTATTCCTATGACCAATTCTATCCAAGGCAGACAGAGGGAAGGTGAGAAACTCCCTGGGGACACACTTTCTATCTCTACTGGCCAAGAGGAGCTTCTGAAGTGTTTCCACAAGGGACCAGGACCTAAGGGAAACACAGACTTGTATAGACTCCCAGAGGAATATTGCACCGGTGTTGATCTTTACTGTATTAGAATTATAAAATTGTAACATTGTGCTGTGAATTCTCCTATTATCCCTGCACTGCCTTCCACCCTGTTTCCCCCAACCCCCACTTTCAGTAGAGTCAAAGTCAAAGAATCCTCTTAGAAAATAGGAACCTTAGCCTTTTTCCAAACCAGACTCAGAATCGGTAAATATTTCCCAGGGTGTGGGATATTTAGCAGAAAACGCTTTGCTTGGGTCTAACTGAAATTGTCCATGCTAGAGTTGGCAGGTTCATCTGGGGGCTACGCAACATCCTCTATAGTTTACCTGTGTCATTTAGTTTAGCTAACCTTGGAAAACACTCCCATTTCAAAACACTCTAAAACATTGGATAAAATATAAGAAATGTTTTATATGCATAGCTGAGCTCACAAGAAAGCACGATGTGTCCCCAGGGGACAAAAGCAAAGAGGAGACTAGAAAATCAGAATATTAACTGTGTGAGTCAGGGCTGCAAACAGCCCAGGGGCGGTGGAAGGTGGGGGTGCAGGTTGCTGGTCTCAGGGACTAACGGGTTTAGGTATTAACACTCACTTGGGTGTGGGAGTAAGGCGCTGGGCCCACATGAAACACAGCATTGGAAATGAGAACCTCCATAAAGGTAGGAAAGGGGAAACCTTTCATGAAAAGTAGACTAAAAAAAAATTAATTATCAGCACAGGATGATAATAGGAAGCTAGTCTGTAATCTAGGCACTAGAGGGAGGGAGAAGTAGGCCAATGTTCTAAGATTTTTGTAGCCACAAGCTGGTCTTCACATAGATACAGGATTCTGTCTGCATAGGCCTGGGTGACAGACACCTCCCTGCAAATTAAAAATTAACATAAAATGGTCCCAGACCAAGAATAGTCTAACAGAAGCGATTGCAAAGTATTTTCTGAGGAACAAATTTCTAACCCAGGCTGTTCAGGACTGTCACAGATAAAGTTCCACTGAAGATGAGTTCATACCAGACCATGTGGTACACTACCCACGACACAGCCCCTAATGATGTCCACCTCCTAGCATTAACACCCTTGTATAGTTCCCTCCTCTTGAGTATGGCCTATACTTATTGTAATACATAGAACATGGCGGATACAATGGAATGTCACTTCTGAGATTAGATTACAAAGAGACTGTGGCTTCCATCTCAGGCACTCTCTCTCAGAGTCTTTGCTCTGGGAGAAGCAAGCTGTTATGTTCTGAGTAGCCCTATGGTGAGTCCCACATGTCAAGAAACTGATGACTCTGGCCAATAGGCACTGAGCATCACATGGCAACAGCCATATGAGTGAGTAAGGAAGTAGATATTCCTCCAGTCAAGCCGTGACATGACTACAGCCCTGACCAACATCTTTTGTTGAAGCCATGTGAGTCACCTGATCCAGAGGGTACCCAGCTAAGCTGCACTGAGATTCCTGACCCACAGAAATGGTGAGATAATAAATATTCGTTGATTTAAGACACTATGTTTGAGGATAATACGTCACACAGCAATAGAAAACTAAAACAAACTGTGACATAAACAACTAAGCTTTTATTGAGCTAAGCCATTGAGAATTCAAGCGTCATCTGTTACAGCAGCTCGTGTTACCTTAGCTAAAACAGATTAGCTTTTAAACTATGTTTAAAACTTCTAAAACTTAAAAGATAAAACTGAAAATATAAGAGAACATAAACTTTGAAAAGAAGACTAGAAATATTTAAAAGAAACCAAACCAGCTTTCCAGAACTGAAAAAAAGTCAGTCAAATAAAAACATAATTAATGAGTTAAATCGTAGATGAGACACAACTGAAAAGAAAATTAGTGAATCAGAAGATACATCTAAGGAACTTACCCAGAAGGCAGCATAAAGAGGCAAAGAGATGGAAAATATGAATGAGAGGTTAAGATGCATGGAGGAAAGAATAGGATCTTGCAGTTCGTGGATTCAAGCCCCATGTCAGGCTCTGTGCTGACAGCTCAGAGCCAGGAGCCTGCTTTGGATTCTATGTCTCCCTCTCTCTCTGCCCCTTCCCCACTTGAGCTGTGCCTCTCTCTCAAAAAAATAAAATAAAATAAATAAACATTTTTTTTTAATCTTAAAACAAAACAAATAATAGGAGCTCCAGATGAAGGAATAGAGAGAATGTAGAAGAGGCAATATTTGGAGATAATTATACTGATGGAGAATTTTCCACACTTCTAACTTCAAGCATGACAGAGTGACAAGCTGGACAAAACTGTCAAAAATAACTATTTCCTCACTCTGAAAATCAGTCAAAGGTATACAAGAAAGAAACATATACATGAAAATTACTGAACAGCATGAGTCTGTGGTGGCCTTGCCTGGGGCTGCTCCCATTACTCAAGTTCCCAGCTCTATCAGTTGCAATAGTTCAATCAGGGTGAGGCAGGCTGTGAAAACCAGCTGCTTCATTGCCACTGCCACTTAATTTGAGCTCACTTAATTTGGAACATTGTCAGGTATGGTATCAAGAACAGGGGGGGAAAAATAGAGCAGGAATAGCCAGCAGCACTGCTAAGCTGAGATTTCAATGCTGTTTGGGACAAGCAATGGACTAAGAGATGAGGCAGAGATTTAACAGAGAAGTTTCAGGGGATGAAACAGCTAGAGAAGGTTTGATGAGCTCTCCACATATCTTGAGTTAAGTAGGGGTGAGTGCATACACAGCAGAGACCAGAGACGTCTTGAGCTGCCCACACCTCCCTGGCCAATGGGACCTGTGCACATGTGCGGAGATAACACAAGAGAGACTGGCAAAAAGAAAAATTCAGGGTAGGCTTAAAAAGAGCCTGAAGTTTGTACTCCCAAGTCCACACACACAACCATAAGCAGAGAGAAGCCTTTCTGGCTTAAGGTTTTTGAGCACAATCTCTGACCAATCTCTGGCTGAACACTAAGCTATACAGACACAGGACAACTCTTAGGAAGGCAGGCTTAAAAATAAAAACAAGAAAGAAAAGAAATTTAGTGAATACATCAGAGGCCACGTTTAGCATGGAAGACAGATTTCACAGATTTAGTCCAGGGATTAACAAACACATAATAAACAAAGCAATAACAATCAAGGGGTAAAGTAAGAATCCAGAGTTGCTACAATATGCTATCTAAAATGTTCAGAATATAACAAAAAAATCATGAGACATGCAAATAAACAAGAAAATATGAATGTTCCCAAATGTTTGATCTACAGACAAAAACTACAAAGCAGCTATTACAAATACGTTAAAAGAAGTAAAGTAAATCATGTTGAAAGATTTAAAAGAAAGCACAATAACTTCATGAATAAAAAATCACAACAAAAAGATAGAAAAAAAAATTTTTTTTAAACCAAATAGATATTCTGGAGCTGAAAAGTACAATAACTGAAGTGAAAAATTCACCAGAACGGCTCAGCATATGAAATAATCAGTAAACTTAATCAGTATAAATTATCCTATCTGAAGAATGGAGAGAAAAAAATAATAAAAATAAACAGAACTTCAGAGACCTACAGGACAATAACAAGTAAAGCAGTATACATGTAATGGGAATTCCAAAAGAAGAAGAGAGAAAGGGGAAGAAAAAGGAACAAAGAAATAACAGCTCAAAACTTTCCAAATGTTATGAAAAATATTATTCCGCAGATTAAAGAAGCTCAGCAAATTCAAAGTAGGTTAAACACAAAGGGATCCATAGCCAGATACATTACAGTCAAAATGCTGAAAGCCAAAAACCAAGAGAAAATCTTAATAGCACAAGGGAAAAACAATTCATCACATACAAGAAAACAACAATATGATTAACAACGGGCTTTTCATCAGAAACAATGAGCGCTAAAGGCAGTGGAATGGTATATTCAAAATGTTGAAATTAAAAACTGTCAGCCACTGGGGCCCCTGGGTGGCTCAGTCGGTTAGGGGTCCAACTTCGGCTCAGGTCATGATCTCACGGTTCGTGAGTTCAAGCCTCGCGTCGGGCTCTGTGCTGACAGCTCGGAGCCTGGAGCCTGTTTCGGATTCTGTGTCTCCCCCTCTCTCTGCCCCTCCCATGCTCATGCTCTGTCCCTCAATAATAAATAAATGTTAAAAAATATTTTAAAAATAAAATAAAATAAAAACTGTCAGCCAGGAATTCTATATTCAGCAAAATTATTCTTCAAAAATGGAGTAAAATTAAAGATGTTTCCAAATACATATAGACTGAAGAATTTGTTGCAGACCTATCTTATAAGAAACAATGGAAGTTGTTCAGGCTAAAGGGAAGTGATACCTCATGGTAACTCAAATCCACAGGAAGAGATGAAGGGGACCAGAAATGGCAAATATAAAAAACTCTATAGATATGTTTTTCTCATTTTTTCTCCTAACTTCTTTAAAAGGTGCAAAATTTCACAAAGCTATTATTTATAATACCAACATTCCTTTATAATAACTGTTAGTTTATAGCATATACATAAGAAAGGTACATGACAATAACAGCACAAAGAGAGGAGAGAAAAAAGAGACACATTGGAGCAGAATTACCAGAATTAATTTTTTACCAGAATTAATTAGATTTTAATCAGTTATGATACACTTTGTAATTCCTTGAGCAACTCTAATAACTCAAATAATATAGTAAAAGGGAATTAATAACAAAGAAATTAAAATGGTTCACTAAAACATTCATTTAATACAAGAGAAGACAGTAAAGAAAGAACAGAGGAGCAAAAATGACATATGACACAATCCAACCATATCAATAATCACATTAAATGTGAATGAACAAGAAAGCCTCATTCGAAAGGTGGTAATTGTTAGATTGGATTTTTTTTTTTTGAAGCACAAGTAGGTTGAAAGTAAAAGGATGAAAAAAGATGTACCAACAAACAGTAACCATGAAAGAATTTTCCAGATTTGATGAATGACATTAATCTTCAGATTCAGGGAGCACACACACATATCACAGTGAAACTGCAGAACACCAAAATCAAAGAGAAGATCTCAACAGCAATCAGAAAGAAATGAAAAACTATGCACAAAGACAATTAGATTGATTGCAGACTTCCCAACAGCAACAAGAGGAGACAGATGACAAAAGAATACATTCAAAACACTGAGAGAAAATAAATGTTGACCTAAGATTCCATAATAAGCTAATTTATGTTAAAAAACGAGGGCAGACTACATCTTTTGTTTAAGGCAGAGTTTTATACTAACAGACATTCACTGAAAAAATTACTAAAGAAGATTTATTTTTTATTTTTTTAAACGTAATTTATTGTAACTAAAGAATATTTAAAAGGAAGGAATGAAACGTAAGAAGTTATGGGGGGAGGGGTTAAAGATATGAGTCTATATAATCAAGTACTAACAGCATAAAATTTGGGCACCTGGGTGGCTCAGTCGGTTAAGCCTCCAACTTCAGCTCAGGTCATGATTTCACAGTTCAAGAGTTCAAGCCCTGCGTCGGGCTCTGTGCTGACAGCTCCGAGCCTGGAGCCTGCTTCAGATTCTTTGTCTCCCTCTCTCTCTGCCCCTCCTCTGTTCAATCTCTCTCTCTCTCTCTCTCTCTCTCTCTCTCTCTCTCTCTCTCTCAAAAATAAATAAAATGTTAAAAAAAATTTTAATGTGACAATAATAAAGACTAATTTGGAGAGGTAAAAAGAACGCGGAACAAAATACCAGGCAACATGTACAATAAGAAGGGAAGAGGTCATCAAAACTAAAGTATCCTAAGGAAAGAAGAAATTGTCAAATTTAGACCTTGCTAAGTCAAATATGCACATGAAAATTATAAGAGTGACCACAAAGAATGAAAATAGAAAATAGAACTGCCAAATCAGTGTGGGATTTGGTAGTAAGAAAAATGAAGAAGAAAACTAATCCAAAAGAAGGTAGGAAAGGAGTAGAAAAGCATCACTCAAAAGGCAGGAGAAATAGAAGGCACACAATGAAACAGCAGTAATACTATTGTATTGATACAGGTGTATCAGTAACCACAATAAATGTAAATGTACCAAACCCTCAAGCTATTGTCAGTATAGATATAAACTAAATTCCTTAAACTATTTACAAAAGACCTACCTAAAACATAAGGAGACAAAAAGCTGGAGCACACCTCTGGTGTCAGAAGGGTAGCAAGAGGACCACTGTGGCTGCAGTGGGTGACAGGCGGAGGAGCATTAGGAGCGGGATTCGCAGGTAGCAAGGGACAGATCGTGCAGGGCCTTGTAAGTCCTCTGAGTAAGGTGAGGGTTTTGAGTGAACGTAATTCTATTTTGAAATGATCACTCTGGGATGTACTGAGAGAGAATGAAGTGGGGCAGGGGCACGTGCAGGAGACCATTCAGGAGGCAGTGTCAAAGCCCAGACAAAGGTCATGGTGACTTAGGCTGGAGTGGTGGCATCGGAGGTGAGAAGTGCTTTGGTCCTGGATATACTTGAAGATGGGACCAACAAGGTTTGCCGAAAGCTTGGATGGGGCATGTGAGACAGAGAAAGGAGTCAAGACTGACTTCAGGCTTTTAGATCAGAACTCCTAAAAGGATAAAGTTGTCATTACCTGAAACAGAGATGACAGTGGACGGAGGAGTATGTTTGGGGAGGTAGGGGGAATGGGGTAAGGGTACTAGCAGTTTTGTTGTGGATATCTTAAATTTTAAATGTCTACTAAACATCCAAGTGAGATTTCAGTACACAGTTAGACACACATGCCCAGCAATTATAAGAGGATTGGGGCTGGAGATACACATTTGGAAGTCACCAGGCCCTCAATAATATTCAGAGCCAGGGCGCCTGGGTGGCTCAGTTGGTTAAGGATCTGACTTCGGCTCAGGTCAGGATCTCACGGTTCGTGGGTTTAAGCACCGCATCGGGCTCTGTGCTGACAGCTCAGAGCCTGGAGCTTGCTTTGGATTCTGTGTCTCCCTCTCTCTCTGCCCCTCCCCTGCTCGCTCGCTCTCTCTCTCTCTCTCTCTCTTTCAAAAACAAATAAACATTTTTAAATTTTTTAATAAAATAAAGTAATATTCAAAGCCATGAGCCTAAATGAGCTCACTTAAGGAGTGAGTGTAGAGAGAAGTCCAGAAACTAAGCCCTGAAAAAAATCCAGTGTTCAGATCTGGCGAGTTGGAGAGGCACTGGTGGCAAGACCAAGCGTCAGCAGCCAGAGAGAATCTAGGAGAACCTAAAAGGTATGGTGTCCTCAAAGCCAACTGACTGAGGTGTTTCAGGAAGGCGAAAGTCTTCATCTGTGTTAGATGCTGCTGATGGGTCAAGTAAAATGAGAACTGAGCATTGAACTAGTGGGTTGAGCAACATAGGCTAGTCTGATGAGAAACAACAGCTGTGCCAATCAGATTCCCTGATTCAGGAAATGTAACAAAGACCTCAGCAGCAAACAATAGGAGCCAATGTGGACATTCTTCTGCACTGCTTTTTTGCATTGCTCTTTTTCCCTGGCAAACAGTAAAAATAGCTAACCTTTACTGAGTGCTGGCTATGTGCCACGAGCACTATTATGATGCCTATTTTTAAATAGAGAAAGTGGGGCTCAAAAAAGTCAAGTAACTTGCCCCAGGTCACTCGGCTGGTAAGGAGCTGAGCTAGAATTCCAATTCATGCCATACATGTAATTACTAAACTGCACCGCCTCTGCTTAGCTAAGGGGAAAGTCTACACTTAGGGATGGAACTCACATTTATAAAGTACCACTTTGGAGCCAGGTACCTCGTGTTTGCATACATTTTCTCACGGAACTCTCACAAAGCCCCTGAGATAAATATCACTACTACTGTCATTTTAAAGGTGAGAAAACAGAGGCGTTGCCGTGTCTTCCAATGGTTGGAGTGGCGGGGAGAGAACTCAAGCACAGGCCATCTCTCAGACCGCAGCTCTGCCTATCCCTGTACCATCTGCACAATCAAGCCTGCCTTTTGCATGGGGCGAACTGGGAGTAATCAGGCCATGACAGGACTGGAAAACCTCAGAAAACTGATGTTGCCCCTGCAAACTCATCACTTAGAGGCCCCTCGGTGGTTTTGAAGAATGTGACTGAGACCCCCAGGCTGAGTCAGATCCAGGAGTCCCAAGGCCTCCCAGCTCCCCCCAGAACCAGACCTGGGCTCTCTCCATGGGCAGACCTCTGATTTTCAGGCATACGGTGAGTATGGGACTGACCCCACCCCCCTTCCTTCCCACCCTTTCCTTCAGGTGTGCTGGACCATCCCTACCTGTCCGGTGGTGAGGGAACGGCTGTAGCCAGGGATGGAGCTCCGGGGATGGATCCGGGGTGGGACACAGCAGCTGGGAAAGGTCAAAATTCCAGATTCAGAATGGGGGTCTGCTAGAAGGGGGAATAATAGCACTGGGGCCTCTGAGCAGGTTCTATACCTCAGAAACCCCCAGACAGGGATCCTCCCAGGAGACTCCTGGGTGAAGAGACTCTCCTAAAGAGGCACTCAGAGAGGCACTATCTCACCAGGGACCCCCTCTTTCTGTGGGGCAAAGCGAGACTCCCCCAGTCGAATCCTAGGCAGGGAACCCCTCTGGTGCACATCTCCTGCAGGGACCCAGCATCAGCTTCCCACTCTCCGCCCCCAGCCCTCCCTGTCCTTACTTGATCCGGGCCTGGTCCACGCTGGAGGAGCGGCGGGAGGTGAAGCGCCGGGCGACTGCCTTGGGGGACGTCTTGGGGCTGCCTTCTGAGTCTCCACTCTCCTCATCCCCCATGGCTTTGATGTAGCTGCCGCTCCGCATCCTGCGGCAGGGGATCTCCCCATCCTTGCCCCCAGTGGGGTAACCCCCCCAGTCATCTTGCGGCACCTGCAGGGACAGGGGCTTCTGTCTCTCAGACACGTCCCTATGAAATCTAGAAGCCAGAACCCTCTATCCCCATTGCCGGGGCGCTCTGCTAGCTGGAGCAGGCCATGCTCAGGGGCATGCAGAAGCGGAGCCGGAGGTAAGGTTTCAGCTGTCCCCTCCCTTACAGGAGATGCCTCATCATCCTCCATGGACCTTTTACTACTTAATTGAGGGCCACCTATGGAGTCTTGGAGGTGATATGCCAAGTGCCAAGAGGTTGAAGATCGGAGGCCAAAGTGACCTGTGTTGACCCACCCCCCGCAGTGAAGTATCACCTGCCCTCACCTTTCACCCCTCCTGCTCCTTCTTTCTCTTAACCTGCTGACATCCTAAATCCTCCAACTCTCCCTCCTTCCCTCTCTGAGGAGTCACAGAAGGCTCTAAGCAGGGAAGTGCCATCAAATTTGGTTCAGAAAGAGCACTCTGACAATCCAAAGGGGGGATGCACTGTGTAGCGCTGGGAGAAGGGCAGGGGATCGAGTGGCAGGAGGGAGACCAATTAAAAGGCTTATGCTGTTAGCCAGGCAAGAGATGATGAGCCTAAATTAAGACCATGACAATGAGGGGGACGAAGAGATGGAAATGAGGTGTTAAGGAGCATCAGTGAGCCTGATTAGATGTAGGGGGTGAGGGGGTGGTGGCGGGTGCGCTGGGAGGAGTCACAGATGACTGGGAGGCTGCTGGCTGAGGACCTGGGGGATGGTGCTGTCGTTCACTGAGCCACAGAATCCCAGAGAAGCAGGTTTGGGGAAGAGGTGATAGGTCAGGGTTGAGCATCTTAAGTCTGGCAGAGAACTGCTGAGCAGGTGGTTGGATGTTCAGTTCTGGAGTTCACTGGAGAAATCTGGGTTGGAGGCAGACACGTGGGAGTCATGGGCGGCAGCTGAATCCATAGGGGTGAATGAAACAGCCCAGGGGAAAGAAGAAAGAGAGCTGGGGAGGGATTCACTGACATTTAGAAAGGGGACTGCAAAGAAAGGAAGAAAAGCCTATGAAGTCACCTGAGAAGGAGTGGGCAGAGGGGTAGGAGGGAAGTCAGGAGAATGCCATGTCATGGAAACGGGAGACATTTCCAGAATAAAAGGAGTTGATAATGTCAAATGCCACAGTGCATTGAGAGGTTAGTAATTCGGGCTCAGGAGTTAAAATCCATGTTCAAAATCTCACCCCATCACTTGCTAGGCAAACTTGGGCAAAACTGATTACTCTCTCAGTTTCCTCATCTATGAATCAGTAATGACAATTATGCCTACATCCCAGGGTTGGTGGGAAGGATAAATAAGTCAATATGACATGCCCAGCACATAGTAAGTCCTTAGCTATTATTATTATAAGCCTTGAAAAGTGCCTTTCAAGGAGAGCTCTCAAGAGACTACTGGGGACCAATGCCAGAACATTTTAGAGGACAGGGGATGTGGAGGTCAGACTGTAATAAAGGGAGAATGAAAGGAAGTGAAGGTGTAGAACCTATGCTTTAAGAACTTGGGTATGAAGAGAAGACAGTAGACAGAAGGGGGTACGGAGTTGAAGATTTTGTAGGATGAGAGACTTGGGCATATTTTCAGAATAAGAGAAAGAGCCAGTAAAGACAAAGCTAGCCTTTAAATGTAGGATGGAGAAGGGGCAGTCAATTCAGGGATAGAGGGGATCCCGGGGAGATGGGCTCAAACCCTGCTGGAGGGATCAGTCTGGGTGAGTGGTCTTGGCTTTTTCTCTGAGCCAAGAAGGAAGGCAATGGGGGTGGCTGGGGATCTAGACGAATCCATAGGTGGCTGACAGGAAGGTGAGGGAACCTGTGATGGTTGGCCTACACTAGGAAGAATGACGTATAAATAGAGGCGTGGGGGAGAGGGCTGGGGCAGGCAAGGAAGATTTCGAACACCTGTTGTAAGAAACAGGTTGAATGGGGTGAGGATGGAGACTAAGAAGGTCAATATTCAGGGACAGCATAGGGTTCAGGGGAGGGACAGAGACTCTGGGGGTGAGGCTAGGTGAAGGGACAGAGATAAATATGAGAACAGAGACCCAGGGACGGAATGGGTTCCCAGGATGGAAGTAACCCACCAGGAGGAGCAGGGCTCAGTGAAGATGTTGGAACTCAATCAGAAGAGGGTAACACAGGGAGGAACATAAAGGAACAAGGGCTCTGAGGACAAAGAGGGGTTCAAAAGAGGGTTGAGGGAGAGGTGAGGTCCAGTGGGAGAAATAGGGTCTCAACAAAAGGGTTAAGGATCCAACAAAGACACCTGGTCTGATGGGGCCAGCTTCCCTTGCTTTTGTGCAAGGTCCCTGCAATCTGTTAGTTCTCCCCCAGACAGGCTCTGACTTTGCAATCCTCAGATGTCTTAGAACCCCAGGCCCCAAGGAATCATTCCTGTCCCTGCACTCTACAGAGAGGAGCCACAAGCAAGCAGAGAGACACAGGCCAGCAGATGGGATAGCCACTCTCTGCCACACTGCAGGGCTCCCACTCCACAGCCACTGCAGCTCCTCGCTCCTCTGCAGGACACTGTGAGGTGCATGTTAAAAAGGAAGCCCCCAGAGAGGTCAGGGCAGCCCTGGAGAAGCAGCAGGAGGCAGCGGAGTGGCAGTGAAGCTCCAGGGACAGCCAGGGCTCAGTTATAGCAGAAGAAGGGCTGGTGTTCCCTCCTTGGCCCTTTCTGCTGGACCCTTCAAATCCCAACGTAGAAGACCTCTCTACCCAGGAAAGGGGCAATTCAAGGACAACCCAGAAGTCCTGAGTCCGAGAAGTTTCTAACCTTCCCTACTGTCTGCCCCCCCCCCCTTCTTGCTTTCCCTTGAGCTCTTGTAAGTTCTCCACCCAGAAGAGCCCTAACGTGTGAAGAACTTACCAGCAAGGCCAGGGACACCCAAAAGACACATGCAAGGTCAATTCTCTGTACCTTTGAACAAGCTGTAGCCTCTTCCTGGAAGACCCTTAATCCTCTTCTGCATTCAACCAACTCCAGCTCCACCAGGATTCAGCTCAGGGGCCATCCTCCCCCGAAGCTGCTCTGAGCAGTCCCCTGGCCACCACCACCCCAGGTGGGTGAGGTGCCCCCTCTGTGCCCCCACAGTGCCTCGGGCTCTGTGCTATCACAGCCTCATCACTCTATTCTACCTGCTTCCTTGTCAATCCCACCTCAACCCTGTGGGCTCCTCACAAGCAGCTTCTGTGTCTTCGTCTTTATATCCACAGCACCCAGGAAAGCTCACTGAATGAATGACTGTGGATTAAACACGTGGAATGTGGGTTTGGGGGATAACTCTAAGTCTGCTGGACTTCCAGACCTTGTAATGACTTTTCCTCCTAAACCCATGGGAGGCCTCAAGAAAGTAAGTCCAGGGTGGGGTGGGGTGGGAGGGTTGGCTGGCTGGCTCAGTAGGAAAAACATGTGACTCTTGATCTCGGGGTCATGAGTTCGAGCCCCATGTTGGGCATAGAGATTATAAAATAAATGAAACTTAAAAAAAAAAAAAAAAAAAGCAAGCCAGGGGTATGAGGGGTATGGGAGAGGGTCCTGAGGCAGAGAAAAGGAAGGTTGAGAGAGAAGATGGTGAGAAGAACCCGATCCCACCTCAGTGAGAAGATGGAGAGGGGACAGTGTGGGATGGATAAGGGCTCCATAAGGAGGAGTCAGAACTCCTCGGCTCACCTGCAGAGACCACACAAGTGGTGAGACAGGATGGAGACAGCATGCCAACTATCACGGGCACAATCCACTCCCTAGAAGCCCTGCCCTGGTGTTGTATCTGGGCCTCAGACTTCAGTGTGTCCCCAGCCTAGGAAAACCCACAGGACAGGCTCCCAAGGCTCTTCCACAGCCTTGTGGTGTCCTACTGCAGGCACCCCAGAATGACAAACCCCAGCACAGGCACATTCTGGAAATAACTGACCTTCATATTCAAACAGTATCTGGACCACCCAGATCTGAGCAGAAAAGAGGTCTGGAGAAGGCCTGGGGGCAGGAGAACTGCTTTCCAACTGCTGACCTCTAATCTCAAGGGAAGCGACTGCCAGGGAGTACCACACTGTCCTGTCCACTGCCTACCCTCAACCTCATTCTGCCTCCGAGCTCATGAGACAGAGGCCAGCACAGCTTGTCCAAACAGCAGGTCGAAGGGAGGTCTTCCTGGCAGTGACATATAATGTCAGAATAGAAGGGCCTCTTCGTTGTACAAATGGGGAAACCGAGATCCCAAAAGGGGCTCGAGGTGACACAGTGAGGCCAGGCAGAACCTCCCTGCCTCCAGGCCTCCATCATGGGGACAACTGACTCCCATCCAACCCCTTTGATAGCTCCCCAGGTGACAACCTCAATGAGGACTGAGGACCCTGTTCCCCACCCCCACCAAAGCCTCACCTGCAGATAGTGATAAGTCCTGGCTTTGGCCTTGGCCTCCGGACCCAGGAGTCCCTTGCCTGGCCCAGCCCCTGGGTATCCATCCCGGCCCTGGCTGACCATCATGGTGTGCCAGGCACTTCGCTTGACCGATTGTCCATCCAGTGACATGGACATGCCAGTGCAGGCGAGACAGCGGCCTTCCGACCCGCCCGAGCGCCCCTTGAAGCTCAAGTCCCGGTAGGACCCATCTGGAGCCTCCAGGCAGAAGGGACCACCAGGCTCCCCAGGGGGCCGCCCACCCGCTAGGAAGCCGCTATCGCTGTCCAAGTTGTCATCAGAGCTCCACCAGCCAGCGGCCTTGGACTGGTGCCGCCCGTCCCCCTTGCGGTCCTTGCTCTTGCTCCTCTTGCCGTGCCGGGACTGGTGGTGGTGGTGGTGGTGGTGGTGATGGTGGTGGTGGGAGGTGTGGGGGCCTCCAGAGCCCGGGCCGGGGTAGCTGTCTCCTCCAGAGCCACCTCTTCCCTCAGCCTTGGGCCCATTATAGTCCCGCTTCCCTGGGGCCTCCAAAGAGTGGGACTTGGCGAAGAGCTTCTGCACAGAGTGAACCAGGTGCCGGATGCGGCTGGGGCTCTCGCTGCGGGCCTCCGGGGCAGTGCCAGACGCTGGCCCTGACCCGGGCCCGGCCCCTGCTGGACCTCGCTGGTATGGGAGTGTGTGGAAGCCATCTTGTTGAACTGGCAACTGCTTTTCAAACTGGTCCAGGAGTGTAGAAGGCAGGCGGGGGGCACCCTTGCCCTGAGGGTGGCCCACACAGTCTTCACAAGTGTCGAAGGGGCCCTGGCCGGGGTACATCCTGGGGAAGGTGCTGCTCCCCCCCCAACCCCGGCCCCCCCTGGCCCTCCCTCAGGGCCTACTGATGGCCCTTCACTCAGGCTCAGGGGCCCTTCAGGAGAAAGGTGTCCCAGGCCAGCTCTCGGGGCACAGAAGCGGGGCTCGGTGGAGAAGGCCTCCCCGGAGCCCAGCAGGTACGGGGCCCTGGCAGCTGGGCCCACGTCCATATGCTGCTGGTCGGCAAAGCGGGCTGGGCGGGGATGGCTACCGCGGTCGCCATGGTAACCCCTCATGGCCTCAGCAAGGGTTCTTCATAGTGTTGGGGGCCAGGCCCCAGGAACCTCCTGGGAAAATAAAGAGAAAAAGGATTTGGAATGAACAACAGGCCACTTCACCTAAAACTATCTACTATTAGGTATTCCAGTATCCCTTTAGGTAATGCATATCAATTTATTGTAATTAATTGTACTATCTTTCCACAAATGAGCTTCAAATTCCTTAAAACAGTCATACTAGACAAAGACACAAGGGCACAAAATAATGCCATCATTCGCCAAATGCTGCAAATTTGATAAATACTTATTCACAAGATAAAATACCCTCAGCCAAATGAGTTTCTAAAAATCCTTAGGGTACCCAAAATAAAAGGATACCCAAACAGACTATATATATATATATATATATATATATATATATATATATATATATGAAACCAGTCATTAGGTGAACTAGCTTTCAACAAACTGGCTGTAGGCAAATTGATCCAGAGCCACACCTCTGCCCCAGCCCTACCCACACCCACTGCTTCGAGGAGCCAGCCTCAGGGTCATGGCCTCCAGCAGCAGCAACCAAAGAGAACGCTGGACCTGCATCTACATACCCACCCCCTCCCCTTCTTTCCACACCCTGTTCCTTCCATCTGGCTGCAGGCTCATTCTCCTCCCTCCCACACCCCCCCACCCACCCACTCCAGGGCTGAGACAGGAAGGAATAACCTAAGATGACTGCCTCTTCTTCTTCTGGGTTCCAAGTGTTCCCCAGTGAAATTTCCCCTTTTGCCTTTCACTCCCATTGGCCACCCCCATTCCACTGTAGGGGAGTCACACAGGGAGGAGAAACCATAAAGAGGAAGAATGTTGGTTGTACAAGGCAGCATCTAAATCCTAAACTGGGATTGGAACTCAGGAGTTCCTCCTCCCAGGAACAGTAGGCTGGAAGGGCAGGGAGGTGGTGGAGAGAAAGCGTTGGAACCAGTGCCCCTGGCCCCCATCCCAGGCTTGCCAAGGCTACAGGACAGAGAGGTCAGCTCTCAGCAAGAACTGCCTCCAATCAGGACTCCAGAGCTGCCAGGACAGGAGCTACAGCAGGAGGGGGTGTCAGCAGGAGGGACAGGGACTGAGGAGCTGGCAGACGGCGCCCTCCCTCATCCTAGACCAGGCTCCTGGGCCATCTGCTGACTAGGAGGGGATGACAGCCTCAAAGACTCCAGACAGCAGCACCTCCAAGACCCATCCTCCATTCCTCCCCACCACCACCTCTCCATATCCACTGTTTCAGGTTGCATCCAGAATAACTCAAGTCATTCTGATTTCAGAACCTCAATCTACTCCTCATCTCCCAGGCTCCTACAACTCACCATCCGGGGTTTCCCATCCTTGGTGTCAGGATCCCCACCACCAAACAGAATTCTAACTTCAGAAGGCTCAGGACCACTGGCTCCTGACGGAAAAGAAGAGTAGTGAGCAAAGGAAGAAAGAGATTCTCCCAGAGTCCTCAGAGGACCAGCCTCTGGCCTTGACAGTTTCCCTTCCCAACCGCCCCAAACCAGGACTGATTAGATCCCCCATGATGCAGAGCCTTTGGACCCCCGGGAAATGAAGTTGGCTTCATTATGCAAATACATGCAAATGAGCTTACAGGTTGGACTACCTCCAACTGCAGGTGTCTGTGTGATCTGTCCATGGTGCTGAGCCACTGCTTTTTTTTTTTTTCTTCCTCCATTGCCCTCAAATATAACTCCATTCCACAAATATTTGTTGAGCAGCTACCATAAGTAAGACTCTAAGTAAGAAGTGTGTAGAGGTGATTTAAGTGTGGTCTCTGTCATTGAGAGGCTTATAGTCTAACAAGGGACCAATCCCACATGACAGGGTTATTTTAGGTCGCTATATTTTTGCACAAGCTGTACCCTCCTCCTAGAATCTCCTTCCATCTACTCCCTTCAACCCTTTCTCTTGGCTAACACTTATCCAGATGAAGCTTCATCGTCCCTTAAAGACTTTCTGTACTCTTATTCTGGGTTATATCTCTCTATTGGGCTTTCATAACATCCTGGGTTCCCCCATGAAAGAAACATAATACTGCATTGAAACTGTCTGTTTCAGTTTCTGTCCTCTCAACTAGAAAGTGGTCTTTTGCAGTGTAGGAACCATATCTATTTATCTCTGAATCTCCAACACCTCACTCAGGGCTTTGTCCAGAGCAGGTGCTTAATAAATTGTTCACCAAGTAGATGAATAAATGACTGGACTAGAAAGGGGTAGCAAAACATTATGCTAGTTCAGATGAAGACAGGAACAGATTTAATAGAGGGAGAGTGAGGAGGCTTCCCAGAGAATGATGTGTTTGGGATGGAGAACAAGATGGCTGTGTGTTCTGAAGACAAAGTGGTGGGGGAGAGAGAATTCCCAGAGGAAGAAACAGGAGGCACAAAGGCAGAAGAGGTGGGCAAATAAGGAATTCTTAGGGGTGGGCTGTGGGAGTTCCAGCAGACATTTAGGGTTTGGCAAATACTGGGATGAGGTGGGAGAGAGAGAGAGAGAGAGTCAGGAAGGAAGACAACTCTGAAGTTTGCAGCAGCCGTGACTGGAAGACTAATGATGCCATTATTAGACACAGGGATGTCAGGAAGAAGAGCTAGCTTTGCAGGCATGATTAATAGTAGTGGAAGAGACACAGTCAGACATCAGGAAGAACTTCCTGACCCTGAGGAATGTGAGACAATGGAGACAATGGTGGAGTCTCCTGGAAATCTTCCACAGAGGAGAGGGTGAGACATGCCCAGCCCCTGGCCCACCCTGTGGCCTGGACTGGAGAAGCTGTTGGTTACCTTTCCTGGAGAGAACCTGGGGTGACCTCACAGATATCAACTGCTTGGCTCTAGATAACAATTCTTCTCCACTGCCCTTCTCTGGGGAAGCAGAAGTGACTTCAGACCAAGAGGCCTCACAAGCAATTGTTGGAAAAGCTCTTGGAAGCATCTCTTTGCTTTGGAAAGAAATTTTGATAGCCTGGTCCTTCATCCACATCATGATCCCCCTCCTCTTGCCCAGGCAGGACCCACGTTTGAGACTCACAGCACAAAAGTGAGTCAGACCATCTCATTTGCTTTGTTTGTGGTCACATCAAGGAGTGTCATGCTGAGCTTACCAAGGGTAGATGTTCCCAGTCTCCCCCTACTCCTTGGCCCCGCCTCACACAGGTGCTGCTGTGAAGCCTCTGAACCTCCATCAAGATTATCAAACTTCAGTCCCTTTAGCATCAGTCCATGTTCTCCCAGCTCTAAGTCTCAGGGGAGATGGGCTTCTCTTCAGACAAACTACCCATGTCCTATAGGGTAGCACTGGGTAGTGGAAAAAGTACAAGCTCTGAGACCAGAAGGTGTGTGACACTAGACAAGTGACCAGATGATGCCCACTCATCTATCTCCCAGGATCTTAATATCAAATGATAAAATGTATATGAAACCATTTTATGAACTCTAAAAGATTACACAATGTAATCCCTCATGTGAATGCTTTATTCTGAATTTGCAAAATCCCCAATATCCAAATACTAAACTATGATCAAATGCAAACTGCTGGGGGAAGGAGATACCCAATTTATGGATTTCCTAAAGAAAAGACATCATTGATGTAGATTGGATTATACAGGCTTCCTCTTATATGGTATGCTTTACCATCACATTCTCCTGCTGCCACCTTATATACTAATCCATAGAGAGGCAAAACAAGCAAGGAGGGGACTAATAATTCCATCTATCACCAAGACCTACGGATTTTGCTTCCTAAAAATAGATCTGCCCACTATTTCCACATCCACCAACAATGGTTGGCTGCCTAGCTAAAACTCACTCTCAACCTCCCTTCCCCCTTCCCAGCACCTGTAACTAGAGGCTACAGGATTCACTTTTGGCTAATGATACATACATAAAACTCGATGGTTTCTGGAAAATATTCTGCCTTTGTGATAAAAGGAGTGGAGCTTGCTAGTACCATCCTTCCTCCCTTTCTTCTAGGCTTGAATACAACCATGAAGCCTGGAGCTAAGGCAGGCTGTCTTGCCACCATGAGAGAAAGGCCTAGAGAATCCCAGAAATGCTAGTCCTGGAGTCATTGAGCCATGGAACCAACATAAGCCGTCTGCCTTCCTCTGGGCCTAAATGTGGTAAGAAATAAACTCTTCTTTATTTAAACCATCGTTGGCCAGGTTTTCTGTATTTGTAAGTAGAAAGCACCACTAACCAATCCACCTAACTCAGAACACCATCTCCTGCCTCAGCATCTGAAAAATCTCCTAACTGGTCTCCCTGCTTCCTTTCCTACCCAGCTTCCAATCCAAATGGTCACTTGGAAACAGAAATCTGATACTGTCACTTTTCTGCTTAAACCTCTTTATTGGCTTATTGATGTTCTTAAGATAAAACACCATAACCTGTCCAACAAGGCCTGCAGGGTCCGGCCCTTCCTACGTTTCCAACACCCTCTCACAACATGCTCCCCCTTGCTTTCTCTGCTCCAACCAGGCCACTCTTTTTGCAATCCCATGATCCCATCAGGGACCTGTTCCCCCTGTCCAGAAAGCTTTTCCCGCCCACCTCTGCCTTGTTAACTCCTACACACCCTTCAGATCTCAGCCCCGTTGTTGCTTCCTCGGGGCAGCTTTCTCTGGCCTCCCCGACTAGGTCAGATCTCCCTGCTGTTTGCTCTCAAGGCATTAGGCACCTGTATAGCTCTTATATCATTACCATTTTCAATGTGTGTGATTTGGAGATTGTCTGTCTCTCCCACTACACTGTAAGCTCCATGTGAGTGTAGGAATTTCATCCATCTTATTCACCCCCGCCCCCAGAATGATGCTTGGCATATGGCAGGTGTTTGTTGAGTGAATGTGAGCATTTCATTTATGACATCTTATTTAATTTCCACAATTATTCCAAGGGATCGGTACTATCCCCCGCACTTCCATTTCACAGAAAAAGAAACTGAGGCTGGGAGAGGCTAACTGATCTGTCCTGGGTCACAGAGTTGGTGGTAAAACCCAAAGTCAAACTCAGTGTTGCCTCACCCCAACACCTTAGCTTTCCTCCCACCTGTGCTGTCAGCCCAGAGAAGACACCCTTATTAAAAGACATTCTGAAGTAAACACAGTAATGAAAGTGAATTTGTCAAAAGAAGAAGAAAACAAACAAACAAAAACCTCACACGTACTCACACACTCCAGAGCAAACCAGAGTGTGGTATATGGTTTAGCCTTTTCCCCAAAGGTGAGTACTGAGTTTGTTCCAAGTCCAAGGTCAGATAAGTACAGAGTAAAGGAAGCTCCCTGAAGCCCTATGACAATTCTAGGTGCTGGTGGTATGTTCCCCATCTTACTGCATGAAGTCACCTCTCTACTATCCCAGGACACAGAGAGTTGCTCAGGTGATGAACCTCTGGGCCCAGGGAAACAGCCACTTTTGCAATTGCCTGTGCTAGCTCGGGAAGTGGAGAGTGGAGGAGTCTGGGAGGGTGCCGTGTATGACAAATTCTCTGATGCAGCTCGAATCTATCTGGGAATGGAAGAACTGGCACACATGCCGTCACCAAGAAATTACCCAATTTAGCACCAACTACACAATCCAGCAATTAGTTTCTTAAACCGGAACTTGCTGCGGGCCGCCAGGCTGGCGGGGTTGTTGTTACAAATCTCACTGGGAAACCAGCTGTGTAATTCGCCAGGAGGTTGTCACTGCCCCAAGCAATTACCTTCCAGAAAAAGAATGGAAAATGGAGGAAGGAAAAGGGCTGCAGAGGAAAGAGTCAGAGTGTTTTCTTTTTCTTTCCCCCAGGGCCCTGCCCAGCCAAATCAGTTGCTTTTCATTTTCTGAGACCCAGGCAACTCACAAACTCCCTGGATCAAAGCAGTTATGGGTGCATACTCTGTTGTCAGACTTTCTGGGTTCAAGTCCCTTTCCACTTACTCACTTGCTGTGTGTCCTTGGGCAGGTCTTAGCCTCTCATCTGTAAAATGGCAATAATAATAGAACCATCAGAAAGGTAATAGTGATGTGATGGTTAACAAAGTGCAGTCTTTAAAGCCCTTGTACCGTACAGAATACTTAATAAAAGTAGCTCTCATTATCTGTCCCTTCAATTTTTTTTTAACTTCCTCTATTGGTTTACAGTGTGACCTTGGGTGGGTCACTTAATCTCTCCAGGACAACCATATGAGACCAAAGGTATTCTGCTGGGAAAAAAGCAGTTCTTAGTCAAGGCTGTCCACACCTGGGCACCAGGGAGCCAGACGTGTTTGGCAAAAGCCAATGTCTCAGAGGTAGACACAAAGCGATGCCTTGGGCAAAGCAAAGATAAAGATTTCAAAAATCAAATGTTATCCGATTCATGCCTCCCCCCACGAAGCTGTCTGGGAGAGCTACACGCTGGACACAATGGTCCAGATGGCAGCAAAGGGGTACAGTTGCTCTCTTGCTGGGGATCAGCCCTATCTAGTCCCCTCACACTGGAACCTATGAGGTCATCCCCATACCAGTTCCAACACAACAGAGCTTGCCACAAGCAAGGCCTGGAACTCATTTTGCTGCTGTAGTCCTGGGCTTCTGCAAGTTTCAGGCTTTGCCTACCCATCCCCTTTCCCTGTGTCAACTTAACCAGCATGGCCAGGATTCTGCTTCAGTTTTCCTGTCCGGTCCTCCACCACCCCCTGTCCTAACAGCAGCATATGTGGCGGGGGCTCACTACTGGGGAGGCTTAACACACAGCCAATGACCTGTAGCCCATACTCCTGTGTACATGGGTAGGCGTTCCTCCCCCAGCTGTCTGCCTCCTCCTGCATCCAGTTCTTCCTGAGCCCCCTTGACCATTTCAACACTTGGCTTTGCCCAGCTGCCTTTGGCAGCATCTCTTGTAGCTGGGCTGGTGCCCTTGTCCCTGACCTCTCTCAATCCTACCACCAGCCCTTAGGACCCCAGAGAAAGACTGCCTACACTTACTGCCCCCAGAAAATGGAGAAGGAAGGAGGAACAGAATATTAGGAGGAAGGCTTGGGGTCTTTTTCATTCCCCTTTATTGCTTTATTTAATCAAGTCTTCCTGGGGGGTTAGGGTAGGAATTTTACAGAAAACAGGCTTACTGCCCCAAAACACTCGAGACATTTAGGTAGAGGCAAGTCTAAATCCATCTCCTGACCCATTGGACAGTGCTCAGTCTGTGAATAACCCACACTACCTATAATCTCTTTGAAAATCCCACCTCAGGGGGCTTTGCACTTGATGTTCTCTCTGTTGGAACGCTCTGCCCCAGATATTCCCATGGCTTCCTCTGCCTCATCTTTCAGGTCTCAGCTCAGAGAGGCCTTCCCTGACCACTCACTAACTAAAGTTGAGCCCCATCCCCCAGGTACGCTCTACATCAGCCTGCTTCATTGCCTTCATAGCACTTATTGTTCTTTGAGATTATTTTCTTTATCTGTTACATGTTTATAGTATGTCTCCTGATAGTAGAACATAAGCTGCAGGACGGCATGGACTTTGTCTGTTTCATGTGCTGCAGTATTCTGGGTGTCTCGAACAATGCCTGACATTAACAGGTGCTCAAAAAAAATATCTTCATGGGGGCACCTGGGTGGCTCAGTTGGTTAAGTGTCCAACTCTTGATTTCGGCTCAGGTCATGATCTCACGGTTTGTGAGTTCAAGCCCCACATCGGAGCCCACTGGGCTCTGTGCTGACAGTGCACAGAGCCTGCTTGGGATTCTCTACCCCCCCACCCGCCTCTCTGCCCCTCCCCCACTCATTCTCTCTCCCTATAAATAAACTAACTCTCTCAAAAAATAAACTAAATATATAGATATACAAATATAGACATATATATCTGTGTATCTGTATGAATGAAAGTCTTCACTTGCTACCCTCATCCACTCTACTCCTGTGCCCAATAGCCCAGAGAAAGGACCTCCACTCCTTTCCATCTAAAAGCTTTAGAGAGCCCCTGAAGGATTTAGTATTAGAAGTCCAGCCTCCAAACCCAGCCCTGCTCACCATACCTATCTAGCCCCTCTCAACTGGGCAGATACAGATGGGTTTTTTTCTAGCTGCATCTGGGTCTCTCCAGATGTGCCCCTTTGCACAGTTCAAGGAAGGCATTTGGGAGAAAGAAGAAGAAAGAGTGGGGAAAATGACTCTCCCCACACTGCAGAAAAGAATGAGACTCTGAGGAGGGAATCTCAGGGCTCAGGGTCCACCACCCACACCAAGTAGGTCTCTTTATTCAGACTCTCTGGGTTCCAGCTCCTTTCCCAGCTGGGGCCATATAGCCAAGAGACACCAGAGCAAAGTTCAGTTTTCCTCCTTCTCCAGGGCTGCCAAAGGCCCTGTGGGACACAATCCAGCCTGGTCTCCACCACCCCTTCCTCCTTCCTAATTGCAGCCATGGCCAACTGCTTTTGGCCTGCTCCTCCCTTCCTGCCAAGTGAACCAATTCTCAGTCTCTTCTGCCTTGTCATGTCCATGTTCCCCCTCCTGAAGATCTCCAGAAGCCTCCTTTGGGGGAAGTCATGCCTGCCCACTGCTGTAAGGCAGGACTCTTAGGACCAGACTCCTAGAGGACCCTGGTCAGAGGCAGCTAGTCAGAGAGACTGTGGGACTTGAGTTAAACTATTTGGGTTCATGTCCCAGGTCCACCACTTACTAGACATGTGGGCTTAAGGAAGGCCCTTCATCTCTCTTGAGCTCTCTTCACCTCAACTTCCAAATGGGGGCAAAAATAGTTCCTTTCTCATTCCATTGTCACAAGGATTAAGATAATACAGGCAAACTGTCCATCAATCCTATTGATAATGAGGGAGAAACCACTAAAGTGTGTGAGGTCTGGAAGCAGGGTCTCTAAGACCATTCTCAAATGGCCTTGGGCAAAGGCTGTAGCCATACCTGACTCAGGTTTGGATCAGAAATGGGTGCTCTGGAAACTCATTTGTTTCATGTTTCACCCAGGACTTTCTGTTTGCCTGAGCTCCTTTGGAAGACTTCCTACACCTTGAGCATGCTGAAGATAGCAGAGCAGCCCCGGCGGCCAAAGATAGTGGCATTTGAGACTAGAGGCCCTTGATTTGCAGACCCACCAAACCCTGAAGCCAGAGCTGGTGGTCTCTCTTCCAACGCCAGGGATCTGAAAGGGAAAGCTCAGTGACCTTGTTGCTGGGTATTGGAAAGACAATCATCTGCCTCAAACCATTATATTGCAGCCTACCTGCATGATGCTGAAAAACTTGCTTATCTGTCTGAGTCCCAATTTGCTCATCTGTAAAATAGGGATAATACCTACCTCCTAAGGTTGTGGCAATGAGTAAACAAGCTGATCTAACCAAGGCAGCTGACACTTATGTCTCCATATGGTGGCTTCTTTTGACTTTAGCACCCCAGCACCTTCTGCCATTTGTAGGTGTTTGGTAAAATTTGGGCTGCTGCTGCTCTGGCCTCCATGATGCTGCCAGACTTCACCCTGCCAGAGCCATTAGAGAACAACAGGTAGGATCCCAAGCCCATGGCAAGGGTCCACTGGGCAGCAGCTTCTCAGGCAGGCCAGGCCCATGGCCTTTCTTACCATCTGGCCCAGATGTCTGGTCTCCTCATGGAGTCCAGAATTTAGGTCTGCCTCCTGAGTTAGGACACTGTCCTGTAAGCTCTCTGTGTCAGCTTGGACGGGGGCTGCCTGCATCAAGACCTGTCTCCTCCTCTGGGTTTCTCCTACAGGGGAGTCACACACAGGGCCCCCATGAAGGCTGGTTGCTTGGCTGGCTGCCAGAGTTCACGTGGTAACACCTCCCACCCCTTACCACTGCCTGATCCTGTCCCAGCTTCCAGGGTACCTTAGCCTCTGCTCTCCTCTCTGGATTTCTAGGCTTAGCAGGAGCCACAACCACAGTGGGAGACAGCATGGGGAGAGGAGACAGTACAGACTGTGAGATTCCTCCGTATGGAAGGCCTGCCCTCCCAGCTCTGCCCTCTGAAGAATGGTATCCATTCTTCCAAGAAACCTTACTTATTTACGAGTGCCCTCCCCATCAATCCCAGAACACAGCAGTTGCTATCTCCTCTTAGGCCCCATACTTCAACCCAATAGGGTAAATATTTGTTTGTAGCCTGTGAGCTCCTTGAAAACCAGGATTCATCCGATCTGTTTCTGTATGGACAAGACCTGGCATATAATAGACGCTCAGTAAGTGATTGACCCATCAAGAAGTAGTACCCCTCAGCTGGGGCACAGGGCGTAGAGGAGAGACAGAAGGTGGCAGCAGGGAAATGACTGCCTGCAGCTGGATCAGAACTCCCCAGCAGGCAGAGCTGGACCAGGGTGATGTGGGTTTCCTGAACAACGGGGCATGTTCTCTCTAGGGAAGCATGTTAGCAGAAGTTGGAGGGCCACTTTGGAGGGATGCTATAGAATGGATTCAAGCACTGAACACATTTCAGACAGACAACCTCTGCTGCTTTTCAACTCTGAAGTCCAAGGTACAGCTCTGTGAATGCCTACAACAGAGCAGGCATTGTGTCAAGTGCTTTTGATGCATATCTTTATGCAATCCTCGCAAACTCTCCTTTGCAGTGGGTACCATTTTTACTCCCATTTTACAGATGAGGGACTGAGGCTCATTGAAAAATATAAAGAAAATTGCCCAAGGTCACAGGGGTGGAGGAAGAGGAACTGAAATCTGGTCTGAGTCCAGGCCCAACATTCTCAACCACTGGGAGACCAAGCCCAAGCAGGTCAAAAGTAGCATGTCTCTCTGACCAAATGGATTTGATGAGGCCCCCAAGTGGACTCCCAGTGTGTTCTGACTCATCACTCAGCCTCAGAAAACCTCCATCCCTGCTATCCCTCCCTCGCACATGGGCACATGTTGCCAAGGCTGCTTATTCACAGTTTAACATATGTGCTCATCCAGAGTCAGATTACACAGCCATGCATATCATCCAACACAATTCACGTGGCATTTGTCATATATATAGGCATCATCTACATAATGTGCACAAATACACACAAACTTGTTCCCACAAGGGTTCACACATCTGCATTTTTATCCAATGGACATTGATGCTTCTACACAGAGAAGCTGCACAGATGCAAACCTCACATACATGTTCATTCACATGTTTATCCCCAAACAACAAATATACATGTTCATTCCACATCACTCAGGCACCCATATCTGCTCAATGTCGTACACCAAATCCTCCCCCAACAAGAACTTTATCCATTGTTCCCAGATCCAGTACTAGGCCCAGGTGAGCAATGATGCTCCCTCCCTCTGGGGTTGGCCAGGCAGTCCTGAAAGGGGGAGAAGGCTCAGCCTGCCTGTGATGGATGGAATTAATCTATTGAGCTGGAGAAACTAAATAATTAAATCCCTAATCACCCCCCCAAGCCAGCCCAGGCCAATATAGCTGAGGGAGGGAGGGGGCTCTGAGGCCCAGACCAATATCCTAGAGAGGGGGAGGGGCTTGGGAAGAAAGAGATGGACAGAACCCTCCAGGAGTGCTCTCGGGGAGGAGCTCTAGCAGGCCGGCAGACAGACAGACAGACAGACATGGTTCTCAGGGGCCACAGGCTCTCCCTTTCCATGCTTGAGAAGAAAGCCTACCACCATCCACTGATACAGAGTGAGAGGATTGTGCCCCCCCCCCGACCCCTCCCTTCCCCTCCACAGATGCATCCTGGGAGTGCATGGGGATAGCAGACAGACACTCAAACTGCCCAGGGCTGTGGCTGCCAATGGGGTCCGCCCAAAGTGGGGCTGATCCTACCATCGGTAGGGGCCTAGCACACCCCTGCCTCATTCAGAGCAGGTCCCTCCACAGCCTGATGCAGATGGCAGGGAAGGACCCCTCCACACAGGTGCACCTGCTTCCCTCAGGAAGTGGGTCCAGCACGTGGCTAAGAGGCTGAGAATGGGGCAGAGGCCTGGGCAGGGGGGCTCACGGAATCAGCCTGGGAGCAGGCCCCAGTCCCATTGGCTGAAAAGTGGGTCATTTTCCTTTTGAAAAATAGTGAGAAAATGGAGAAGTAGGTCGGGCTCTCATCCCCTCAGCCCCAGGCACCATCCCCGACTTGTCGGGTGGGGTGAGGAGAGATCTGCACATGCCACGGCCCGGCCCCATCTCCCCCAGGACGCTGTCAGGGAGACCCCCAGCACAGGAGGCCAAGGTCATCAGCATTACTCAGGACACCCAAGGGCACGGGCACTCAGAGGCCAGGACTGGAGCTCAAGCCCCACCCTGCCCTGGGGGCCCTGGGGTGAAAGCAGCTGGGGCCAAACCACGGGCAGGGTGGGGGCTCCAGCACATAGGACCCTGAGGAGCCTCCTCCCATCCTCACGTCTGTCGTGATACCTCCTCTCTTCTCCCTTTCCTCTTCGTCCACGTGGGCAGAGTCGTTGCCATGACACCGCGGGCAGGTGGGCGGCTCTGGCGGCAGCTTCGGCCCAACCCCCAAGCTCGGAGCCCAGGTGGGAGGGGAGCGGCGACAGCGCCCCCGCCCCTAGTCCAGATGGAGAGGAGATTGGCAGAAGGCCCCCAGACACCTAGAGCCTGCAGGGGGCTCTAGCACTGGCCTCGGGGGGATGAGGCAACCCGAGCGCGAGCCTGGAGGTCTGGGGGAGCAGCTCAAAGAGGGCTGTAGGCCTTAACCGGCCCTACCCCAGTTCGGGGAACGGCACGGGGCGGGGCTGGCCCACCACTCCCACTTCTCCCCTTTCTCGCCGGCCCTCCTCCCGGCTTGCCCCACGCCTCGAGTCTCAGTCCCTTCCCGCCCGCCGCCAACCAGCCCCGCCTGAGGTCTAACCTCAGTCCCGCACTCTGCTACACCGGCGCGATTCCCCGTGTCTCTTGGGAGAGAGGAAAACAGCCAAAGTTGAGACTCTCCGAGAGATTCCTCCCCTACCACCCCCACCAACACCCCCCCCCCCCCATCCTCTGGAAAACGGGTCCCTTTTCCCTGGATGTCCCCACATACCTGAATTCACATCACAGCCTGGGGGAACCACTCACTCCTGAGCCCATACTCGGCCAAGGCACCTACCCCACCAGGAGAGAGGACCCAGAATGGAGCAGGGAGAGGAAGAGGGGAGGGAAAATGCTGAGGAGGCTGCCCTGCCTCCACCATATCTGACTTCAGGAAGGCTGGCCCAGAGCCCTGAGTCCTTTCCGGGTCTGGGTCCAGACCCGAGGGCCTCTGTCCTAAGTCTCTGTGGCTCTGACCTCCTAAGACCCTTCTCCCTGTCCAGAATGTTGTTCCCTACCCTGTTCCCTGAGGCAGGAGCCCTGTATCACTGACCAAATGGAACCAGAGGGACCCCTACACAGCAGCCCTCTGTAATCTGGCTGGCAGGGGTAGGCCTAGGTGGGGTGGTGGTGACAAGACCCAAAAGGAAGGGAGAATGTCAGCCAGGGTTATCTGGAAGGTGTCCGGCTTGCCATGGGGTGTTCATGACATGCAAACCGCATACACACATAAAGACATTTTTACTTTCTTCCTTAGCCGTCTCCAGCTGAGACAATAGATCTGACTGGCCAAAATACATACGTGTGCATGTGTGTGCACAGGAGTGCATGCATGCATGTGTTTACACATTGCATCTCCTTTTATCCACCTCTACTTCCACTGTTCTACATCAAAGCGGCCCTCATCCTAAATTCTCACCAAAGCTACTTCAGCAGGCTCCTAACTGGTCTCCCTACCTCACATCTTGGCCCAACCCCCATCTATTCTCCTCACTGGCTGCCAGTGTGATCTGTCTAAAATGTGTTTATTCAACAAATATGTATTGAATACCTACTCCGAGCCAGGCACTCCTCTGGACACAATAAATACAGCAGTGAACAAAACGGACAAAGCTCCCATTCTGAAGAAGTTTATATTCTAGTACAGCATGTATTATAGCATGTATATTAGAACGTATAGGGTATATATCCCCTACATACACCTCTGAGCACCACAGCGTCTGATCAGCCTCGGGCTTGGCTCCCTGACTCCGAAAAAGATGATAAACAAAGATATTTAATAATGGAGTGGGGTGAGGAGACAGGAAGACAAGGGGATAGTCAAGATTGACTGTGGGGGAGGCCTCTCCAAAAATGTGACTTTTGAGCAAAGACTTGAATAAAGTAAGAGAGCAAATCACATGGGTATCTGGGGGAAGAACGTTTCAAGCTGAGGGAAAAGTTAGTACAATGGCCTCAAGGTGGGACTGTGTTCACCATCTTTGGTTCTTGTGGAACCAAAAGGCAGCCCTTGTAGGGATGACACCTGAAATCAGGGAGGTCACTGGTGACTGGGAGGTCAGCATTTATGTCACTCAAGCCCCACTAAGCACTTTGGATTCCATTCTGAGATGAAAAGCCATTGGAAAGGCAGGACCTCATCTTACTCAGGCTGGTTTTCCAGGGGAGAATCTGTGGGGGAGGGGGCTGGCAACGGTGGAAATAGGGAGACCAGCTAGGACATTTCCTGTCACTGAAACACCTTTTCCTACAGTTGTCCACCTGGGGAATACCTGTTCTAACTTCAGGCTGTGGCTCAAGGGCCTCCTCTCCTATGGATCCTTTGCCAAACCCTTCTCCCCACCCCAGAACTGACCAACCTCTCTATAGGTCTCCACCACCTCCAACGAACACTTATGTTGCACCACCTTCCTTAATACTCTCCTTACTTGGTTCCAGGTCTTTTACCTTCCCTAGATTGTAAGTTACCTGAGGTCAAGGACCATCCCCAGTGTCCAGTACAGACTGTAGCAGATTGTAGGCATAAACATTGGCTGAATGAAGGGATGCATTGGATGAGGCACGTGTGGTGTAAAAGGGACGATCTGCAGGCTGTTGTTAACATGTGAGTGGGTGAGTGAGGTGCACATGTATGCACTCACCAGGTGCAATTAGGCCAGTGTTAGCATATGCCCACGTATCTCTGCATACTCTGTTTATACGTATGTTTGTTAGCATGTAAGTACATGGTGACAAATACATTCCTGTAGATTTATTCATGTGTGTACATGTTAGAATGTGCATTTAGGTCAAGGTAGGCATACTGAAGCATAGACAAGTAATATACACAGACACACATACACACATATTGCCACATGCCCTGCACGTGTGAGACTCATACACATACTCAGGCCTCTCTAATATCCCTGCCCCTTTCACCCACCAAGGTTACTTTGTTCTGCTTGATTCTTGAAATGTCTGTGATCATGTTAATGTTTAATCTCCCATATTCTTTCCCCACATACACTCCTAAGCGCCATAGCATCTGATCAGCTTGGGTTCGACTCCCTCACTTAGCTATCCTCAAGGCCTGTATAGGTTTCTCCTCTGAAAACCCACATCCTATGGATGGTAGTGAGGAACATGAAAATTTGAGACCTCTCAAAGAGGCTGCTTTCTGGAGAAGAGCCACAGGCATCAGAGTGGATCAAATTCAAGCCTGTGGGAAAACAACTTTTGGACAGCCCCAGTGTTCAGCCAGAATCTCTCTCTCTCTTTCATTCTTTCTCTTGGTCACATTTATTCACATGACCCAACTTAAGTGCATATATTCATACGCTATTAATTCATGTGTGCACATATGTCCCCACATCCATGCTCACATGCAAACTTAAACACATATGCACTGTTGAGCGAGCACCCCAATACACACACACACTCAAACATAGGTTTAATTAATTGTCTTCAAAGTCACATATATATGTGGATGCGCACATAAAGTCATACATACATATACTTATGTATACATGTCTCAACACTTATACACAAGTCCGTTAATGTGTTTGAATACATTCATACACCATACTCATGCATATGTGTACATATCCACAGTCACATACCCACTCACAGGCAGAAAAACACATACATGTGCACTGGAAGAGCAGAGATATACAGTCCATCCCCTGACTTCTATCCTGTGAAGAAAGCCAGGAGTCCATATTCTCTCCAAAGGACATCACAGGTTTGCACTCCCTCTCTTTCTTGCCAGTCTCCCACTTCTCCATTTGGAAAGTTGTTCCTACTATCAATAGGATATGTCCCACTCCTGGACACACCCCATTCCCACCCACTCTCAGAAAAAAAGTCATTCTAAAAATGGGCTCTGTTATCCCTTTGTCCGATGCCTGTAGTAACCAATATTTCCTCAGGCAACCTGGAGGATCAGTAACAATGAAGCAGGTGCACCTTGGAGTAGGTTTACTTTTACCCACCAAAGAGGCAGCTCCCACCCCCACCCCCATATACATATGTAACTCTTAAATTTAAAAAGAGAAAATAAAGAGAAAATATCAAGATCAGAGTTTTTCCTCCCAGTACCTCTGGATATGGTCCACTGCTCCCAGACTCCAAAACAGTTACTGGAGCAGAAGAAGGAACAGTCAGATTATCTCTGGGCCCTAAAACCTCCTGAGATGCCTCTCCTTTCCTAGAGGGCAACTTCATGATGTTCAGTGGACCTCTTCCACCCCAGCCCAAGGACCCTGCCAAAGAGAGGATCTCAAGGCTCCAAAATGTAAAGATGATGACCTTGGCTCAAGATAACAAAAAAAGCAAGTATTTAAAAAACAGGAGCTGGGTAGGGAGCAGCGAGGGAAGCTGAAGACACCTCCCAGCAGGAAAGTGGCTGCCGGAACATTGGATCATGAATAGCAGGACTCTCCAAGGGGCCAGGGAGAGGGAGGTGGACATCCAGTATTCTGTGTGGGGGTGGAGGGGTGACTGCTTCAGGCAGTAGCAGCAGATCCAAAGTAAAGTCTTATCAAAGCTGTTATGTAACCAAGGGAGCTGAGTGGAGCACAAACACCTCCCCTCCCCAAACAGGCACCCACACCCACACCCACCACCTCCCAGCACCCACAGCATAGGAAAACTCAGCTCCTCCCAAGCAGCTAGAGAAGAGCAGAATCATCTTGATGAGTTACATCAAAACCATGATGGGTGATGGGCTCCTTATTAACTAGAAGTCACATCTGGGAAAGAATGAACTGGCTCAGCTTGGGGTCCCTACATACTTCCCCCTTTTCTTGAACTCCCTGCCACACCCAGTTTTTGCCCAGCATCATCTGGAACCCTCTCTGCTCTCCCCTCAAGAAGGATCCCATTTGAATATTTGATTGTGCTCTTGGGGATGGGAAGTGAAGCTGCCATCAACCCCTCCTGCCTGTTGTTCCCCCACAGTCTCATCTGCATGTCCTGACATTTGGCTCTCATCCCCCTGGGATGACAAGGGAAAGGACCTGGAGAAATAAGACCTTGCTCTATTCCCTTCTGAGTTACAAAGATGAAGTCCAAGAACCCAGAAAATTGAGATAACTCTAGGTTAGTGGGGAAAAGATTTCCAAGGAAGCTGAGGATTGAAACCCAGGCCCTATCCCCTAATTTCGGGGGGAGGGGTTTCTCCCCCAGATCTTCCTCTTCTCATTGCCCTGTCTCCAGTGGCTTCCTCCTTCTCTGCTCTGTGGCTCTGAACAACCCCACCCACTCTTGAGTCCTTTGCTTGGAAATCTTCCTCCCCAACAAAAGTCTCTCCCAAATGCTGCTCTGAGCTGTGTTTGGAGTAGGCAGAGCATGAGACAGGCTTGCAGAATATTTCACTGTCCCCTGCCTCAATTCCAAAGTATGCTGGGCAAAGGAGTATCACATAGTCAAACTGTCCTGAACTCCTGAGCTCTATCTACCCCAGGCCTAACTAGTAAACCTAAGCTCTCCTAATCCAGAACTGTCTTGAGTCTGAACTTCTGGGACCCAGTAAGAGAAAAGCTGGTGCCCATACCCCTGAGCTTCTTGCACTAAAAACTATCCAGAAGAGAGCTCACAGCCACAATATCATCCTCCATTCCTACCTCCACACTAACAGAAAGGTGGTTTTGGAAAGGGGAGGGGGAACTGAAACAGGAAAAGAGGAATCCTTTTCTCAAATACCACTAATAATTGTGAGGCCAAAGACAGAGGGAGGACCCCAGAATCTATCTTTCCATCCAGGGACTCCTTCCTTGGAAAGTGGGTCATCTGGGAGAATTTTTCTAGTGAGCCCTCAGCACTGCCTAGTCACCATTCCATCATCGGGTCCCAGCGCAGCCCCATTCAAGACCCAAGACAGTTCCGAAGAAGCAGATTCCCGCCGAGTCCCGTTCAGCACTCGGGACAGCTCCCAGCGACTCTGAGGGGCCAGTCCCCAGAAACCCAGGATGCTTCACCCCACCACACAAGGGTGCTCTTTAAAACAGAAGCCCCTCTCCCCTGCCCATCCCACACTCGCTCCCGTCCACCGGGAGCACCTGGTATTGCTCCCTTCCTTCTATGTCCAAAGAGAGAAAAGAAACCCAGACACGAGGCTTCCCTGAGGGAGCCTAGAGAGAGGACCCCACCCACCTCCTTTCAGCCCTGAGCCTCTCAACGCCACTCACAGCTGGTTCTAAAAACCACTTTTCCTTCTTAACCACCACCCCAAAGATAAGAGAAATACTCACGTGGGGGCTCCCAGCCCTGTAGGCAGATGTGGTGGGGGGAGGCAGAGAGAGGTAGCTCCCCACACCCTGATCTGAGCCCCCTTTCTGAAGGAGCCAGCTCCCATCTGGACTGGGGGGAGGAGAGACATGTGGAAGCACTGATTGAGGGGAGGGGAGAAGGGAAAGGGGAGGAGGCAGTAGCGGGGGACTGCGGGGTGGGGGTGTCGAGATGGGGGCAAGGGAATCCTTTTTAATTTCATTCTCTCCCCATGTCTACATCAGCCCTGCAGGCTCAGCTCTTTAATATTTACACATAGGAAGAGGAGAGGATGAGAAAGAACAGAGAGTGAGGGGAGCAGGAGATACCTGAGCTCAAAGGACACAGAGGCAGGGGCCTTCAGGAGCAGGGAGTTTGAGCCCCCCACATCATTACCAGCCCACTCCCATTCTCAGCTCTTGACTGGAAGGAAGGAGGAACCCTGGTACCATTCTGTCCCTTTGTTAACAAGACACTTTGAAGCTGCATCAGAAAAAGATCAGATCCCCACCCACATACCTGGACACCCCACAAACCCAGATTTCTTGGGTGACTTATGTGCAGATGGTAGAGGCAGTATTCATGTGCAAGCATGTTCTGATACTTGAAAGCATGTTTACATGTGGGCTGCTGTGTAGAAGCATATGAACATGTCAGCTAGCATGTACAGGTCTATACAAGAATGCTCTGAGTGTATTCACATGTAATAGCTCAGGCAATCATACACAAACTTATGTAATCAAACGTGTAAATCAGCCCCCCAGTGACCTACCCCCAGCTCTCTAGCTACAATCCAAGGACAAGGCCATCCACTTCTCTAGAAGCCCTTATTTACTGGCCCCCTCCCTCTCCCTCATAGCCTCACTTTTTCTTTCTGTGACATGGGAAGAAGAGCTGGTGGGAAGGCATGCTGCATTTGAGCCCAGGGACTCGACAAGTTATTAGCAACAATGAGCTGGCAGCTCGTTACCATAACGATGGTGCCACTGCCTCACCCCAGCTCAAACCCAGACTCCCCAGACAGCAGGAGGCCCGCTGAGCCAGCAGTCTTCAGACTGGGGGGCGGGTAAAGAAGGAATCAAGACATAATGCTTGTATAGTGGAGGGTACACAGCTGTTCTTCCAACTCCCACTGAGACAACACGTTGAATCCACCAAGTGGGAATAATATCAGACTCTGGAAAGGTTTCCTGACCATGGGGATGATAAGACACTAGAAGGGATCTGTAGAAGCCCCTCTTGACAAAAGGTTCTTTTGTCATTTGCTCCCTTCATCGCCTCACTCCAAGAACCTCTTCCACTGATCTTAGTAGACTAAGAGAAAAAACAAAACAAACAAACAAAAAACAGCCAAATAGAAGGCCCCTGTCTGAATTTCAGTCTTCCCATCTGTGAAATGGGGACAATTATCCTATCATTTCCCCTAGACTTCCAGAAAGTTTAATTAGAAAGAGTTTAAGGGTAACTATAGACCCTTCCCAAACCAGAAAAGCCCCAGAAGTTTCTCTACCCAACAGGAATCCATGAAATAAGGAATTGTCAGGCCAGCTAGAGGCAAAATGCATCAGAAATTGGGTGGGATGAAGGAAAATGGAGCTCAGCCAGCTCAAGCCCTAACATCAGCTGGAGAGAGATGATGTGAGGTGCCAGGCAGCAGCCGAGCTGCCACAGAAGAAAAGTCTGGGAGTCTGGCCTTCAGCAACTCCAGCCCCTCACCAGCAGGTATCAAGACAAACCCATGGCCTACTCAGTGGTGGGTATGGTTACAAATCCCCATCCCCAATAACATCTATCTCTCTTTTTGAAAAGGGCCCCAGGTTGAAAGATCTACAGCCTTAGGCTTAGTTAGTCTTTGATTCTTCTCCTCAAATCCCCTCTGCTGAGCTCTGATGGGCACGGATGGGGGTGGGAGGGGGCGAATTCCAGGAAGGGAAAGCAACAAGGGGGGTTGGAAAGTTCCTGGGCTAAGACTAGCCAGGAACACACAGGTTTGCTGTGTGACCTTGGGCAAGTCCCCTCCCTTCTCTGGGCTTCAGTGTCCTCACTTTATAATTAAGAGGTTAGACGAAGTTAATTCTAAGGTCCTTTCTCTGGCCATCATTCAATAGCTACATACAAATTCACTCCTTGGACATGAGCACCCTGGCATAAAATGCCAGTGGGCACTATCTGCTAGATCAGTGGGACAGTGGGAGTGAGGGATCCAGGGCTTGTATCTGAGGCTGTTCATCCTATGTTCATGTTCCTTTTAGAAACACCTGCCACCCTAGCCCTCCCGGCTCCCTTTTTAGACCCTGATTCACTGCCAACTCACGAAGCCTCTCCCTTCCCTCCCTCCTCTCTTTCTCCCCCTCTCTCCCTTTTAGGCCTTGGCAGCTGGGTGCAGAAGTAGCCCCAGCAGTCAGGGAATGCTGGGGTGAGGTGAAGATCAGTGCCCCCAGGGTCAGAGAGAACACACCAGGGAGTACTATTCTTTAACCTTGGCCCAGCCCAGCTCTTTGAAATCACCCAAAGACCTAGGTTGGAGTCTTTCTGTTCCACTGATTAGCAGGGTGAAATCATGAGAAATGCAATTCACCTCTCAAACCTCAACATCCTCATCTGTAAATTGGCATTGTATTTAGTTGAATTACATGAAGTTGCTGTTTTCGTAGGTAAAAAGCAAAAACAACTGAATACTGACAATTTCATATGGCTTAACCTGGCCTGCCTGCTTCCCAAGGCTGTTTGGGGATAAGAAGAAAGAGTTGAGAGGGGAGTATTTTTCAAAAGCCCTGGGCTGATAGAAGGGCATTGTTTTCCTACTATTATTACTTCAAAGAGCTTTAGCACAGACCCACCTGGAGCCAAGGAACTGAACAAATGACCCAGAACTTGGAAATTTAGGACTTGGAAGTCTGGGAGACAGCCACCTGCTCTGATGACTAACAACAGGACAGAAGCTTCCACCTGGCCTCCTCAGCTCCTGGCACTAAAGGGCCCTTGGTGAAACATTACTGGGCTGACACAAGTTCCCAGGCTCCAAGATGAAGCACACAGACACTCCAGCTCACCCCTGGTCATACTACCACCAGAGGCCCCAGCAGGCAGGAAGGACACAACCAGTAGCATCCTAGAGGATACCCCCTGAGGTAGGTGAAGGTGAGGATCAAGGTGGGGAGTACAATGCAGCTCTTGCCTGAGTCAGAGGTGAGGAGTCACAGGGGAGGAGGGATGATCTGACCTCAGAAAAGTCTGATCTCCCTGTCCCATGCCTCCACACCACCAGGAATCCCCTGGGGAGAGGAGGGACAAGGCCCAGGTGTCAGTGATTCAGAGTGAACCCTGCTCAGATACATTCTCACACAGCCAACACACACACACACAGGCCACAGACACCTGGACCCACTCACAGAGACACAGTCACACTGGCACACACACATCCTATTCACATACACACGCACAGAGACATACACAGGCACACGGTGACAGCACACACACTCATTCACACACATGTCTACAGATACATACACTGTAACACACTCCACACTCACTGCATACACCCACTGACACACACTCACCCACAATGACACACGCACACACTCACTGCATACACTCACTGCCATACAGAATCACCCACAGACCCACACGGTGACACACTCACACTCATCACAGACACAGTGACACGCACTCACACTCACACACCTGCAAAGGAAACTTCTCTCCGGATCTCCCCAACACCACCACTTCCCCCCACAACCCGGCTGGCTACTCCCTCCCCGGCCCGAGCCTCCAGCCCCGGCCAGCACTGGGCCGGGGTTGGCCGGCCCCCGAGGCTCAACCCCGGAGGGCCGGTCCTCGCTCCGCGTGGTCCCCCTGCCCGTGTCCGGGGTCAGGCCCGCGGCCGCCAGGCCGGGGCGGGGGCGGGGGCGGCGGAGGAGGCCCAGCCCTCCCCCCACCGCTCCCGGGGCCGGGAGCCGAGGCCGCGGGAGCCCGGGGCGTGGGCGGCGCCGGGGCCGCAGCCAGGCCGAGGCTGGGGGGCGCTGCAGAGGGCGCCGCGAGCGCGGCCCCGTCCCCACCCCTCCCCGCGGCTTACCTGGCCCGGCTCGGGCTCCGGCCGGGTTACATGGTGCCGGCGGCCCGGGCCGGGGGCGCTGCGGCGGCGGGCGGGCGGACGGGCGGGCAGGGACGGGGCCCGGCACTGCGGAGCCCCCAGCGGAGGGGCCGCGCCGGCTGCGGAGCCCCGAGCGAGCGCCGAGCGGCAGCGGGCGCGGGAGCGGGAGGCGGCCAAGCCACGGAGGCTGGATTTCCCGGGGACCAGGAAGGGGAGGCGGGGGGATCCCGCCCGCGCGCTCCGCCCCCGCCCCCGCCCCCACGCAGGGCTGCCGAGCCCGGGAGAGGGAGGGGGACCGAGCTCCCCGCCCCCGCACCGGACCCAGGAGGGCCGAGGTCGCAGCCGGCGGACGGCCGCCGGGGTCTCGGAGGAGCGCCCGCCGGGCGGAGCGACAGCCCTGGGGAGGCCCCCAGCTCGGGGGTGCGAACCAGCTCCCCTCCCCGGGGACCACCGGGTCCGTGTCCGCCCGACCCAGGAACAGGCACACGGTGTCACGACCAAGCACAGCCGACCTAGGCACAGGGACCCAAGCCCCGAGGCGGGCGGCCGGGGAGACAGTCGCACAGCCTCACAGGCACGGAATCGCGCCCACCGAGGCACAGTCACACCCTGAATGTCACACACAGCCCCCCATACACGTTGCCTCGGGAGACCCTTCGGGTTTTCCCAGTCAGCTACCCGACTTCGGCTCCTGGCCTGGGTTCGAGGAGCCCCCTTTCTCTGCCCCAGCCCTTGCCAGGGTGAGGCGCTGTGCCCGGCCTCCAAGCCACGGACCGGAGTCCCCCACCCACAGTCCGCACAGCCCCAGGCATTCCCAGTGTGGAGGGAGAACCCCGCTATACCTGGCGACTTTGCTGGGGCTCCCACCCTTGCCCACTGTGCCCGCCCACCTCTAGGCCCTGAGCCAGGGTTTGTGCCATGGCGGGGGCGGGGTGGGGAAGGGAAAGGGGACTGTCCGAAGCACAGCCGGAGGCTGCAGAGCCAGGACACAGTCTGCAGGAGCCAGGAGAGGCGGAGGAGAGCTGACTGCAGCAGTTCCTGGCTGGAATCCGTCTTGGCGCCCAAAGCGATGCTGTAATGGGGGGGGGGGGGGGGGGGGGGAAGGGGCCGCTTGGGGGAAGCCGCAGGGGGAGGGGCTGGAAATGTGGGGGAGGGGCTGGTCCTGGATCCTGACTTCCCAGGGTGGGTGTGAGGGAACACTGCCTCAGGCGCTGAAAGTTGGGGTGGAGAGGAATCCTTAAAGCCCTCTTCCCATCTTCCTTCCTTCACCTTGTCTGGTCTTGAAAGCTTTGGGGTGGTGAAGTGAGGGCTTGCAGGCTTGGGAGACCAACTGTCCTCCTCTCCAGGAACGAACGGATCTTGGAGTAGTTATCATTGAACATCTACTCAACAATTCCCTTTTCCCTGTACCCCTTTGGGGTTCCTGGCTCTTCCTTGTATAAAGGGGGAAACTGAAGCAGGGAAAGTAGAATTCAAAGCTCCAAAAGGGAGCTACGCCCTTTCCCCTTATGTCAAGATGCCACATGACATAAATGACAGAAAGGAGTTTGGAAAGCCCTTCCCCAAGGAAACTTAGAAGTCTGGGGACGGGGGTCTGGCAGAATGGTTACGTGCCCTGCTGCCCACAAGACCGGTTCCATCAAGAATTTTCAATCATGAGCTAAGGTTGCAGACCATTTCCAGGCCAGGGACCACCCACGAGCAGATATGACAGAAAATAAAGTAGAAACTTGTTCTCAGGAACCCACTTTAGAACCGAAAGAACCATTTTGCTTTCCATGAAGTATGAGAATAGTCATCATGTCAGACACCAAAAGGCACCACCATGGTTTCTCAGATACACATTTTGTTAACTATTCTGACATTGGAATGCATCTTATAATGGATAGGGACATTTAATATGGTTTTCTACTTTTCTCTTAAAGCTGTCATCAAAGGATTGATATGTTTGAGAACTGGGAATATAGGGCAGCTTTCATTTGTTAACTCAACAACGATTTACTGATTATGATTAATCAGACAGGCTTACCTTAGGCCGTGTTCTTTCATAGCCATCCAGTGACATATAAGGGAGATGGAAATGTAAGCCAATAATTACGATCAGGGCCAGCTTCTTAGGAGTATGAGCTGTGCAGTCACACAGAGTCCCGCACTTAAAAAGGCCCCACTCTTGGTTTAATGCTCTGCTGTCACTATCTTGGAATTCTTAATCTTTAACAAGGGACCCTGCACTTCACAAAGTATGATTGCCGTGTTAGGAATTCCATGCCTTAATAGAGATAAGCACAGAATACTTTGAGTCTAGAGGCAACAGCCAACTCTGCCTCAGTGAAGAGGAGTAGTCAGAAAAGCAAAGAAACATAAAGGAAGCATTTGAGTAGGCTCCAAGTTGGGAGAGAGAATTAGGGTAGAAAACCACACATGTGCAGAGACAAGAACTCATCAAACTGTCTGTCATTCAAGCAGTATGGCAGACTAGGTGCTTCGTTGATCCTCCCACTGAAAACGTGATAAGTGTTAAAAAGTGATAGCTAAAAAAAAATTTTTTTAATCTTCTTAAATGCATCAATGAGCTGGCAAGAAAATTAAAATCACCCCAGCCAAAATCTAACTGAAGGCAAAACCAGAGAAGTATGCAGAGCACTGAAGGCAACTTTAGTCTTGGCGGTTATGATACATTGGTTGCAAAAATGGCACCAATTCACCTCTCCCTGCATCCATGTCCTTTGCCATATGACTTTGAAACTCCCTGCATCAAGAGATGGACTCTATTTTCCCACACCATGAATCTGACTTGCCACTTGCTTTGGCCAATAGAATAGGGAAGAAGTCACCTGCCAGTTCTAAGCCTAAGCTTTAGAGCTTGCATACTCCTGCTCTTTCTCTTGAACTCCTGCCTCCACGGTGAGTGTAAGCCTGGGATAGCCTGCTGGAGACAAGAGACAGGTGCAAGACAGCCAGACTTTCCCAGCCAAGACCATCAGAGCCACCATCTCTTGGTCAGGTATAGCCAGCTGACCCCCAAACATGAGCAGCCAAGAGCAACAGAGGTATATACCTGACTGTCACTGACTGCAGACACTTAAGTGAGGCCAGCTGAATGAGAAGAACCATCCCACAAAGTTGAGGACTCTTGAGCAATAATAAATGCTTATTAATTTAAGCCACTGAATTTTTGAACGGTATGTTATGCCATAACATTGTGGCGATAAATACCTGACATGCGGGTATTTGCTAACCGGTGAAATTGAGCTTCAGTTTTCATGGTCTCTCAGGGAAATATGGGAAAAAAGATAAAGCACAGGGTCTGCTCAAGTTGAGCAAACACTCCCCTGCATAAACTTAGAACCTCAAAGCATTCTCTCTACTCTAAGGTACAGGCGAACTAGAAAAAACTTGCCCCATCCCCACACCCAGGAAATTGCAAGAAAATAACTGGGTGGTTTTTTTTAACGTTTATTTATTCATTTTTGAAAGAGAGAGAGAGAGAGAGAGAGAGAGAGAATGAGTGGAGGAGGGACAGAGTGAGAGAGAATTCCAAGCAGGCTCCATGCTGACAGCATCAGAACCTGATGCGAGGCTCAGTCTCACAAACTGTGAGATCATGACCTGAGCTGAAATCAAGAGTCAGACGCTTAACTGACTGTGCCACCCAGGTGCCTCAAGAAAATTACGTTTTAAACCTTGGCAATAGCAATGAGTGTAGGAAAAAAGAATCATCTCCTGAGATTCCACAACTACAACTTAGACCTCACACAATATGCAACTATCTGGGACATCTGAAAAACCTCAAACCAAGAATTTAGCATTAAATGATTCCAAAGGTAGTGCCCCAGGTGCCAGGCAGAAGCCAATATAAAGCTCAGGCCTCGAATGATTTCCACAGATAAGGTTCCAAAGAAAATGAATGAACACAATCAAATATCACCAAACACACATGGAAATATGACATCAAGGACAAGAACCAGCGGGGCGCCTAGGTAGCTCAGTCAGTTGAGCAGCCAACTTGGGCTCAGGTCATGATCTTGCGGTTCATGAGTTTGAACCCCACATCAGGCTCTCTGCTGTCAGCATGGAGCCCACTTCAGATCCTCTGTCCACCCCCCCCCATCTCTTTGCCACTCTCTCTCAAAAATAAATAAACTTAAAAAAAGAAACAAGAAAAAAGAATAAGAACCAGCTAAAACAACAAATAGCAGAAACATCTGCAAATAACTCAACTTAGAGTTGTGAAACACAGAATATAAAATAACTGTTTAATATATTTAGAGATAAAATAATCCTGTTGCCTTTCACTTATTTTCCTTTTTTTATTGTGCTGGCCAGGTCCTAAAGTACAATGTTAGAAGTGATGATGGCAGGTAAGTTTGTCTTATGTATGAATTTAATGCTCTGGCATTTCTTCTTTATGATGATATTTATTGCAGAGTTTTTGGAGACCTCTCTTGATCAAGTAAAGGAAGTTCAAATTTAGTTCTAATTTACTAAAAGTTTTAATTAAATCCACATTGAATTTTATCAAGGGCTTTTTCTGCATCTTTTGACATGATCATATGGTTTTTCTCCTATAATGGTTGTGGTCAATTATATTTAGAGATTTTCCTGATATTTGATTTTATTTTCCTGAAATAAACCCACTTACTCAAAGAACTTTATGATTTATTGTACATATATCATTGGATTTGATCTGCTAATATTTGTTTTGGATTTTTTCATATATATTAATAAATAAAATAAGCCTGATATTTTCATTCTTTTGTTATCTAGGATTTGGTATCTAAGCTATTCTAGCTTTATAGAATGAGTTGGACAAGTATTATCTTTTTTCTTTTCTCTAAAAAGTTTATATAAAGTTGGAATGATCTGATATTTTTAAATTTGGTGAAACACATCTGTAAAACTATCTGGAACTGGTGTTTTCTTTATGGGAAGTGTTTTGTTTTGTTTTACTATTTCTTCTGTTTCTTTAACAGTAATATTTAAAGCACTATTTCAGGTTTTCTATTTCTTTTTGAGTCAGTTCTAATAAGTTATATTTTTCTAATACTATGTCTGTTTTGTCTAAGTTTTCAAATGTATTGCTGTAAAGTTGTTGACAAAATTCTCTTATTATCATCTGAATCTCTGCTTCCTCTGTGATTGTGTCTGCTCTATTTTTTTGGTTAACATTTATTTGTGTCTGCTCTATTTTTTTGGTTCTCACTGGCAGAGACTCTTTGTCCATATTTTAATCATTATAAAGAATCAATTTGTTAACTTTGCTGATCTTTTCTATTGTATCTTTTCTAATTTCTTGATATCTACTGTTCTTTTTGTTATCTACTTTATTCTACTTTCCTTGGGTTTACTTATTCTTTAACTTACCACTTAAGTTGGAAACTTAGTTCCCTAATTTTCAGCTTTTCTTCTTTTTTCATATAAATATGTAAGGCTAAAAATTATCCTTGAAGAACTATTTTCGCTGTATCTCACATGTTTTATTATCATTCAGTTCTGAGTATTTTTAAATTTCCATTATGATCTCTTCTTTGACACGAGTTATTTGAAAGCATGTTTTTCATTTCTAAATAGCAGTATTTAGGGTATATTTGTGGTCAAAGAACCTTGCCCGTATGATACTTTTTCTTTAAAATTTGTTGAAACTTGCTCTGTGACTAGTATATAATCGGTGTTTGTAAATGTAACACATGTGCTTATCAGTCTTCAAAGTGGCCCTCAATTATTCTAATCTCAAGGCATTAATAATCTTGGGTAGTCACCTCCCACACTGAATAATAAGCCTGCTATGTACAAGCAATAAGATGTTGCAAAAATGATAGCATGTGACTTCTGGGGCTAAGTCATAAAACACCTTGCAGTTTCCACCTTGCTATCTGAGGTTGCTCACCCTAAGGGAAACCAGCTGCCATGTCATGAAGATATTCCAGTAGCCCTGTGACAAGACCTACAATGAGGAGGAACTGAGGCTTTTTTCCAACCACTAGCACCAACTTACTAGTTATGTGGGTAAATCAGTCTGAAAGTAGATACTTCTGCTTCAATCAAGCCATCAGATAACTGCAGTCACTAAAATCATCTCTGTGAATCTCATGAGAAAATTGAGCCAATTCTGCTGTCAGCACAGAGACCACTTTGGACCCTCTGTCCCCTTCTCTCTCTGTCTCTCTCCCCCTAAAATAAATAAAAAAATTTTTTAAAAGATGTATTGAATCAAAACCACCCAGCCAAGCTCCTCCTGAATTCCTGACCCATAGACATTGAGGTATTTTTTAAATGCTTATTTTTGTTTTACACTACTGAGTTTTCTCAGTAGTGTAAGATAGATACTAAGATAGTTCTGGAGAAGATTTTGTACTCTTTAATTGTACTAGGATAGTACAATTAAGATAACTAAGATAGATAACTAAGATAGTTCTGGAGAAGATTTTGTACTCTTTAATTGTACTAATTGTCAAGTCTCTGTTGTACAATTTTATTGTTCACGTCTTCCACATATTTAGTGTATTTTTATCTGTTTGTGTTATCACCAATTTAAGGAAATGTATTGAAATCTCCCACTATGATGGTGGATTTGTTTATTTCCTATCTATTGTAGCCCTATCAAATTTTCTTTTAAGGTACTTTTTTAGGCACATGCATGTTACGATTAAAGAGGGAAAATAAAACTAACATTATTTTCAGATGACATAACTCTCTACCTAGAAAATACAAAAGAAAGACAAATTGTTAGATGCAACTGTATTTAGCAAGGTGCCTGGATAAAAGATCAATATACAAAAGTCACTTGCATGTTTTTACATTAGCACAATACTAAAACATGTAATCTGCAAAAGTACATCATTTACTGTATTACAATGAGTGGTTAGATATTTAATAACCTAATAAAGATGCAGAAAAGTATAAACATTTCTTGAAATTTTAAAAAAGCTAATCAATGGAAAGATAATTCACATCCATGAATTTTAAAAGTATAACTTTATAATGAAGTCGGTTCTTTCCATATTGATCCTAGATTCAGTGCAGTTTCAATAAAAAACCATGTAATTTGATAAGCTGGTTCTAAAATCAATATGGAAAAGTAAACAACAAGGAGACAGTTTTTAAACTTCTTATCATGAAAAATTTCAAACACACACACACACAACAAAAATGTAGAAGAAAGAATAATATAATACTCCTCCCCCTGTATCTATTCAATTATCCAATTCAATTATTATAAACTCCTGGCCAATCTCATTTAATTTATATCTTCCACTTCCTCCTCTCTTTGTATTATTTTGAATCAAGTCCTAGACATAATATCTTACTAATAAACATTTTAGTATGTATCTCTAAAATACAGGCATTTTTTTGTTAAATATAATTATAATGATCACATCTAAAAATTTAACAATAATCCCTTAATATCATTAAATATATAGTAAAATATACAAATTTCCCTGATTCTTCTCATACATTATAATTGATTAATGTCACTGAAGGCTTTTTTAACCTATAGATTCCCTCTCCATTTTTTTTTCAGCAAATTCATTTGTTGCAGAAAGAAGATTGTTTATCTTGAGAATTTCCTATAGTTTGAGGGTTTGCTTGCAAAGTTGTTTATCATATTTCTCCCATATTTTTTTGTAAAATTTTATAAAATTCTTAAGTAGACCTAGAGGTTTGATCAGACACAAGTTCAATTTGAGGGCAACAATTTTTTATAGCTAGTATTGTATATTTCCATCAGTGGATGATTGTATCTGGTAATATCTCTTTATATGTTGCCTCTTTTTTATGCATTAGAGGTTGCAAAATGGTGATATACCAATTATTTAATTCCCTCCTCAGTTATTAGCTGGATCATTTCTATGAAGAGAAACATCACTCCTCAATTATCTCTTCTATGAAGAGAAATATTCTCTCCTCAATGCATAGTTCATACAGGAAAAGCAAAAAAACATTTGATTTGTTCCCTTTAAGTTTGAGAAACCACGAGTTGGTTAAAAATGAACCTTGACTTGGAGTGCCTGGGTGGCTCAGTCGGTTAAGTGACCAATTCTTGATCTTGGCTCAGGTTATGATCTCATGGTTCATGAAATTGAGTCCTGAGCCTGCTTGGGATTCTCTCTCTCCCTCTCTCTCTCTCTCTCTGCCCCTCCCCTGCTGTCTGTCTGTCTCTCTTTCTTTCTCTGTCTCAAAATAAGTAAAAAACTTTAAAAAATGAACCTTGACATCAAAAAATATTTTTAAAAAATCTTGACTACAAAAAAGCAACTCTTTTTTTTTTCTGTTTTTCTTTTGTTTTTTGTCTGTTTATTTTCAAGTTAAATAACATACAGTGTAGTCTTGGCTTCGGGAGTAGAATCCAGTGCTTCATCACTTACATATAACACCCAGTGCTCATCCCAAGTGCCCTCCTTAATGAAAAAAAGCAATTCAAAATGGATTGCAGACCTAAAGATGAATGGTAAAGTATTAAATCTTCTGGATGGAAATATAGGAGAATATCTTTATGATTTTGGAGTGGGAAAATCTTAAGCAGGATGCAAAAGGTGATAACCATATAATAAAATATCGTAGAAGGATTCTAGGAAGATGATGGAGTAGGAAGCACCAACAACCTGTCTCCTCACCTAGGCAACAACTGCACTGGAGAATCTATTTTTGGAGCTCTGGAGTCTTTGGAAAGGCTTGCAATTTCCAGGAAAAACTTGGACAATAAATTCCTATTAATTTTGGTCAATTTCAGGTTTAGCACAGTAACATCTGCTTATCCCCCACTTCCAGCTACCTGACAGGTGGCTGTGCATGTTTTCTTGGAGCAGCTTGCAGAAGCCAGGGTGCCAAAAGTAGCCTTTTCTCCAAATATCAGGAATCTGTGCTCTGACCCTTGAAAGTTACTTCAAATAACAGGATATAGACAAAGAGGAGGTGGCCATTGTATTTGGACCTCCTCTCATTGTTGCAAGACTCCCACACACACACCCCAGCTAAAGTGACTTCCAGGGGATTTAAGAAGCTAGATCCTGCTTTCCCTTCATTTTTCTTTCTCTTTTTGGTAACCAGACATTAAAGACTAAGATATTTAAAAGCAACTACATATATAGGAGAAATTAGAGTGTCACTGGGCATATGCAGGAAAAGACGTGGTCTCAGAAAACAGTGGAGAAGACCTTAAGTTTACACCTCAGGTTGATCCTAGGCATAGAAACAGTTTACAAAAATGTATTTAAAGGAAGAAAGAAAGATTAAAGAAGAAAGAAAGAAAGAAAGAAAGAAAGAAAGAAAGAAAGAAAGAAAAAAGAAAGGGAGAGACAGAGAAGGCAACCCTGGGGATAGGAGGAAACTCTGATTTCCGGAGTTACCACATTATTAGGTACAAATCTCAAGTTTTCAACAATATATCACAAAGTATACCAAGAAACAGAAAAGTATGACCTATGCAAAGAGAAATAATAAACAAACAGAAACAGTCCCTTAAAAAGACCTAATGCTAGATTTACTAGACAAAGACTTTAAAGCAACTGTTTTAACAATGTTCAAAAACTAAAGAAAGCTATGGAGAAAGTCAAGAAAATAATGTATGAACAAAATGTCTATCAATAAAGAGATAGAACACCTAAAAAGAAGGGCACATGGGTGGCTCAGTCGGTTGGGCATTCAACTTTGGCTCAGGTCATGATCTCGCGGTCCGTGAGTTCAAGCCCCACATCAGGCTCTGTGCTGACAGCTCAGAGCCTGGAGCCTGCTTCTGATTCTGTGTCTCCCTCTCTCTCTCTCTCTCTCTCTCTCTCTGTCCCTCCCCCACTCACGCTCTGTCTCTCAAAAATGAATAAATGTTTAAAAAAATCTAAAAAGATATTCTAGGGATGAAAAATACACTAACTGAAATGAAAAATTCACTAGAGGCATAAATCTAAAAAGATATTCTAGGGATGAAAAATACACTAACTGAAATGAAAAATTCACTAGAGGCATTCAAACACAAATTTGAACAGGCAGAAGAAAATATCCATGAACTTGAAAGTAAGACAATGGAAATTATTGAGGCTGAGGAACAGAAAGGAAAGAGATTGAAGAAAAATGAACAGAGCCTAAGGGACCTATGGGATACCATCAAAGGACCAGCAAATATATTGTGGGAGTCCTAGAAGGAGATTAAAAGAGAGAACGGAACAGAGAGAATGTTTGAAAAAATATTGGCTGAAACTTCCCAAATTTGGTGGAAGACATGAATATAAACATCTAAGAGGCTCAAAGAATCAAAGAGGAACTCAAAGAGACCTACACTGAGACACATTATATTCACATTGCCAAAAGACAAAGAATTTTGAAAGCACAAGAGAGAAGTGACCTGTCGCATTACAAGGTGTCCTCAATAAGATCATAAGCAGATTTCTCATCAGAAACTCTGAAGGCCAGACTAGAGTCATCAATATATCAAAATTGTTAAGAGAAAAAAAACTGTCAATCAAAAATCTTGTATTTGGCAAAACTGTTTTTTAAAACTAAGAAGGATATTAAAACAATCCCAGAAGGGGCGCCTGGGTGGCTCAGTCGGTTAAGCATCCGACTTCAGCTCAGGTCACAATCTCGCGGTCCGTGAGCTCGAGCCCCGCGTCGGGCTCTGGGCTGACAGCTCAGAGCCTGGAGCCTGCTTCCGATTCTGTGTCTCCCTCTCTCTCTGCCCCTCCCCCATTCATGCTGTGTCTCTCTCTGTCTCAAAAATAAATAAATGTTTTAAAAAAAATAAAAAAAAAACAATCCCAGAAAACAAAAGCTGAAGAAATTTGTTACCATTAGAACTTCCCTGCGAAAAAGTGCTCAAGGTAGTCCTGCAGGGTGAAATGAAAGGACACTAGACAGTAATTCAAAGCTGTATGGAGAAATAGAGATCCTAATAAAGGCTGAGGAGCCTGGCTGGCTCAGTCTGTGCAGCATGTGACTCTGGATCTCAGGGTCATGAAGTTCGAGCCCCACATTGGGTGTAGAGATTACTTAAAAGTAAAATCTTTTTAAAAACATTTTAAAAAGATCTCAGTAAAAGTAAAAACATGGGCAATCATAAAACCTCATATTATTGTAAGAATGGTTTGTAACTGCATTTTTTGTTTGTTTTCTACATGATTTCAGAGACTAATACATTTAAAGAAAAAAAGTGTTAGTGTAAAAGCTAGTATCACTGCACCTTTAGTTTGTAACTTCACATCTTGTTTTCTACCTAATTTAGGAGACTAATGCACTTACAATAATTATTAGTTTATGTTTGAGAACACACCATATATAAAGATATAATTTTGTGATATCAACAACCAAAAGCAGTGGGGACAGAGCTTTTTGTATGTTATTAAAGTTAAGCTGGTATAAATTCAAAGTAGTTATAACTTAAAAATTTTCAATGAAATCCTCATAGTAACCACAAAGAAAAGAGCTCTAAAATATACACAATGGGGCATCTGGCGGCTCAGTTGGTTAAGCATAGGACTCTTGATATTGGCTCAAGTCATGATCTCATGGTTTGTAAGATCAACCCTGGCGTCAGGCTCTCTGCTGACAATGGGGAACCTGCTTCGGATTCTGTCTCTCCCTCTCAGTATGCTCCTCCTCAGCTCATGCTTTCTCTCTTTCTCTCTCTCTCTCTCAAAATAACTAAATAAACTTTAAAAAAAAAAATAGGGGCGCCTGGGTGGCTCAGTCGGTTAGGCGTCCAACTTCAGCTCAGGTCACCATCTCGCGGTCCATGAGTTCAAGCCCAGCGTCGGGCTCTGTGCTGACAGCTCAGAGCCTGGAGCCTGCTTCGGATTCTGTGTCTCCCTCTCTCTCTGACCCTCCCCTATTCATGCTCTGTCTCCCTCTGTCTCAAAAATAAATAAACTTAAAAAAAAAAAGAAATAAAATATACAAAAAAGGAAATGAGAAAGGAATATAAGCATTTCACTACAAAAAATAAGCACAAGAGAGGACAGTAATGTAAAAGCAGGAGTGGCTATGCTGGTATCAGACAAAATAAATTTTAAATCAAAAAACATTGCAAGAGACAAAGAAATAAGTGAAATAAGCCAGTCACAGAAAGACAAATACTGTATTATTCCATAAGTGTAAGTGTATGATTCCACCTACACAAGGTACTAACAGTAGTCAAAATCATAGGGACAGAAAGTAGAATGGTGATTACCAGCAACTGAGGGGAAACGGGAATGGGGAGTGGTTGTTTAATGGGTACGGAGTTTCAGTTTCACAAGGGAAAAAGTCCGGGAAATGGATGGTGGTGATGGTTGCACAACAGTATGAATGTACTTAATGCCACTGATTATACACTTAAAAATGGTAAGGATGGTAAATTTTATGTTATGTGTATTTTACCACAACTTTCAAAAATTGAAGAAAAAAATACTGACAAATTCGATTTTGTTAAAATTAAACTTATGTTCATTAAAGACATCATCAAAGAGAGTGAAGAAACAAACCACAGACTGGGAAAAGGTATTTGCAGTATATCGATCAAATGAAGAACTCACATCCAGAATCTGTGAAGAATCCCTACAAGCCAATATGAAACAAAAAAACAAGCCACAAATTTTAGTAGGAAAAAAAATCACTTGAGGAGGAACTTCGCAAAAGAGGGTCTCCCACTGGCCAGAAAACCTGCATTGGATACCACCACACACTCAACAGGATAACTGTATTTTAACAAGAACAGTACAAGTGTCGGTGAAATATGGACCAACCAAGACTTTGATACCTTGCTGGTAAGAGCGAAACGGTACAGCCATTTTGGAAAACTGTTTGACAGTATCTGCTAAAGTTATACAGAGACCCTATGACCCAACAATTCTATTCCTAGGTATATACTCCCTACCAAGTAAGTGCATATGTCCACCCAAAGACATGTACAAGAATTTTCACAGCAATTTAATTCATAATGGCCTAAAATTGGAAACAAAAATGTCCATTAAGGGTAAAATAAGTAATAAATGTAGGAATAGTAATTCTATTAACAAATGAAAATCATTCAGCAACTAAAAAAAAACTACTATTACTACTACACGCTACAACATAGAAGAATTTATGTTCTTGCTTCTCAAGTGTGGGCCACAAATCATCAGTATCAGCATCACCTGGCAGCTTATTAAATGCATAGGATCCAAGGTCTCACAATAGACCTACTGAATCAGAACTTGAAAATCACCAGCTGATACATATACACGTTAAGAGTTGAGAAGAATTATTCTATACTTTATATTGAGTGATAGTTACATAGATGTATATAAATGTAAATTTTCATCAATTTATACATTTAAGATTATACATTTAATTTGCACACATTAAGGCCTATACATTTAAATGCATTTTGCTGTGTCTTTTTTAACCCAATACAAAGTAAGATAATCAAACAAAAGTAATGGTTCACTAGCATATTCCAAAGGTCACCAGTGAGGGATTTTTAGTATCATTACAAATGTATGTATTAAAATATATTTGAAGTATTTTAATCCGTCAAAGTTATTGTTGTACTTACACTCTATTTTTCCATTTTTGACCAGGGTTCAAGTTGGCCACTGGGTCATTTGCAGTCCCAGAAATATTTATAATTTCCTCATTTTTTAATATTAGAAAATGTTTCGACTCATTTTGTACATTTTCTATCCAGTTGTGAAAAATAGCCATTTTTCCAAGAATCCAGGATTCTTTTAATTGGAAATCATATTAAAAGCTCCAAAATGGGTACTAAGAGATCTAATTAATTACCTTAAACATTTCTGAAGAAAAGAATAAAGTGGTATGATTTGCCTTATCAGATACCAGGGATTATTAAGAAGGTATAGCATCAGGACCATTTGATGCTGGCTCAGAGATACAAAATGATCAGTACAATAGACTAGATTGTTCAAAACAGATTTACATATGGATCTTAGATGTACAACAGAGGTGGCATAGCAGATATATGGGAAAAGGAGGGAAACTGATGATCTATTTAGAAAAATAATTAATTGGATCCCTACTTTATATAATGCACAAAATTCAGTTCCACGTGGGTTAAAGAAACTTAAACTTAAATATCAAATAAATTTAAATGTCTTATAGAAATTGTATTAGTCAGGGTTCTCCAAAGAGACAGAGCCAATAGGAGATGGTAGATAGATAGACAAATAGATGGATTTATATTTATTTTAAGGTACATTTATGTACATTATGTACATTAAATATATGGGGTGCCTGGCTGACTCAGTCAGTAGAGCATGCAACTTTTGATCTTGGGTTTGTGCGTTTGAGCCCCACATTGGGTGTAAAGATTGCTTAAAATTTAAAAATCTTAAAAAAAAAATCTTAAAAAAATATATATAAGTATATATTTAATATAAAATACATGTCAATATATTTTGCATATATAAATATATTTTTGCTTATGAGTTACATAAATAAGGATATAAATATATATACAAATATATAATTTATATATGTGTTAAACATATACATATATATATAAAGATCTATTATAAGGAATTGGCTCATGCAATCATAGAGGTTGAGAAGTCCCAAGATCTACTGTAGGCAAATTAGAGACCCAAGAAAACTAATGGTATAGTTCTAGTCCAAGTCCAAAGGTCTGAAAACCAGGAGAACAGATGGCATAAGTTCCAGTTGGAGTCCAAGTTCAAAAGCAGAAAACTGATGTCTTACCTTGAAGACAGGCAGACACAGAGAATTTTTTCTTACTCAGACTTTTTATTCTGTTCGGACTTCAGCGTATTGGATGAGGCCCATTCACATTGGGGAAGGCAATCTGCTTTACTGAAATGTTAATCTAATCCAGAAACACCTTCACAGACATACCCAGAAGTAATATTTAACCAAATATCTGTGTACCACATGACCCAGTCATGTTGACACATGAAACTAGTGTGACACATCACAGAAGTATAGGTAAATATCTTTCTGAACCTGGATTAAGAAGGTTTTCTTAAACAAGGCATACAAAAAGCACTATCTCAGAAAGAAAATATCGACCCATTCGACTATATGAAAGTGAAGAACTTCTATTCATAAATCATCTTTTTTTCATTTTTGATTATTTTTTATTTTATAAATCATCTTAAAGAAAGTGAAAAGCTACAAATGTTGAGGACATATTCATTATATACATAAATGACCAAGAATTAGCATAAGGGATTTTAAATTTTCTTTATATAAACTCTTTCAAATCGATAAGAACAAGACAGGGATGCCTGGGTGGCTCAGTTGGTGAAGCATCCAACTTGGTTACAGCTCAGATTATGATTTTGCAGTTTTGTAAGTTCAAGTCCTGCATCAGGCTCTGCACTGGCAGTGCTGAGCCCGTTTGGGATTCTCTCTCTCTCTCCCTCTTTCTGCCCCTCCACCTCTCATGCTGTCTCTCTCAAAATACATAAATAAACTTAAAAAAAAAACACAAGACAATCAAACAGAAAAGTACATGAATGATACATGAGTAAGATACATGAGCAAGATATATGAGCAGGAAATTCTCAGAGGAAATGCATATGGCCATATATGCTTGAAGAGATGCTTGAATTTATTTATAAACAGGAAATGCAAGTCAAGACCAGAATGAGATACCAATTCATACCCATCTGATTGGCAAAAATTAAGATATCTGTCAATTCCAAATGTTGGAGATAATGTGGATCAACGCAATCTCATATTATTTCTGGTGGAAGTATAAATTAGGACAACAATTTAAAATAACTTGACATTAGCTTACAAAGTTTGCCATTCATAAATCCTCAAGGATAATATTCAAAGTATTAACAACCAATGTCACATGGATATTGACCAATCAGAATGGAGTGCCTGGCCAACCAGACTAGATGTTAGCCTGTAGCTATACTGATGTGCACTATTTATCTTATGTACACTACAACCCAGCATTCCACCCATAGCTATGTGCCCAGTGGAAATTTCTGCTCATGTTTATCAAAAAATAGATAAAGGAATATTCATAACAAGACTGTTGATAGTAGAAAAAAATAGAAACAACCAAAATGCTCATTAGGAGGAGAATGAATAAAATAGTCATGGAATAGTCTCACAATGGAAATTATAGAGTGTGCAAAAATATAGAAAAGTCTTAGTTAATATAATGCAGATATTTTTTAAAATCCCAGAATATTATATATGCCATAATACTCTTCATAAAGTTCAGAAACTATTAAAACTGAACAATATATTTAGGTCACATATATATTTATTAGAACTATAAGAACAAAAAAAATGAATGGTAATCACAGATCTCAAAAAAAAATTTTTTTAACATTTATTCATTTTTGAGAGACAGAGAGAGAGTGCGAGTGGGGGGAGGAGCAGAAAGAGAGGGAGACACAGAATCCAAAGCAGGTTCCAGGCTCTGAGCTGTCAGCAGAGAGCCCCATGCGGGCTCAAACTTACTGACTGAGAGATCATGACCTGAGTTGGAGTCTGTCTCCCAACCGACTGAACCACCCAGGCACCCCAAAAATCACAGATTTTAGAAGGGGGAAAGCAGAATTATAGGATGGGAAGAAGCAGATAGGTAGCTCTTCTAGCTCTTGAGTTGGATGGTGGGATTAGGTAATTCATTACATTCTTTTAGAAATACACGCAGGGGTGCATGGGTGGCTCAGTCAAACCTCTGACTCTTGATTTCACCTCAGGTCATGATCTCAAGGTTCCTGAGATCAATCCCTGCGACGGGCTTGCGCTAACACTCTGGAGCCGGCTTGGGATCCTCCCCCTCTCTCTGCACCACCCCTCTCTCTCAAAATAAATAAATTAATAAGAATTTTTTAAAAAAAATACATACATACATACATTCATACACAAAATAGAGGTCTGTGTCCAATGACAGTGAGTGACCATGAATCAAGGATTAAGATTTATCTAATTCTGTGTGTCTCAGATTCATTAAAAAATAAAAGACAATTTTGAAATATGAGCAAAGAACAGGAATTTTAAAGAATGATCAAGTAGATAAGAAAAGGAACTAAATATAACTTCTAGAAATGAAAAATATAATAACTATAATTAGAAACTCAATAAATGGGTTTAACAGCCAACTGGATGCAGGTGCTAATAGAATCAGTGAACAGAAAGAGCTGAAAAATATATGAGGAAGACATCCTGGAGAGAGAAAGCTCTGAGAGAGAGGTTACAAAACGTGAAGGGTAATGTGAGTTGGCCAAACATACATCTAATCAGAAGCCCCCCCAAAAGAGGGAGACCATGGGGTAGAGGCAATATGTGGAGAGATAATGGCTGATGCTTTTCCAGAATTGATAAAGGTATCAAGCTACAGTTGCCCAATGAATTTCAAATAGAATAAATAGAAATAAGTCCACACCTATTACATCATGTTAAAACTGCAAAATCAAGAATAAAAAAAAATTTTAAAGCAGCCAGAGAAAAGAAAGGTTGCCTTCAAACAAACAATAGATAAGCTGACAACTGACTTCACAAAGCAACAACAGACACCCAGAGAACAGTGGAATGGTATGTCCAATGTGCTGAGGGAACAGTCAACCTAGAAATCTATGCACAGTTAAAAAGATTTTTTAAGAATCAGGGTGAAATAAAGACATTGCAGAAAAGAAAAAATGGAAAGACTGCCATTAGCTGACCCTCAATAAAGAAAATTATAAAAGAAAAGTTCTTTAGACCAAATGTGATCTCCTCTGTAAGGAGTGGTCTAAGATGGAAGGTCTAGGATGCAAGAAATAATAAAGACAAAGAAAATGGTAAATATGTAGATACATATGCATAAACCATGACTGTTAAAATAGTAATCATAAGCTCTGGTGAGTTTTCCAAAGATGAAATTAAAACGTAGGACAGTAGCTTATATCTCTGGAAAGGAAAAAGTGGAGTTAAAGTGTCCAAGGTCCTTGTATTTGGGGTGGGAGTGGCGGTGTAAGGGGATTGACTTCAGACTTTCATAAATAAATATGTTAAAATTTCTAGAGTAATCAATAAAAGAATAGAAAGAGAGTACATAATTTCCAAAATAGTTGTAGAAAAATTTAAATACGAGACACTCAATGAAAGTGGGAATCCAAGTACCATTTCAGAATGATTACACTGTGTAAGGATAGCAGAGGAGGATGAGATTAATGATACAGACAGGAGCAAGATTATGGAGGGTGTGGTGAACCTGGCTAAGAAGCTGGACCCCTAGGCAATGAGGAGTCAGTGAAGAGTTTTCATGTAAGGAAGACCAACATGGTCAAATTTGTTCTAAGAAGCAACACTCTAGGGGTGCCTGGGTGGCTCAGTTGGTTGAGTATGTGACTCTTGATTTTGGCTCAGGTTATGATCTCAGGGTTGTGGGATGGAGCCCTACAGTGGGCTCCACACTGAGTATGGAACCTACTTAAAATTCTCCCTCTCTCTCTCTCTCTCTCTCTTTCTGTCTCTGTCTCTCTGTACCTCTCCCCCAATCATTCTTCTCTCTCTCTCTCTCTCTCTCTCTCTCTCTCTCAATAAATTTTAAAAAAAAGAAAGAAAGAAACACTCTAACAAGAACATGGGTATAGACCAAGTCTTATATAAACATATGCACATGCACACACACCTACATGTAATTGTACAAAGATAACCAAAACTCTCAACTTTTACCAGTTGGTAATACAAATGTCACCCATCAACATTTGCAACTAGATCTTGTTAGCTTAAAACCAAGGATTTTTGCAAGCAAGCAAAAAGTGGGAGATCTGGACCATGGCTAGCTGAGCCAGAAATCTGCATGCTCAGGCCCCAACCATTCATGAAAGTGCCACCCCACACTGGCAATTGAATCCCATCATTGCCACAAGCCATTGTTTGTGGAGCTGAAATGCTGCAGCTTTGGCTCGATGCTTGAGATTAAAGTTATCTCTTGTGAAATAGAGAGAATGCTTTTTCTACGTTATGCTCAGTTGGAGAGGTCCTGCCATGAAATTGCTTGAGCTGTTAGTTATATCCTTCTTTTTCTTACTGCCATAGACATCCAGGCAGGGACTCCATAACCTCAGGATTTATTGTCTCCATAAGAGTCATATTCCTGCTGAAACTCCATTCCTATGGATGTCATCCCTACCACCCCATGTAGGAACTCCCACATGCTGGTGCTAGAATTCAGCTGTAGCCTGAAGGCCATGAAACTTGGACACTGCATCACACTCAAGGCAGAAAGTCCATGTCTTCACCCCTTGAAAGTAAGAAAGAGATTCTCCTGAGACATGCTCAGGGTAAGAGAGGAGGGGAACCACATAACGAGATTGACTGAGCCCCAGGGTATTTCAGAAATCAATGATTTAGGGGTACCTGAGTGGCTTAGTCAGTTAAGCATTGACTCTTGATTTCAGCTCAGGTCATAATCTCACAGTTTGTGAGTTCGAGCCTGCATCAGGTTCTGTGATGGCAGCATGGAACCTGCTTGGGATTCTCTTTCTCCCTCTCTCTCTGCCCCTCCCCAGCTCTCAATCAATCAATCAATGAACAAACAAACTTAAAAAAATCAGTGATTTAACTTTTCCAATTAAAACTCATAATGCATGTCTCCCAGGATGCACATCTGCCACCAGAGTGGTTGGATTGGAATCACCTCCAGTTTCAGCCACTGTCCTATACCTGGACACTCTTCTCCATTATTGTGACCTATTGTTAGAGCTGGTTTATGTACTCAACGACTTTTCCCATTTATATAGGGAGTTTTCCCTCAGTGGTTTCTGGTCTCCTTCCCTATCATCTGGTTTCTATTTAGGGTCACCCCTTTCATCCACCATATTGTATATCTCTGAAAAGAGTTTAGGACTTCTCGCCAGGGGTTCCTCAGGCCTTGTGTAAATCACTAGATGTAAAAGGATACAAAGAGAGGAGGATTTGTCCAACCTTTCTCAGAAACACCTGAGCCCCAGTTCATACACAACCATAACATTCTGTTACATTTATATCATTTTTGTAAGTTTTTAAATTTATTTTGTGACAGAGAAAGAGAGAAAGTGCAGGAGAGGGGGTGAGGGGGGGAGAGAGAGAGAGAGAGAGAGAGAGAGAGAGAGAGAGAGAGACTCCCAAGTCTGACCCAGGACTCGATCTCACGAACCGCGAGATCATGACCTGAGCTGAAACCAAGAGTTGGATGTTTAACCAACTGAGCCACGCAGGCGCCCCACATTTATTTTTAAAGCAGTTTTTAAAATGCTTTTTTGAAGTATATTTTTCTTTTTTAAGTTAATTAAAATGTTAAGTAAATTACATTTTTAAATTTATAAAATAATTATATTGAATTACAACTGGATTGTATATAATGTGCATACATATGTACATACATATATTCACTGCATAAATTGTAAGTGTACCACTTGATCAACATGTCACAAAGTAAACACATTCCTGTAACTTGTCCTAATCAAGAAACAGCACATTATCAGCACTAAATTATATGTTTAAATAAGGACAACTTGGTAGAAGAAGAAAGGAAGAGCCTCAGATCACCCCAGGGTCTGGCTCAGATGACTGAGCAGTGCCATTCACTAAAATAAAAATCACAGGAGGAAAAGCAAGACTGGAGGAGAAAACTACTCATATTATCTTAAACATGTTGAGTTGGAGATGTCTGTGGGACTCCCAGGAGACTCTCCCTCATAGACAGGTGGACCTGTGGTGTGAGAACTCCAGGATAGATGGATGATAGATAGATAGATGATAGATAGATAGATAGATTTGATGACCGTAGTTTCTGAAACAAGAACTGGGAACCATAGTTTGTTATGAATTTTTGTGCTTCTCCTAGATTCAAGAGAGAAAATTTTAACAGCAAAGTGTTGACATTCTTGGGATATTTTAATGTTTAGACAATTTGCTTAGCCTCTCTATCCTTAGTCTCCTCATCTGTTAAAATAGGTATAATAGTGGAAACTACCTTATAGAATTCTTGTGATTAAATACTGAATGTTTCACTAGTAAGTATAAAATGTGTAGAACAGTGCCTGAGATGTAGGAAACAGTAAACAGCTGTTCCCACTCATAAGAGACAATAGGTCTAAATATTTGAAATGAAGACTGTTCTCAATATTTTATTTTCTTACTACAGGCCAAGTGTTGGGAAAGCAAACATATGGGTCCAGACAGTAGCCTCCTTAAATTGAAGGAAAAGAGGTCCATATCTGGTCCCTGTGATTAGGAGAGTCTTGCGTACCACACACACACACACACACACACCACAATTTATTAAAGTACACAAGGATGCCTCTGTCCCTCTGGATCTAAAACTGTTGAAATTACTCCAATAAGATGTCTGAAGAAAAGGATAAAAAAAGGAGCAACAATTGTCAGCATTAAACAAATATGCACTTTGATAAAGAACGTTGCCATATTATTAAAAGGATAATATTATATTTGGTATGTAACTAACAAAAGCACTATATTTCCAGAAATCAATAGATATTTTCTGGGTATAGTACAGATGATTTTGAAATTTTATTATAGAATGGAAAACATGTAAAGTGGATAAAAGGGTAATGACAAAATGAGTAATCATTTCTGAGATAAAGAGTTCAAATGAGATTAACAATATAATGGGCAATATAGTGAGAGAAGAAATTATATATAAAATTTCAATAAGTAAATATTACTTCAGTCAACTAGATTTTACAGGAACAAGAGTCATATTGGACAACAAACTTTATTTCCTTTTTTATAGTAATGGACATATAACATAAATTTTACCATCTTAACCATTTTGAGGGTACATTTCAGTGATATTAAATGCATTCATCCTGCTGTTGCAACCTTCACCACTATCCATCCCCATAACTCTTCTTACCTTGTAAAACTGAAACTCTATACCTATTAAACAATAACTCCTTATTCTCTCTTCCTCATGGCCCCTGGAAAACTCCATTACACTTTCTGTCTCTAGGATTTTGACTACTCCATGTACCTCATATAAGTAGAATCTTACACCATTTGCCTTTTTGTGACTGGCTTCTTTCACTTAGCATAAGGTCCTCAAGTTTTATTCATGATGTAGCATATTACAGAATTTCCTTACTTTTTAAGATGTAATATAGGTATATACCACACTTTGCTCATCCATTCATCAGTTGATGGACACAAGGGTTACTCCCACATTTTGGCTATTGTGAATAATGTTGCCGTGAACATGACTGTACAACTAACTCTTGAAAACTCTGCTTTCATTTCTTTTGAGTATATACCCAGGAGTAGACTTGCTGGATCATATGGTAATTTATTTTTAATTTTTTTGAGAAATCCTTATGTCGTCTCCCACAGCAGCTGTATCATTTTATAATTCCACCAACAGTGTACAAGAGTTCCAATTTCACCATATCCTTGCCAACACTTGTTATTTTCTGTTGCTATTATTGTTTTTTAATAGTAGCCATCCTCATAGGTGTGAGGTGGTGTCTCAGTTTTGCTTTGCATTTTCCTAGAAATTAGTGATGTGGAGCATCTTTTCATGTGCTTACTAGCTATTCATATATGTTCTTTGGGAAAACGTCTATTCAAGTCCTTTCGTAATTTTTGAATCAGCTTGCTTTTTGTTGTTGTTAAATTTTAGGAGTTCTCTTTATATTCTGGATAATAATCCCTTATCAGGTATACGATTTGCAAATATTTTCTCCCATTCTGTACGTCGCATTTTTTTCCTTGCCTAATTGCTCTAAAACTTCCAGTGAAAGTGGGCATCCTTGCCTTGTTTCTGGTCTCAGAGGAAAAGCTTTCAGTCTTTTCCCATTGAGTATAATGTCTGCTGTGGTTTATTTATATTTGACTTTTATTGTGTTGAAGCTGTTTCCTTCTATTCCTAGTGTGTTCCGTGGTTTTATCATGAAAAAGTGTTGTATTTTGTCAAATGCATCAGTTGAGATGGTTATGTGGATTTTTCCCCTCATTGTGTTGATGTCAAATATGACACTGATCAATTTTCATATGCTGGACCATCCTTGCATTTCAGGGATAAATCTCTCTTGGTCATAGTGCATAATCCTTTAATATGGTGCTGAATTCTGTTTGCTAGTATTTTGTTGAGAATTTTTGCATCAGTGTTCAGAGATATTGGTATGTAGTTTTCTTGTATTATCTATGTCTAGATTGGTATCAGGGTTACTCTAGCCTCATAGAATAAGTTAAGAAGTATTCTCTCTTAAATTTTTTGGAAGAGTTGGAGCAGGAATAATGTTAATTCTGTAATTTTTGGTGGAATTCCTTAATGAATCCATCAGGTCCAGGACTTTTCTTCATTGGGAGATTTTTTGATTATTGACTCAATCTCCTAACCATAATAGCTACATAAAGATTCTTCTATTTCTTCATAATGTAGTCTTGGTTAGGTTTTGTGTTTCTAGGAGTTTGTCCATTTCATCTAGGCTATCCAATTTTTTGACATGCAATTGTTCATAGTACTCTCTTATGATCCTTTTTATCTCTATAGAATCAGCAATAATGTCCCCACTTTCATTTCTGATATTAGTAACTTCAGTTTTCTCTTTTTTTTCTTAGTCCATTTAGCTGAAGATTTGTCAATTTTCTTAGTCTTTTCAAAGAACCAACTTTTGGTTTCACTGACATTCTCTATTGTTTTCTATTCTCTATTTCATTTATCTCTGCTTTAATCTTTATGGTTTCCTTCCTTCTGCTTGCTTTGGGTTTAGTTCATTCTTTTTCTAATTCCTTAAGTTATAAAGTTAGGTTGTTGATTTGAGATCCTTCCTGTTTTTTAATGTAAGCATTTATAACTATGAATTTCCCCCTTAGCACTGCTTTCTCTATGTCTCATAAGTTTCAACGTATTGCATTTTTGTTTTCACTCAACTGAGTATTTCCTAATTTTCTTTGTGGTTTCTTTGAGTCATTGGTTATTTGGAAAATGTACTGTTTCATTTAACCTTATCTCATAGTGGTCAGAGAGATACTTTGTTGATATCTATCTTCTAAAATCTATTGAGACTTAATGTATGACCTAACATATAGTCTATCCTGGAAAATGTTCCATGTGCACTTGAGAAGAATGTGTATGCTGTTGTTGGGTGGAGTGTTCGGTATACGTCTGTTGGATGTAGTTGGTGCATTGTGCTGCTTAAGCCTTCTATTTCCTTACTTAACTCCTGTCTGGTTGTTTTATCCAATATTGAGAGTGGGGCATTGAAGTCTCCAGTTATCATTGTAGATCTATTTCTCCCTTCAATTCTGTAAGTTTTTGCTTCATATATTTTGATCATCTGCCATTAGGTGTGAAAAGTTTTTACAGGCACACCTCAGAAACACTGCAGCTTAGGTTCCAGACCACCACAATAAAGCAAACATCACAATAAAGTGAGTTTAGTGTATTTTTTGCTTTCCTAGTGTATATAAAAGTTATATTTATACTATATTATGGTCCATTTTGTGTATGATAGCATTATGTTTTTTTAAAAAGTACATACCTAGGGGCGCCTGGTTAGCTATTGGTTAAGCATCTGACTTCAGCTCAGGTCATGGTCTCACGGTTTGTGAGTTTGAGCCCTGCGTGGGGCTCTGTGCTGACAGCTCAGAGCCTGGAGCCTGTTTCAGATTCTGTGTCTCCCTCTCTCTCTGCCCCTCCCCTGCTCTTGCTCTGTCTCTGTCTCTCAAAAATAAATGTTTAAAATTTTTTTTTAATTTTTTAAATGTACATACCTTAATTTAAAAAATAACTGATTGCTCAGGCGCCTGGGTGGCTTAGTCGGTTGGGCATCTGACTTCAGCTCAGGTCATGATTTCACAGTCTGTGAGTTTGAGCCCTGCGTCGGGCTCTGTGCTGACAGCTCAGAGCCTGGAACCTGTTTCAGATTCTGTGTCTCTCTGTCTCTCTGCCCCTCCCCTGCTCATGCTCTGTCTCTCTCTGCCTCAAAAATAAATAAAAACATTTTTTAAAAATTAAAAAAAATAACTTATTGCTAAAAATGCTACCTATCATCTGAACTTTCATCAAATCATAATCCCTGATCATAGATCACCATAACAAATATAATACTAATGAAAAAAAGCTTGAAATATTGTGGGAAACAGCAAAATGTGACACAAAGACATGAAATGAACAAATGTTGGAAAAAATATCACTGCAGTGTTACCACAAACGTTCAGTCTATAAAAATACAGTATCTGAGAAGTGCAGGAGAGCAAAGCATATCTTCTTACCATATTAAATCATTTGCTAACGTGTAATGGTTTTCTTTGCCTCTTGTAAACTTTTTTTATTCAAATACTATATTACCTGATATTAGTATAGCCACTCCTGCTCTATTTTGGTTGCCATGGCATGGAATCTTTCCATCCTTCCATTTTCAAAGTTTGTGCCTTTGGGTCTCAAGTGAGTCTCTTGTAGATATCAGACAGTTGAGCCATTTACCAAGCTCTGCTCCTTTTGACTGGAGAGTTTCATCTATTTACATTTAAAGTAATTACTGCTAATGAGACTTATTTAAGTCATTGTGCTATTTGTTTTCTACATGGCTTCTGCCTTTTTGGTCCCTCATTTTCTGCATTACTAGCTTCTTTTGCGTTTAGTTGATTTTTGTTGGTGAAACATTTAGATTTCTTTTTCATTTCCTTTTGTGTATATTCTAAAGCTATTTTCTTTGTGGTTACCATGGGGAGTACATTTAACATCCTAAAGTTATAACACTCTAATTTGTATTTATACCAGCTCAATTTCAATAACATACAAAAACTCTGCTCCTTTACAGCTGTCCCTATCCCTTTTGGTTGTTGATATCACAGGATTGCATTTTTAAAGATTTTTTAAATGTTTGTTTGTTTTTAAGAGAGAGAGAGAGAGCACAAGCATGGGAGGGGCAGAGAGAGAGGGAGAAACAGAATCCAAAGCAGGCTCCAGGCTCTGAGCTGTCAGCACAGAGTCCAACGTGGGGCTTGAACCCACGAGCCGAGAGATCATGACCTGAGCTGAAACCAGACACTTACCTGACTGAGCCACCCAGGTGCCCAAAATTTCATGTTTAAACATTAAGTGTCCAAAAACATAAAGTAATAAATGCATTAGTACCCCAAATTATGTAAAAAACAAGGTTTGGAGTTACAAACCAAAGTTATAGTAATACAGGCTTTACATTAATAAGTCTTTTCTTTAAATGCATTAGTGTTTAGGGGTGCCTGGGTGGCTCAGTCAGTTAAGTCTCCATTTGTGAGATTGAGCCCTGCATCAGGCTCTGTGCTGGGCATAGAGATTACTTAAGATTTTCTCTCTTCCTCTCCCTCTGCCCCTCCCCTGTGTGTGCACGAGTGCACGTTCTGTCTGTCTCTGTCTCTCTATCTCTCTCTCAAAAATAAATAAATAAATAAACAAATAAATAAATGCATTAGTGTTCTAAACCAGGTAGAAAACTAACAAAAAATACAATTACAAACCATTGTGACAATAATACTAGTGCTTATAATTGCCTATCTATTTGTATTTACTGAGATCTTTTATTTCTTCATACAACTTTAAATTACTGTTTACTGGGGCGCCTGGGTAGCTCAGTCGGTTGAGCGTCTGACTTTGGCTCAGGTCATGATCTCGCGGTGTGTGAATTCGAGCCCCACATCAGGCTCTGTGCTGACAGCTCGAAGCCCGGAGCCTGCTTCAGATTCTGTGTCTCCCTCTCTCTCTGCCCCTCCCCTGCTCATGCTCTGTCTCTCTCTGTCTCAAAAATAAATAAAAACATTTTTAAAAAATTACTGTTTACTGTGTTTTTTCTTCTCACCTTGCAGGACTCTACCTGTCTTTCAGGACAGGTCTAGTGGCCACCAACACCCTCAGCTTTTGTTTATTTGAGAATGTCTTAATTTCTCCCTCACTTTTGAAGGACAGTTTTGCAAATATAGGATTCTTGATTGACAGTTTTTTTCTTTTAGCACTTTGGGATTATTTTTAAGTTTTTATTCATTTAAGCAATCTCTATACCCAAGGTGGGCCTTGAACTCATGACCGCAAGATCAACAGTCACCTGCTCCTCCAACTGAGCCAGACAAGTACCCCTCTTTTAGCACTTTGAATATATTGGCCACTCTCTTCTGGCCTCCAAATTTTATGCAAAATATGCTGATAATCTTTTGACAATCTTTGAATATAATGATTCACTTATTTCTTGCTGCTTTCAAGACTCTCTTTTTTTAAAGACTTATTTATTTATTTATGTAATCGCTACACCCAACATGGGGCTCAAACTCACAATCCCAAAATCAAGAGCTGCATGCTGTACCAACTGAGCCAGCCAAGTGTCCCAAGACTCTCGGTTTTTTGAATGTTTGATTATAATTTGCCTTGGTGTGGGTCTCCTTGAATTCATTTTACTTGGATTCATTGAGTTTCTTGGACATTTATATTCATGTCTTTCATCAAATGTCTTTCATCAAATTTTTTAGCCATTATTTCTTCAAAAACTCTGACCCTTTCTCTCTCTCTACTCCTTCTAGGATTCTTAGGACACATATGTTTGTCCACCTGATTGTATCACAGATCCCTGAGATTCTGCTCACTTTTCTTTCATGTTTTTCTTTCTGTTTCTTAGCCTCAATAATTTCCATTGTCCTGTCTTCAAGTTGGCTGATTCTTTCTCCTGCAGGCTCACACTTCCTTTAAATCCCTCTAGTGAATTTTTCATCTCAGTTAGTGTACGTTTCATTTCCAGAATTTCTTTCAGATTTCTTTTAGGTTTTCTATCTCTCCTTCTTTTTTTTTTTTCTATGTTTATTTAATTATTTTGAGAGAGAAAGAGAGAGCACAAGTAGGGGAGGGGCAGAGAGAGAGAATCCCAAGCAGGCTCCACACTGTCAGCACAGAGCCCAACACAGGGCCCTATCCCATGAACCATGAGATCATGACCTGGGCCAGAATCAAGAGCTGGACACTCAACTGACTGAGTCACCCAGGAATCCCTAGGTTTTCTATTTCTTTATCAATATTTCATTTGTTCATACACCATGTTCTTGATTTTCTCCACACAGTTTTTTTAGTTCTTTGAGCATCTTTAAGACAGTTGTTTTAATTTTTTTTTTAGTTTATTTATTTTTGAGAGAGAGAGAGAGACAAAGTGTGAGTGGGGGAGGGTCAGAGAGAGAGGGAGTTGCAGAATCTGAAGCAGGCTCTAGGCTCTGAGCTGTCAGCACAGAGCCTGATGCAGGGCTTGAACTCACAAACAGTGATATCAGACCTGAGCTGAAGTCAGATGCTTAACCAACTGAGCCACCCAGGTGCCCCTTTAAGACAGTTGTTTGAAAGTCTTTGTCTAGTAGGTCTGCCATTAGGTCTTTTTTAGGGACCATTTCTGGTGGTTTATTTTTCTTCCTTTTTTAAAAAAAATGTTTATTTATTTAGAAAGAGTATGTGTGTGAGTAGGGGAGGGGCAGGGAGAGAGGGAGAGAGAGAATCCCAAGCAGGCTCTGAGCTGTCAGCACACAGAGCTGGATGTAGGGCTTGAGCTCACAGACCCTGAGATCATGACCTGAGCTGAAATCAAGAGTCAGACGCTTAACTGACTGAGCCACCCAGGCGCCCCTTTCCTTCCTTTGAATGGGCCACTTTGCTGTTTCTTTGTATGCTTTGGAACTTTTTGCTGAACACAACAAATTTGTATCTAAAATTATGGTAACTCAGGAAATCATTTTCTCCCCCTCCCTAGGTTTGCTCAATCTTATTATTATTATTTTTTTTTAATTTACTGTGAGTTTTGTTTGTTTGGTCATTTTAGACCATTTCTGTGCTGAGGGTCAGAATAAGGTGTAAGCTTAATATCTTTGGTCTTTCTGGACCTTTTCCTGGGCAAGTGTGGCCACTTTCTAATTTTCTCTGTATATGCAGTTGCTTTTCAATGTTCTAATCTTACATATCTGTCTCTCAAAAGGGAAAAAGCAAAAATAAAGGAGGAAAAAGAGACCCTGACCCTTTAAATCTCCTGCAAATCACTTCAGCAGAAATGTGTTTTTCAACAAGGGGGGATCAGGGTGGTGCGACAATGGCCACACATCTCTTTGCACCTCTTTGATCAGAAGCAACTATCAGTGATCAGAGCACAGATCCCGTATATTTGGAAGACAGAATCATAGTTGCACACCCTATCTCCCATGTACTATGTGCAAGTTGCTCCAGGAATACTTACACAGCTGTCTGCTATGTGACTGAGGGGGAGGGGATGGTGTTATTGTACTAATAGCTAAGAATGACCAAAATTAGCCATAATTTACCATCCTAAGTTTTCCCCAGAAGTTGCAAGCCTTCAAAGACTCTAGCGTTCCAAAACAGTTACATCAGAGAGATTCTGCCAGTGCAATTGTCCTCTCGGTGGGGAGACAGATTCCTGGTGACTCCTTTTTTGCCATCTTCTCAGAGTCCTCAAGCTAGTATTATATATATTGGAAAATACCAGAAGAAAATATGGAAGTCAAAAATAATTATCACAAGGGGTGACTGGCTGGCTCAGTCAATAGAGCATGTGATACTGGATCTCAGGATTGTGAGTTCCAGCCTCATGTTGGGTGTAGATATTACTTAAAAATAAAATGTTTAAAAAATAATTATCTACAAATAAAAAGCTTATGCACAGCAAAAGAAACAAACAAAAAGACAACCTACTAAACGGGAGAAGATATTTGCAAATGACAGATCTGATACGGGATTAGTACCCAAAATATATAAAGAATTTATACAAATCAACAGCAGAAAAACAAATAATCCAATTTTAAAAAATGGGCAGAGGACATGAACGGACATTTTTTTCTAAGAAAGCATATAGATGTTCAACAGACACATGAAAATATGCTCAGCATCACTCATCATCAGGGAAATGCAAATCAAAACCACAGCGAGGTATCACCTCACACCTGTCAGAATGGCTAAAATAAAAAACACTAGAAACAACAAGTGTTGGCAAGAAGGTGGAGAAAAAGGAACCCTTGTGCACTGTTGGTGGGAAGTAATTCCACTACTGGATCTTTACACAAAGAATACAAAAGTACTAATTCAAAAATACATATTAACCTCCATGTTTATTGCAACATTATTTACAATAGCCAAATTTTGGAAGCAACCCAAGTGTCCATTGACAGATGAATGGATAAAGAAGATGTGGTATGCATATACAATAGAATATTACTCAGTCATAGAAAAAAACAAAATCTTGCCATTTGTAACAACATAGATGGTCTAGAGGGTATAGTGCTAAGTGAAATAAGTCAGTCAGAGAAAGACAAATGGCATATGATTTTACTCATATGTGGAATTTAAGAAACAAAACAAACGAACAAAGGAAAAAGAGACAAACCAACAAACTCGAGGGGAGGTGGGTTGGGGGATGGGTGAAATAAGTGAAGGAGATTAATAGTACACTTACCATGATAAGCACTGAACAATGTACAGATTTGTTGAATCACTATATTGTACACCTGACGCTAATTCAACACTGTATGTTAATTATACTGAAAATTAAAAATGTTTTAAATATTTTTTTAAATGAAACTTTTAGAATTTTAACAGAAGTTTTTAAAGTTTGAGGCACCTAGATGGCTCAGTTGGTTGAGGGTCCGACTTCAGCTCAGGTCATGATCCCAGGTCTTTGTGGGTTCGAGCCCCGCATCAGGCTCTGTGCTGACTGCTTGCTCAGAGCCTGGAGCCTGCTTCAGATTCTGTGTCTCTTTCTCTCTCTGCCCCTCCTCCGCTCACACTTTGTCTCACTCTGTTTCTCAAAAATAAATGTAAAAAAAAATGATTTTAAAAATAAGTTTTTAGGGGCGCCTGGGTGGCGCAGTCGGTTAAGCGTCCAACTTCAGCCAGGTCACGATCTCGCGGTCTGCGAGTTCGAGCCCCGCGTCAGGCTCTGGGCTGATGGCTCAGAGCCTGGAGCCTGTTTCCGATTCTGTGTCTCCCTCTCTCTCTGCCCCTCCCCCGTTCATGCTGTGTCTCTCTCTGTCCCAAAAATAAACTTTGAAAAAAAAAATTTTTTTAAATAAGTTTTTAAAATTTTAAATGGTTATCACATCATTACTCCTATACATTTTTTAGAAGTATAAGAGTTTCTTCTTTTTTATTGGGATATACCTTGTATGCAATAAATTGCACAAATCTTAATTGTATAGATCTGTGAATTGTTACATATGTAATTGTTATCCAGATGAAGATATTGACATTTCTGATATCCCATAAAAGCTCCCTTATGCATGATGCCACTTAATACATTCCAAGAGATAACCACTGTTTTTTGAAATTCTATTGGCATAGAGTAGCTTTGCCTGTACTTTATGTAAAAATATAATCATACAGAGTGTAGCTTTTTGTGTCTGGATCTTTTGCTCAATTTTACAATTGTAAGATTCACCCATGTTATTGCATGCAGTTAAATCTTTTTCATTGCTGTTTAGTATCCCAGATATGACTATATCATAATTTATTAACCATTCTACTGTTGATTAACATTTGGTTTGCTTCTAATTTGGGGCTATAATGAAAAAAGCTGCTATGAATATACTACATGCATATTTTTTAGTGGACATAGGCATTCATTTCTCTTGGGCATATACCCAAGGAGCTGAGTCGTACAGTCATGAAACACGTTTGTTTAGCGTTAGTATATTCTGCTGAATAGTTTTCTAAATTTGAAGTAATTTTAAGGAAGATGTGAACATGATGAGAGGAGAAATAAAAGATTTTACGATAATTAGGTGGAATTTCTAGACATGAAAAATATAATGTGAAAAAGTCACTGGATAGCAAATTAGACACTGGAGAAGAAACATCAGTGAAGCTGAAGACACACAGTAAAAACTATTCAAAATGGAGAATAGAGAGGGGAAAAAAGAGACTGGGAAAAATAAACAGACTCAATTTCAAGTGGTTAAATTTACCTGTAATTGGAATCCTAGAAAAGTAGGAAAAGTACACAAAATTATTTTAAGAAACAATTACCAAAACCTGTACCAATATGATGAACACTATAAAGTTGTTGATCCAAAACGCTGAAAGAACTTTAAAATATTTTATATTTTCTGTGACAATTTAATTCAATCATTTTTGATAATGTGCTGACTTTCGGTCCTTAAAACCACAGCTTTGCACCTATTTTTCTGCCCTGTCATTATGAAGGTATAGTTGTCAAAGTAGGAGGATGGAACATGTTTACCAGTGTGTTAACTTCTAACTTTATCTTTTTAACGTTTATTTTTGAGACAGAGAGAGACAGAGCATGAACAGGGGAGGGGCAGAGAGAGAGGGCGACACAGAATCGGAAGCAGGCTCCAGGCTCTGAGCCATCAGCCCAGAGCCCGACGCGGGGCTCGAACTCACGGACTGAGAGACCGTGACCTGAGTTGAAGTTGGACGCTTAACCGACTGAGCCACCCAGGCACCCCTAACTTCTAACTTTTAAATATTTAGACACATAGTACGTAGGCCTCTATTTGTAATTTTTCCCAGCACTCCACAAATGCTCAGGGTCACTGTGAACCCAGCGGTCCGATCACAAGTACATTTCAGAACTAGACTAGCGCTCGCTGGGAATTAGGGGTGAGGAAGCATGATTTTATGTCAATATGTCTGGATTAGCCTCGGTGGTGGACATGTGACGCACCAACAGCAGGAAAGGCAGGCCTGGGAGAGCCCCAGAGGTGATTGTTCTGGGAAGGAGGTTGTAGTTCTTGAGGCCAGAAAATAGTCCAAGGAGGTGATTTCAGGATCAGCAAGGGATAGCTGCAGCCACAGGAGGATAAACACCATCCTCCTAGGGCTAGAGGAAAGGGAAATAGATGTCAGGGCAAAGAATCAGTTTCAGAGAGAGCACCTTGAGGACTGAAGACAGAGAGAGAAATTAAGGTAAAATCTGACAGGCTTCCCTACAGAAGCCAAAAGGGCAGGTGGTACCTGGGCTAGAGGCAGGTAGGCAGGTGTGTGCAGAGCCCAGGACCTGGACCAGCCCCGGTCATGGGCAGGAGTGGGGATGGGCTGGGTACAGAGATCTGGACTGCGAGTAAGTTGGGAGAGGGAGTGGGGTCTAATACAGAAGGGGACTTTGATTCTTTCTGTGTCAGGAGCAGCTTCTTGGCACCACATTTGGACCCCCACAGCCAAATGGCCTAGGTGGGTAGGGCCAGGGATTGAGCTTCCTGGTCCTGCAAGATGTAGGGGGAGTCTAGGGCATACTAACTGATAGCTGCTGAAAACAGTTGGCAGATGAGTTTTCCCTGGATCCTGAAGAAAGGGGTTGTCTGACATCTAATCAAGGACCAACCTGGGCTCCCTTCTTCTCCATCCTGGGTTGAGGGAGGGTCTTGGGTCAAATTCTTGAGGTTTGGAATAAGTAAGGGGATCAAGAATCCAGAAGGACTGACAGTACAAAGCAGACTGTTCTCTCTCACCCCTTGAGCTCTTTGCCTCCTGGTCTGCACCCCAGGTTCCAGTCTCTTGAGTCAACAGGGAGGAAAGAAGGTGATTCTCACACACTGTAACTCTAGACAGAGGCTTTATTTCCACGAGGTCTGACCTCCCAGAGGCAATCAAATCTCAAGTTATTTTTCCCCAGGTCAGACACAGAAGACTAAGTTAGACATTTCCCAAAGGAAACTGACTACTTTACTACAGGAAAAGTCACATTAAAAGCAAGATAGTACAAGACCATGGGGATGGACAAGGCCATAGGGAATACTGTTTTTATCTGGACAGAAATAAATTCAGCCTTAGGAGACTCAGCTGGCCCTAATGACACCAGATCATTTCTCAATGACCCAGCCTTGCATGGCCCCGAGGCTGAGCAATTCATTCCACCAGAGCAAGTAAATTCATGATGTGGGCCTTGGCCTGAGATGCTGGTCCTCAATGCATGGGATAAACCAGCCTAATCCCCAAAGAAGGAGAGAGAGCTAAACATTATTGTGGACCTACCAGTGTGCAGTTGGGGTCTCATTTGTGCTTTTGTTTAATTCCTCCAAAAAGCAAGATAGGCTAAGATTTGGCTGGTGTGAGGTCTTAGGTGACAACTTTTCCTTCCCACTCCCACCCCCACCAGGTTTCAAATAAACACTGAGGAGACTGAGCACCCCTCTGGGAAAAAGACAAAAAATAGCCATGCCCATAGTGGTAATGCAAACAAGAGTCCAGATTCAAGAAAGGGCAGGTGACAATACCCAGACCTGGTAAGGGTGTGGTAAAACAGGGACCATCACATACTGTTGAGTGTCTAATTGGTGCAGCATTTTTGAAGGCAATTTGGTGATGTAATTAAACAATTTAAGTGCACACACGGACTCCTTGACAAAGCAATTTCATTGCCAGGAATTTATTCTACAGATTTTACAAGTATGCAAAGATTTGTGAACAAGGACATTCATTTGCCTCATTTATCACAGTAAGCAAGGAAAACAAATGCCCATCAATGGTGGACCCATTGAGTAAAATAAATACTCTGCATCTATCAAAAAGAATGAGGTAGATGTACAAGAAATAATTATTATGAAAAGATATAAAGAGACGTACAAGATTATTAAATGAGAAAAGAAATTGCAGGAGAGCCTTGTAATCTTATCCTATTTGTGGGTTTTTAAAGACTATTAATTATACATATATTTGTACTGGAATAGAAAACATACAGAAAGATACACACAAGAAAAAGTGAACAGTGGCTACCACTACGGGACCTTTACTTTCTATTTCACATTTTTCTCTACCGCTTTGAATTTATTTTCAAACATGTATTACTTTTAAAATATAAAAGAGGGGTTCCCAGGTGGCTCAGCTGGTTAAGCACCCAATTCTTGATCTCGGCTCAGATCATGATCTCACTGTTCGTGAGACTGGGCCCTGTGTCAGGCTCTGCGCTGACAGCATGGAGCCTGCTTGGGATTCTCTCTCTCCCTCTCTCTCTGCCAATCCCCCGCACGTGTGCTCGCTCTCTTTCTCAAAATAAATGAATATTGAAAACTAAAATAAAATTTAAAAGAAAAAAGAAGGAAAAAGGGACCAATGAAAGGTAACTTACCAAATGTCATCATTAGAAAGCAAATTCAGAAATAAGACCTGAAGGTCAGTAAGACCTGGTGGCTGACTGGGGGACCCTTCCTGACCCAGCTGACTGGGCAACATGAACATGCTGCTCTCACTCCTAAGTTCTAACTCCTTGAGACCCAAGCACTCTTGCCGTGGGGCCTCCTGCAACATGGCTGAAGAGAGGGAGTGGCTCTCTTCCCCAACTGAAGCCAATTTCTGAGTCATCAAGGCATATAAAGGGAAAGCACTGGTGGCCAGTGACATTGGCAGGGATTTGCACCCAGTGACAGAGTCCCAGCTCAGCTGAAGCAGAAGGCGGCAATTCTGGCAGATCCCCATCCCAGCTAATAGCAGGATAGATCTCCAGCTTGGTTACCACCAAGTCTTGGCACAGGAGTCTTGGCACAGTGGAGGTGATGGCAGAATTGCAGGTATCCAGCAACAGCAAAAGGAAGCAATCATCAAGACTGAGTCAAGAATAAACCTGGGTAATATGAGCTTGGAGAATCCCAGAAAAACTTGAGGAAAATCTACCTATCTGGAATGTCTGAGCATTTTAAGAATACCCAGGGTTCATTCATTCATCTTATATACTGAGGTCTTACTGTGTTCAAGACACAGTAGCAAGCACAGGGGATACAGCAATGAATAAGGTAAACACAGAATTTATTAAGTTGAATTGGATGAAAATACAATTGCCAATATTCAACCTTTTTGGATCTACAAAAATGGCACCTTCCTATGGATCAACGTAAATACATTCTGGCAAGAGAAAAGGAAAGATGAATTTCCTAATTAATTGCTTGATTACAATTGTGAAAATAGCTATAAAGGGACAATCAGATTTAACACAATTGTGTGAGTGTGTGTGTGTGTGTGTGTGTGTGTGCGTATGTGTGCGCGCACACGTTGCTGGTCAAGAAGGGCTTCTCTATAAAGAGTTACTTTTAAAGAGGTGAGGATGAAGAGGAATTAACTTAGTGAAGGAGAGGGACGGATATCATTCCTGGCCAAGCCAGGCGCAAAGGCCTCGAAGGGAAGGAAATTGGTCTGTTCCAGGGACTGAGATGGTGAGTGAACCCACGGAGAGGGGCGGAGGCGGTAGAGGATGAGATGGGGATAACAGGATGCTGAGACGGACACGGGAGCCAGATCACGGCATAATCCAAAACACTGCAACGTCTAGAGAACATTCAGGCAACAAAGCCTGTTCATTCCCCCTTGTAACCAGCGAGCCCCGCACTCTACAGCGAGGCGGCCAATGGGAATCGAGTCCTTCCGAGGGCTTCCTTCACCCAGTGCGCCACGCGCAGGGTGGCAGTGGTGACGCAGGCGGGGGAGGCCCGGGCCTCAGCGGGAGGAGGCCAGGGAGGCCGCGTGTGCACCGGGAGCCCTCACCCCAAGGCGGCAGCCCAGCGTCCAGCAGTCCTGGCGGAAGCGGCGCACGGAGAAGCAGTAGATGAGCGGGTCCAGGCAGCTGTTGAGGCTCAGCAGCGCCAGGCTGAGGGTGTGCAGGACGTCGAGCGTGGAGGCGGCGCGGCACCCGCCGCCGTCGCTGCCCGCGGCTCCCTCCCGCCCGGCCACCCAGGGAGCCAGCAGGAGGTGGTAGGGCGCCAGGCAGAGGGCGAAGACCAGCAGGAGCCCCAGGACCATGGTCCTGGCCGCGCGCCGGTGCGGGCCGGCGGGGGCCGGGCCGGGGCCCGAGGGGGCCGCGAGCGCCCGCGCCAGGCTCACGTAGGCCGCGAGCACCAGCAGGAAGGCGGCGGCGAAGAAGGCCACGGTGGCGTAGGCTAGGCCGGCGCGCGCCCAGCCGTGCTCCAGGCAGCGAGCGGCACCGCCCGGACCCGGGCGCAGCGCGTGCGGCGCGGCCAACGAGGGCGCGGCGCAGGCCAGGCCGGCCAGCCAGGCGGCGGCGCAGGCGGCGCGCGCGGGGCCCCGGCGGCGCAGCGCGAGGCGGCCGGCCGCCCTGGGCCGGGGCCCGCGCACCGAGCCGCAGCGGCACACGCTGATGAGCGCGGCGAAGGCCACGGCCGCGTAGGTGGCCACGTAGTAGGCCGCGCCGGCCGCGCGGCAGGCGGCCTCCGGGAAGGGCCAGTGGGCCGGGCCCAGGTAGTAGGTGAGCCACAGCGGCAGCGTGAGCGTGAAGAGCACGTCGGCCAGGGCCAGGTTGAGAAGGTAGAGCCGCAGGGCCTGGCCCAGGCGCCTGCCGCTGCGGACGAACACCGCCAGGGCGGCCACGTTGGCCGGCAGCCCCAGGCCCAGAGCCAGGGCGTAGGCAGTGGGCACCACGATGAAGCGAGCAGGGTCGTCCCAGGGGCTGCAGCCGCTGACACCCGGGTCCCCAACACTGCCGTTCATCTCGGACCTTGCACCAGGGAGAGGAAGAGAGGTCACTGTGGAGGCTAGCCACAGAAGGCCTCCGTACCACCTCTCCCCCACCCCGTCTTCCTCTAACTCAGTCCCTGCTGGGAGGGGACACTAAGGAGCAGGGAAGTTCGTGTGGGAGAGGATGAGGACTGAGCTGAGCCAGCACCCCTGAGGATGGAGAACAGGGGGTGGACTCCAGAGTCCCTTGAAGTACAACGGGCTTGCTGACAAGCTGCAGGAAATGAGGAAGACACAGGAGTCTCAGATAGCTTGGAAATTTCCAACCTTGGTGACTGAGAGGGTGGAAGTGCCGCCCCTCACAGATGGAGTATGGTTCAGATATGTGGAGGCACCGGCACGTGCTTAAGCCCGAGCAAGGCTGAGCCAACAGGGAGTTCTGGAGAAACCAGAATATAGAGTCCTTCCCAGAAAAAGCGCAGTCCTCCCTCCTCCACATACTATGGACGAACAGGCTTATGCTGCAGTGACCCTGAGGACAGTCCCATGCATAGTGACCTTGGACTTGCCTTAATGAAGGTCCACTCCCCGCTTGCCTGTAGCCCGGGGGGGCAGGGCTGAAAAAAACGGTTCAAAACTCTCAGGCTTTCCAGCCTGGTTCCTTCCCCTCACCTTTTAACCACAAAGAAGTCCTGGGTCTGCTTCAAAATTTTGGCCAGCAAAGCAAAACAGAGCACAGGCCCAGGAATCGGGCAGGTTCTAGATACACACGCTAATTTGCCATGTGACCTTGGGCAAATTACTCCGCTTCACTGAGCCAATCTTTCTCTGCTGTAAAACGGAGATTAAGATACCTACCTCACAGTGTTGTTGGGAGAACTATGAGAAAACATAAGTAAAACTCTGAGCGCTGTGGCTGACACTGGGGAGACATGCCAGAACCATTAGCTCCTTTCCCTCCAGGCAGCACACAGATGAATGTGTATACCACCCACACAGGCACCCCAAGCAAACAAAACAACACAGAGACATCTGGGCGTATTCCTCTTCTCTCCCCAGGGGGGTAAGTGCAGAAGCCCATGTCCTGTTCCTATTTTTGGCACAGTCACCCCCCTAGGGTGTCCCAAAACTCAGTTCCTCCAATACCAAAATTTGTATTTCTGCCTCTGCACCCCTCAGGCTGCAATCCTTTCTGGGACCCTGAGTGGAATGTCTTCTCCCCTCCCTCTCCACTCTGTCCACTGTTGGCTCTAGCCCCCAACTGCCCCACCCGGAACCTCTCCCTGACATCCCTCCAGGTCGTTCCTCTCTTACCTCTTGCTGTTAAAGCTCCTGTAGCAATCTCTAGGGCCTTAGGGGGCCTGGCTTTAAGGAGCTGAGACAGAGCAGAATCCACTGCCACCCCCACATCTCAGACCCTCCCATCAACCCACTAATCCCAGGACGCCTCGTGAAGAATGGGCCAACAGCTGGAGGGGCTGGGGCCCACCTGTGGCAGCTATAAGCTGGGTTTGTGGGGTGCGGCCAGGGCCGCAAGGGAAGGGTCCATCTTTGAGGGCAAGGGGGCACAGAGAGGGAGATAGAAAAGTAAAAGTAAGGCCTTGCAGCTGAATGTCATGGTACTGACCTGACCAAGGTTCAGGGTGCGGTTTGAGGGGGGCACATATCCTGAAGCCTGGCTTCTCCTTGGGCCAAGGAGGCACTGCTGGAACTCAAGATACTCCTGCTGCTGTCAATCCCAACTGCTCCACACCAGCTGGCCAACCCACTCCTCCAGCACCCTGCCTTTCCCACAGCTGCTAGGTGGGCCCTACAGCCGAGCTGGGGGCCCTGTAGCTGCTAATCAGCTTACAGGCCAAGCCGTGGTAAACAGGAGCCCTCAGTCTAATGCCAGCTGTGAGAGGTTTTACTCAAAGTCCAGGCTGGAGACAGGCTGACTGTCGCATCCCGGAAGGAGTAGAGATGGTAAGAGGCCAGGATCCTAGGGGCTCCAGGTCCTATGTTTATGGCCTTCAAAATGTTCATGCAGAGGGGGAATTCTGGAAACAAGGCAGATTTAATCACATTGGGCAGATCATCTCCTCTACCCTGTTGAAGGGAGCAGGGGTGCTATGCCTGCCCACTTTCAACTTGGACAGCCGGTGCAGTGCAAAGTGTGGGTTCTGGAGTTCATCAGGCCCTAATGAATCTCAGATCTGACACATGGGCACTTAAGCTTTCTGACCACATCTTCCCATCTATAGAACAAACTAATAGCAAATGCTATTTAATGATAGCATTTACTGAGCACTTATTATGTGCCAGGCACTACTGTAAGCACTTTCTCACTAAATCCTCACAGCAACTCTATGAAGTATTTACCATTATTACCCATATTTTGCAAAGAAGCTCTTCCCTTTCTTTGCTGACCAGGGTGGGTAAATCTTAACTAGTCTAAGTCCATCATAGGAATTCCTTTCTCCTTACGAATGGGTGGTCTAGGTATAGAGATGGGACTAATTCTGGCCAATGGGATGTGAGGGGAAATCTGGGGGTCTTCCAAGAGAGCTTTCCTCTCCCTTTTCACCTTTGGATGTTATGTGCAAATGTGCCGTCTGGAGCTGCTGCAACTATTTTGCAATGCTGAGGGCAGGAGCCAATAAATTGAAAGCAGCAGAGCAGAAAGTTGAAAGAACATCAGTCTTTGAGGTCATTGCAAAGCAGCCAAATTACCCAACACAGAAACTGAAAGTATGTTATCGCTGGACCTCTGTCAAAGAAAAGGATTTCTGATTGTTTCGACATTCTATGTAGTGAATGTATACTACTGCTTTAAAAAAAATTTTTTTTTAACATTTATTGATTATTGAGAGACAGAGACAGAGCATGAGCACGGGAGGGGCAAAGAAGGGGGAGACACAGATTCTGAGGCAGGCTCCAGGCTCTGAGCTGTTAGCACAGAGCCTGACGTGGGGTTTGAACTCACAAACCACGAGATCATGACCTGAGCCAAAGTCGGACATTAACCGACTAAGCCACCCAGGTGCCCTAATATACTACTCCATTTTTTACGTCTATTTACATATACTACTTTTAGATGTACCAGTGTGTATCATACACACACACACACACACACACAATATATATAGATTGCATCACTGTGCTTTCAGACACAAGAGGAAAAGACCTAAGGGTGCCAACTTGCTTGAGGTTCCCAGTTAGTCAGTGTCAGGGCAGAAATTACCATTGTGTAGTAAAGATGAAATGGACTAATGTACACAGACAACTTTCATTCCTATGGGCTCCCAAAAGCCATTGTCCCTACCCCCAAAGTAATCTGTCGGCTGGTGGCTATGGCACTTGCATAAATAAGCTCTTTTCCTCTCTTCCATTATGGGAGGCATATCACTTTCCAAAAGGCCCCCACTGAGGTGAAGACAGTTGGTGATGTGATAGTAGGGACTCTAACGTGGCCACTTTCCCTCAGTAATTGTCCATACACACACACCCCCTTCTGATTCCCTGGGACCTCTGGGATTCATCCCCGGCTTCCAGCATTGCTTTACCATGCAGCATCCCTTGAGTTGGCTGTCCTCTGCTTCCATGTAGCTATCCAAGGAGCACTGCACTAAGTACCTACCTCGCCACCAAAGGCTGCAGTTTCAGATCCTGTACAACAACGATCCAATGCCCATCTTTGTTGGCTCCGCAGATCTAAAGTGCACAAAGTAAAAGAATGGGAGGGGATATCTTACGTGCCTGGGAAGCACACAGGCAGAGGCAGGTACTTAGACTCTGCCATAGCCAAGGTGTAAATTTTAAGTATGTAATACCAATGCTTTAAATGTGCGGGTCTTTTGAAGCAGCACCCTCACTTCGAGGGAAAGACAGTAAGTATGCAAAGGTGATTTACTGTGAAGTTTACAATAGCAAAAAACTAGGGACAATCTAAATGTTCCTTAGCGGGGCCTTGGATAAATATATTACAGTACATCCTCACAACGAAATACTATATAGCCATTAACATCAATGAGGTAAAACGCACACGGAATGAATGGTGTTACAGTATGTTAGTTTTAAGAGACATTTAATAAAGTAATTTATAATCGCCTCATTTTCATTAAAAACATCTGTACAAAGGCATAGTAAGAGTTGAGGTACAGTTATTAAAAAGGAGTGGATAGTGGTTATTTTTGGTGCATTAAATTTTGAGGTGATTTAAATTGCTTTTCTGTTTTCTATTTCCACATTACATGAGGAATGACAGTATGTGCAACACGTGCTCCTCAAAAAAGAGCAGTGAATGTCTCAGAGAGAAAGCAGGGTCAGGTAGAGAAGATGTCTGCTTCGACACTGAACAGCCCTGGATGCACTGGAAAGAAGGTGGCAGACTCGGCGTTCCACCATGCTCCTGCCGTGATAGTGATGTGGCATGAAGAGAAAAAAGGACTCCCAGGACTCCTTGAACGCACTTGCAAGAGTCTTCTTCCTAGTGGGTCTGACCACCTTCTTAGTTTGGACTCAGAGCTGTCAGATATCCAGCAGCAGCAGGAGCCCCAGGCAGATGACTGCTGGGATGTAGGTGTTCAGTGACTCTTTCAGAGATGCCAGAGTGAAGATGGCTCCTGGAATGGAAAGTGAGGTCCCTGAGGCCCCCTGCCCCTCTCCAGCTGAAGCCTTCCCATTCACCTCCCAACCACACCCACACAGAGCCTGAGCTAGCTGCTCTCATCTCTCTGGCCTCCCAAACAGAACCAGGAATCAGAAGCCTCTTAAACTAATGTAGCCCCTCTCAGAGGGTGAGAAAGAAACAGGAGCAATCTAGCCAAATAGCGTAGGGAGGTAGGTAGGTGGGCATCTGGGAACAACTTCTAATCCTTCTCCTTTCTTAATCCTACCGGAGGGAAGGTGGAGGTATGGGAAAGATCCGAAAATGAGGGAAGCCTCAGAGATGGAAAGCAAGTCCGGGGGGGAGGGGTGGCAGTGGTGGCAGCAATGGTGACACAAGGCCAGGGGATCCAGAAGAGTCTGAAGTCGTCTGATCTTTGAAGCAGCAGCTGTCTTGGTACATCAGCAGGTCCTGTGGGCAGAGCTGCTACGAGGGGGTGCTCTACAACTGCCTGTCACAGGGAAATTCTCTGCTTTTCTGGGGGCCCTGGCTTCCTTGCTCTCTATTCCCACCTGCCAGACACATAACCCCACTGGCAGCTGCAACTCCATCCCCTCCTCTCTAGGGTAGGGCTTAGGAGAGAGCAGTAGGGACTTTGAGATTATATACATCCATACAATGGGAATACCCTGCAGCCAGCTGAACTGATGAGGTAGGAAGTATGTCTGACAAAGAATCACGTTCTAGTATATTAAGTTTTAGAAGCACCTGTCCTAGTCCAAAGGCCATGGAAAATAGAGTACAGCAGGGAGGGCTCATGGTTCTAGAAAAAAAGGAAAGGAGGCAACAGTAAAGGGAACAGCCAGATCTTCCATGATCCTCTGCCAGAAGCCCCGATTTCCCCAGCCCAGTTGCACCCCCTTACCCATCATGAGCAGGGTCAAAAGCAAGTTACTGATCTCTTGCAGCATCGGTGGGCCCAGGACCAGCAGCAGCCCAGCCAGCAGTTCCAGCCAGCCCACAGCCTCTTGATAGCCCATGGGATCTGGCTGATAGCCGAACACCTTCAACGGGAACACCTCAGCAAACTGCACAAACAGGGCTTTCTAGGGGCAGCAGGGAATGTCTGTCAGCCACACTCAACAAGGATCCACTGCCTGGGCACTCCACAGGGACATTCTGGGCCTGCGCCCTCAACCCCTCCCCCACCCCCCCCCCCAACAAAGGAGTTACTACTATTCTAGGTCAGGTCCAGGGTTGAGGTCAGTCTGGAGAGGGGAGGGCCTCCCTGGGGAGGGGCGGGGGGAGCTGAGCTTTACCCTCCAAGAAGGGCTGGATGGTGTGGTGCAGAGATGGACTGATTTTCTCAACAGACTCTCACCAGATTACAACCCAGCCCCAAATTCCAAGACCAGGAAGCTAGGCTTGCCAACTTTAGGAATGTCACAGCTTCTCTTTCTTTCTGCCTGACCTGCTTTCCCCTGAGGGTGAAATTTCCCTATGCTGGGAATATTGGGAGGTGGGGGTGAGGATGGAAGGGTAGACGGTTGCTCATTCAACGGATTCCACTATGAATATGGTATGCTGGGCCTGGATCCCATTGCAGTCGACACAAGAGTAGTTAAGGAGGCTCAAAGAGACTCATTGTGCTGAGTTAGGCTCCGTGACAACTTCAGCCTCAGGCTGACTACCTTTTCCTGCATCGCACCCCACCCCCACTTTAGCTCTACCTCCCCTACTGTCAGCAGCAAGGAAGAAACTCTAAGCGGCTGGCTCTGGGGAGGTATGTACTTCCGCAAACAATCCACCACCCTAAACCAGGGAGGAAGGGCAGAACCCAGGCCTGGGAGACGGAGGCTGGCAGGGGTCTCCAAGTCAGGCTTATTTGAAGGGCTGGGGAATTGGTGAGCATAAGGGCACGAAAGCTTTCCCGAGTCTGGACCTAGCCGGAAGGTGGAAGAACTTGTAGACTTCCCTCTCAAGCTGCCCGGGAAGGGTTCTCTGGATTCTGAGTTAGGGGAGCGTCTAGATTGACTCCTGCTTCCTGACCTGCCGTGTAACCTTTAGCAGACACACTTCACCTTCAGGGCGAGTTTCCTAGCCCACCAAGCGGTAATTCATAAACCCATCCTCATGAACCTCCCAAGAACGCAAACAGGAGAAGGAGGAGAAAGGGGCAGGGAGGGTTCTGGGTCCCCCTTCCATTCCATCTTCTTCCGCCCAGGGTCCCGGCGCATTCCTCCTCCAGCCCTAGGTTTGCCCGGGGCCCCCAGTGCTCAGCTGGAAGATGTGCCCCTTCCGTCTAGGCAAGAGCCAGAGGACTCGGAGGAGCACCCCGGGAGAGCGCCTACGTCTCAGTCTAGCACTGTCTCGCCGGAAAGCAGGTGGGTCCGCGGGGCACCGGCGCGGGCAGGCGGGCCGGTCGCCGCGGGGGGGGGGGGGGGGGGGGTGGTAACGGCCGCGTCCGCAGTACCCGCCGCCGCGTGGCCGCCCACATCCCGCTGCTCACCATCTGCTCGGACGCTGGAGCCGAGATCTGCCCCGAGAGCTTGGCCGCCCCCGTGAGCGCGAAGAAGCCACCCAGCAGGACGCGCAGAGCGGCGAGCCCGAGCGCCATGGCCGCGCAGGTCCTCCGGGAGGGAAGGAGAGGGAAAGGAAAGGAAGGGGAGGAGAGGAGAGGCCCCGCCGAAACCCTCCCCCTGCCGCCCGCTCGGTTCCTCCCTCCCCAGGGCCACCAGAAGACCGGCGCCAGAACCTCCCGCTCCCCGCCCCCCACCCCGAGGCTGTTGCCACCCTCTTTTCTGGCCCCCACCTGTTGCGAGGGGAGACGGCCTTCGGGAGGGGCATCCCCATCTCTCAGATGGGGGCACTGAAGCCCAGTGGCTCAACTGACCGCACGAGCCCCTTTGAATTCAAGGGGCGTCTCTTGTCTCCCAACCAGTATGACTGAGTAGAGTCAGACTCCAGGAGTAACCATCTACACGTGCCTCGCAGAAGACCGGGGTTTCCTTCCAGCCTGAGCCACCCCAGCTTTGGGATCTGAGCTGCCACCTAACCTCCTCGGGCCTCACTATTTGCATCTGTAAAAGCGATTAGGCCTGTTCTCCTTAGGAACAGGCCTAGCACAATGTCTGGCACCTGTAAGAGCTCAAACGTTATTTGTAAATTAGTAAATTATGAAATCATTAATAATAAGTCGGTAGCAAGTAATTATAAATTGTTTTCTTTGTGTAAAATATATTTTTCCTCCAATTCCTCTCAGTTGAAATTAAAATATGAAAAGTGTTTGAAAATTCAGACACTTGCAGCATAGGTAAGAGAGACTTCCACTAACAAAACCCTACAGGCCACTCGTGGTCCATCTGCTATAACCTGGAAATCAGTCTAGACCTTGATGGACAAACTGTGGGCCAAATTTAGTCAGCGGGTTTTTTCCACTGGTTCCCCCTTCTTCCTCCCCAGCTAACAATGTTTTATATTTTTTAATGATAAAAAAAATTTTAAGGCAGCTTTCATGACACATGAAAATTATATGAAATTCTTAGTTCAATGTTCATAAAGTTTTATTGAAACACAGCCACACTCATTTGTCTGTGTATTGCCTACAGCTGCTTTTGTGCTGCAAACCCAAAATTGACTAGTTGCCACCACATGGCCTGCAAAACCTAAAGTATTCACTATCTGGCCTTTTATGGGAAAAGTTTGCCAAGCCCTGGTCTAGAGCGCCACAGAAACCCCTACTCTCCTGCAGCTTCTATTTCTGATCAGCCAAGCTGCTTAGATCTTTGTTTTCTACGTACCCACAACCTGCTGGGGTGGGTGGCTGCCTGGCTGAAGACTGCAATGTCCCATGTGCTTCTAAAGGCCAAGCAGATTAACATCCAGGTGTGCTGATACATTACAAACAGGCTTTTTGTGACCATTTTTGTCCCTAATCCAGATGATCCAATCAATCAAATAGCTAAATTCTCTGCCTTGGACTATTAAAATTATAATATGTAACTAGGTATAAATGCACAATTATTCCTCAACAAAAAGAAAAATTATTAAAACATATAATCACTGAAAACACATATCCACATTAGGAAATTATATTTTAGGATATTTATACAAAATTTAACACAAAATTATAGACTTTGATCATTAGCAATACCCATCTTACTATTCTTTCTCCTTTACTAATTTTTCTATCCTTGGAATTAAAGATGTGACTGCAAGTCTTAGAGCAGGACCAGAAACCAACAGATTTCTTTGTCTTGACTCAGTCAAAGCGGAAAATGTAGCATCACATAAATAAACAGTTGAAAAGGGCAATAAAAACTTCATTGCCTTTTCATGGAGTTCTGGGTAATTTGTCTTTGCATTTATCCAAAACTGAGTCACAGACATTGATTTAAATGCTGACTGTAATTCCAAATCTGAAGATAGCTGTACTAGTTTTTCTTCTTCGAAGTCCATGAGATTACTATCTTTGGGATTCATAAAAGGATTAATTATCCACAAATTTCCTGAACGCAAGTCTTCTTCTGGTGGGTAACAGTCATTGAACATTTGACAAAGTCCTTCCAGGTGCTCAAAAATAATGCTTGCAATGCTTCTCATATTTAAGTCTGATGAGTTTACGAATTCGGAAAATGAAGGGAACATGTCATAATCATTCTCTTGTGTGCGCTTCAACCACATTTTTAACTTTTCCTTAAGTATATCCATTTTATTATACAAATTGAAGAGAGTAGTCATAGTTCCTCGGAGACTTAAGTTGAGTTCATTTATAAGTGAAAAAATATCTGATAAATAGGCCAGCTTTGCAACCCATTCTTCATCAAGAAAATACTTGGCCAAATCTGAATGCTTCTGGTTTAAAAAAATTTCAATTTCATGTCGTAGTTCAAATAATCTTGTTAAAATTCTCCCTCTCGAAATCCAACGTACTTCAGCATGAAGGGGTAGATTCACATGCTCAGGCCCCATTTCTTCACACAAAATCGTTAACATTCGTGAATTTGATGCATTGCTCTTTATAAAACTTAAAATTTGTGCTGACTGCAAAAGAATTTTATGTAAGCATGGAGACAACTTTTCTGCTGCTAAATGCTCACGGTGAATAAAACAGTGTGTAAATGCCACTGTATTCGTGGCGATTTCTTGAATCTTTGCCCTTAAACCAGAACACCTGCCAGTCATGCTTGCAGCCCCATCTGTACAGAGACCAACACAGTGTTTCCAATTCAGAGACTTACTATCAATATATTTATTTATTAGTTCAAATATTTCAAAACCAGTTATTTGAGAAGGCATTTCAATGCAACATAGTAATTCTTCTTTTATATCACTGCAATCATAATCAATGAAACGAATATAGCACAAAAGAAGGGTGATATTTGAGATTTCTGATGATTCATCTACCTGAAGGGCAAACCACTTTGACTTTCTGACTTTTTGAATCAGCTGATCTTCAATGTCTGCAGACAACTCATCAATCCTGTGTCCAATCGTGTTATTAGAAAGAGGAATGGTTTTCATTTTGTCTCCAGCACTTGAACCCAAAACTTCTGAACACATTTCCACTAAATACGGTTTAATTAATTCTTCGGCAATGGAGAATGGCTTCTTGCTGGCAGCAATTTGGAAAGCAATTAAATAAGAAGCTTTCACAAGTGACTTTTCAACTAGTAAACACTTTTTTAAAGAACTATTCTGACATTCCATTTCAAGAGATTTTTGTTCAAAAAAATCTACTGGTTTGTTTTCTAATTCTGAATGTTTTGTCTTCAGATGATGAGAAAGATTTGCTGGCTTCATGTTTTCAGTGGATAAGATTTCTCCACAAATGACACATTGTGGCCTTGGTGAACTTTCTTTTGATCCTGGACAGATAATAAAACCAACTTTTAAATATTCCGCATCATAAGTCTGGAAAAAACCTATTCTTTTTTTCTTTGCAGGTGGAGAATCAAGTTCCGCATCATTTTTCTCATTAGGCATAGGTAAATCTGAATGAAATATTTGAATCACTGTTATTTTTCAAGAAGAAATAAGCAATAGTCTTTATGTTTTCCCCCACACATTTAAAATATCTTTTTTTAGTATTTATATTTGTCAAAAGAATACACTAACGTTGAAACAGAAACCACAGAACTTTCATGGTGCCATTAAAAACAGAATTTCTCCTTGCCCAAAACTTGGCCACTGACTAGAGCAAAACTATAGGCTGCGGGACGTGAACTAGCAATGCTATATATATATATATTCAGCAGATTGCTGGAATTAGGGCTGAAGTCCACAGGATGCATCTAGTTAAGAATAAATTAATTTACTTTTTTAAATTTCAGAAAAAGAAAACAAATGTTTAAAAAGTTAACATTTGGTGAATCTAGCTGTAGAATATATTAATATTCATTGTGCCATATTTTCAATCATTCTGAACTTTGAAATTTCTCCAAATTAAAGTTGAAGAAAAAAAAAGGTTAATTAGTAGTTTTAATACCCAATGTATGAGGGTAAAGAGAAATGGGTGTTCTCAAACACTGATGTAATTTTTCAGTTTTGCAACACATATCAAAAAGCCTTAAAAATCTATAATAGCTTTTGAATCTGAAATTCTACTACTTAGGATTTATCCTAAAGACCTAATTAGACAAGTGAACAAAGATTCATTTACACAACTTAACTCAATACTGTTTACAATATTAAGCAACTAAAAGCGATCCAAGTGTCAATCTTAGGGGGATGGATAGGTACATACATTGGAATCTATGCATCCATTGAGAATCTCAATGTATATTTAAATTTATATTGACATGGAATATTTCTGATGAGCAATGTCAAAGGAAAAAGTTCACAACAGTACATCTTAAACAATCCAGTATTTAATCTAGAAATTTTTAACGTATAAGCACACACATACCCACACATATAGATGTCCACAGATCTTTTACTACCTTCCACATGTGAATGTATATAGAATATAAATTCATGTACACAGAGTATATCATTTTAACAGGAATATACAACAATCAAATTTACTTTGGAAGGAAAACAGGATTCTCCTTGACTCCTACTGAAAGAAATGCACCCTACATAAAAACTCAAGATTACTTGTTGACAGATTATACTTTTAAATAAACTACATATATTCTGTGTAGTAAAATTATCATTAAAAACAAAAATCAAAAAATGCTTTGGGCAGAGTAGGCTATGTAAGTAATTGAAAACATGAGGGTAGTGGCAGTTAACATGGATTGGGGCAGCAATAGTTTACAGCCTTTCCAAATACGAATTCAAGTCATTTTCCTGATCACCAACACCTCAGACACACAGTTACATTTTTAGTAAATGACAAATTAATTCACATTGTTTTTAAAAAGAAAGAAGAACTACAGTTAAATCATTAACGCTTTTAAAGAAATTTGTATCTTAATAGTTATAATAGTTTGTACATTTGAAAAACAGCAGTGCACAGAGATGTCTGTCCACATAATGCTGTGTGTGCAGATGGATTCAATTTAGTAGTTATTGGTGTTAATGACAATAATTATAAAAGGAATAAATCAGATGTTCAAAGGATGTGATGCAAGGATGAATGTTTTCCCGTTTAAGAAATGGTATATGATTTTCTTTGCCTTTCTTAAAAAAAAACAAAAACAAAACAGAGTTAACTTTCCACATAAGCAGAGCACAAGGATACATACCTGTCTGACATTCCTTGTGTTGTGTATGTGGTTTGCAAGAGGTGGCCTTGGTCTGTGTGACAGGCTTGCACAATACTGCTTTGTTCTTTAAAAGCTTGGAAGACTGGGAAGATAGAAGTTTTGCGGCATCTATCTGTGTGCTTCCCTAGTTAAAAGCAAATTCAGAAACCAAAAACATGTTTTTTAGTACCTTAACACTGACCAGAATCACTATCAATTGAAAGTTGGCACATAGTAAAAGAAATACAATTCCTGTGAAAGAGTAGTTGCAATAAAGAAGCTACTTTGGAAAATATACACTAATTCCTAAATCTTCTAATTAGTGTCAGTTCCATTCATTAATTTTTTAAAAATACTCTGCCTATAGTAAGGACAATCAACACAATAAAAACAATCTTTACTGATTAAGACAATTGGCTATTCAGAAAAATTAGATCCAACTCAGACTTTATGCAAAATATATTCCATATTGATTTAAGACCTCAACATGAAAAAAATGAAACTTTAAAATCACTGGAGAGGGAGTGGCTAGCTGGCTCAGTCAGCAGAGACTCTTGATCTCGGGGTTGTGAGTTCAAGCCCCACGTTGGGACGAGAGATAACTTAAAAATAAAATATTTTAAAAATAAATAAAACAAAACAAAAAAATAAAATAAATTAAATCACTGGAGAACTTTCAAATGACCAGAACAAAGAGGAGGTATTCTTAAAAGAAACACAAGAATTATAAACAAAATAGAAACGACTATACATTTGACTATCTTGAATTTTTTTTTTTTTTTTTAAATAAAGGTCTTTATAAAACAAAGCTGAAGAGTAAGCACCAGAGTTAGAGAATATATTTAAGGGGCACCTGGGTGGCTCAGTCTGTTAAGCATCCGACTTCAGCTCGGGTCATGATCTCAGTTTGTGGGTTTGAGCCCCACATCAGGCTCTGTGCTGACAGCTCCGAGCCTGGAGCCTGCTTCCGATTCTGTGTCTCCCTCTCTCTCTGCCCTCCCCTGCTCTCACTCTCTCTCTCTCAAAAATAAGAATAAAACATCCTAAAGGGAGAAAGAGAGAGAGAAAATGTATTTAAAAGATGTTTGCTGGAGTGCCTGGGTGGCTCAGTTGGTTAAGTGGTTAAGTGTCCGACTTCAGCTCAGGTCATGATCTCGCAGTTCATGAGTTCAAGCCCCACATCAGGCTCTACACTGGTAGCTCCGAGCCTGGAGCCTGCTTCAGATTCTGTGTCTCCCTCTCTCTCTCTGCCCCTTCCCTGCTTGCTCTCTCTCCCTCTCAAAAAATAAATAAAAATTAAAAAAATTTTTTTCATAAATAAAACATGTTTTTCACTCAACAAGTATTTACGGAATGTTTACTGTAACTCAGGCACTGTTCTAAGCCCTGGGGATACAGCAAAAAAAAAGAGAAAGAAAGTCCTGCCTTTATGGCCTTTACATCCCACAGGGAGACACAGAAGATAAACAAGTAAAGCAAATATATATTGTATAATTCCAGGTAGCGACGAGTGCTATGAAAGAAAGCAGGGTAAGGGAATGGAGGGTGATAGTGTGGAGAAAGGGTATTTTTAGAGTAAATATTTGAGCAGAGATCTTCTGAATACTCAACTCAAAAGAACAAACCACACAAAGGCCTGAAGTCAGAGGACTCCGGGCAGTGGGATTACAGATGCAAAAGCCCTGAAATGGGAGAGTCTAGCATGCTTTAGGAACATTAACAAGAACAAGGCTGAAATAAAGTAAGCAGGGGCTAGAATGAAATGTTTGAAGAGGCTGGCAGAAGCCAAATTGTATAGGATCTTGAAGGTCTTCGTTTCAAAAACAGTAAGAAATTAGGATTGTATTTTAAATATGATGGAATGCACTGCAGATTATATTTAAATTTACTTTTTAAATAAGCAATGGATGTAATAATTTTGAATTATGTAATAATACAAAAGGTATAAAAGTATTTACATGAAAAGTAAGTTTTCCACCCATCTACCCCCTGTCCAGACTCAACCTTGAATACAAGGTTCCCAGTTTTGTTTTGTTTTTGAAGTTTATTAATTTGAGAGACAGAAAGCACATGTGTGAGCAGGAGAGGCGCGGAGAGAGGCAGAGAGAGAGAGAATCCCAAGCAGGCTCCACACTGTCAGTGTGAAGCTTGATGCAGGGCTCAAACCCACACACCGTGAGATCATGACCTGAGCCAAGATCAAGAGTTGGACACTTAACTGACTGAGCTACTCAGGTGCCCTCCTAGTTTCTTACACGTCCTTCTAAAGGTGGTCTATATAATTAAATAAGTTGCTTCTGACTACAAATTGGTGGCATACTATTAGCAAGGCTCTAGCACCTTGTACTGTACCTATTAGCAAGCTATCTTAGAGGTATATTTACATAACTTTGTATAAAGCCACCCTAATAACAGCTTTATACATTGAATGTATCATAGGTAATCTGAAGAGTCTCTGCTACTGAAAACTGAATGTTAAAAACATTTGCTATTACAAACAAGGCTTTTTAAAATTACATTTATTTATTTTTGAGAGACAGAGTGAGACAGAGCGCAAGCAGAGGGACAGAGAGAGAAGGAAACACAGAATCTGAAGCAGGCTCCAGGCTCTGAGCAAGTGTTCAGCACAGAGCTTGATGTGGGGCTCGAACCCATGAACCATGAGATCATGACCTGAGCTGAAGTTGGACACTTAACTGACTGAGCCACCCAGGCGCCCCAAACAATGCTTTAATAAATACCCCTATATATAAATTAATTCTACACGTGCTAGTATATTTATAGAATAAGGTATTCTAAATTGTGGTTTGGTGGGTCAGAAGACTTTAATTATGTTGGTACAGTCACACTGCTTTCCATAGAAGCACACTGTATCATATTATATGACCTTCAGCAATGTACGTGAGCTCGTTTCCCAACACTCCAGTTAATATGGTATTTATGAAACTTTTTGTTATTTCTCAATAAATGAAAAATTATCTAACAGTAGTGTGGTTAGGTATTTTGCATGTTTAAGCATATTAGTGTTTCCTCTTCTGTGAACTATCTACTCCTATCCTGTGCCCTGTTTTCCTTTAGCTTTTAAAAAAAATTCTATAAATTTAAAAAAGAAGGGGGTGGGGGGGACACCTGGGTGGCTCAGTTGGTTAAGCACCTGACGGCACAGGTCATGATCTCACAGTTCAGGAGTTCGAGCCCCACATCAGGCTCTCTGCTGTCAGCACAGGAGCCTGCTTCAGAGTCTCTGTCTCCCTCTCTGCCTCTCCCCTGCTCACACTCTTTCTCTAAAAAATAAATAAACATTTAAAAAATGTTTTAAAAACTTCTATGCATAATTTTTTGAATGAGTAATGTAACATGTGACATAAAATTCAAAGACTTTAATATCAAACATGAAAATATACTAATTTCCCTCTTAAATTCTGCCTCAGTCGTTCAGTTCTCCTTAGAGGCAACCACTATTATCTATTCATTGGCTGCCTTTCAGGGCTTTCTATACATATGTATAGGTATGTGGTGGTGGTGGTGGTGTGTGTGTGTATGTGTGTTTAAAACACAAATGGCAGTTTGCTATACCATTTGGCCTTTTTCATTTATTGTATATGAGACTACTCTATGTCTGTACATATATAGTTAGCACATTCTTTTTAAGTGCACAGTATTCTACTGTAATGGATATAGCGTACTTATTTTAACTATAGTCCCCAAAGAGCTGCTGTATATGCTTGGGCAGGGAATTCCACTCACCAGACCACATGACTAAGTATGAGCTAGGAGAGGGGTATATTTCAGGTTCTACCCATGTAGGTCTATTTTTTTTTTTTTCTAGTTCACACAGTAACTGAGAATGAACTCACAATGGCCCTGACTATTGATCAAACAATGTGGCTGTTTTCAAGCCTTTGCTACTACAAACAATGCTGAAATCATTCCCGTACATACTTCAATTTATAAATGTGCAAAATATATCTGAAGGATAAATTCCTAAAAATGGAGTTCCTTGGTAATATGGTATTTACATTTTAAATTTTAACAAGTTTTACTAAATTGCTCTCTGTAGCAGTTTTACCAACTGCAATTGACAACATGTAAAAATGCCTTAACAGTGTTATCCATTATTTTTATTGTTGCCAATCTGATAAAGTTGGAATTTCTCTAATTTTAAAGTTGAGTATCTCTGCATATGTTTAAGAGTAATTTTTATTTCCGGGGCACCTGGGTGGCTCAGTCGGTTAAGCATCTGTCTTCGGCTCAGGTCATATCTTATGGTTCGTGAGTTCAAGTTTCACGTCAGGCTCTGTGCTGACAGCTCAGAGCCTGGAGCCTGCTTCAGATTCTGCCTCCCTCTCTCTGTCCCTCCCCCATTTGCCCTCTGTCTCTTTCTCTCTCTCAAATATAAATAAACATTAAAAAAATTTTTTTAAGAATAATTTTTATTTACTAGTCTGATGGATCAGATTTTGTTGCCCATTTTTCTACTGGGTGCTGGGTCTTTTTATTGATTTATAGAAGCTCTTTACATATGGAAAAACTGGCTTTTTATGACACGAATTGCAACCTTTTAATTTTTTTCATGTCTTCTGACTTTGAAATGTAGCTGAATTTCCATAACAACTCTTTATGGCTTCTGAGTTTTGTGACATATTTAGAAAGACTTTCTCCACTTGTTTATTAAAATTCTTTCCTGTATTCTTCCCTACTACTTTATTATTTTTTTTACATTTAAATCTTTTCTCCATGTGGACTTCATTTTGGTGGAACTTGTAAGGTAGAAATCCAATTTATTTTTTTCCATATGTATGCTCAGTTGTCACAATGCTGTTTATTGAATAAGTTTCTCCTACTGATCTGAAGTGCTATCTTTATTATTTCTAAATCTACATACATATTTAGGTCTATTTCCGGACTTCTACTGAGTTCATGGCTTCAGTATCAATTGTTTTATCTTTCTAGCTTCATAAAATTTACAGTTCTACTATAATTTTGGAAACTAGCTCTTCCTCTTCCCCCTTCTTTATTCTTCTTTTACAGAATTTCATTGAAGATTTTTAAGCAGTGGAGTGACACAATCTGATTTAAAATCATTCTGCTAACAATGTGGAGAAAAAAAATGCAAAGGGCAAGAATGCAAGCAGGAAGACAGGTAGGAGGTCACTGCAATGAATCAGAGAAAAGACGATGGTGCCTCAGACAAAGAAGGTAGCAGCAGGAATGGTAAGAAGTAAGGAACACTAGAGAGGAAGTCTGGGGTGGAATAAAAGGGTTCTGATTTAGACATATTATTTGAGATGGTCATTAATCATCTAAGTGTATATGTCAAGTAGGCAACTGGATACATGAATCTGGAGCTCAGAGGTCATGGCAAGAGAAATAAATCTGGGAATAAGCCACCATCTAGGGGGTGTTTAAAAACCACAGGACTGTACTGAATCCCCAGGAAGATTGAGAAAAAAGACAAGTATGTTGACCTAGAAGTTGAAGAAGGTATTTGAAGAAGAAAGGGAGAGCAACTGTATCAAATGTTACTGAAAGGATAGGTTAAATGAGAACTGGAAATTGACCACTGGACTTGCAAAACTAAAGGTTCATGGTGACCTTGACAAGAGCAATTTCTTCCCTCCCCCCCCCCCCGCCCGTGTTTATTTTTGAGAGAGAGACAGAGCACAGTAGGGAAGGAGCAGAAAGAGAGGGGAGACACAGAATCCGAAGAAGGCTCCAGCTCTGAGCTGTCAGCACAGAGCCCAACGCAGGTCTCCAATGCATGAACCGCAATATCATGACCTCAGCCAAAGTCTTAACCAACTGAGCCACCCAGGCACCCTGACAAGAGCAGTTTCAATGGAATGGTGCAAAGCCTGACTTAAGTGCCCTAAGGAAAGATAACAGATAAGGGAGTAAGGCAGGAAGTTGAGGCCACCCTTAGAGTTTTTCTAAAATGGAGAGTAGAGAAATAGGACAATAGCTGGAGGGCTCTGGTGTTAAAATATTTTTCATAGATATTAAGTATTACTGCATGTTTTTTGTGTCAGTGAAAATGAGTAGAAAGAGGTGGGGGCAAATCCAGAATATATAAAGAGATTCTATAAATCAATAAGGAAAAGATAATTCCACACAAAAATGGGGAAAAATTAAGAACAGGAAATGAAAAGAAAATTCAAATGTTCAAAAATACAGACATATAAGCAAAATAGCTAGTTATCAGTGATATGCAAAATAAAATAAGGTATTACTAAATAGACTGACAAAAAATGTTTAAATCTGACAACATTGAATGATAGCAAGGCTGTGGGAAATGAGTATAATCATAATCTCCTGGTAGGAATAAAAACTGAGACAGACATTTTGAAAACAAAAATGCAAATACTCTTTGAATTCAAAATTCTACTCTTCCATATCTACACCAGACAAACACCAGCACACGTGCACAAGGAGATGTATACAAAGATGTTGATTGTAGCAGAGATTGTTTTAATAGTCAAGACCTGGAAGCAACCTAATGTTCATCAACAAAGCAAGGATAAATAAAATGCATTACTTTCATACAACACTATCCAGCAGTCAATGAACTAATAAGAAATGAATTCAGTAAAGCCACAGAATACAAAATTAACAGACAGAAATCAGTTGCGTTTCTATACACTAATGAAGAACTATTAGAAAGAGAAACTTAAAAAACAATCCCACTCACAATTGCATCAAAAAGAACAAAATACCTACAAATAAATTTAACCAAAGAGATGAAAGATCTGTACTCTGAAAACTATAAGACACTGATGAAAGAAACTGAAGGAGATACAAATAAATGGAAAGCAATACCATGCTCATAGACTAGAAGAATTAATATTGTTAAAATGCCCACACTACCCAAAGGAATCTATAGATTCAATTCAATTCCCATCAAAATACCAACAACATTTCTCATAGAACTAGAACACAGAATCTTAAAATTTGTATGGAACCACAAAGACCCTGAATAGCCAAAGAAATCTTGAGAAAGAAAAACAAAACTGAAGTATCACGCGCTCCCTGATTTCAAACTACAAAGCAATAGTAACCACAATAGTATGGTACTGGCCGGAAAACAGACATGGAGATCAATGGAATAGAACAGAGAACCAAGAAATAAACCCATTCATATATGGTCAATCTATGACAAAGGAGACAAAAATATACAGTGGGTAAAAGACAATCTCTTCAATAAGGGAAAAACCCAACAACTACCTGTAAAAGAATGAAACCGGACCACTATCTTACACCACATGTTGAGTAAGAGTTGAAACTATACAACGCCTTGAAGAAAACATAGGTAATTAGCTATTTTTCATTTTTTAAATTAATTTATTTATTTTGAGAGAGACAGAGACAGCATGAGTGGGGGAGGGGCAGAGAGAGAATCCCAAGCAGGCTTCACGCTGCCAGTGCAGAGCTAACTCGGGGCTTGAATCCACAAAACTGTGAGATCATGACCTGAGCCAAAACCAAGAGTTGGACGCTTAACCCACTGAGCCACCCAGGTACCCCGGCAGTTAGCTATCTGACATAAGTATCAGCAACATTTTTTTGGACCAATCTGCTCAGGCAAGGGCAACAAAAGCTAAAATAAATAAATGGAATTACATCAAACTAAAAAACTTCTACATAGAGAACGAAATGATCAACAAAGTGAAAAGGCAATCTACTGAATGCGAGAAGATATTTGCAATTCATGCATCTGATAAGGGAATATCCAAAATATAGGAAGAACTTATACAACTTAATGTAAAAAAAATAACCCAATTAAAAAATGGGCAGAGGACTTGAATAAGCATTTTTCCAAAGAAGACATATAGATGGTCAACAGGTATATGAAAAGATGATCACATCACTAATCATCAGGGAAATGCAAATCAAAACCACAATGATTCATCACCTCAAACCTGCCAGATTAGATATTATAAAAAAGACAAAAAAATGACAAGTGTTGGCATGGATATAGAAAAAAACCCTCATGCACTGCTAGTGAGAATGTATATTGGTGCAGCCACTGTAGAAAATAGTATGAAAACAGTATGGAGTTTCCTCAAAAAGTTAAAAATAGAATTCCCATATGATCCAGCAATTCAACTTCTAGGAATGCATCCAAAGAAAACCGAAACACCAAAGTGGAGAGATACATACACCCCTATGTTCACTGCAGCATTATTTATAATAGTCAAGATACGGAAGCAACCTAGGTATTCACTGATGGATGGATAAAGAAGTATGATGCACACACGCGTGCGCACGCGTGCGCGCGCGCGCGCGCGCACACACACACACACACACACTGGAATATAACTCAGCCATAAAAAAGAATGAAATTTGCAACAACATAGATGGACCCAGAGGGTATTACGTGCACTGAAATAAGTCAAACGCAAAAGACAAACACCATATGATTTCACTTGTATGTGGAATCTAAAAAACAAAACAAATGAGCAAACAAAACAGAAACAGATTCCTAGATAGAATTTCTGGTTATCAGAGAAAGGGAGAGATTCGGGGGGGCGGGGGGGGGAAGGAGGGACAGGCAAAACAGGTGAAGGGGATTAGGAGGTACAAACTTCCAGTTATAAGAAAAATAAACCATGGGGATGTAATGTACAACACAAGGAACAAAATCAATAAAAATGTAATAACTTTGTATGGTGACAGATGGTAACTACAACTTACTGTGGGAATTATTTTACAATGTATAAAAATATCAAATCACTATGATGTACTGATGTACTCCTGAAACTAATAGGATACTGTATGTCAATTATACTTCAATTTAGGAAAAAAACCACAAGTTTTAAAAGAAAAAGAAAAAAAAAGATAGACTAAAACTAAGCAAATAAGCCCAATCTAACAATGGTTAATTCTCAATGGTGAGAACACAGTAGAGCAGGAGTTAGCAAAGTTTGGAGTGGACCAAGCCCAGCCTACCACCTGGTTTTGTAAATAAAATTTTATTGGAATGCAGCCACTTACTCATTTATGGATTGTCTATGGTTACTTCTGCACAACAGCAGAGATGAGGAGTTGCAACAGAGTCTGTATGGCAAGTTTAGTCTAAAACAATACTACCTAGGAAGTCTGCTGACTTGTGCACATTTTTTTTAAGTTTATCTTGAGAGAGTGTGTGACAGCACGGATGGGGTGAGAGGGAAAGAGAGAGAGAGAATCCCAAGCAAGGCCCACACTGTCAGCATGGAGGCTGATACAAGGCTCAACCCATGACTCATGAGATCATGACCTGAGCCGAAATCAAGAGCTGGACGCTCAACTGACTGAGCCACACAGGAGCCCTGACTTGTGCAGATTTTCTTCTTTGTCCTTTTCTATATCTCACCTTCCCCTAAAATTTAAGACTATTTAAATAACTTGAAGGAGAGCCAAACTAAAGTCTGAGAGAAACAAAGAAAAGATTCTAAAACTTTCATTTTTTTAAAAATTTAAGAGTACTACATATACTTTGTATTGACTAAACTGAAAACATTAATCAGATCTATTCTATAACACAGTTTAAATGACTGGTGAATTATAGAGGTACTCCACATAGAGAAAAAATACATAGGGCAGTCCTATTTAAATGAGGGATGTATTCTTGAAAACCCAGAATAATTCAAAACTAACTGTCCCATATATAGAAGAAAAAGGATGCATTCTCAGGATACATAAATTTGCAACCAATATAGAATATTTTTATAATATATACTAATAACATTAGTATAAAACCTAGTCTATTAATACCCTTATTAATTATACAGTTATGTGCTTAAGAAGAGAATTATTCATTCTGTTATAGCAATTTATTAATCACATAATTTTAAAATATAACTTAATGTATAATATACAATATACAAATATAAGTACAAAGTTAACTTAATGATATTGCATTAACTACTGCAGTATCCTGCCTGAAAATAATTGAGTAAAAGTTATCATTATCATCTTCTAACAACACAAATAAGGGGAGAGTTAAAAGGTATCAAATTAGGACAAGCTATCTCGCCACATCATGGGGAAGGCTGGTCTGAGTCCCTGGAAGATTTCTACTAAAGAATGAATCTGATGTGGCTGGTTTTTGCTCTCATTTTCTTTGCCTCTGGGGATTTCTTGATATGCAGACACACTGTCCATCTTTCACCTTGCCACCATGAAACAGCAATCCACATTTGGATCACTTTCTTTAATAATAGCAATTGTTGCTGGAATATGGTCAAAAGCATATGCCAGTTACTTCGCTGCTGGCTGCTGTGCTGAAGGCCCAATAAGTGCCGGGACCCTCTTCCAGCTGCCTTTGTTTTTCTAATTCTAGCAAGTCTTCCTGTATTACTCCATGGAGAACCACCCAAGCGAAATTTCAGCATCCCCTTCACCAACCTTGCACAAATTCACCTTCTTTGTCACTTTCACAGATTGTTTATCAGGCATGAGGCTGTCGTCTTCCAAGATAAAGCCTCTTTAGATTATGGTAAAGCTGAAATGTTTTGATAGCTTCGGTTAGCAGCTATAGCTTGCCTGCTCATTTTTATACTCTTAAAACTTTGGTAGGCTTTAAAATTAGAAGGCCAACCATGACTTGTAGTGAACTTTTTTGTCTCACTTTCAACTCCTTTCAAATCATTAAAATTACTTCAGGCCTTAGCACAGGCAATGGCTTGAACTTAGGGGGGCATTACAGCAGCACTGATCTTGCAGCTGCGTTGCCAGGATTTTTTCCGTTTACTCCATTATTCTTGCCTGGTTATAAGATTTTGTGTGTGTGTGTGTGTGTGTGTGTGTGTGTGAGAGTGTGTGTGTGAACTAAACGATGTATCTTCTTTAATGCTGCTTTTGTTTTTTTGAGCATTATCTCAATATTCTGCAGGCTGCACTCTCCTAAATGAACAGCATGGGGGATCACATCCTGGTCTGGCCTTTATCACAGAGTTTTATCACATCTAACTTCTGTTCCAAAGATACTGAATTTGGGGTACATTTTTTTAGCACTAGCACCACTACTTAATGAACTTGAATGACACTGTTATATGACATACAAAAATATCTTTAATTATACCAAAAGCAAATGTTAAGACAGCTACCAAAAACAGTCACCAAAAACATTAACCCAAGATCCAATATATTAGGTTCATGTAATATTGATAAAAGATGATGGGAATTTTGTTTCCTGCTAACACAAGATATAGGAAAATAATGACATAATTTGCAATCCTTTCAACTAGTCAGATTTGAAATTATGTGTTTCCTCAAAATATTTTTTTTAATTTTAAAAAGTTTCACAATACTTCAAATTGGAAACATAAAGTGGGAACTTAAATGTATTTTTACTTTGCACTATTTTCAGCTTCACATAATTTGAAGATGCATAAAATAACACTACACTGAACTTTTTCAAGAGACTTTCCAGTCTAAAAGAAAAATACTTGAATGTAGTAAAAGAGAAAAATAAGCAGCCAGATGGAATTAACAAGAATTTAAAGAAATTAAGGAGCCAGGGAGCCCGGGTGGCTCAGTTCGTTGAGCGTCTGACTCTTGATTTCGGCTCAGGTCATGATCCCAGGCTCATGGGATCAAGCCCTGCACTGGGCTCTGCGCTGAGTGTGGAGCCTCCTTAACATTCTTTCCCTCTCTCCTTCTGCCCTCTCCCCTGCTCGTGCTCTTTCTCTCTCACTTTTAAATTTTAAAAAATTTTTAAAAAAAGAAAGAAAGAAATTCAGGAGCCAGAACACAACGAAATAAATCAGAAATGCATTCTTATTAATGTAACTGTAAGATTCCGAAACAAAATCAGTGCATAATACTCTACTTTTTTTTGAAGACTAAGCGAAATGCATTCAGATACATATTAGAATGCTACATCCAAAATGAAAATAAACCCAAGTGGCATTATGAGGAAAAATATTAACGATAAAACTTACATCTTCAATGACTTTTTGTGTTGCCTCTTTAGTAACTGCACCTGTTATAAATGAACACACACATTATTATCCCCAAAATAAACAGATGTAAACACTGAGACCAACAAGTTATTTTCCTCTCACTAAGGTGGGCCAGAGTCTACTCCAGAATTTCTCAAAGAATGGTCCAAGAAAACTGGGCATCAATATCACCTGGGATGCCTGAGAAAGGTAAGGATTCTTGGGCCCCAATTTCATCCTACTACAGTAGAATCTCCGGTGATAAAGGCAACTATATTAAAATCACTTAGGTTTAAAAGAATAATAATAAACTGTACACGCCTCTTCCTTCCCTACCCATGCCAATCTGCCTGCTACCCACTTCCCTCTGAGAAAAAGGGGCATGTTTCCTCACAGAAATATAAAAGTAAATATTACTAACACGAGCTACTTAGACAACACACTTAACTCTATAGTCTAATTAAATGCCTTTACATCAAGTCATACCTTTTAAAACACTATTAGTGTTCCCTGTGGGCTGGGCAGGAGGTATTTTTGCCAATGACACCACACTGGTTATAACTGGTGTTGTATTTTTCCTTGTAGAAGGGAGCTCCGTTGAAGTAGTTTGCGCCTTATAAATATTTACTGATTAAAACAAAAAGGTAAGACCTAGTATAAACAAAAGGGTTACACACACACACACATACAAAACCCTGTTCGACAACTAAGTTTCCAAGAAACAGTGCAAATATCTAACTCTGTATAATGTAACTCTATAAAAAGAGTGATTCTGGTCAGATTAACATTCATTAGGACTTAAAAACAGCCTGATTTTCTAAAATTATAAACTTCAAATGCTATTTAAAAATATAGGTATTAGCTTTAGAATTAACTGGCCTTTCCTATTAGTGAATATTAAAACTCCTCCACCTAAGCTTGCTTCAAATAAAAATTTAACATGACAGTTTTTATAAAGAAGTTGGTGAGTTTGCTACCCATCCGCTGGTTTGTCAACACATATTATAAAATAAAAATTCTACCACTGACCTGACTGGTCTTAGGGAATGGATGATGACATAAAAGATTGGCACATGGCATATGTGATTAAGATGATGATCAATAAAATTGCAAAGGTAGACAAAGGCCAGACTGTAAGGACAAAGCACATGGATTCTGTCAATTCAACAGCACTCCAGGCTTTGATCAGACAGCATAATATCAAATGGTTTTACCCTAATTCAGAGAAGTACTACTTCAGGGAGCTACTTTAAGAACATGCCACACATGTAACTATTCATCTGGATATTTTGACCATATTAGCTTTCCTACTTGCAAAATTATTCTTAGCCAAAAAAATTTTTGCCACCTATGAAGAACTGGTCTACTTTATTTTTTCTGATATAATTAATGTGTTGGTTCTTTTTTCCTTGGCTACAATCAAACTCTTGATCAAATCTTACACCAGTCATAGCAACTGTGTTAACATACTTCTATTCTCTCCTTGTGTTTGCCCTGATTTTCTATTTTTTTCTAGTTTATTAACTGAATAACATATGCCCCTTAGTGGAAATTATTTATGTACAGATAACATCAACCAAAAGCAATCAAATCTAATTTTCCTATAAAATACATTTATTGATTCCTTGGTGTGTTTGATTATGATAGCAAAAAGCATCAGGATTGATTTTCCCTGAAGGGCAATTTTTAAGAATTCTTACAAGAGGGACATCTGGGTGGCTCAGTCATTTAAGCATCCGACTTCGGCTCAGGTCAAAATCTCATGGTTTGTGGGTTTGAGCCCTGTATCAGGCTCTGTGCTGACAGCTCGGAGACTGGAGCCTGCTTCGGATTCTGTGTCTCCCTCTCTCTCTGCCCCTCCCCTGCTCATGCTCTGTCTCTGTCTCTCAAAAATAAATAAGCATTAAAAAAAAATTTTTTTTTAATTCTTACAGGAAAATTTAAGGACATCCAGGCGATTTGAATTCAATAAAATTTTGATGCTATTATATTTACAACTGTGTGTACTAATAGTATATCCTAGCACTGACATAAAGATTCCATTAGCCAAGTTTAATTTTTACCTTTATTTTGTGAAAGAGGGTCATTCATAATTTGTCGATGACAAAACTCCAAGACACAAAATAAGTTACAGAAATGTTTGATGTTTCCTCGCCATTTTATGGACTCACTTAGCTTACCCTGTCGTTTACAGCCATCACACTTGGCCATCTGAGAAAAAAATATAAGACAGGCTAGGCTTAAAACCATAAAATAATGAAAAGATAACATTAATCATAAAACCAGAAGGCACTAAGAAAACAGGATATGTAAATCAGCTGAAATTACAAAATGTAAGGTTCCTACCTTAAAATATTCTGGTTAAAAATGCATATACTTGGGGCGCCTGGGTGGCTCAGTCGGAAAAGTGTCCAACTCGATTTCAGCTCAGATCATGATCTCACAGTTCATGAGATGGAGCCCTGAGTTGGGCTCCTTGCTGACAGTGCAAAGCCTGCTTGGGATTGTCTCTCTCCTTCTCCCCCTGCCCCACCCCCGCTCTTGTGCACACTCTCTCTCAAAATAAATAAATAAATATTAAAATATATACTTATTTGCTTTACATACATATCTCCATCTACAGAATATAAAAACTGATCTCCCATTTTCAAAATTACTGATGAAGGAATCTAAAGATAGGCTCTATTTTTAAAAGGTTAAGCAGTGACATCATGTAGTAGAAAGAATATGCACTTTGGAGTTGTAAAGACCTTGATTCATTCAACAACTATTTAATTAGGTACACTTTGTCTTGAGCACTGAGATAGGCGCCACATAATTATGATAAAGACATACCTCCCAAACAAAAATATTGTATTTTAGAGGGTAGGGAGACAAACAGATGATTTCACTGGCATGTTATAGGTGCTATCCAGCTATCACCTACCAGCTTCTTGAAGAATACACTACTGAACCTCCCTGGATCTTACTCCGTTTCCTTATTTATAAGCTGGTAATAACACACCTACCTCTAAGGATTATAGTGAGGATTAAATGCAATAACACTTATGAAGCACTGGACCTGTATTAGTGGTTCAATTAATTGTAGCTTTCATTGTTAGCCTTCCAAAAAAATAATTTTTTAAAAAATAAGTGGGTAAGGAGGTCAGTCAGTCATTTGACCTATGAAGCAAGAACAAGGTCTGACTTCAAATTCATCAGAGTAACCTTCTGAATGAGACAGCCACTTAAAGGCAACATAACTATAAAGGCAACTTAAAGGCAACTTGAAAGAACTCAGTGATAAATAAGGTTCGTGTGCCTCAAGAGAAAGCAAAAGATAAAAATAAAAGGAATATACCCTCAAACAACAACAAAGCCTCCAGATATCATATGCTCTTTACCACCAAAATTTCATGTTTATATTCAACTGAATTTTGCTTTGGGAGCCCATAATTTATTTTACCCAGTTCTAAACACTAAATTTTACTTCACATGATCTGAACGTATTTAAGAAAATAATTTGTACTAACTTCAGAAAACCAAAAAGGTGTATTACATTTACCTGATAAAACAAAACTGTAAATTTGGACATGCAATCTTCACAACAGAACTCTTCTAGCTTTCCTTCCAATCGATTTTCTACCAAATTAGGGGATGTCTGTGAGCAGTAACTGCACATCTTACAGTAATTCCCCCAGCGCTCTCCAAAGTCACGGGCAGAGAGGAATTTGCAAACTGAGAACCAGAAGGGATGAAAGGAAGAAACATCAAACTTACATTAACTCGAAGGAGGTAAAGTGAGTTTCCACAGTCTCAGACACCAACTAAGCTAGTTTCTTGCTTGCTTCTTAAGCCAAGAAGCAGTAATTGCTTAAGTATCCTCTTTACAAGTGGGTGCAAGAACAGGAAGATCTCTCAAGTCACTGATAAACTTATGAAGAGATTTTTTACACTCTAACCTAATACCATTGACCGAATTACCTTTCAAAAGTTTTTTTTTTTAGTTTTAAGCAATTTATTTAGATGACTGTAATTTTAAAAATCACTACAATTTGGCAAATCATAATCACAAATATAATACTTAAATTTGTTTCAAGTTTTTCTTTGAGATTATTATAATATTTAAAAAGACTTTAAAGTGAATTAAGCATGAAAAATAAAATGAATTAAGTATAAACTCAAGAAAGAAAAAAACCTGAAATTATACCTAAAACAAAATTACTTGAAAATTAATTGTAGAATAGCCCAACTCAGCATGAACTACTTTGTACCAACCACAAGCTCTGTGGATAAAGCTGAACCGCTTGCTTTCTTTACCTTCACTACAGAATGGCTTATCAACCCCTGAGAATCGGACAGTCTCCTTTATAATTTTCTGCAGTTTACAGTAATCACACATTGCCATAACTTTATTTTTCTTTTTGTATTCATCAGAACAAGTCTTGCCACAAAAAAGAAACATTCTACCCTGCAGAGATTAAAAAAAAAAAGTCATTAAGACCTAATTAACAGTTGTTTTATCTTTAAGAAATCATTCTCATTTCAAAGCAAATGAAGTGACTGTCAAAGATGAAAAGATAAATGCTTCTAATGGATATGTTTACAATTCAATCCCTTTCATAATTTCTCTTTACCTTGTAGAACAGAAGTTCTGGTTTTGTGGCAAACAGATGGTTACAGTGCTGACACTTGAGTTTAACAAGTGTCCGGGTTAAAGCAACTTGCTGGGATGGGGCCGCAAGAGGCCGGAAACTGGCTGCAGGAGAGCCACTGATGGAGGCAGGGGAACCAGCAGAGGTGTTACCTCCTCCAGCTGATACTGATGACCCAGCCGGTGGGCTTACAACCCCTTGGCCCTGAGACAGGGACACCGCTGACGAGTTTGTTCCTTTTGGCTTGTTAAATACATTCTGAACGAACACAAATAAGGCAAAGATTTTAGCAACTGAGAAACAACTTGGTAATTTTCATTTTCTCATTTTAATAAACTACTACCTGTAACATTTTATAAATATTTTTTAACATTTTATAAAGTAGTTCACAGAAAGAGTTTAAATGGCATACTTCCAGAATAGAAGGACTGAGAAATGCAACATAAAAAGGTTTAAGAACTTGAATTCAGGCTTTCCAAACACCTCTAATATAGAGCTCTAATAAACTAGAGCAGGCCCCTTCTTTTCCCCCAAAATACCCCTCCATCTGCATTCCCATCACCACCCAGCCTCTGATGGCTATTATGAGTACAGTGGAGGGGCGCCTGGGTGGCTCAGTCAGTTGAGCGTCTGACTTCGGCTCAGGTCATGATCTTGCAGTCTGTGAGTTCGGGCCCCACGTCGGGCTCTGTGCTGACAGCTCAGAGCCTGGAGCCTGCCTTGGATTCTATGGCTCCCTCTCTCTCTACCCCTACCCCGCTCATGCTCTGTCTCTCTGTCAAAAATAAATAAACATTAAAAAAAAAAAAAAAAAAAGAGTACAGTGACCACCAGTAGTCTCTTTCTTCCTGGTGCCAGGGACATTGCATCAGGCACCTTGCCACCCCAGGGGATCACTAAACTCTACCTTCTCTGTGTATCTCTCAGAGAGTGAGGAGCAAATGGGACAAGAAAATGGAGGCTTATGATTCCATGCCAGGAGTCAATACATATCTGGCCCATGATGAGAGGGACACATGAGCACATCACCGTGCCACCTATCTGAACCTTATCTTAGCTTCCATCCTTTTGAAAAGGATAGCGCCAAGGGCAAAAGTAGGAGGGAAGGGCAGTTTAGGTAAGGACCTTGAATATAGGAAGAGGGCACTGAGGCTCAATACCTGGCTTAGACATTTTGCAGAAATGATTTCTGGGACCAGAGTTGAACAGAATTTTTTTCTTTCTAACTTGAATTTACTCTTTTGTAAATATGGACCTTCAGCAGTTCACATATTGCCATTCCCCAATGCCTAAGAGCACTTAGGGGTAAAATACTACCTCAGATCATACCTGGAAAGCCACCACACAACTGGAGCTGCAGAAGCTATAGATAGTTCCATTGGACATGGCTAGGTGATACTGAGGGATTGCTGAGGTTTTACAACTATGACATGAAACCTGGACACCTTGGCAACAACAACAAAAAAAACCAATGAATAAGCTACATAGATGAACACATGATCCCAAAGGGTATTAGGGGAATTAAAAAATATTCAGTAATATACAAAGCCAAAATCAAGCAACCTTACAATAATCTGTAAAGCTAACTGTAACTAATCTCAGTTAAATTCCACTTACACAAAAACTAACTTGGAACTTACAAGTGTGGTTTTTATTTCTTTCTTTTCACATATGGAACTACAAAATAAATGCCTCAACCAAACCAGTGAAAAACTATTTTCACTTACAAATCAGTTCTTTGAAACTAAACTTTGGGTCTTTATTTAACCACACAGATAAATTCAATTTGTAACAAAATGAAACAAAAGCAGCTACATTGTTCTTTAATAGTTACTAAATCTATAAATTTATCCAATGTAAACATTACCTGAAGAAATAACGGTCTTAACTCTATAAGCAGATAAGCAATTAATAGAGCAGAAAAGTTCGGTTTTTCCTGAGTCGTTGGTAGTCTCAATCATTTCTGCTGAAGGCCTCAATGATTTCCCCAAGGCGTATGGAGGAGTTTGGGCTGAATTCTATCAAGAAAATAAAATAACATTTAGATACCTAGCACAAACACACACGTTGTTTAAGAAAAGAAAAAAGAAAAACTAACTAAAAAGATTGCCTTTGATTGAAATATCTGAGCTCAGAGGACTATGAGGCCACTCTAACTATAGATTTTTCTGGAAGTTGGGATGTGAGAAAAATAAGTTCTTTCAGACAATAATGAAATGTAAACTGAAGAAAATGAGTAACTACACTCACATACATTAACAACAAAACACATTAAAGGTAATGAATTTGGTATTTGTTATACACTTTTCTCATTAAAAATAATCTAAGATGACCAGGTAATCCATGAACCAAAGGGCCATCCTCAATAGTCTTGGACATCAATCTATAAGACTGTCTACCACCTTTAAGGTTACATAATCAGTAAGACTCTTTAGCAGGAGGAAACAGAAATGATGCTTAATGTAAATTAGGAGATCTTACAGAACTACCTGTTTTTTAAGCTGAGTTTTACACCAAAATGTGTCTGTAACTTTACTCATATTTTAAGAAACAATAATTACGATGGCTACCATTTATACAAATTACCAATATTATTACTTATTCAGTGCTTACCAGGAGCCAGGCCCTATACTAAATACTCTGTATTTAACATATATACTGTATCATGAAATCCTTCAAACAACATTTGAAATACTTTTAAAAATTATATTAACAAGAAGTTTAAATTAATTTTAATTCAATTAACAAATAAACAGAAAAGTGGGAGATTAAACATTTCATCTCGCTCCAAAGATCCAGGCTAACCGTTACACTATACTGTCATTGACACAACATAGTCTCTCAACAAGAAATTATATGGGGAATTAAACAGTAGGAAAATACAAATTGTTGGGACTGCAAGCTGGTGCAGCCACTCTGGAAAACAGGATGGAGGTTCCTCAAAAAACTAAAAATAGAACTACCCTACGACCCAGCAATTGCACTACTAGGCATTTATCCACGAGATACAGGTGTGCTGTTTCTGAGGGACACATGCACCCCAATGTTTATAGCAGCACTATCGACAATAGCCAAAGTATGGAAAGAGCCCAAATGTCCATCAATGGATGAATGGATAAAGAAGATGTGAGATATATATATATACACACATACACACACAATGGAGTATTACTCGGCAATCAAAAAGAATGAAATCTTGCCATTTGCAACTACGTGGCTGGAACCGGAGGGTATTATGCTAAGTGAAATTAGCCAGTCAGAGAAAGACAAATATCATATGACTTCACTCATGAAGACTTTAAGAGACAAAACAGATGAACATAAGGGAAGGGAAACAAAATATATAAAAACAGGGAGGGGGACAAGACATAAGAGACTCTTAAATATGGAGAACAAACAGAGGGTACTGGAGGGGTTGTGGGAAGGGGGATGGGCTAAATGGGTAAGGGGCATTAAGGAATCTACTCCTGAAATCACTGTTGCACTATATGCTAATTTGGATGTAAATTTTTAAAAATTAAATAAATTTATTAAATTTATTAAATTAATAAATAAATAAAAATCTTTGCCAAAAAAGAAAAGAAAATATAAATTGTGAAGTTTCACTATATACTCTTCCTGGTGAAAGAGGAATATCACTTATACAGTTGACAGAGTATAATACCAGCAACAAAATTAGAAACAGAACGGATTTTTGGATCACATATATAAAAAAAACACAGGTTTTATTCTTGTGAAAACAGTAACCAAAATGCCAAAAGTGGTAACTCCTTGAAAAGGGATACTTCTCACAGATCAATGTCCAACACCAACTACTTGGAGGAATTAAAAATAAATCAAACTTGCTAACTGAAAAAATTTAGTTATCATTTATGCTTTTTTAGAAAAATAACTTTTTAAATACTTCATTCAGTAATAATTAACATAGATATCTATTTAGTAACCAAATGAATCTATTATTCATTACAACAAATAAAAATTAGGTAAAGTAGTCGAATAAGGCATGTTGCCAAAATAATTATAATTCATCCCAAAACACATTAAAAAAATATATTTTCTAGGGGTGCCTGGGTGGCTCGGTTGGTTGAGCGTCCAACTCTTGGTTTCCGCTCAGGGCATGATCTCATGGTTCATGGGATGATCAAGCTCCACGTGGGGCTATGCACTGACAGTGCAGAGCCTGCTTAGGACTCTCTCTCTCTCTCTCTCTCCCCGCCCCCCCCCGTCTCTCTTCCCCTCCCTGGCTCTCTCTCTCTCTCTCAAAATAAATAAACATTAAAAAAATTTTTTTAAATACGTATTGTTTTTTCCTAAAAGGAAAAAGAGAAAGATATGCTTTAGATCTACTGATTTTTAACATCTTATGCCTGTTGGCCACAGTTTATTTAAAATAATATGGAGCTTTCTCCACTTACCAATATATCATAAAACATTTCTGACTCACAGAAAATCATGAAAGTACATTAGTGTATCATTTCACTATAGTCAACACACCACCAGGACCTATCCCATTTTTCTGGAGGGGAAATCACACCCCAAAATCAATTGATGGGAAGAGCCCACTCGTTTATTTTAACCTCATCCCTGCACAGCCATCCTGGAAGGAGTGACGGACGGGCCTTTATACCTGCTTATATGCTGTGACGCTTGTTGAACTAAACACCTTCTGGGACCGGCAAGGCCCAGAGCTGCTGTAGCAGTAGCCCCCACAGTTCTCACAACAGTTCATGGTGAGGTTGTTGGCGGAGTGAAATTTTGAGAAACAGGCATCACTACAAAGACCATGTACCACATTTTGATATTTAACTTCAAATCGGATCTAGGAAATAAAACACAAACACATCCAAAATAAGTAAAGCCAATTAAAAATCTCTGATCTCTGGTCACGGCAGATTTGCTGAAGAAGACCACCAGCCTTGTGGGATTGGCTGTCAGAGTCCACACAAGAGGCTAGGAATATTGTACACAAAGATTCTTGATGTTCTTGGGGTGCGTGGGTGGCTCAGTGGGTTGAGCATCCAACTTGGGCTCAAGTCACGATCTCGCAGTCCTTGAGTTCGGGCCCCGCGTCGGGCTCTGTGCTGACAGCTCAGAGCCTGGAGCCTGCTTCGGATTCTGTGTCTCCCTCTCTCTGTCTGCCCCTCCCCCACTCGTGCATGCCCTCTCTCTTTCTCTCTCTCTCTGTCAAAAATAAACATCAAAAAAAATTAAAAAAAAAAAACACAACATTCTTGATGTTCTTGAGCAAATGCCTAAAAATGCAGCATATAGAAAATACACAGAACAGATTACAAATGAAAAGTTGAGTATGGTTAAAGGGGAACCAGATGTTAAGAAATCAGAAGACCAACTGCAGGATGGCCAACTAGTAGAGGTGATTCTTCAGGCTGAAATGAACCAAGTCTGGCAAGAAAACTTTAGAGTGGAAACCATGGGAGCCTTTAATGGAAGAGCCTCCTGCCAACCAATGGAAATGGCCAACATAATCATCATTAAATGACTAGCGTGTTGATGGGAAACTGATATAATTAATATTCTGTAATATTAAAAATGTTTCCTTATTATTGATGCCTTATAAACAAGAAAACTAATACAGAACATACTTAGAGTTGTTAAAACTGATGACTGTGGTAACAGGGATTGGTGAATCCATATTTGATATGTAAAGCATTCATGTAAATTATTTCAAAGATGGTTTTTTTGTTTTGTTTTTTTATTTTTTTAAATTTTTTTTTTCAACGTTTTTTTATTTATTTTTGGGACAGAGAGAGACAGAGCATGAACGGGGGAGGGGCAGAGAGAGAGAGGGAGACACAGAATCGGAAACAAGCTCCAGGCTCTGAGCCATCAGCCCAGAGCCTGACGCGGGGCTCGAACTCACGGACCGCGAGATTGTGACCTGGCTGAAGTCAGACGCTTAACCGACTGCGCCACCCAGGCGCCCGTTTTGTTTTTTTAACAGAGAGGTTGTGCAAATATCTGAAAGTTAATTGGAAAAATTCCTACAGATTTTTAATGCAGAGGCCATAACTGAAATGTAAAGTATTTTTAGTAGTGTCTTCAACACATCATTTAATGTTTTTTATCCTGAAAAAAATAGGAAAGGTACTTAATTATTATTATTGTGTAGATAAATTTATAAATCACTGAAGTGAAGTACTAAGAGTAAAAACCATCAAATTATAGTTGTACAGCTGAGGAAACTGATTTGGTATTTGAAAGAAAGACTTCTTATTTATAGCGGTAATTGTAAAAACATTTTTTTTGTCTCATTTAAAGAAGGTAGCTTTCTGTTGCTTAGCCTTTTGTTTTCTTGATCAACCAAAGTAAATCAAGGTAGAGATAGAATTTATATAAAAGAAGAGACATAAAGAGTTCCTAAAGTTTATCAGACTTATGAATAGGCTTATATTCAGAACTCCTTAGTCACACATGGGTTGTAACTTCAAAGTAGAATCACTAGGTGGTTTCCACTAAGTTTCCAATATGAGTGCAGTTGGGTATCAAACTGAAGATAAATGCTATCTCAGGAAAGAAACAGTTGGCATAAATTACTTTTAATGTGTCCTCACCCTTTCTTCCTAGACCCTATCATTTCTAAATACCTAAGTTGGTATTTTTTAACTTCAAGACAGTACTCTTTTGTGTTTGTACGCATATGTGTGCGTTTTGCTATTCCTTGTGTTTTGCTATCACTGACTCAATTCAGAATTTTTAGAATGAGAAAAATTTTTTCCCCAATATATTTCTCCCCTACAATGCTATAAATTGAATGGTAAATAAATATTAAATGAAAAAAAATCTCTGATCTCTGAGCAGAATCCCAGGAAAGGTACAATGTAACTTACATCAGCATTCTTCTGACACATGCTGCACTTGGTTGAAATGCTGTTAGTATATATGGTAACAACAGGCTTCTTCTTTAGCTCATAAGAAGAAAGGCATGATTGGCTGCAGAAATCTTTGCTAGAATTTTCAAAACGGGTCGTGATCACATCCTTTGGATTTAAAATGTCTCTAAAAATAAATAACAAAAGGCAAAATGAAATATGTTCTTCATAATTGTAATTTCTTCCTCTTTGTGAGCTAAAATAACTATGTTTACTAAGGGCAGCTATTGCATGCTAGAAAATGGCTGGCCAGGGATAAGACATCTGAAAACCTGGGCTTGATGATTAGTTCTGTTAGTTAGCTGGGTGACAATGAGTGAGGTAATTACTCTCTCAATTTCCTCATGTAGAAAATGGGTTCATGATACCTAATTTATAGATGTGTTGAGGGAAAATTATATTTAAAATATATCCAGCCAGATGTTCATGACAAAAGCCGTGAGGCTTCCAGCTCCAACCAAGTTTCATCCACTGGAGCCAATGGAAGAAGTGGCCATCCCTCAAGTCCAGACCACAAAACCCTTGTCCTCTTACTAGCCAGCAGCTGCTAAGAGTAGGAACATCAGAGACAAAGAATGACATGTTTTTTTGTTTTTTAATTTAAATGCAAGATTTGGGAAACAGATGAACTACCGAAGATTAATATAAAAAATAAGCATGATATATAAAACTGAACTATAACTGAAGAGATCAAAGAAACTGAGGACAAAAGAACTATTAAGGTTTGGTAGCAGAGGACAGATGGAAATAAGAATAAGACAGAAAGAACACAAATAACTGAGTCATTCTGTAAGATTCCTCAAGTTATTTTGTAAGAGCCCATTGATGCAATACGCACTAACGGTAAAAACAAAGACTGAGTATTGCCATTTTCTGACAAGTATAAAAAAACTAAAGGAAATGGTCAGTAATCAGAAGCACTAGTATAAGCCACGAAGAATATAATGGCAATAATATTATATACAGTAATGTGTACTAAGTAATTGCTATGTACCAGACATCATTCTCTTTACTCAAATTATCCAACTTAATTTTCACAAAAATTCTGTGAGATAAGTATTATTATAATTGCCATTTTACAGATGAGGAGACCAAATCGGAAAGGTTAAATAACTTGTCAAAGTCACAAACTGGTAAGCAATGAACCCAGAATACAAATTCTAGGCAGTCTGATTCCACATTCAGTGGTTCATCATTCCACTCTTCTGCCTCCCATCCTGTGCCTTTATTATACAAAACTGTTTCACAGTAAACTATTTACGAATAACAATAACAACAAAGTACTTTAATTTTCTAAAACTCACCTAACCTTAAAAATAGGACAGTGAATCTTGGAAACCAAGTGGATATGCTTACACACGGATGAAGTTATTAATTTTGAATAGTGATTTTTCTACTAAAAACAAAGCAATAAAGAATGTTATTTAATAATGTGAATCTGCCAGTGGTATAATATACATATATGTAAACCAAAGTGAATGACTTTTTAATGGAAATCTGTGCACATGAATATAAATGCATTCTAAACCTTATGCATCCAAATGAATCTTACACCTTAACTTTAATCTTAGAAAAACCATACATCTTCCAAAAACATGGCTCCAACATTCTTCTACTTTATCCTTTATTTACAATAACTCTAAGAACAACTTTTCAAAGTTATAGTCAAGTATCATGTTTAACAGTGTGACTCAGTTTAATCGTCTACGGTAGTCAACTGATAAGGCATCAAGCAACTTCTGACAATTTGTAAAAATCAAACCCATGGTTTAAAGATAGATTTGTCACCTATCTTGGTCTAAAGGAAAGTTTCATAGGCTCTGAACGCAATGCCAAATCAAGAGAGCAAAAAAATTTTTGAAAAGGAGCAGCGCTGTGGTAGAACATCTCTGACAAGAGTAACTATTTAAAAAAAATAATATGCATTTAGATGTATAACTTGTGCTGTGTTCTTTAAAATTTAATTCACTTTATTCTGATATTTGATATGTTGAAACGGAGTATCTAAAAACAGAAAACTAAACTTACCCTTCTAGATCAGTTTCACGAGAATGCTATAGAAGAGTTTAAGTAAGGTATTAGAATGGCATTTTAGAACAAAACTAAATTTGAATATTTATGTAAAATATTTTTTTTTTTAATTTTTTTTTTTCAACGTTTATTTATTTTTGGGACAGAGAGAGACAGAGCACGAATGGGGGAGGGGCAGAGAGAGAGGGAGACACAGAATCGGAAACAGGCTCCAGGCTCTGAGCCATCAGCCCAGAGCCCGACGCGGGGCTCGAACTCACGGACAGCGAGATCGTGACCTGGCTGAAGTCGGACGCTTAACCGACTGCGCCACCCAGGCGCCCCGTATGTAAAATATTTTTAAATTCCTCTGTCCTTTTAGTTGGAGATTTTCATTTTAACATGATCTACTTTTAGATACTTAAGGCCAACACCCCAAACAGATAAAGAAACTGTCGTAGATCTCCAAAGACAAAATAGGGGCCTAGAAATAATATGTTAAGATACATGATGTGCTAAGCCCTGGGCTAACATTGTCTCATTAAAATCTGAGGAAGTAGATACTATTTACCAATGAAGAAACTGATGCTTAAAAAAAATTAAACATCTAGCCCCAATGTCATATAGTTAGTAAGGGATAGAGCGTGATCTACACAATAAGCTCTTAACTTTTTTCACTCTACATTAACACTTCGGACAACACAATACATTCTTAGAACTACATTACCATGGGAAGAGGCAGAACATGCCAAATTTTTCAAACACACTAAGGTAGAGAAAGAAGTTTATGTGGCTTTGTTACTATTTCTTCCTCTTTCTGCATCTATGTGTGACTATAAAGCAGTAACTTCAAAAAACTTTTAAGAAATAAACACATTATTTTGTGGCCATTTAGGGATTTTTTTTAACCTTCTAAAGAATTAACTTTTATATACTATTATAAGACCAATGTTATAATATGCTATATACTTCAATAACTTTCAAGATAATAAATAATTGTGAATGGCTGCTGTCTATAGTCACAGGATATATGAGCAGCCCTGCAATTCCCACAAATGGTTTGTTATTTCTTTCCACAGTAAAATTTAAACTTAAAGAGACAGAAAACTAGTTAAGATGATACTTTTAACACCAAGTCTCTTGTTTAACATTACAAAGAATTTGCAAATTTCTCAGCTAAAAAGCTATTTCCATAGAAACGTGCTCAAGAGATTTAAAGTAGCAACAGCATATTTGAACTAAACTAGATACACACTAAAAAAGTAAAGTAAAAAGGGATGTAATTAAGAATTTTATACTTTGAGCAGTTTGTGCAGGTTTTCCTGGGAGGAGTTGGTACGCAGACAGGTGAAGGATATCCAGTGATGCACCGCGTGGAGCAAAAGAGCTGAGTAGATCCTGTCTTATGATATGCAGTTTGCCCTTTATAAAGCATTTTTTTACAACCAGAACAAAAAACCTGAATAGCTACGGCTGGAGCTGAAGGAAGCAATACATTTGGGCCAGATGATGCAAGAGAAAACTGAAAGCCTGGAGTCAACTGTTGGGCTATAAATACAAAATAAGGGGGGAAAAAACAGTTTTAGTATCAACACAAACACATATACATTCTCCATTTTTTAAGACAAATTCTCAGTCTCCAAATCCAATTAAACACTCTAAAACAGGGAGTTTCAAACTTTTTTTTTTTTGGGGGGGGGGGGAAGGTGTGGGTTCAAACTTTTTTATAACCCATAGTAACAACTGTATTTCACTTTATAACCCAGGAGACACATACATACATTTCTGTGTAGGTTTATATGTGTAAAATTTAATAACTGAAACAGTTTTGCAAAATAATGTTTCCTTACTACATGCATCACATTCTTCTAATACAATCTTATTCTATTCTCTCTCCCTCCCCCCACCCACATACACACACGTATATGTGTGTGTGTGTGTGTGTGTGTGTGTGTGTATGTATTTTTTTTTTTAAGATTTTAAGTAATCTCTACACCCAATGTGGGGCTTGAACTCATAACCCTGAGATCAAGAGCCGCATGGTCCACTGACTGAGACAGCCAGGTACCCCTCAATTCCACTTTTTAAAATGCTAGTCAACACCACCTACGCAATTTAAAAAGTACTGCTTTATCTTAAGGAAAAAAAGACTTACAGGAGGACGTGCTCTCCCTCAGTTCTACTAGTTAGAATATAACAATATTAATCATAATTAACTTACTTGGTCCTATTTCTTTCCTTTTTTTTCCTTTTTTAGATTTTATTTTTAAGTAATCTCTACACCCATTGTGGGACTCGAACTTACAACCCTGAGATCAAGAGTTCCATGCTCTACTGACTGAGTCAGCCAGGTGCCCCATATTCAGTTCTATTTCTTACCAAGAGGACTGTCACTGACTGAAAACACAGCACTAATTTTCAGTTCACTTTCTTGAGTTTTTGGCTTTGGGGCATGTCCATACTCCTTAAAGAAAAAGAAAAGAGAGAAATGAGTACAGTGTTAGTATTTAAATAAACTAGAAATTCAAGAAAAAAATAAGTCTGTCATATCTCTTCTACATTCTAATCATAATCACCTTCACAAATACCTCAAAAATCAAAATTTACAAGTTGTTAGAACAGATTTAAACTTTACAAAAAGGACCCTTCAGAATTGGAAAATCTTTCATGACAGTTATTACTACTTTTCAAATGTAATATATAGGAGTCACATACAGCTACTTCAATGTTCAGCACTACCCTTACTTTAGTCTGTGTTTGTAAGAAAATGATAAATAACATTAAGTCTGAATGATGTAGAGTTTGGATCCAATTACAGATCTACAAACTGTCATATCTGTTAATGGCATAAAGACACAATGCAATGTTTGTTATACATAACATCATCACAGCCTAAATCAGATTTATTCTAATTATGTATTCTTTAAAATGCTTTAAGATGAAATATAATCATAAAACAAAGTTTTATTTTTTTACAAGACAAAATTCTAAAAATACATATATCAATTTTAAAAAAGACTTCTTGGGGCCCCTGGGTGGCTCAGTCGGTTGAGCGTCCGACTTCGGCTCAGGTCATGATCTCACAGTCCGTGAGTTCAAGCCCCGCATCGGGCTCTGTGCTGACAGCTCAGAGCCTGGAGCCCGCTTCGGATTCTGTGTCTCCCTCTCTCTCTGCCCCTCCCCCGTTCATGCTCTGTCTCTCTCTGTCTCAAAAATAAATAAACGTTAAAAAAATAAAAAAAATAAATAAATAAATAAATAAAAAAGACTTCTTTATTGAGATCACAACCATCCTACATTATGTTGTTGTTAAAATAGCCTTACATACTTCAAAATAAAAACTTAAGGGGCACCTGGGTGGCTCAGTCAGATAAACGTCCGACTTCAGCTCAGGTCACAATCTCACAGCTTGTGGGTTTGAGCCCCACATCAGGCTCTGTGTTGACAACTCAGAGCCTACTTCAGATTGTGTCTCCCTCTCGCTCTCTGCCCCTCCCCCACTGTGTTCCGTTTCTCTCAAAAATAAACATTAAAAAATTAAAAAAAAAAAGTCTTACTTTTCTGAAACAATGGTGATAATAAATAGTAGTTGTATTTTACATCCTTATACTTAGCAAAATAAATGATGGGTATGTCAGCTCCCAAAGCTACTTTTGGAACTGCTTTGGACTATTACATGCCAAAGACTAGGAACCACTGCATTAATTTACCACTTCCCATAGTGTACATTGTGGCGCCAAATGAGCTGCTGCCTATGAGTAGGGACTACAGTATCTTCTTTATAGGTGAGGAAAGTGAAGCTTAGAGATGGTTCAGCACTTTGTCCAAGGTCACAAAGATACTAAGTGCACAAACGGGAATCAAACCTAGGTCTATCTGTTTCAAAAGCCATGCTATCTCCCTCATAGATGGACAAATATAAAAAAAATTACTATAATGAATTCAAACCCCAGCCCCCACCAGAAATTAAGCTCCCAACTCCTTTCACTCATAGCACCTGTCACAATATGTCACTTCTTATTTATTTGGGTGATACTTTGTTTGTCTAGCATCCTTCTTCTTTACCCCAAATGTGCAAGACTGAAAGGACCATGGCCATCAAGAACAGGCACGATATCTGTTTTTCTGCCTCTGCACACTCAACATGTGGCACAGTTAACATAACCTAACAGAGAAGGCTCTGGGTTCTGACAGAAGCAGAAGCAGATGTGATCTTGACTCAAACAAATTTTTTAATCTTTTCTAGTTTCAATTTCCTTATCTACAAAATATATTATCTAACCCACAGGGCCATGACGGAGGGATAAATGATTTAATATAGATGAAGTATGTAGCATGATCCCTTACAGATAACCCAAAACTGAAGCATGATTTATACACAAAAATGCTAGCTTTTATTACTTTCACAATTATAGCATTTAATAAATATTTGTTGAGGGGCACCTGGGTGGCCCAGTCGGTTGAGCATCCGACTTCGGCTCAGGTCATGAACACACGGTTCGTGGGTTCGAGCCCCGGTTCGGGCTCTGTGCTGGTAGCTCAGAGCCTGGAGCCTACTTCGGATTCTGTGTGTGTGTGTGTGTGTGTGTGTGTGTGTGTGTGTGTGTGTGTGTGTCTGTCTGTCTCTCTCTCTCTCTCCCTGCCCCTCCACAGCTCACGCTCTGTCTCTCTCTAAGAATAAACATTAAAAAATGTTTTAAATTTAAAAAATATAATAAATAAATAAATATTTGTTGAGGAGCACCTGACTGGCTCAGTTGGTTGAGTGTCCAACTCTTGATTTCAGCTCAGGTCATGATCCCAGGGTTGTGGGATCAAGTCCTGCATCAGGCTCCGTGCTGAGCATGGAGCCTACTTAAGATTCTCTCTCTCTCTCCCCTTGCTCCTCTCCCCCCTCTTTCTCTGAAAAACTAAATCAATCAATAGACAAATAAATAAATATTTCTTGAATGAATGAGTCCAAGTGGATAGTCTTACATATACTAAAATAATAATGTTTATTTATTGGCACTTGCATAAAAAAGAGAGGAAGTTAAAAGTACCTATATACACCCTCCTTCAAATTACCAAAAAGAACACTTAAGAATCAATATAAAATTAATTTGCCTTATCATCAACTCAATCTCTAATATTTTTCTAACATGCCTGTTAAATTTCCCCCGATTATTTCCTTTTACCTCACAAAGTAACTGTTCCAAACCATCACTGCCAAGTCACAACCATGCAAATGTCCAGCTCCCTGATGTTTAAATTTCACCAAGAAAAACAGAAACAAAGAACTCCCTCAACACTCTGATTCCCCCCCACCACCATGCCTACAAATTGATCAACAAACTGTCCTCCTATCTTCCAGGAAAAAGCAACCTTCTTACATGACTGACTAAAAACAGGCTTGCGTTTGGGATCCTGCTCCCTCTCCCATCTTTAAGCACTCCATAGTATCATGTATCTTCAGCCTCTCACCACCTCCATGCTGGTTTTCTCCTCTCAGGTTATAAGGAACCTATTTCTTAAGGAACTACTTACTACCCTCTTCTCTCCCCTTCCAATCAGTCAGTGAAAAAGTGCCTCATTCTTTCTCTACTTCTTTATTTTTCTTTTAAATGCTTATTTATTTTTGAGAAGAAGGGGCAGAGAGAGGTGGGGACAGAAGATCTGAAGCCAGCTCTGCACTGACAGCAGAGAAGCCAGATGTGGGGCTCAAACTCACAAACCCATGAGACATAACCTATGCCGAAGTCAGACACTTAACTGACTGAGCCACCCAGGCACCCCTTCCTTAATCTGATTCCCTCCTGAACCTAATGCTATCAGACTACTGCTTCAACTGAAACTGTTGGCTGTTTTTTGTTTGTTTTTTTTTAAGTTTATTTATTTACTTAAGTAATCTCTACCCCCATCTGGGGCTAGAACTCATGACCCTGAGAACAAGTGTCACATGCTCTACTGACTGAGCCAGCCAGGCACCCTCAATTGAAACTGTTTTAAGATTAACCAATCACCTCACAGTTGCTTAACCCAATGAACACTTTTAGGTTTTATCTTACATGGCTTCTCAGATACATTTGACACTGCCAATGATTCCATTCATTGTCTTCTGGTTCTTACTTCAATTCATTACTATGTCTTTCTACCCTTCATTGATGTTCTTATATTCAACCCTAGGGGTATCAGAAGCCCCTAGAGGTCTTGTTAAGACATAGACTGTTGGGCTTCAACCCCAGTTTCTGACTCAGAAGGTCTGCACCAGGGTCCAAGAATATACATTTCTAACAAGTATCCAGGTAATGCTGAGGCTGCTGATTGCAGGAACTACTTTGAAGCCACTTTGAAGCCCTAAATTAATCCATTTCCTAGCTTTCTGACGTGAGCTCTACTCTCCTCTCTCTACATTTTTTTCCCTGAACAATCTCATCCATATTCGTAACTTCAATTATCACCTATATGAGGTTACCAGATTTAGCAAATAAAAATATAAAAGCTTGGTTAAATTTGAATTTCGTATAAACAACAAATAGTTTTTAGTATAAGTATGTCCCAAGTATTGCATGCAACATACTTACAGTAAAAAATAATTACTGTTAACTTGAGAGTCAAATTTAACTGGGCATTCTATATTTTATCTGGAAACACTACACCAAATTTCTAAATACCATCACTTCTTGGCCTTTTGGCTAAGATAAAGTGCAACTCTCTAAATACCATACCCATATATGCAAATGCCTCCCAGTGCAAATTACCAGTTGACTGTCCCACCAGCCCTTTAAACACAACAGATCCCAGGGCACCTGGGTGGCTCAGTCGGTTAAGCGTCCAACTTCAGCTTAGATCATGATCTTGCAGTTCATGAGTTCTAGCCCCACATCGGGCTCTGCGCTGACAGCTCAGAGCCTGGAGCCTGCTTTGGATTCTGTGTCTCCCTCTCTCTCTGCCCCAACCCTCCCCTGCTCATGCTCGCATCTCTCTCTCTCAAAAAAAAAAGAAAGAAAGAAAGAAAGAAAGAAAGAAAGAAAGAAAGAAAGAAAGAAAAAGAAAGAAAAAAAAACATTAAAAATAAACACAACAGATCCCAAACAGTACTTATTACTTCCCCCCAAATCCTGTACCTAGCCCCTCAGTAAACTGTACCATCAAAAACTCAACTTACCGAGGACAGACACTTCTAAGTACTCTGGGACTCCTCCTTGACCCACATACCTCATATGCTATCTCTAGGTCTGATCAACCCTACCTAAATATCTCAAATTCATTCTCTTCTCTTCTTTATTGTTGAACACTCAACCACTAAACATACCACATTCGCTCACCTCTCCATGACTTGACACATGCTATTTTCTATGCCTGAAAACCTTAATTGTTACAACTCAAGTGCTACCTACCCCATGAAGCTGTTCTTTCCTCTCCAGACAGACTTCAGGGCTCCTTCCCCTATTCTCCCAATGTACCTTACACAATTTTTTTAGAGTAATTACATAAGACTGTGATTCTGTATCTGTACAGAGGTGGCACAAAGCAACAGAAAGAATACAAGTTTGAAAAAAAAAAAAAAGAAAGAAAGAATACAAGTTTGAAGCCAGTTCCTATTCCAGTTCTGATGCTGCCTTTGAATTTGGCAAATTACTTAACTTCTCCTTTTCTCAGTTTCCTCATGTGTAAAACGGAGTAAAGATCTGGCCCTCATATGGTTGTAGAATTTAAGTGAGAATGCATACAGCATGCTTAACACAGCTTCTGATGAGGCACGCTCAATAAATAATTACCCCTTTTTCCTGTATCTTTATTCCTCCTTACACTATTAATTTCCTTGAGAGGAGAGGCCCTGTCTTTGCATCTTCTGAAAACTAAATAACTAACACAACTTAGCCTACAGGATCATGGTTAAGGGGTTGGGAATCTCGAACCAGACTGCTTGGGTTTACATTCTAGCTCAACCATTTACTAGTTGTGTGACATTTAACAAGTTACTACCTGTCTCAGCTTCTTTATGTGTAAAGCAGGGATAGTAATAGTATTTAACTCCTGGGTCCTGCTCATCAAATGGAGTAATATATGTACACCACTTACAACAATGTTAAACAAGTGCTATGAATCATAGTTAGCAAGAATAAAAACTCAGTGAATGAATGACAGCTCGACTGTGACTTTAACATCCAGAACAGACTCTTAGTAGAGGTATTCCCCACCTTTCAAAAGTTCATGTAACTCCACTTTGCTTTCACAAAAGACCTAGGTCAGTTCCTGCATTTGCCAACCAAAAGAAATCTGAAGATTTTCACTTTTAAGAGAAAAGGCAAAAAGTGAAAAACAGCCTTCAGCTTTGTTTTGCAGCGAAGTTACAGAGCAGTGTGCAGCGTGAGAAGCGAGAGTGGCACCACCGAGCTCCTTTCCCAAGAACCACACTCAGCATCTCAGCATCAACCTGATGCTGCTGTAGCTCTGAACTATGTAAGCATTGGTGCTTTCTCTTCATTTATTTTGTGCACCTGGGAGTAAGATGTGTCCTAAGGTATCAGAAAAGCCTAAGAGTGGTTAGTTTGGGGGGTCTAGGAATACTCAAAAATTTTTCCATATAAACCAATGGTAATCAATTCATTTTACACCATTTCAGCTTACAAAAGTTTTCATAGGAACACTACTTTCAGATGGGGGAGGGGGGAGGCTATATATCAGAAAATATTAAACATTTTCTATTTCTTGCCTCCTATTTTCCGAAATTCGAATGCAACATGGAAAACACTACACATGATTTGTTTAATTGGCTTTTCTATCATAGCCCACACTATCAATTATGAAAAAAAAAAAAAAAATTACAGCCTATTCACCTTGAGTATCCTTGATATAAACCAAAGAGAACTGAGTTGGTTTGTATCCACTTAAAATGTAAACTGTTAGGGGGATTTTCATTATCATAATTTTGATATTCAGAAAGAACACTCAACTCATAGCACAATATTTGTTAAATTTATGTACCACAGACAAGGCATAATGAAAGAAAAATTGGATCTGGAATTTAAAAAACTGGTTTTGTATCCCAACTTGCTACGAGACCTTGGTGAAGTCACTTATTCCTTCAGGCTCAGTTTCCTCATCTGTGAAACAGAGGCTCTTTTATTCCAATTTTTGAGCATGTACTTTGTGCCAGTCATTTGCCCAGGAATTGAGGATTCAGGTCAAATAAGACCAGAGTGTATGTAAACAAAATTCATTGATGTATAGATGCTACAGCAAAAGTGAAAGCAATATACAATAGAAAAAAAGAGAATTACTAATTCTACCCCAGTGACTATTAAACTATGTCTTAAAAGAGGAGAAAACCTAGGCAAAGCTGCCTAGTTTAGAATACCACGGGCAGAAGCAATGGCATGTGCAAAGGGAGAAAACAAAACTCAACAGGATATGCTTTTGAGTAAAATGCAGATAATTTGCAGACTGAGTAGATTCGAAAAGGTGGGAAGGATAACCAATGATACTGAAGACAGAAACAAAGGCCGAAACGTGGATAGTTTGGATGTTACACTAAAAAGTTCACGCTGTATCACACGAGACAGGGTCTTTAAAGGGAATGGTGTCATCAGATCTGTAGAGACACAACAGCATCATTATACAGTGTTTTCAGGGAGGCTGTGACTACGGGAAAAAGGATGAGTAGGAAATACAGTTCAAATGAGAAATAAGAAATAGGGAAGAAAAGGAAGAGACAATAAAAAAATTCTTCAAAGGTAGAATCCACAAAACTTGGCAAACAAAGCAACGGCTTTGGAAGAAGAAGAGTAAGAATTTACCATCTGGGGGGAAAATAAATGTCATGGACGCCACCATCCCCCACCCCACACCCCACGGACACACCTCATAAGCCTTCTCAGCACAGCACAGGAAGACATAGAGTTGACGAATGAAACAAAGTTTTATGGCGTCCCTGTCCTGAAATAATACTGCCTTTAAGATGGTATGAGAAATAAAATATTACCATCATTTATTGTTTTATTATATTATTTATATTTTTAATATTATTAATTTGCTTATGTAATAACTAGAGTCTCAAGCAAAAGAACTGTCCAAGAAGAAAAAAAATTATTTTTTGCCAAAACAACTAACCAATGTCTCCATATTGATCCCCAATCCGGGTTTCCAATCCAGGTTCCTAAGGGTAGCTAGATGATTTTTCTGAACATGTTTATCTCATTCTCCCACTTAAAATCCTGCAATGTCTTCCCACTGCTCTCAGCATGAGCCTCATCCTAGAGGCAGAATAACACAGGCTTTGAAGACTGACTACCTGAATTTGAATCTAGTCTGCCATTTATGAGGTGTGATCCCTGGTAAATTGCTTGACCTCTTTGTACTTCGGTTTCCTCATCTGTAAAATGGGAGTAATAACATGGTTGTGAGAACGATGTCTGCCACAGTCTAAGCACATATATCAATAACAAGTTAATATTTATGAAGTCACACATAATATACACTACACATTGATATATAAATACCATCTATTATCAGTGTTGGTGTTACGATCAACATTATCATCATCACCATTTTCATACCTCTTCTGTTCCAGGCCCACTAGTCTTGCAGTTTTTCAAAAGAACCATGCATCTTTCCAACTCAGGGCTTTCCTATATGCAGATCCCTCTGTCTGGAACACTCCCCATGCATTTGCCTAGTCCATTCATTCTTCATAATTCAGCTTACACATCCTTCCCGCAAGGAAGCCTTCCCTAGCCAGCCTCTGCCCCCAACCACACGTAGGTCAGACTCCCCATTTTAGGCTTTTCTTGAAAAGCACTTGTCATAGTGTGTAATTATATATATTATTTGATTAATTACTTGTGCAATGTCTATCTCCCCTACTAATGTATAAGCTCAATGAGGGAAAGGACTAAACGGACTCCTCGATCCCCTGATACAGAACAGACCACAAATACTTACAGAATAAAAGGAAACTACTGTCAGATACAAGAGAATTAAAAAAAAAAAAAAAAAGGTACCAAGTATAGAAAAACAGTAATACATATTACTTTCCTTTTACAAAAAGAAATAAACAGTTACTAAGGTCTCATTTACAGAGCAGAAAAACCGATTTACCCATCTAATGGGGAGAAAAATCAGCTTGGGTTGTTTTAACATACAAGCCAGAAACTGACTAACTAAAAATCTGAATTCACCAGATAGAAAAGAATTCAAAAATTTTTTTTATTTAATAAAATGAAATGCTTACTTGAGCATTGTCAGGTTCTTCTTTAATTTTGTCCAGAAGTCCCTGCTGTGGTGCCATTGCCTTGCCACATTCACCATCCAAAGGTTCTTTCATTCTAATTGTTTACGTAAAGGAATTCCCCAGTCTAAAACTAATAGATTTCTTCTTGGGGAAGGATAGCTGGACTCCTAAAATACAACATAAAGGATTGGTATTCAGGTTTATTCTTCTCATTTTTTCCTTCATGTTTATATTAAAAGCTTTGTGTTGCGCTCAAGGCTTTAGAGTTGAGCCTTTGAAAAACAATTCTTCTGGGGCCATGACTAACTCTAGTCTCCCCTTCTCCTTCCTTCTGCTCCTTTAGTAGTTCTCACCACATTCGGAAAGTTTCCCGGCCACAGCTCCCAACCTCCCTAATAACTTTAAAGCCAAACGCTCTGGTCTATCAAATGCTGAAAGTTACAAAGGGAACCAGACCAGCAACCCAAAATATGGGAAGAAATTACCAACCGCTCAGAGGAAAGGACTCGGAAAACAGTTTCTGACTCCAGGAGAATTAGTACTTGGAGGCCCACCTCTGCTTTTATTTCTCAAAGTGGGGACACACCAAGCTCCCCACCCCCACTTCTAACTCAGCCGCTGCTGGAGGCCTCCATAAGGGCCCCATTTCTTGGCCTAAAGATAGACCAGAGCTCCAAATGCCATCACAAGTGAACAACAGTACACCCTTGTTTAAAGCGGACCACCTGCACCTTCCAGGGTCTCCCTGGGAACCATTCCCACGAATAAGCCCCCCTAAGCTTTGCTTCTTAAATGCTTTCCTGTAAACAAGAAATTCTATTAGCCATTCAGCAGATTTCCGTTCCCCTAAGGGTAAACGTTCTAAACCCGAACCAAAAAGGAAGCCCCCCAAAGTTGTCTTTATCCAGAGTCAAGCCAGGCATGGAAATGGGCAACTGGTGGAAAAGCCTGCGGGGAAGAACACATGAGAACTTTCGACCACTTGCCACAGTTACAACCATCTAAGGGTGCTCATCCCTCTTTGGAGTAGGGTATTCGCTCCGAAAGTCTCGTCCCCACCAATAATCTCCACGCCCGTCACCGAGTACAAACGCGGCAACGTTGTATCGGAGGGAGAGAACGCGACCCGCAAATCCCTGTCACCGCGTCCCTGCAGCGAAATCCGCACGGCGTCAGCCGCGCAGCCCGTCCGGCGCCGCCCCCACCCGGTGCCCGCCTCGTCACGTGGCGCGCCCGCCGCCCCGCCCCGCGCAGCCCTGGCCGCCGCCACCCGCCGCGCTCACCTTCTGGCCACCTCCCGGCTCCCGGGGAGTACCGGGGTGGGTAAGGCCGCCTGGGACCCAACGGCTTGCGCCCAAAGACCAGGATGATTTCCTCTTACTGAAATTCTTCCGCCTGATCCATCACAACGCAACACCCAGCCAACCGTGCGTGCGCAGCCCTGGTCTCCGCCCCCCCACCCCCGTTTCCCGTCATGCCCCGGACCTGAGCCGAGTGGGTCTTCCCAGGATTCCCCTTTGCTCAATTATGGTTGACTTCTTAAAGAGACCAAGACCCAAGCGTGAGAAGGTAGAAGTAAGAGTTTGGGGCAGGAAGTTGGGGGCATTAGAAACCCTGCACTATTCTTTAATGCCCGTTTCCAGAAAGATGGCCTGTTAAGAGAATATAAAAATAAATAATGGCTGACATTTATTAAGCCAAGTGCTTGCTAAACACTTGTACGGCATCATTCCACTTAATCCTCACCACACCTGCAAGAGGTATAAATTTTTATCTGGGAGATGTAAGTGAATAGATTAATTAACTTGCTCGAAGCCAAGTGGTATTTTCCATTCAAAATTGTTTTTTGATTTGTGACTGCTGTATAGTATTCCATTTTATGAACATGCTACAATTTATCTACTATCTATGTACATTTGAGATGTTTCCAGTTCTTCCTTATTAGGAATGTTGCTGCTGTGAACATTCCTGTTTTTTGTTGCAAGTTTGCTAGGTTTATGCCTAGCAGTGAACTTGCTTGTTACATACACATAAAACTTTAATGGAGAGTTACAGTTGCCCCACATCCTTGCCAATAGCTACTATTGTACATCTTTTTAATTTTAACCATTTTTGTGGGGGTATAGTGGTATCTCTTTGTGGTATTTTATTTTTATTATATTTTATTTTTAAATCATCTTTACACCCAACATAGGGCTCAAACTCACAAACCCGAGATCAAGAGTCACTGTCTCCGCCAACTGAACCAGCCAGGAGCCCCTCATTGTAGTTTTAATTTGGATTTCTCAGCTTTCTAATGAGGTTGAGCCCTCTTTTGGATATCTGGATATCCTCTTTTATGAAGTGCCTGTTCAAGACTCTTACCCATTTTTGTATTGGATTGTATGCCATTTTATCATGGGTATATATTCTCAATGAGTCCTTTCTTGAAAATATGTATTGCAAATTATCTTCTCCCAGATATTAGTTAGGAGGAGGTCATATTGGCATAGGGTGGACCCTTAATCCAACATGATTTGTGTCCTTATAAGAAGAAGAGACATAGAGACAGACATTTGAGGAAAGAACAACAGGTGACAATTGAGGCAGAGACTGAAGTACTGCAGCTGCAAGCTGAGGAATGTCAAGGATTAAAGGTAAACACCAGAAGCTAGAAGAGACAAGGAAGGATTCTCCCATACAGATTTCAGAAGGAACAAGGCTCTGCTGATACCTTGATTTTGGACTTCAAGTCTCCAAACTGTAAGACAATAAATTTATGTTTGTAGCACTTTCTTACAGCAGGCCTGGAAACTAAGATATGGTTGAATCTTCCAACCCGTGAAAATAGTATATCTCCCCATTTATTTCTGTAATTTCTCCTAATAATATTTTATAGTTTTTAAGTATAGAGATCACACATCTTTTTTAGATTTATTCTAGACCTTTGATATTTTATGGTATTTTAAATGGTAAAATTTCATTTCTTAATTGTTTTTATCTCCAGTGTAAGTATAGAAATACAATTGTTTTTTGTATGTTGGTTTTGAAGCCAGCACCTTTGCTGAGTTCATTTATTAATTCTAATAGTTTATACATATTTCAAATTTTTTTTTAACTATGTAGAAAATAATAACAAATTTATTTCCTCCATTCTAAGCATATAATTTTTATCTCACTTTCTTGCCTTATGGAAATGGTAATATTGGACATCTGCATCTTTTTCCTGCTATGTTGTTTTCAATATAAAGTCATTAAATATTAATTTTGCTTTAGAATTTTTGCATTTACCTGTGGGGCATTAAATATGGCAAATTTTTTGAAACTTCTTTCATCAAGAGAGGGAGTCTGTGTCCCTGCCCCTTGTTTTGTAGTTGGCTTTGTGAATTATTTTGACTGACAGAATGTGACAGAAGTGATATCATGTGAATTCCCAAGTGTAGGTCTCAATATCTTTGCAGCTTCTGCTTTCACTTTCTTGGAACATTCTCACCACATGTCAAGGTTAGATGGGTTAAACTACTGAATGATGAAAAATCATGTGCAGAGAGTAGCCCCATAGCCAGCACTAATGCCACATAATGTGAGTGGAACCACTTTAGATCCTCCAGGTTGATAGATGACTACAGCTGCATGAGTGAGCCCAGGCAAAATAAGCAGAAGAATTACCCAGCTAAACCCAGATTTTTGATGACGATGATGATAATGTATTTATTTATCATGAATGAATAAATGGTTCTTATTATAAGCCAGTTAGTTTGGGGTGCTTTGTTATTTAGCAACAGATAACTGTTACAGAATTGATATCTAGAAACGGAGTACTGCTATAATTAAAATCTAAAACATGACATTGACTTTGGGACCAGGCAGCCAGCAGAAGTCTGGAAAGATAGCAAGGAGTCTGTTAGTGGAGGCTGGAAGAGCAGTGAGGAAATTGTTATTGGAGGCTAGAGAAACAGTAACCAGTGTAATGCAGCAGCAAAATGTTTTGCAGCACTGCCACCTGTAATAACATGGAAGATAGAAAATGTAGTTAGTGAACTTGTGGATCTGGTTAGGAGATTTCCAGGCAGAATATTAGAAGTGCCTATTGATTTATTTTAGTTACCTGTGATAAGATTTTGCAAAAGATAAGCTAAAAAAGGAACTTTTGTTTTCAAGCAGAAATTAGACAAAATATGAAGGGCCCAGGACAGTCTCTCCAGCTAACAAAATATCATCAAAATAAGAAACAACCTCAGAGAAGAAAAATCACATATAGGATATTGTAGGTAAATGTGGCCTCAAAGTCAAGATCAACTCAAGAGTGCCACTGTAAGACAATGCCTCACAGACCCTCTCATCTAGACAGAAGGGCTTCTAAGAAACACAGGGCGTTGTCCAATAACAATCTGACACAACCAGAATAGAGTTTTGTCTCAGAAAAATGGATGTGATTTGGGGGGCACAGAGTGAATCCAGTAAGATCCACAAAGGTTTTTGTTTTTGTTTTGTTTTAGAGAGAGAGAGAGCGAGAAGGGGAGAGGGGCAGAGGGAGAAGGAGAGGGAGAGAGAGACTCTTAAGCAGGCTACACCCTCAGTGAGGAACTCAACACAGGGCTCGATCCCACCACCCTGGGATCATGACCTGAGCCAAAATCAATAGTCAGACACTCAACTGACTGAATCACCCAGGCACCCCAAGATTTTATTTTTAAGTAATCTCTACACCTTATGTGGGGCTTGAACTCACAACCCTGAGACCAAGAGTTGCAAGCTTCACTGACTGGGCCAGCCAGGCATCCCTCTTCTTCCTTTCTGAATAGGAGCATTCATTGGAGTCATTATGTTTCTGTATCATCAGGTGTATTGAGTATGTGGGCAGCAGGGAGCAGGGGGAACAGATAACTTGTCTTTTTAGTTCACAAAGTTGCACCTGAGCAGATGCACCCAGTGAACTAAAGGAGTTTCTTCTTCATAGACCTGATTTAGATGGTGAGATCATGGACTTTGATCCACTGCCATAATGGCTTGAGACTTTTGGTTGAGGATGTGAGTGTATTTTCGTTGGGAGGGGACATGAATTGTTATGTCCAGAAGGCAAACTGTGAGAGATTGTTTCCAAAGATGGCCACCAACAATTCCTCCTATCTCTGTATGTGTAATGAGGTTTCTCCTACCATGAGGTGGATTCAGTTTCCTTGCCACTTGAATCTAGCTGGCCTGTCAACTTATTTTGACCAATAAGTTGCAGGGGAGTGACAGTGTAAAGTTACAGGTGTAGGCATTAAGAGAACTGGCAGCTTCTGCCTTTGCCCTCTTGGAGCCACCAGCATGTAAACAGGTTTGGCCACCCTGCTAGAGAGACCAGGTACAGAAGGAGAGAAGTCCCTGAGCTTGCCTGCCAAGGTCCCGGGGATGTGGGTGAAGTTATCTTGGGCATTCCAGCCAAATTCCTAACTGAAAGCATCCACATCCTATGGGACAGAAGAACTCCCCAGCTGAACCCAACCAATCACAGAACCATGAGATAAAACAAATTGTTGCTTTAAGCCACAAAGTATGGGGGTGGTTTGCTACATAACAATGGATAACTGACAAACTAAAACAGTTTACATCTTTTAGTTGGATGTTTATCAGGAATTCCCCTTAGTATGTATGTTCTGTTTCAAGAATCCTTACTGTATACTTCTATTTCAAGTTCCCATTTACATTATTGTGACCTGTTTAAAGTACAGATTTATTGTTTATCGCTCTTTCTTTTCTTCTCCCTTTCCTCTACCTTGAAAACTAGTTACAGTATTTTATTTTCCTCAGATACAGTTATGGATGATACATATTTTTGAATCACTATGTGTTAAAGAGTATATTTGTATAACAAAGAAACCCCAAAATGCAATACCTCAAATAAACTGAAGTTTATCTTTCTCTCACATCACTGTTCAAGGCATGTGTTCCAGGTCATTAGCAGTTGTGTTCCTACATCATCATTTATGAACACAGGATTCTCCCATCTTGTTTCTCCATCCTTGAAACTGGTTCACAGACACATCTTCCTGAGGGTGTGAAGGAGGCACACATGGGTCTTATGTTGCTGGGCTCAGAAATGACACATAACAATCTGAGTACATTCTCTTAGAGACTCTTTTGTCCACATAGCCATGTATAACTGCATTGAGGGGGGTAGAGGGGAGGTGCAAGGAGAGAATAGTGTCATGTTCCCAGCTACAATGATAACCCCACAGTAAAAACGACGTATTTGTTACCAAATTAAAACAAAAATCACTGGGAAGTGACAGGCAGCTCTCCAGTTCGTGAGTGTAGTGCAGACGTGTGAGTAATAAGTAAGAAAATCCTATGTGAAACATGAAAAAGAACATTTACTTACAAAGGAAAGAGAATTAGACCAGCTTTGGACTTCTCATCTGCAATACTATGACAGAAACTAAAATCTAGGAATGTTATACATGTCCAAGACATTTGTCATGGCCAATTAATGACATTTCTGGAAGTACTGGACAAGGTATGGTGTAGATTTCTAACTTTCCAGTAAATTTCAGTCTTCCTTTTCTTTATGATCAGTTCTATCCATCATAGGCAGACCAAGCCTTCTCCACCTCTCCCCTTCTCAGGACTGCCTGGCCAGTCCCAAGAGGAGGAAGTCCCATAGCTTACCTGGGCCTGGGGGTAGTGGAGGAAATGTGTATAAATGTGGGTTGATGAATGTTTATTTAGTGATGAAGTTAGGTTTTAACATGCTTATCGGTGAAGAACATATGAAGATAGGGTGCCTGGGTGGCTCAATTGGTTAAGCTGCTGACTCTTGATCCCCCTCTTGAAATAAATAAACTTAAAAAAAAAGTTAAAAAAAAAAAGAATATATGAAGATAAACATTCATAGCAACATCTATATACAGGAAGGAGTTTATGTAAGTTGTATGTGATTTAAATTACTGTAAATATGGGTGTGCATGTATAAGAAAGCAATAGGAGTTGGGGTTCATTAGGCTGTGACATTATTCCAAGTGGCCTCCAGGCAACCTTGACCATGCCTAGACAGACAGGCAGCTTTTGGAGTGCTGTACCTCTCTGGGACCAGCCCTATGTCCTACCACGATCTCAAAGTTCAGAGATGGAAGGCCCTTTAGTGGTTATATGGTCTGAGGCTTGTGCAGTGTTTGAATCCTTGCTGCAGCACTGCAAAGGCGATCTTCAGTCTCTGTTTGCACACCTTTCAAGACAGGGAGTTAACTCCCCCCTAGCAACTCCTTTCACAGTGGACAGCCCTGCCTTCAGGAAGGTTCTGATCATAAACCCTGGCTAGGCCCTAGGAAGGCATTCTCCTTCTCCCTCTTCTGTCCTCATTCCCACTTACATAATTCAGCTCCTGGGTACTTCCTTTCCTTTTCTCAATCACCATGACTAAAGCTATCAATTATTATTGAGCCAGAGCTGGTGCTAAGCACTAGAGACATAGAAATGGATGAGTTAAATTTTATCTTTTAAAAAAATGTTTATTTATTTTAAGAGGGAGAAAGAGCATGAGCAGGGGAGGAGCAGAGACAGAGGGTGAGAGAGAATCCCAAGCAGGCTCCGCACTGTTAGTGCAGAGCCTGACACCAGGCTTGATCCCATGAACTGTGAGATCATGACCTGAACTAAAATACAGAGTTGGATGCTTAGGGGTGCCTGGGTGGCTCAGTCGGTTAAGTGAGCAAATGAACACTCTCTCATGCTCTCTCTCTGTCTCCAAAAAAAAAAAAAAAAAAGGAATTAGGAGTGATCAACCAGGTCGAGGAGGAAGAGAGGTGGCTTTCAGGAAAGACTCCCTGGAGGAAGGAAGAAACATCTGAGCTGAATTAGAGGCAGAGTCAGGGTGAGGAAGCCTGCAGTCAGTGCTGCCTCCTCTACCACACACTCTCCAACTGTGTCCCTAGCTCCTCACTGCCTTTTCTCCTGTTAAGCCTGGAAATCCAGAGAGGAGAGAAACAGGCTTAGACATCTCCAAGGCTGGGGTCAGTATCTCACAGAGTTACAGGCAGAGCCAAGGTGGGAGGTGCCACCACGTGAATGCAGCAGCACGCCAAGTACCCTGTGAGGCCCAGCCCTGTGTCTGACTCCCCTCTGGGAGAGGCTCAGAAGGAGGGCACAGGCCCTCCAGCCCACACAGAGAGCTTTACAGGACAGTGTGCTAACCCAGGAGGCAGCCCTAAGCTCTGGTTCTGGTGAGGGTCTACATCCCTGGACCAGAGAATAGGAAAGGCCATGGTCCTGGCCTGGCTGAGCAGCTCTTGCCCCAAGGGTCCCCGCTATGGGCTTAGGTTCCTAACTACTGCTCTCTGGCAGTTCTGGCAGGCATACGTGTGCCAGCACTCTGGAAGCCAGGGCACATCTTGGACTCTATGGTTACATCAGCTCAGCTCAACCCGTCAGAGATTCTCAGACTAGAGAAAGCTCTGGGGCATTAAGAAAGAAGAAAGAAAGGAAGCAAATGAATTCCTTCTGTACCAGGCACTACACAGGGTGCTTCACACAGATTAATCCTTTGATACTATAAATCTCAATTTTAGCATAGTCATAAGAAAAGACCAAACTGTTAACACTTATCTATGATAGGTAGAATATTAGAGGACTTTGTTTCAGTGTTTTATACAATAATACATTATCAGAAGTAAAATATCTTGGGGTGCCTGGGTGGCTCAGTCAATTAAGTGTCCAACATCAGCTCAGGTCATGATCTCACAGTTCATGGGTTTGAGCCCCGTGTTGGGCTCTGTGCTGACAGCTCAGAGCCTGGAGCCTGCTTCGGATTCTGTCTCCCTCTCTCTGCCCCTCCCCCGTGCGCTCTCTCTCTCTCTCTCTCAAAAATAAATAAAACGTTAAATATTTTTAAAAATAAAAAAAGAAGTAAAATATCTCTAGCAGCCAAAATATCTATTTTGATAGATAAGATATATATTTTATTTCCCACATTTTATACAAAGGGTCAGTCATTAACAGTGAAGTACTGACTTCTATTTGCTCTGTCATTCTTTGTCAGTTGAGGTAGTGACTTGTCTAAATAGAGAGTTTGAAAGGACAAACTATGCAATTTGGGCTTTTCTTTCTACATGGAAGCAAGTTGTCAACAGGAAACTAGTTTTCCTCGGCTCTTCTCTGCCTTAAGTATCACAGGGGCAGGCCTGCCATGTGGGGAGTCTTTATCCTCCAACCTAGCCTTTTTCCCAGTAATGAAGATGGTGTGTACCTTTATTTACCATTTCCTAAGTCTTATTTCTCAATTGGTTTAGAAGTTAGTGGGGAAGAGGAATGCTAATTGTTTGGCCCCCTTGAAACTCCCAAGAGTACACAGAAAGAATGCTGAATCAGGAGATACAAAGTCAAGTTAGTAATCCTAGACATGCCACTTATGAATTGTGCCCTAGAGCAAAACACTTATCATTTAAAACCTCGATTTTTTTTAGCTGATGAAGGAGTCTATGTTCTTTTTTTTTTTTTTTAAGTTTATTTATTTATTTTGAGAGAGAAAGTACAGGTCAGGGAAGGGCAGAGAGAGAGGGAAACAGAGAATCCCAAGCAGGCTCCGCACCTTCAGCGCAGAGCCCATCTATGTTCTGACTGGTTTTCTAATGTAGTTAATGTACAGTGTTATATTAGTTTCAGGTGTACAATATAGTGAGTCAACAGTTCCATGCTCATCAATTAAGTGTACTCCACCTCCTCTTCTTCTTCTCCTTCCTCTTTTTGAGTAGGCTCCATGGGGTTTGAACTCACAACCCTAATATCAAGAGTCACATGCTTTACCGACTGAGCCACCCAACCACCCCAGGTCTGGTTGTTTTAAGCCAAAAAGGGAAAATATGGTGGCCTTGAGAATGATGAGAAAACATAAGAAAAGGTTTAGACAATGAACAGAACAGAATCCCAAAATCTGTCAGCAAGAATAGCTTGATCCAAGTCACTGATAATTGCTAAAATAAACTTTATGCCAAACAATTGGTCTTTTAGTCTGGGTAAGCTAATTGCTAAGATAAACTCCCAAATTACAGAGGTTCTACAATGTGAACATTTGTTTCTGTCTCACACAATAGTCCAACATGGGTACTCCTGTTCTAGTGGCTTTTCTGGGCAGCTGTCCTCCAGGCATTGTCTCAGGGACCCATAATCTTTACTCTGTGGCTCTATCCTCTTCTATGTCTGTGGAGTCTTCTCCATTCAGCCAATGGTTGGGGAAAGAAAGGGCAAAGATCACACGAGGGAGGTTTATATAGGTCAGGTCTAGATGTTGGCCATTGTTTCTATGTTCTATTGTCCAGAAATCAAGTCACATGCCTGCACCCAACTGCAAGAAAAATGTAGTATATTTGTATGCCCAGGAGGATAAGAAAATGGGGTTTGATGAACATATGAAAGCCTCTCTCACAACATCCCTTGAACAAGATTCAAAGTTCTGAGAATGATCATCTGATTGGCATAGCTTAGGTCACTAAGCTACAGGCCAAATCAGGAAAGAAATACAGAAAGAAATCAATCCTTTCTATTCCACTGTGAGAGGAAGCAGACAAGGGAATTGTCTTTACTTACAATGGTGAATTTTCCTAAAAGGGAGATCAGGATGCTTAGAAACAGGGGGAGAGTTGGATGCTAGACAGCCAAAAATGACAAATGTCCAGTATATCTGTAATCTGCCTATGTTACACAAGAAAGTCTCTAAAGGTTTTTTCAGCTTTAATTGTTCATGACTCAGATGCAATAACTAAAACATATATAGATGTCCAAGGATTTCTATTGAGAGCAACAGCCCTCCAATTCCTAAGGGCCTCCCTGACTCTCAGAAGGGCAAATAATTCATAGAACAAGATGATGCCTGTCAATACATGGGAAAGCATTAGTGCTCAATGGAACCATGTAGTCTAAGAAAAGTATGATTAAGTAACATAACATGTTAAAATGGAAAATAGCATTGCAACTTCACGACCTTGTTTGGTTTTTTTTCCAGGTTTGTCACTACTAAAAGACATAGCAGCTCTAATATTTTGACTCCACATTTACTCTCATGTATATCCCTAACACCTAAATTTGATCTTTAGTAGTTTTATCCACCAAATTTATCTGGAATTCATTGCAAAATGGCTGATTATATGGGGCAGGGGAAAAAATAGTATGACTTCAGAACATTCTCTTATGGCAAGAAAGGAGGGATGTTTCAAGGATGTCAGGGGTGGAGCTAAAAGGACAACACTTAGAGATGTACCCAGTGGTGAAGTTGTAATAATTAAATTTAAATTTAAATTTAAATAATTTAATATAAATAATTTAAAATGTCATAATTAGAGAAAATTGGAATAAGTAAAATCTACAAAGGCTATGCAGTCATACTAAGACTCAAATGGGAAAAGTAAACAAAAAAAATAGCTTTAAGTAAACAAAAAAATTTTAATACAATAAAGGATGAATACAATATATGTTTAATGCTTAGTAATGTGTATGTCTTTGCATGTACAGGTGTGGCTGCACATATATTTTTTTCTTCTGTAAAAGGTATGTTGACTTAAATATATCCACATATAATTTACCTATATCTATGATTTACATATGAACAAGCAGATAAAAATGAACCAAAAGGTAGGAGGAAGGAGTCATCAACACTAGTAATTTTGTAAAATTATCACGACCAGATGGAAGGTGAGTCTGTCAGTTATTCAGCACCACATTTACAAAAAGCAAGTAAAAATAGAGTTCAACAGATATTCTAAGAATGAGAAGGATAAATCAATATTCTATCTTTCAGGAGATAAAACAACAAAATGGCTCTAGTAATTATAATAAGATACTGATAAGAAATGCATAAGTTCCTAAGCAGATCAATGTCATATAATAGCAAGATGGCTATTGGTCATGCAAACCTTAGAGCTTACATAATTTCCAAAATAGACACTAAGTTTCAAAATTTAAAAACCATAAGGAAGACAGAGGATTATAAGTCCTATGGTATTTTAAAACTTTTACTATTACAAAAGGGTTTTAAATAAATGGTCTTAATTACCTTGGACAACAAAACTAGGTCTTATGTCCCAACCAAGAAAGAATTAGTTGATATCACAGATCCTGGAACCTCAACTGATTTAAAATTATATTTCTTTTTCTATTTGATTTGGTAAAATTTCTGAAATCCCAGAAAATAATCAAAATGCTATTACTGAAACCTTAAGAAAATATGAAAGTAAATATAATCTTAAGAGATATAAAAGTGGTACAAAAATAATACAGTAATAGTCAACCCATGGCATTGAATATTCAATCCAGGCCTACCTAATTGATACAAGTGTAGTCGATTTTGTCATCTTTGTGTTTGTGCACAGTTTGCTGATATTTAACGCCTATGAGATATTCAAAAGTATCAACCATATTAAATTTGTAATTCCAGCTTAAATTGTTTCAGAGAATTAATCAAATGTGTATTCTGGTTTAGTGATCAAGAAAAACTATTTCAACATTTTATTTACTAGAAATAGGATTTTGGCAATTGGGCATTAAACAACAAACAAGCTGTGAGTATTCTCCAAGCAAAAAAGCCCCCTGGACATGAAAAATACTGAATCATAAGGCACAAAGTAGATAATGTGTTTTTACTAATACTCCTCAGGAAGAAGGGGAAGTAACAAATGGGAGACTTGAATAAGGGGTTGGTTGAAAGAATTTGGAAAACTGTGGCACATACACTTTCTGAGAGAGACACACAACCAAACAGATAATTAGCCTACAGTGTGGTGATTATTACAGAAGTGATACTTGGACCAAAGAAGAAAGAGAAGTTAACCTAACCTGTGCATCGGTTACCAGGCATAATAGAATACGATGAAATCGGCTAGATGTTTGTAACCAAGTATCATGGAAACCTCACATCAGTTCTAATTCCAAAGATTTTTCATAATGTGGGGAAACCAGATTAAGCCCAAAATGGCCCCATGGCTAGGATCTAGACCTATTCTCCAGGCCTACCTAATTGATAGGACAGCCAAGAAGTCTGTTTTCTAAGGGACTTCTAAGAGAGAACTGATGTGAAAGGAAAAAATAAGCCATCGGGACAAACCTGGTGCAGTAATGAAGCCTCAGGGACAGTGGATAGGTGACTGGACAGAATACAGTGTCTGTCACTTGGATTTGATTCAGCCTCGGCTCAAATGGTGTCACGTCTAGGGAAAGGGAAAGACGGGAAGAATGAGTTCTCAAGAAGATACAAAAAGAACAAAACTCAAAACTTGAAACATCAGTTTTTACAAAAATTTCTGACCGATATTAACCCTACTTCAGCACCCCCTCACACACACATTACAGTGCAACACAAAAGTGAAGAGAGATGGTCTCCTCACTTTATTATAGATATCAAAAGATCATATTGCCAGGGAAATGGTGATTACAAACAAATTAGAGGTCTCAAAAATTAGTTAAACAGCTTCCCCAGCTTCTGCCAAGGTTGTAAGTGATAGAGTTAGCATTTGGATCTGAAAATATGTGTGGATCCAATTCCTCCCCCCTCCCCCCTTTCATTTCAATGTGCTCCTCTGTGGTCTCCAGGCTGTGTTTATTTCTAATGATAACTACTTCACTTGCAGCTCTCTAAATCGGAGGATGCTCAGTCTCCTATACCATCTGCCTTTGGATTTTTTTTAAGGTTTTAAAGTAATCTTTCCATTGAATATGGGGTTTAAACTCAGAACCCCGAGATCAAGAGTCTCATGCTCCACTGACTGAACCAGCCGAGCACCCCCCATCTGCCTTAGGATTTAAAGTTGGGTCTATATCCCCTATGCCCTCTTCTGCCACGATTTCACCTTTCGCATGGACACTTCTAATACCTTGGTCTCTCAGTTTATTTAGCTTCTCAATTTCAGCAAACTTTTCCCCTTTCTACCTGCGCCTCCCCACTCCAATGACACATCTTGAATCCTTTGCCTAAAATTGCTCCTCCTCGGAAATAATATATTCAGATATCCCACTTTCTGACCACACCCTATTTTTTCTCAATTTCTCCCTCTAAAGCTACCCTTCTATTTTATAAAGACCTCTGGTTCCTCCATCAGTCTACTTTCATTCTATTTATTCACCTTTTGCTGTCTTCTCTTCCTTTTATGTTTTCTACTAGTCACTTGCCGATATCCTCCACTCTCTTCTATGGACCTTATCTCGTTTCTACCTGGAAAAACCCTAAATCAACTTCTCCATGCCCACACCTGTGCTGCTTATTATTGTTGATAAAAGTCATAGAGTCTACCAAACTGGCACAAATATAAATTCTCAGGGTTCTCAGCCTCAACTGGGCTGATGGTATGTCTAGAAATCCTCCCATGGCTCTTTTGTCAGTTTTCTCTTCCATTCTTCACAAAGACTATTCAGTTTCTCCTTTCTCTTCAAATCTCTGACCCAAAACTTCACTCACAGCAGGTGACATAACCTCTTATTCTCATAGAGAAAATACTATGCAATCAAATAAGAACTTCCTCAGTTCCTGGCACAAAATGAACAGTTTTCTGCAATTAAACCTACATTCTTTCTTTCCTCCAATTACAAAGGAGAGAGTGTCTCTCCAGCTACTACCTTATCTTTGTCACAGCCACATACCTCTTAGAAGAGCTGACTACACTCGTTTTCACTTCTTCCTATCACAGCCACTCCTCAATCCACTGCTATCTGGCTTCTGCCTTCCACAGAAACCACTCTTGGCAAATTCACTAATGACTTTGTTGCTAAATCCTATGGCTATTTATCAGTCCTTATTTCAGCAGTCAATGGCATTGCTGCTATTGACCTCATCCTCTCTTAAATCCTCTCTTCGCGTGGCTTTGTGATACCATATTCTCCGAGTTCTCCTCATCTGGCCTTAGCCATTTCTTCTTAGTTCCTTTCTTGTGTTCCTATAGCTACACTAATTTGTTAAGTATCAGTGTTCCTTAAGGTTTCTGTCTTTGGCCTTTTCACCTCACTCTACCCACAATGAGTGTACTCTCAACCACCCACTTCTGTGGCTATAATCATCAACTCTGTATGGTAACTTGCAAAACTACAACTCTTTCCGAGATATTTCTTCTGAACTGTTTATTCAACTGCCTATTAAATATTTATCTTTGGGTATTTCATGGTGTTTCAGACTCAACATATCTAAAACTGAACCCATTATTTGCCCCAGTGCCCCACCCTTTCAACAGCTCCCCTCCCCCTCTTGTATTCCCTATCTCTTGGAATAATGCCACCATCCCCTAGGATGTAACAGTGAGAAATAGAAACAAAGATATTCTGAAACAGAAAGGATACATTCACCCATCCATTCATCAAACAAACATGTATCAAGTGACTCCCTACCCAGTATTGTGTTAAGTACTAGGAGATGGGCTGAAAAGAGACAAAGAGGTATAGTTTCAGAAACAGAGAAAGTGCATGTCAGGCAGAGATGCAGAGAAAGACCTACACGGAAAGTTTCATTTCGCGTGTTTGATAACCAGGGGGAGAAAAGTATATATATTTCAAATAGTTGTCCTGAGACAGGATGTTACACTTAATTTGGGTGCTTTTTAAATTTTTTCTTCAGCATAAAGAACCTTGATGAAGAGGGAAAAGGGCTGATTAAGGAGACAAACAGAATTGACTCATTCTTATTCTTGTTATTGGCAATTAGCTGTGTACTAACTATCTAGTTAAATCTCATACTACGATTTTGCATCATTCTTTGAAATTTATGGAGCTTTTTTTCCATTATAAAAGTGATACAGGCTATGGTTGGGGGGGGGGGGAGGATATATAAGAAGCCTTTTGGATGGTATAGAATTCAAAGAATAAAGTTGTGGGATTAATTCTCATTCTTTCTGAACTCCTATTCTTGGACACAAAGCAGAATACTTTTTTTTTTTAAACATTTATTTTTGAGAGAAAGACAGAAAGACAGAGAGACAGAGCACCAGTGGGGGAAGGGCAGAGAGAGAAGGAGACACAGAATTGGAAGCAGGCTCCAGGCTCTGAGCTGTCAGCACAGAGCCCAAAGCAGGGCTCGAACTTACGAGCTGTGAGATCATGACCTGAGCCGAAGTCAACCGACTGAGCCACCTAGGCACCCCAGAATACTCTTAATATCCAGGTGTTTTCCTAAGGGTTTGATTGCCACTGATTATCGATGAGATCCTGGGGAATTTTAGGACTATGGCTTGACTGCTGTTGGGCCTCTCTCTTAAGCTGTTTATTCAAAAGAGGTAAGTCAAGGAATTAAGTTGGGTTCTGATGCTTCATCCAGAAGTAACAGTGATGATTTTTAGGGCATATTCAGGTATGGAGAAACTAATATTTATTTTCTTCCAAATCTGAAGCCTCACACTGCAACACTGGCAGAAAATTTAATCTCAGTCATTATTGGCATTCTCAAGAAGGCCACCAGAGGTCTGCATAGTTCTGCCCCCCCCCCCCCCCCCCCCCCCGCTTGAAGCATCAAGGAAGGTCTGCAACGATTGGCTCAGTAGTCCAGATTGGTTATTGGAGACAGCCACTGCCCCAATCTGCATGTTCTCCACAGGACAAGTGGCTTTGGCACGCGCATCTTCAGCAAGGATAAAACTCCTTATGTTCAGGGTCCAGTCGTCTCCCCACAGCGCTGTTAAAGAACATGGTACACGTTCTTCAAATCACACTATAGACCTTCACCCTCTTCCTAGCCTTCTGAAACCTTTTCTTCCTTGGTTTTCTCTAAGACACTTCCCTGTCTCCTACACACACACACACACACACACACACACACACACACTCATACATACACATACTCCCTGGATACTCTTGACTTCCAACAGCTTCTGCGTTGGCTCCTACCAAAATCTCTCTGACAAAGATGCAAGGGAGGGAAAGTATACAATACAAATCAATGTCTCAGAAATTAGATAACTGCCTCGTGAACAAGCAATTTGCACACTCAATGGAAATCCTCACCTGGGACCAGGATTCAATCTTTCTTATAGTGTTTTCTTTTCTCAATCCTATTATCAGAAGCAGGGATGTGCACTCAGTGCTCCAGTTCTCCTGAAGCTGTTACACAAAACCTAGGGCTTATCTCTCATTGATATTTTTTACTTGCACGAGTCATTCATTTATGAGAAACAAGAGTCTACACATCTTATAGACCAATTGCTTTATCTTGCTTAGATAAACTTATGTTAACTTAGAAAATAAAACACATTTGTTGACAGCAATTGCTCATGAGTACATTTACTACATAGGACTTTTGGCTGCAAGAGATAGAAAACCAAATCAAAGTAGGTTAAGTACAAAGAGAATCTACTGGCTTACATAATTTGTCCAAGAGTTGGACATCACAAATGGATGGACCAGGGAGGGAAGGTGTCAAAATTAGTATTATATGACTTAGACTGGAATCAGAGTCCTCCACCTCTCAGGTACTATGATTAGGTCAGTGATGGTCATTTGATGGTCACCACCTCACTGGGATTTTTTTTCTCCCACCCTATCAAAAAACACACTTCTGTATCCAGTGAAAATATCCTTCAGGAGTGGAGGTAAAATAAAGACATTATTAGAGAAGAAAAACAAAAAGAATTTCTTGGCAACAGTCCTGCTCTAAAAGAATTGCTAAAGGAAGTTCTTCAGACAGGGGAATGATACCTGAAGGAAATGGGAACATCAAGAATCAAAGAACAGAAGTGGTAAATATATGAGTAAACGTAATAGACTATTCTCCTCTGGAGTTGTTTTAAAAATATTTGTTGGTTGGGGTGCCTGGGTGGTTCAGTCAGTTAAGAGTCCTGCTCTTGGTTTTGGCTCAGGTCATGACCTCACAGGTCATGAGTTCAAGCCCCGCATCAGGCTCTGTGCTGTCAGTGCAGAGACTGCTTGGGATTGATTCTCTGTCTCCCCCTCCCTCTCATGCCCCTCCCCTGCTCTCACTCTCCGTCTCAAAAATAAATAAATAAATAAAATATTTTCTGGTTGACAGCAAAAATTATTAACACTGGCTGATGGGGTTTAGAATTCTAATACATAAAATGACTATAACAAAAGGGTAGAGAGAGGATAAACAGATTTATTTAGGGATAATATTTCCACATTTTACTTGAAGTGGTAAAATACTAATTCTAAGTGGACTATAAAAAGTTAATTATGATTATTGCAGTCACTAGAGCAACCACTAAAAAAAATTATACAAAGATATATGGTCATAAATAGTTAAAATGGGGGGCGCCTGGGTGGCTCAGTCGGTTAAGCGGCCGACTTCGGCTCAGGTCATGATCTCGCGGTCCGTGAGTTCGAGCCCCGCGTCAGGCTCTGTGCTGACAGCTCAGAGCCTGGAGCCTGTTTCACATTCTGTGTCTCCCTCTCTCTGACCCTCCCCCGTTCATGCTCTGTCTCTCTCTGTCTCAAAAATAAATAAACGTTAAAAAAAATTAAATAGTTAAAATGGAATACTAGAAAATGTTCAAATTAGCCAAAAGAAGGCAAGGAAAGGGAACAGAGAACAAATAATAAAATGATATACATAATTACTAGATATTATATTAGGAACATAAGAATAATTTGGAGAAACTAACTTCAGTTACCAATGTAGTATTCAGAATCACCAAAGGGTCTGAATTTAAGGTTAACTGCAGAGGACATTTAGGGATCATAGCAGCAGGGGTCAGGAGGACCTTTTGACCTAGACATAGACTTTTGATAATATCTCAGGAAGCATGGTCAAAGACAAGATTGCAATAAATTCATCATTCAACTCTATATATCTTTTATAATCCTATTATGATTTTAGGAATAGCACAACTATTCGATACTATACTCTTTTAGGTGTTGAAAATGTTAATTTGTTAAGTAGCATTTAAAATATACCATGAATGGGGCGCCTAGGTGGCTCAGTTGATTAAGAATCCAACTTCAGATCAGGTCATAATCTCAAGGTCCTTGAGTTTGAGCCCTGCATCAGGCTCTGTACTGACATCTCAGAGCCTGGAGCCTGCTTCAGATTTTGTGTCTCCCTTTCTCTCTGCCTCTCCCACTCCCCCACTCACACTCTTTCTCTCTCTCTCTCAAAAATAAACATTTAAAAAGCCTTCAAATAAAATATACCATGAATATATATACAATGGAATATTACTCGGCAATCAAAAAGAATGGAATCTTGCCATTTGCAACAACGTGGATGGAATTAGAATGTCTTATGCTAAGTAAAGTAAGTCAGAGAACAACAAATATATGATTTCACTCATGTGGAACGTAAGAAACAAAACAGATGAACATAGAGAAAGGGAAGGGAAAATAATATAAAAACGGAGAAGCAAACCATAAGAGACTCTGAAATATAGATAACAAACTGAGGAGAGGCGAAGGGTACTAGAGTGCGGGGATGGGCTAAACGGGTGATGGACACTAAGGAGGGCACTTGTTGGGATGAGCACTGGGTGTTATATGTAAGTAATGAATCTCTAAATTCTACTCCTGAAACCATTACTACACTATATGTTAACAAACTTGGGTTTAAATTTTTAAAAATAAAATCATGATTTTTACACACTCATTTGGGATCATCTTAATATACTAAGACCACCCGCAAATGGAAAAAGCCTGAACCCCCTCTATTGCTGCAGGTAATTCCTTTTACTGGTAATTTACTCTGTACCTTGAACTTTTCCAACCTTGTCTTTCCAATCCACATGCAGATGACACAGGCACCCAAGGATGAAGAAATTGGGGATTTACAGAAATTGCTAAGAGACCCATCTTTTGAATCCAGTAAATCTAACTGCCATTCCTGAGTCCATCCGACGCTGCCCCAGCCTCTAAGTGTCCAAATTTGTGGCTATCTAGCATGGCTTCATACGTCAGATCCCACGGGACTGTAAACGCTCTTCCCGCCTTCTGTTGCTAAGGGGAACTGGATCATTCCCGGCCAGCTGCGCTGCGCATGCTCGGCCGCACAGCTCGGCGGGAAAGGGGCGGGGTCTACCTGACTGTTTCGCGTCAGAGTTAAGTTCCTTAGAGAAGCGTCCTGCGGCGAGCCTCACTGAGGGGAATTAGTAAGCCTCCTTAAGTGGCTGTGTTGTCGGTCTTTATTCCTGCGCCTTACCGGAAAGGGGCTGAGAGTTTCGTCTGTCAGAGGGAGGATGAAGCGTCGGGTCGGGCCGGAGTCCTAAAGACGGTTCCTTGCGTGCGGCTTCCGCCATGTGAGAGTCGGGAACTCGGGTCAGGCCCCTGGTTGTGTTTGTCCTTTTCTTTAACCTTGTCCGCAGAGTCGGGGGATCCTTGTCCAGCATTTCCAGCGTTTCTCGCCGCCCACTGCCCCTGCGTCGTAACTGCGCTTTCGGCGTTTGGTCTCTGTCCGCGGCCTCTTTTTTTAAAACATTCATCTGATCGTACCGGTGGCTCTCGATTAAGCCGTGGTGACTTTTCAAACTTAAAAAAAAAAAAAAAGACATCATGGAAGTTCTTTTGCAAATAGACGTGTATACGGAATCTCAACTAAAAGAGATTGAATAGTTACTACAAAAGTTTGACTCGATGAATTGGAATATAAAATCGGGATTAGATGAAGGTGCAGTCTTTATCATTTTATTTCAGTATTTTGCCTTAGTGCACGGGGATTGAGAGTATTTTGGTTTGCATGGATTAGTGTGTGCAATCAGTAACTTCCAGCTTTCTTAGGATGCAATTTCAGCAAGAGTTGGATCACTAATAACACCTGACAGTAACTTGTATTCCTCATCACAAATATATAAGACAAGAACTTAAAATTTATAACAAGAACTAAAAATAAAATATAACAAAACTGTATTAATTTTAGTCTTGACAGGATCAGGATTCAACAGTTTGCCGTTTTTTTTAAAGATTTTATTTTTAAGTAATCTCCATACCCAAGGTGGGGCTCAAACTCACAACCCCGAGAATCAAGAGTTACATGGTCTACCGACTGAGCCAGCCAGGCACCCTTGCCATTTAACTTGTAGGTTGAAGCAAGAGCATTAGGGAAGTAGATGCCCTTGCTAGAATAATGAATTTGCTTCTGGGATTTTCTGTGAGTGAGCATATAACAGGTCACAATCCAAAAAGGATAGGTGAAAAGCTGTCCTCTTAACTCGTCACTGACAAAGCTACAAGGAATTGAGCTGTATTCAGCCAGATGGCAGGAAAAACTATTTTCTGAAGGTCACTTAATCTGGCACAAATCGAGGCTTTGGAAGTCTCTAAAATACTTAACATTTGGTATATTATAGAATTAAGTATATTTCATGATTTTTAAAGTACATTTTTAAAATAATATGAATGAAATGTCTGCTGAACCCCTAAAGCTACTGATTTACAAGAGTTGAGTTCAAGGATTTTGGTGTTCAGGGACCTTTCTGATATGACCCATGTCAGCTTCTCAAATGTTATTTCCTTGCACTAGCACTCTTACTTTTTATCTTTAACAGTAACTCCGCTTCTTACAGTTGCCACGTTTGGCATTTTGCCCATGCCGTCTCTATACCTGGAATATACTTTTCATCATCCTTTGTAGACACTTTAAAACCTAGCTCAAATTTTATCTTCTAGAAGATTTCTTCCCTCTTTTCTGCTTTTTACCTTGCATACACTTAAATTGTTGTAATCATACTGTGCTAGCAGTGTATTTATAATAGAGTGTTGGGACATCCTAATCGTTCCTCTAATTCCAGTACCTAAATACTTCATAAATAGTGGCTCCCCATTGCCTGTAGAACTAAGCAAGGACATTTTAGTTTGGCTTGAAAAGCATTCAGCCTTCTGCCTCCAGCTTTTCTTTTTAATGTTTATTTTTGAGAGTGAGAGACACAGAATGTGAGCTGTGGAGCGGCAGATAGAGAGGGAGACACAGAATCCGAAGCAGGTTCCAGGCTCTCAGCTGCCAGCACAGACACCGGCACAGGGCTCAAACTCACAAGCTGTGAGATCATGACCTGAACCGAAGTCGATGCTTTACCAACTGAGCCACCCAGGCGCCCCTCCAGCTTTTCTATCAAGATGGTAAAAAAGCTTACAGAACACAAGTGAATAAAACAAGTTTTTGCAAAGTGCCATGTATAAAGAAATAGCTATAATGCAAAGAAGTAAAATGTTAGAGTATAACTGCTTCTGGACTCATTCATTAGTCACTTTATTTTTTCTTGTGACCACACCACTAGTAAGTCCTCCAACTTTTTTCTTTTTTGAGATTATTTTAGCTATTCTAGGTTCTGTATACACTGCATATATGTTAGAATTATCTTGCAGGTTCCACAAAAACTGGGACTGATCTGTAGCTCAGTTTGGGGAAAACTGACCTAACAGTATTAAGTCAATCAACAAGCATGCTTTATTTCTCCATTTATTTATATCTTTCTTAATTTCTCTCAGCATTGTTTTGTTTTTCATTGTAGAGATCTTGACATATTTCATTAGATGTATTTGATGTTTTATGATGCTGTAGAAAATGGTTGTTTTAAAATATTTAATTGTTATAGTGAAAAGAAATGATTTTTGAATATTGACCTTCCTAAATTTACTTAATAATTTCAGCAGTTACTTGAAGATCCTTTTGGATCATGACCTGGGCCAAACTCAGATGCGTAACCAACTGAGGCACCCAGGCGTCTTGGACTAAATTGTTTCTGACAAGAAAACAACTTTATTCTAATTTTTGTTCTCCTGTATGTTATGTCTTTATTCTTCAGCTGCTTTTAAGATTTTATTTTTAGTTTTCACCAGTGTAACTATAACATACATAGTTGTGTTTCCCTTTTGTATTTACCTCATTTGTGTATTCATAGAGCTTCTTGAATTTGTGTGGTTTGATATTTTTCTTTATCTGGGGGAAATTGTCCAGCCGGTAGTTCCTCAAATATTATATCTGTTGCATTGTCTGTTTTCTCTTTTTCTGGGACTCTGTGTACATCTGTAAATAGATATATTGTCATACTCCGCATGTTACTTACATTTTTTTGTAGTTTTACCCTTTTATGCATTAGTCTGAACTACTTTCTACTATTGATATAAAATTTATTAAATTCTTAATTTCCCTATTTTCCAATTCTCAAATTTCCATTAACTCTTTTTTTTTTTTTTTAATTCCAGGACTCTGCTAAACTTCTCTTTTTCTCTGTTTTCTCAAATGCGCCAAAGACCTAGCCTGATAATACCAATATTAGCCACCTGTAGGTCTGTTTTATTGTCTTTTTTCTTTTAATTGATTTTCAGTCAGTCTTATTTGGGAGTTTTTGGTTGGGGTGTACCCATACATTTTTACTGTACTGTGAACACTGTGGATGAAAAAATTTAAAGACTAACTGCACTAACTCCAGAGAGTGCTGTTTCCTGTAGGCAGGCAGACAGTTCTTACAGATTACATTAATCCTGTTGAGGCTAGTATTAGGCCTTGTTAGGGCTTATTTATTTTTGGTTTGCTTTCTTCTAGGGAGTAGTCTTTTCTCCTGGGTTGTGGTCTGTACTCCTAGCACATGATGCTCCCCTGGAGTCTCAGCTGCAAGTCCAGATCTTTACCAAGTCCCCTCTACCTTTGCTGGGCTTAAATTTCAACTTTGTTCTTAGCTCTGCAAAGCTTCTATAATCTCTTTTCAGCTCTTTAGACTCCCAGTTGCTATTTTCTGTTTCATATCTACAGAGTATTCATATGCAGTTTGGAAGTCAGCTAATACGTGGAGGAGGAGGAGGATACTTGTATGCAAATTGGGGGGGGGTTATTTCTCCTTGGTTCTCACCTCTCCCTTGTGCCTCTAGAGTTCCAACTACTTTGGTGACCCAGAACTCCCAGCTCCTTAGTTCAGTATGCCTGTTTTCTGCTTGGGCTTGTTCCTCTGCCCTGGAAAGTGCCCTCAGGGGCAAAGCCTGTTAATTTTATCATTGTTTTCAGTAGGAGGGTTTATCATACTGAAGACTACTCTGTTTTGCCTAGATTTTTTTTTTTTTTTTTTTAAATAAGCAATTTCTACACTCAACCTGGAGCTTGAACTCAGGACTCTGGAGATCAAAAGAGTCACATGCTTTGCTGACTGAGCCAGCCAGGCACCCCTAGATTTATCAGCTTTTTATTTATTTATGTTTTTAATATTCATTTATTTTTAAGAGACTGAGAGAGACAGAGCGTAAGCAGGGGAGGGGCAGAGAGAGAGAGAGATACGAATCCAAAGCAGGCTTTAGGCTCCGAGCTGTCTGAGAGATCATGACCTGAGCTGAAGTCAGATGCTCAACCGACTGAGCCACCCAGGCACCCCTATCAGCTTTATTTTTAATTCTTACCAATCTGATAAAACTTGGAGCTGAGTTGGTTTAGAAGCTGAGTAGGATTTGAATAGGCAATAATGACTTTACAGGTAGGAGAACAGTATGAGCACAATATAGTGGGGAAGAATTAAAAGATTAAGGGTAAGCAGTTTGGAGCATCAAGCTTATATAAGCCGTATTGTACCAATTTTCCAGGAGGAAAGTGCATACATTCTCTGTGGAGGTCTGTTTGTATGTCTAGAAATAACTCCTAATAGCTTGTAATTTCTTTGCAGTCTCCTGTTTTACTTAAAAAAAAAATTTTTTTTCAACGTTTATTTATTTTGGGGACAGAGAGAGACAGAGCATGAACGGGGGAGGGGCAGAGAGAGAGGGAGACACAGAATCAGAAACAGGCTCCAGGCTCTGAGCCATCAGCCCTGAGCCTGACGCGGGGCTCGAACTCCAGGACTGCGAGATCATGACCTGGCTGAAGTCGGACGCTTAACCGACTGCGCCACCCAGGCGCCCCTCCTGTTTTACTTTAAAAATTAATGTGAATTTTGTTTTTTGCTTCATGTTATATTCCTCTTTGGTTTAAATTAAAATGTTTTAATTGGTTATTACCAAGTAGTATTAACCATCAGGAATATGTGCCACATTGATCCTAGTACAATTAATGCTCTTCAACTTATGCAGTTTAGCCCCAATTGGGGCAGGTGAGAGACTATATTAAAAACAGGTTTCAGGGCACCTGGGTGGCTCAGTCAGTTAAGCACCCGACTTCAGCCCAGGTCATGATCCTGCACTTCGTGGGTTGGAGCCCTGTGTTGGACTCTGTGCTGACAGCTTGGAGCCTGTTTTCAGATTCTGTGTCTCCCTCTCTCTCTGCTCCTCCCCTGCTTGTACTCTGTCTCCCCAAAATAAATAAACATTAAAAAAAAAAAAAAGGTTTCAATGCTTGGCTGGCTCAGTTGGAGGAACATGTGACTTAAGGGTCATGAGTTTAAGGCCCACGTTGGGTGTAGAGATTACTTAAAAATAAAAGATTTTGGGGGGGCACCTGAGTAGCTCAATCAGTTGAGCATCTGTCTCTTGGGTTCAGCTCAGGTCATGATCTCATGGTTCTTGGATTCATGCCCCACAAACTGGGCTCTGTGCTGAGTATGGAGCCTGCTTGGGAGTCTCTCTCTTATCTGCCCTCCACTGCTTGTGCATGTGCTCGCGTGCTCTCGCTCTCTCTCTCTCTCTCTCTCAAAATAAATAAATAAAATTTTAAAAAAGTCTTTAATTAAAAAAATTTTTAAGTTTATTTATTTTAGTAATCTGTACACTTAACATGGGCTCAAACTCACAACCCCGAGATGAAGAGTCACATGCTCTGATTGAGCCATCCAGGCACCCCAACCTTTTAAAAAAAAAGGTTTCTAGGACTTATTTTACATTAATGTGCATCTTGTTGGAAAAGGAAGCACTGGATTTATTATTCATACGTGTTTTTTGCTCTTTTTGTTTTTCCAACAGTTCTATACTGTTTTCCCCTGCTTCAGAAACATGTTATAGATTAATTACACTTTCAGGGTGCTTTCCATTATTTTCATATTTGTGTGATGACTGACACATTGGAAGGGATTCCAAGATGCAAAAGCTCATAGGTGCTTTGTTTTTGTTTTTAATGTTTTATTTTTTATTTTTATTTTTATTTATTTATTAAATTTACAGCCAAATTAGTTAGCATATAGTGCAACAATGATTTCAGGAGTAGATTCCTTAATGCCCCTGAACCATTTAGCCCATCCCTCCCCCACACCCCCTGCAGTAACCCTCTGTTTGTTCTCCATATTTATGAGTCTCTTATATTTTGTCCCCCTCCCTGTTTTTATATATTTTTGTTTCCCTTCTCTTATGTTCATCTGTTTTGTCTCTTAAAGTCTCATACGAGTGAAGTCATATCATATTTGTCTTTCTCTGACTGACTAAATTTCACTTAGCATAATACCCTCCAGTTCCATCCACATAGTTGCAAATGGCAAGGTTTCATTCTTTTTGATTGCCGAGTAATACTCCGTTGTATATGAATATACCACATCTTCTTTATCCATTCATCCATTGATGGACATTTGGGCTCTTTCCATACTTTGGCTATTGTCGATAGTGCTGCTATAAACATTGGGGTGCATGTGTCCCTCAGAAACAGCACACCTGTATCCCGTGGATAAATGCCTAGTAGTGCAATTGCTGGGTCATAGGGTAGTTCTATTTTTAGTTTTTTGAGGAACCTCCATACTGTTTTCCAGAGTGGCTATACCAGCTTGCATTCCCATGTTTTATTTATTTTTGAGAGAGAGAGAGAGAGAAACAGAGTGCGAGTGGGAGAGGGGCAGAGAGAGAGGGAGGGAGACACAGAATCTGAAACACGCTCCAGGTTCTGAGCTATCCAGCATAGAGCTGGATGTGGGGCCCAAACTCACTAACCACGAAATCGTGACCTGAACTGAAGTCAGATGCTTAACCAACTGAACTACCCAGGTGCCCCGATACGTGCTTTGTTTTTAATTTATTTTTAGACTTACCTATTTTCTTTCAGGTGAATGATAGTCTAATAGTTAATTTCCAGTGAGTTTTACTTTGCTGGTATGGGCTGGGCAGAGGCCATAAGAGCTTTTATTTTACTTCACAGGCCTGAAGGATTCATTTAATTCTTTGCTTTGTGATAAGGGATTTTAGTAAAAGCTACCAGAAAAGTGGGGAAAAGATCTCAGATGAGAGAAAAGAAGATACAAGGAACCAGTCTGTCCTTGAAAAAGGAGCCTTGGGACTGAGCAATCAAAAGGCACTTGTGGGGGCACCTGGGTGGCTCAGTCAGCTAAGCGTCTGACTCAATTTCAGATCAGGTCATGATCTCATGGTTTTCAGGTTAAGCCCTGTGTCGTGCTCTGTGCTGACAGCATGGAGCCTGCTTGGGATTCTCTCTCTTCCTCTCTCTCTGTCCCTCTCCTGCTCATGCTCTCTCTCTCTCTTTCAAAATAAATAAACATTTTTTTTTTAATTTTTTTTTCAACGTTTTTATTTTTGGGACAGAGAGAGACAGAGCATGAACGTGGGAGGGGCAGAGAGAGAGGGAGACACAGACTCGGAAACAGGCTCCAGGCTCCGAGCCATCAGCCCAGAGCCTGACGCGGGGCTCGAACTCACGGACCGTGAGATCGTGACCTGGCTGAAGTCGGACGCTTAACCGACTGCGCCACCCAGGCGCCCCAATAAACATTTTTTAAAAGGCACTTTTAGTTCTTCAAAAGCTGTAAAATGGATTTTTTTTTCAAGTTTATTTTGAGAGACAGTGCAGGCTTGAGCCAGGGAGGGCTAGAGAGAGGGGGAGAGAAAGAATCCCAAGCAGACTCCGCGTTGTCAGCTTGGAACCCAATGTGAGGTTTGAACTCACAAACTCTGAGATCGCAACCTGAGCTGAAATGAACAGTCCGACACTTAACCGACTGAGTCACCCAGATGCCCCTGGAATTATTTTTTAAGCCTGAATGCGCAACAATCTTTTATATTGTGATTTTGGATTTTAGCTATCTTATCTAGTTACCAAAAAGAAATCCATTCATGGGGGTGGAGGAAGGCAGGCATGAAATGTAATGGAAAAATAGATTCAAAACATATTTAGAAGGTGGGGCACCTGGGTGGCTCAGCGGTTAAGCATCTGACTCTTGATCTTGAGTCAGGTCATGATCTCATGGGTTATGAGATCAAGCCCTGCAGCAGGCTCTTTGCTGACCTTGTGGAACTTGCTTGGGATTCTCTCCCTCCCATCTGTCTCTGCCCCTCCCCACACTCATGCTCTCTGTCTCTCTCTCAAAATAAATAAACTTAAAGAGAAGAAGACCAGCAAAGAGATAGGAGAAATAGGTCTTGGAGTCATAGGATTCAAGGAAAGGGAGAATTTCAAGGATGAATGAAGGGAGTAGTCAGAGAGAGGGCAATAGCTTTAAAAGTTGGATCCTTCTATACTGACAGCTCAGAACCTGGAACCTGCTTCGGATTCTTTGTCTCCCTCTTTCTCTGCCCCTCCTGTGCTCACGCTCTATGTCTCTCACTCTCAAAAATAAACATTAAAAAGAATTTAAAAGTTGGATCCTTGAATGTATTTGAATGTTTATATGTGAAGAACCAATAAGGAGGGGAAGTAGAGTTGAAGATACAGATAATAACTGGCTCTATAGGAAGGCAGTGTTGGGGGAGAGGTAGTGAGTACAGGTATTTGGATTAACCTTGGATAGAAGACTTTACATTTCCTAAGACTATTTATTTATTTTAATTTTTTTAACATTTATTTATTTTTGAGACAGAGAGAGACAGAGCATGAATGGGGGAGGGTCAGAGAGAGAGGGAGATACAGAATCCGAAACAGGCTCAAGGCTCTGAGCAGTCAGCACAGAGCCTGACGCGGGGCTCGAACTCACGGACCGTGAGATCATGACCTGAGCTGAAGTCATTCGCTTAAAAGACTGAGCCACCCAGGCACCCCTCCTAAGACTATTTAATAAGTTAAAAGTAAACTTGTGAGTTTGGTGGTTTATGCTATAGTCAGGCCTGGGGGAATAGAAGTGGAGAAGACTAGTCCCAGAAGAAAGCATAGATATGTCTACCAGAAAATTATACAGCAAAGCTATATTGGGGAATAGTGAATGAATGAAGGGAAGAAAGCCAGTGTTGGTACTGTGAAGGAACCTTGAGTCCAAGCTGTCTAAAGACCTTTTGTGTTTCCAGAAACCTACCATATTTAAAAGGACTAATTTTAAAATCAGGCTCTCCATTAATTCATATTTTATTTTAGGAACCTGGATACTATTCCCCAAGAAGAAGTTCATTAGTTTGGAACTAGTGGATTCCTTTGCATCAGATACTAAGATGAAAGAATCACCGATAGATAGCGAATGTGACAAAGCAGTGGCACCACAACTGGGGCAGCTGGATGAAATTAAGACAGAACCTGACAATGCACAGGTAAGTATTCTACTTTATTTTCTTTTTTCTAGAACAGCGTTTAAGTGTACATTCCAGTTATGCAGATGCTGGTTTATGGGTTTAAAATCTTTCTTTTTCTTTCTTTTTTTGTTTTTTTTAAATATCTTCTTTATAATTTTTTTTTTTTAATGTTTATTTTTGAGAGAGACAGAGACAGAATGCAAGTGGGTTACGGGTAGAGAGAGAGGGAGACACAGAATCCAAAGCAAGCTCCAGGCTTTGAGCTCAGTACAGAGTCCGACATGGGGCTCAAACTCATGAGCTGTGAGATCATGACCTGAGCTAAAGTCGGACACTCAACGACTGAGCCACCCAGGCGCCCCTATGGGTTTAAAATCTTAAATCTTGGGGCACTTGGGTGACTCAGCCAGTTAAGCTTCCAACTCTTGATTTTGGCTCAGGTTATGATCTCACTGTGAGTTTGAGCCCCACATGTTGGGATTCTCTCTCACCCTTGTTCTCTGCTCCTCTCCTCACTCTCATACATACATGAATGTGTTCTCTCTCTCTCAAAGTAAATAAACTTAAAAAAGAAAAGAGAATCTTAAATCTTTATCTTCCCTAAAGTAGTTGGTCAAATCATATAAAGTGTATTGTGTCAAGTGCCATCACAACTATATGCAAGAATATGATTTGAGAGAAGAATAGATGGTTGGAATTGGGTTTTTGGATTGATACAAGGATTGCCTAGGATATTATGGGCCTAGCTAAGGGTAACACATTTTTCTTTTCATTTTTATTAACTAGAAACCATACAAGTAACTAATAGTATGTTTTTATGCTACTGACTCAATTGAAGTAGTAGAATTAGTACATTTTTAATCCTTAGAATTTTGTATTTTTTTTGTAATTATCTTACCCAAATTAGTTTCATGTTTATTCTTAAACTTTTTTAGATATATCCTAAAAAACCTATAAGTGACAAACTGATTCAAGCTGTGAGTATTCTGTAGTAGGGCGAAATTTTCCTTAGAATGTTTATATATGAACCAGCTGAAATTTCTGATGAAATAAAAAGTAAATTCAGTTTTAATTTCTTTCTTTTTTTTAAAACTTTTTTTTTTTTTTACATTTGTTTATTTTTGAGAGACAGAGACAGAGCACAATGGGGGGAGGAGCAGAGAGGGAGGGAGACACAGAATCCAAAGCAGGCTTCAGGCTCTGAGCCATCAGCACAGAGCCCGATGCGGGGCTTGAACTTACGAACCGTGAGATCATGACCTGAGCTGAAGTTGGATGCTCAACCGACTGAACCACCCAGGCGCCCCCAGTTTTAATTTATTTCTAATATTCAGTTTAGAAATAGCCTAAAGTAAGTCAGTATCAAGTAAGGATATGACTCTCATTGACTTGGTGTCACTGGGGAATGTTGTCCATCTAGGAAGTATCTGTTGCTTCTTCAGTCTATGGACATTCAAACACATAAATCACATTTAGATAGCTTGTCTGCTGCTCTGAAACATCCTCCTCTGTAAGACTTATTTAGGCCAGTCCAACAACTTTTGTGTTGATGGTCTTTATGAAGACAGTTAGCTATTAATGACTGGAACAAGGATGGAAAATAGATGTCATTATTGAGTGTGTCTCCTCTGTTTGTAGTAGCTCCTGAAGGGCTGTGTGAACAAAAACTATTGAAGTCACATCTAGTATGATTACACGTAATGTGATTTATTGGTGTTGTCAGTCAAAGGTCACCAAAAGGAGAGTGTTCACCTATGTACTATGGTTCAGTTTAATTATACAATTCACTGAACAGACTTAAACATAATTTATCATTTTCTATTGAATAACTGCTGGTTTTATACACAGTGTATTCATTATTTTCATCTCTTTTTTTAGGAGTATTGTCAAGCCCAGCAGCCCAAAACTCAGGAGAATGAACTGAAAATAAACACTACATTTTCAGACAGTGGTAATAGAATCACTTTATTCTAAATGTAATAGCCAATTTATTCTGCTTTTTTAGAATATGTTTGAATGGTGTGCATTGTTTGTTTTGGGTTTCACGTCCAGGAGAAGTAACCTCTAAATGAAAATGAAAGAATGCATACTTAATTTTATGTAAATACTAATTTTCTTCCTTCCTGTTTTGTGTTTATAGCTCCACAGTTGACTACAAGCATTCAGCTTTCTCTGACATCATCTGGCATGAATAAAATGCTTCCTTCAGTTTCAACCACAGCTATTCAGGTTTCCTGTTCTGGTTGTAAAAAAATTCTTCAGAAGGGGCAAACTGCTTATCAGAGGAAGGGGTCTACTCAGCTCTTCTGCTCCACGTTTTGCATCACCGAATACATTTCATCTGCCAGTTCACCAGCTCTTCCCAAGAAAACTTGTTCAAACTGCTCAAAGTATATAATTCTAAATTATGCCCACTTTTATTTCCCCTACATAGAGCTCGATCAGTCTTGGTTGTAATTACCTACATTTTCATTTTTTCTGAAGTAGTATCACCTTGATTTAGTGAAAGGAAGCTGCTTCTGCTTTCACTTCCTTTATTAGATTCTTCAGAAATAGTTTTTTTATTGAGAGATTTGCACAAATTAAAACATAGGGAGTTCTAGTTCTCTTCAACTTTAAATAGTGTGACTTCTGAAATTTACTTTTCTTTCTAGTTGAAATTCTCTATAAGTGGGATTATTATATGCCCATTCTATTTTATCATTTAACTGTATAGGATGCACTAACACATTAATCATATAACAGTTTATTTGGATCTTCCAAGGTATAAAATTAATATAATGTTTCTCTTGTAATGAAGTTATTTGATTCTTTTGCAAAATCGAATAGTCACAGGTAAACATAAATGGGTAGATATCTTTTCAAGATTTCTGTGAGCTACTGTCAGGGTCTTTATTGCTAACTTTTTTTTTTTTTAATTTTTACATATGTAAGGCAATTTAGATGCAGAGAAAGGAAGTAGTACTAATTTCATAATGAATTAGTGGAAAATGTCCAGAACTTTGAACTCTACCCTGATATGTAGATCAGTGTGCTTTGAGACTCCTATCATAATATTCTGGTTTGTTAACGCTCATGAAATGCTATTGCTAAATTTTAAATGTTTTTGTTTCAGAATGAAGAAAACACATAGGTCACCAGTTTTGCTTGTAAATACAATAAATTCCTTTCAGATGTCTTATTTTGGAATCAGATTGCCATAATTTGAATCTTGCTTTCTCCATTTATGGTTATATTTTGTAACTTACAGCAGCTGTATTAGTATCATCTGGGAACTTGTTAAATAAAACCACAGAATCTCAGGTCTCACCCAGACCCACTGAATCAGAAATGCTTTTGTCCCCAGATGATACGTATATAATGCTAAAGTTTGAAAAGCACTGAGAACTTCTGTCTTAGTATTCCCATCTGTTTAATTCAATGTACATAAGAATTATGAGCATTAAATAGTAGATTTAAGTGATAGAACAATACTGGTATGTAATAAGAACTCAGTAAATGTTAATTATTACTATTACTACTCTCTTAACAAACTTACAAATCCTTTTTATTGGTTGCTTCAGCTCCTTGTTTGGCTGGCACTTTGGTGTTACCCTTTGCTGCAAGTCTTAGACCCTGAAACTGACCTTTCTCTTGTGCTTTTTCAACCCTTCAATACTGTGTCTTTTTTCTTTTTTGCTAAGGGCTGTAACGCACTTTTCTTCAGTCTGCTTTCTTTCTCTGCAGAAACATAAAACTGGAAGGGACCTTAGAGATCATCCAGTCCAAACATTTTCTTTTGGTTTTGAGGAAACTGAGGCCCTCAGAAGTTAAGGTATCATGTTACTATTTTGGCCCATTATACATCTTCAGCACATCTCCCAGGTAGATTGAAAAGGCTGAAACAGGAAAGATATAGTAAGTTCTCTAAGGCAGAGAAATCCAGTATGAGCAAAAACAAGGAACAAGTTTTACTTTCTTTGGAATACAGAATTTTTTTTGATGCAAAATACTATTGTATACGTTGGTGGAAAGGTGGTAGTGCTTAGGCTAGGAGAGTCCATCCATTTTTCAGAGTAACCTGTGCTTGTTTTGAAATTTTTTTCCTTCACATTTATTAGCATCTTGCATTAATACGTAGCTCTCAAGTTTTAGCTAATTATCAGTCCTTGTTGAAGTTTCTTTTATAGCAGTGATTTAAAATCTGTTTTGAGTTATTGCAATCTTTATTCTGTTTTATGAACCAAATGAAAGTTAGCTTTGAAAATGACATTTTAAATTACGTTAGAGAAGACTTCTTTTGAAGAACTGTTGTTTCTGCACCTTAGTATCCCAGGTGGAACCAACCAGAGATCCTGAAAGCAACCAACAGAGTTCAGAATATCCCTGTGCACTAATGCTGTAACACTTATATATATAGGAAAGTTGTTCAGTCCGATGCTTAAGAGTTAGTTTAAGCTAATTGTAGGCACTTTTAAGAAAATTCATTTTTTTATTTTTTATGTATAAGGCCTTAGTAGATTAGAAACCAGCAATCTAGTATACTGGTAGCAGTAAAAACCAGTAAGCGTTTTCAGACTTCATGCTTCTGCTGATGCAGTTTCTTCTGCCTCCCTTTCTATCTGGCTAATTTCTGTCTTAAAGGTCTGCCTCCAATATCTTTACCTTTTGCCTATTCGCACACCATTCCGTCCTCTCTTCCTAACTCCCAACCACTTGGAGTAGTTGTTCCATGGTCTGTGTTTCAGTAGTGTTCATAATTCCCACAATATTAATCATAGCATTAATGTTTTAAAAAATTGATATTGCCCCGGTTAGACTGTGAACCTCTTGAGATTAGGAACCAGATCATACTCCTGTTTATATTCCCAATGCCTAAACACTAGCTGGCACACAGTGAAACCTAGAAAAATTTTTGTCAAATGAAATACAAGGATAGCACAACTCAGATACTGCATTTAGAACTGTGTCTTAAACCAGTAAAATGACTGATTGGGGATCATGAAATGAACCTGTTATTTTTGGTACCATTTGTTTAAGAGGCAGAAAGATCATAATACACTAAAAATTTGTAAATGTTGAAGTGTTAAAATAGTGCTGATTTCAGGAGTATTTCATCTGGATAATTATTACACTGAATAATTGATATTCTGAAGGTTCTAAGTAGCCAGATATCTTGGCAGTCCTCAAACATTCTGGTCCCTGGACCCCTTTACACTCTTAAAAATTATTGAAGAGACAGAGAGCTTTAGTTCATAGGTTATATCTACTAATATATACTGTGTTAGAAATTAAAATGGAGAAATTTTTAAGCTCATTATTTAAAAACAGTCATTTAAAAATAATAACTCAGTGCATGTTGACATAAATAATATTTTTTAAAATTCATTTTAGAGAGAGAGGGGCAGAGAGAATCTCAAGCAGTGTCCATGCTGAGCATAGAGCCTGACGGGCTCAGTCCCACAACCCTGGGATCATGACCTGAGCCAAAATCAACAATCAGACACCCAATTGACTGAGCCCCCCAGATGCCCCTACATAAATAATATTTTTTAATGAAAACTAGCCATATATGTTTTTTAATTTGATGAGAAGAAATGTTAAGAAAAATTTAGTAAGCATGATTTTATTTTGCAAACCACTTTAATGTCTGGCTGAGTTTTCATATCTGCCTTTGTATTCAGTTCATTGGAAAATGTTTTAGCTGAAGTGTGAAAAAAAACTGATCCTACAAATATGTAATTGGAAAAGGGAAGAGTGTTTAAATAGCCTTTTAGATTTTGTGGTGCTCTTCTGTAACACTCCACCCAAGTATTGTTAAAGGTTATTTGGAATGTAGAATCTGAAACCATATCAAAAATTTTTTGTACTGTTTGGTTAAAATTCATTGGTCTTGTTAGGTTACAATCATTGGTCTGTCTGTACTTTGAATGTTTTTTTTACCCATAAATGAATGATTTTTGTTACCTGGTATAATAATTTGGAAAATAATGGTTCACTGAGTTATGCAGACCTTCTAAATGTTAACATATTTCTTTATGCAATATTTCAAAAATCACATTTGCTAAAAAAAAAAAAAAAAATCACCACCCCCAAAAATAATCCTCATCATCACTACTAATCTCATCAGGAAAGTTTAACTATTGGGAAGCAATCAAATTGGAGGTGGCAGATTTTCCAAAATTCTAATTTTCTTTTTTTTTTTTTTCAGCTTATTTATTTATTTTGAGAGTGAGACAGCATGAGTGGGGGAGGGGCAGAGAGACTCCCAACCAGGCTCCACACTGTCACCATACAGTCTGATATGGGGCTCAAACTCACGAAACTGTTGAGATCATGACCTGAGCTGAAACCAAGAGTCCGATGCTTAACTGACTTGCTTAGTCAATGGCTTAACCGTACCACCCAGACACCCCCAAAATTCTAATTTTTCTTTTTTTCAATTTTTTTTTTTTTAATTTATCTTGAGAGAGCATGAAAGGGGGAAAGGCAGGGAGAGAGGGAGACACAGAATCTGAAGCAGGCTCCAGGCTCTGAGTTGTCAGCACAGAGCCCGACACAGGGCTCAAACTCACAAACCATGAGATCATGACCTGAGCTGAAGTCGGACGCTAACCTGAGCCATCCAGGCACCTCTGAAAATTCTAATTTTCAATGAAAGCTCAAATTTTATCATTGGCAATGAATACTGCCAGTTTATCTTGAAGTTACAGTCTTACTTTATTCATTTTTGAGAAAATATTTACCAGATACTCACTTCTGGATAATAGTTCTTTCAAGTGAAAATATGTTCCACAAAAAAAGTAGCTACCTTAGGTTGTAACTGTTAACATTCCCACATGAGATATTCTTTGAGGCGGCCATCATACTTTAGTGTGCAGGGGAAGATCTTTATGCCTGTGTCCCATTTCATCACAGAATACTGAAAAGAGGTTGTCAAGGGTGAAGTTTAATAAAGTAAATTGAGGGGCGCCTGGGTGGCTCAGTCGGTTAAGCGGCTGACTTCAGCTCAGGTCATGATCTCGCGGTCCGTGAGTTCGAGCCCCGCATCAGGCTCTGTGCTGACAGCTCAGAGCCTGGAGCTTGTTTCAGATTCTGTGTCTCCCTCTCTCTGACCCTCCCCCGTTCATGCTCTGTCTCTCCCTGTCTCAAAAATAAATAAAACGTTAAAAAAATTAAAAAAAAAAAGTAAATTGATTTTTACAGTGAATGTATGGCAGTGAATAACAAATACTAGGACATTTTGGTGCAAGTGCCTTAATTTGCCTAAGGCTCTGGCAAACGTTTTTATCCAGCATTTTTTTTTCCCTCCCAGCTTATTAAGGTGAAATTCACATAACAAAAAGCCATTGCAGTAATGTTTAGTATACTCAGGGTGTCTAATTCCAAAATATTTCTGTTCTCCAAAGTAAAATGTTCTGTCCCTACCAGTCTGTCTTCTTGCTGGGGATTTATCTTTTCTGGATATTTCATATTAATGGAATCATACAACATATGACCCTTTGTGTCTGGCTTTTAGCATAAGGTTTTCAAGGTTTATCCATGTTATAGCATGTATATCAGTACTTTGTTCTTTTTTACAGCTGAATAATATTCCACTGTATGGATATATCACAATTTGTTCATCCATTCATTCATTGGTGAACATTTGGGCTGTTTCCATCTTTTAGCTTTTTTTTTTTTTTTTTTTTTTACATAAACTCCAGGCCCAACGTGGGGCTTGAACCCACAATTCAGAGATTGCATGCTCTACTGATGGAGCCAGCGTGGCACCATCTTTTACCTATTTGAAATAGTGCTGTTAGAAACATGCATGTGTCTATCCTTTTTTGAGTACTCCTTCACTTCTTTGGGGTACATATCTAGGAGTGGAATTGCAGTGGCCCATTGTTGATTTTACACCATCACTTGAAATGTTAACGAGAAAGACAAATCACATTTTAATATGAAAATAGTTTTGATTTGTGAACCCCTTGAAAGTCTCTGGAGGATCTCCGGAATTTTGTAGACTGTACTTTGATATATTTTGTAGATTCCAAATTTGGTGAGGAATGAATATGTGATTTCTCATCATCATTTTGTTATGACTAGCACTAACTAATACAGACTAGGTAGTCCTCAAAACTACGCTCTCAGATGTGCTTTGTAGTCCCTACTTTAGGGGCACCTGGGTGGCTCAGTTAAGTATCTAACTTGGGCTCAGGTCATGATCTCATGGTTCGTGAGTTCAAGCCCCGCTTCTGGCTCTGCGCTGACAGCTCAGAGCCTGGCGCCTGCTTCAGATTCTGTCTCTCCCTCTCTCTCTGCCCCTCTGCAGCTCATGCTCTCTCTCTCAAAAAAAAAAATACTACAAAAAAATTTATAGTCCCTACTTTATAGATGAGGGAATTAACATTTGAGAGTATAAATGACTTATCCATCACTACTGAATGTAAGTCCTAGAACTAAATACCAAAGGTTTTCTTATTTCAAGGCTATTACTGCTGCTGCACACTCCTCAAGTAGGTGAAACGGGAGAGGGTTACTTGAGAGTGTGCTTTAACTTATAAAAGTGTTTAATAGTGCCCTTGTTTTTATTTTCAGAGACATTTTAAATCTAAAGGATGTGATCAGTGTCCAGCTGGATGACTCTAGCAAAAATTTTTGCAGCCAGTCTTGTCTTTCATCATATGAAGAAAAAAGAAAAGCATTTGTTGCCATATGTACTAATAACATTTTAACCAAGTGCAGCATGTGTCAGAAGACTACTGTTGTAAGTTGCAATTTTTTTTTAAACTTTAGGGATTCTGATTATTTTGCTTAAATATTAGCATTTTTAGTGAATTCTTTTAAATCCTAGATTCAGTATGAAGTAAAATATCAGAATGTGAAACACTGTCTTTGTAGTAATGCCTGTTCTTCACTCTCACTTGAACAGCCTCCTGTGATCTGTTGTGAGAACTGTAGGGCTTACGATCACACTGTCTAGTCTGTTGCATATACTTCCAATGAAAGGCCAGTCCCATTACTTTATTAGTTCAAAGGGTATGACAGCATATAAGCAGGTAAAAATAAAGACCTGTTGCATAAGGACCACTCCACTGGAATTTGCATGGGACTAAATGAAAAATCCAAGATTGAGTTCCTTCCATTAGTTTGCTTGTGAGTGGTTCCACTTCAGGAAAATGTGGGGATTAGATTTTAGTACCATTGGGAATAGTTTCAGTTGGCAACACATTGAAGGAGATGAAATGAAAGACTTCTGACAGTTCCTCTTACATAGCAATTCGTGATAAATGCTGTATGGAGATTTTCCTAAAATATCTCAGGATGATCATCTGCCTTGAAAAAAAGCCACACAGATAGAAGCTTGTTTATAAACTGAGATTAGAGATAGCAGAAATAACAATAGCCTACTGGTCAGTAAGACTCAACCACAAAGGTGTTTTTAATTCTGTTTTCGTAAACCCTAAGCAAGGTTTAAAATGAATCAAGAATGTCACAGGCTTATCTGAATCTGTGAGAAATAATCTTCTATTTCTGGTGGGAGAGCCTTTGGTGGTTGGTTCTGAGAGCAGAGAAGCTGGTTCTACTTTGGTGGACTAAATGAGATTAACACAATTAGTGGTTTAAGCCCCTGTCATGAGGTGGGACTGTTGTCTTGCTTGTTCAGATGATGCTTTGAGACCCAACTCCCTATCTATGTAAATTCTTCCTTAAAAATAAGCAATTGAAGATGGGATTCTCAGCAAGTCTGAACAATTCAAATAGGTCATTTATGAGCCACCTTTTATCTATGGCAGAATGTCCACACCATGAGAGTATCTTGCCTTTGGACCAGAAATGGGAGAATGGAAGGCATGGGAGCCTTCTGAAGGCAAGAAATGCCATTCCATCTTTTCATTCTTTATCAGGCACACTCAATAAATAGGCTTTGTCCTGTTTTTAAGAGCCTGTTTTGAGTACCTAGTTACTCAGCCTATGTGATGGGGTAGGGCTGATTTGGGTAAAGGAGTTTAAAAAGCACCATTTAACACTACACCCTGCATATAAGATATTATTGTAATAGTGATAATGGAGAAAATCCATATTGTTAGTTAAGTGTAATCCAGAATTAGACAAGCAAAAATAATATAAAAACGGGGACAAAACATAAGAGACTCTTAAATACAGATAACAAACTGAGGGTTGCTGGGGGGGTTGTGGGTGGGGGGATGGGTTTAATGGGTAAGGGGGCATTAAAGAAGACACTTGTTGGGATGAGTGCTAGGTGTTACACATACGGGGTGAATCACTGGAGTCTACTCATGAAATCATTATTGCACTATATGCTAACTAACTTGGATGTAAATTAAAAAAAAAAGATTTAGAAAATTGTTCAAATCTATGAATCTAAAAACGGGGTGACTTTTTTTTAAGTGGATTGTTTTATATAAATATACTTTGACCACATTGTTTTCCCCCCACATCTTCTTAATAGAGTAAATTAATTATTACTTTTCCCATATGAATAATTAACTACAGATGATACATAGTACTATTATTACTTGATGTTAAATATTGATGAATTGTTAGGGGTGTCTCAGTATAAAAAGTCATACTAATAAAGGGTAAAAGAGTTTTCAAAGTTAGACTCTGTTTTTTGTTTCATTATTCCTTTGCCGATATCCTGTTCTTTCACAGAAGAAAACCTATATATTTTCAATTGTCTTTGCACTTTATGTCCCCCAAAGCAGTTCTTTTTCACCATTGCCATAGTCCAGGAATGAGGATTCCTCTTTCAGTAGAAACAATAGATGGTGAACCTCAGTTTATATCCTTTACCTTTGTACACTTACTGAATGCACTATATTCTATACATCTTACTGCTTATGTGCTGTCTTCTCATAATATGCTTGCAATTTTTACCATGAAGTTAGCCTAGAAAAACAGTAATTCTCACAGCATGTTATAACTTAATTAAGCACCCTTTTCTGGCTCCTCCTTAGCACACATAAAAGGCTTCCCTGAGTTTATATCCAAAGTGGAATTGAGAAAAGAGATATAATTTTAAGGCTTTTATTTATGTATCCAGTTGGCTTTGATTGCCTGGATTGAGGAACATTTTCTGTGACCTCCTTCTTCATTGCTTGCGTATATATTACTGCTGCAACTAGTATATATCTGAGACATAACACAAATAGTTATATTTTGGATTGATCTATTTCCCTCATTTTAGTCATTGTAATCCTTAGTGCCTTTTTTTCCTGGCTTTTAGGAAAGTGTAAAACAGGGCTTCATCATCATTACTTATTATATTTCAGCTAATAGCAGTAATGGTGGATATGTTTTGCTTGTTAACAATATATATCATATACCAGGAATATGAATATTACTTTAATCTCTAAACAGAAACCAGCCAAAACACTTACATCTGTTCTTTGCAAATCATTGAAGCCCTCAGATGAAATGATTGAGACCACCAATGACTTGGGGAAGACAGACCTCTTCTGTTCTATTAATTGTTTCTCTGCTTACAATAAAGCTAAGATGGAATCTTCTACAGGTAATGTTTATTTAGCAGTTATCAGAGGATTAGAAACTATTGAAGAATATTACTGCTTTCCTTTAATTTATAACCTTGATTTATCTCAAGGTTAAGTTTTTGACTTAAAAATCAAAACAATGCAAAACTTGTTGCAAAAAAAGTTTCCAGTAGTTTATGTAAAAGAAAATCTACTTCACCACCAGAGACTTTATTTATGAAAATCGTTGTATTAGAATATAGAATTTTGTACTCAACTCTGCTTTGTAAAAGCAAGGCTAGTAGTTAGTTACATTTTTTACAGGAAGTAGAGCTAGTTGGAAATAGTTTGAAGTTCACTAGTAGAAAAGCACTAAGTAACCCAGAGCCAACTTTGTATTCCATCAGAGAGCCTCCTATAGAACCATTGGTGCTATTTACATAGATAATAAAGTAAATGATTCTCCTGGGGCTTATACAGCATGTAAACTGGCTTATGATGGAAATCTCTGCACTGTTAGCTTAGAAACCAGTCTAGCTCCATTCATGTTGAGGGTTAAGAATCTTGGAGATGTTAGAAATGATACCCATTAGGAGATTCTATAGGAATCTCTTTTCTCTTCTTTGTGGGTAATTTCATGTAAAGATTTGCTTGAAATTTCAAGCAAATGGTGTATAAAGAACTAAGAAATTGTATGCAAAGATAAAATATACAAAATAATAGAAAATGTAAATTATCAGTTTAAGGTTATTAATGTGTTATCCTAAAGAACCTACCTATTCCTTAGCCTTACTTCATATCCAGCAATACCTTAAGCTATTAGATATTTCCATTGTTTGTTGAAATAACTTGTTATTAAATAATGCTTTCTGATTGGTTCTGCCTGGTTTTTGAGAAATCTTCTTATTTTTATCAGTAAATGTTTCCATGGTACATGATGCTTCAATGGGGCTCTTTTCTCCAAAGAAAGATACAACTCCAATTATAAGCAATATAGTGTCACTGGCAGATACTCATGTCTCCCTACCCATCATGAACTCTGATGTCTCACAAGGTAAAATTGATAATAAAGATATTTGACATATACACTGTTTTCCCATCCTTGATGAATCTATCTATTCTAAGTTTGTTTGTTGTTGTTAAGTTTTTTTAATGTTTGTTTATTTTTGAGAGAGAGAGAGAGAGAGACAGAGTGAGAGCACGAGCAGGGGAGGGACAGAGAAAGATGGAGACACAGATTCCAAAGCAGGCTCCAGGCTCTGAGCTGTCAGCACAGAGCCCAATGCAGGGTTCAAACCCACGAGCCGTGAGATCATTACCTGAGCCAAAGTTAGACGCTTAACCAACTGAGCCATCCAGGCGCCTCTATTCTAAGTTTGTTTTTGTTGTCTGATACGAAATAAGCAATTGTGGTTTATGATGCTATTTTGTAGATTATAGTATAAGATCTTGAATTGATGATACTCTATTTTATTTTAGCAGATACAGTTTCTTCAGTAACAGCAAATGTCATTGTAGATGTAAGTTTTGTTCCTAATATTTTTTGATACTGTATTTTCTTTGTTAAGTATATTTGTGTGTATATACACACAATTCATATATATACATATATATGACCACATTCATTCCTGTTTTCATCCTAGAACTCAAAAAAGTTGAGCAATAAACATCTTTTGGTCAGACCTGAGGGTCTGACTTGAAATTATTAAGAATATTTAAACATAAGTATTATTAGTCATAGTTTTTCCTTTGGGTTCTTTATTACCTTTTTCAATACTATAGTCCTATGAGCAATAAAAATTATTTTTATTACAATTACATACCAAAAGATTATTTGAACATTTTTTTTTTAATTTTGAGGGAGAGAGAGAGCATGCATAAGCAAGCAGGGGAGGGGCAGACTGTGAGGGAGAGGGAATCCCAAGCAGGCTGTACGCTGAAGAGGGGCTCGACAGGGGGCTCCAGCTCACGAACCATGAGATCATGACCTGAGCCAAAACCAAGAGTCAGACACTTAACCAACTGAGCCACCCAGGCACCCCAAGATTCTTTGAACATTTAGTGTTGAATCTAGATCGCAACTTTACATTATAAATAATTGTTAATGTTTCCCCCTAGTGGAGCTCATGTTGCAACGTACCTATTCATTTTCTTGTGTTATTAGAATAGATATGTTTGATATTTTAATCATTTGATAACTGTTCAAACAAATGTTTTTGTTTTTTTCTCCCAAACATTTCTAAGAGTTTACCCAGTGAATCAAGTACTGGTGTTGCTAATAATAGTGTTGAACAGCCAAGCCTTTCACCATCTTCATCAATATCCAGTCAGAATGCAGTTGGCTCCAGTGTAGAAGTACAGAAAGATCAAGTGTCAAACCAAGATGCTACATACAATATGAAATCTGTGAAAATAAGTGATGGACTATGTCATCCAAAATTTACATCCAAAGTACTAAAAGTTAAAGATAAATCACGAAGTATTAAGAAATCTTGGTGTTCAAATTTCCAGCATTTGAAAAGCAGTATTAAAAAGGATGTGACATTCTGTTACTCATGCCAGTTGTTCTGCCAAAAAAATTTTAGTTGTGGAGGAGAATCATTAGCAGCCCAAGGAATTTCTAATTGGAAAAAGACTCTGGAAAAATTCAGAAAGCATGAAAAAAGTGAAATGCATTTGAAGTCATTGCAGTTTTGGAGGGAATCCCAGTTTTGTGATGAAGCTGTCAATGATAATTTATCTATTCATTCAAAACAGATGGAAGGAAATAAAAAGTACCTAAAGCTTATAATTGAAAATATTTTATTTCTTGGGAAGCAGAGTTTATCATTAAGGGGAAATGATCAGTCGATTTCAACTGTGAATAAAGGCAATTTTTTAGAATTGTTAGAAATCAGAGCAAAAGATAAAGGAGAGGAAGTATTCCGACTTCTGAATTCACAAGTTGACTTCTATAATAGTACACAAATTCAAAATGATATTATTGAAATAATAAAGACTGAAATACTGCAAGATATTGTGAATGAAATCAATGTCTCCCCAGCTTTTTCAATAATATGTGATGAGACAACTGATAGTGCCACTAAAGAACAGCTTTCCATTTGTGTAAGATACCCACAAAAAATGTCAAAGGCTGTCTTAATAAAAGAAAGATTCTTGGGTTTCGTAGATGTTGAAGAGATGACTGGGACTAACTTACATAGAACTATCAAAACTTACCTGCAGCAAATTGGAGTTGATTTGAGTAAAATATGCGGCCAGTCCTATGATAGCACCATGAATTTGAGGGGAAAATTTAATAAAGTTGCAGCAGAATTCAAGAAAGAAGAGCCAAGAGCTTTGTACATACATTGTTATGCCCATTTTTTGGATTTAGCAGTAATTAGGTTTTGTAAAGAAGTAAAAGAACTCCGAATTACTCTAAATACTCTCAGCTCTTTGTTCAACACTATTCATATGTCTGGGGAAATGTCTGCACATTTTCAAAATACTTGTAAACTAGGTCAAAACAAAACATGCAAGAAACATACATCACAATCATGTTGGACAGCCCATGATCGTATGTTACTATCAGTGATCGAGGGTCTTCCAGAGATTATTGAAACACTGGAATTTGTAGCAACCCATTCTTCAAATACAAGTTTGGCTGATGAATTGAGTGATTTGTTAACATTGGTTTCCAAATTTGAATTTATCTTTTGTTTGAAATTTCTTTATCGAGTGTTAAGTGTTACAGGAATTCTTTCCAAAGAGCTTCAGAGTGAAACCATAGATATTTTTTCATTGTCTTCAAAAATAGAAGCAATTTTGGAATGTTTATCATCTGAAAGAAATGACGTCTATTTCCAAACTATCTGGGATGGAACAGAGGAAATATGTCAAAAAATAACCAGTAAAAGTTTTGAAGTTGAAAGACCTTCTTTTCAGAAAAGAAGAAAAATTCAGAAAACAATAGATCTTGGCAATTCAGATAGTACTTTTTTTCCTACCTCAACAGAAGAACAATATAAAATTAATATTTATTACCAAGGATTGGACACTATATTAAATAATTTAAAATTATGTTTTTCAGAGTTTGATTACTGCAAAATGAAGCAAATTTCAGAACTACTGTTTAAATGGAATGAACCGTTAAATGAAGCAACAGCCAAACATGTCCAAGAATTTTATAAACTTGATGCAGACATCATCCCAGAACTTAGATTTTATCGGCAATATGCAAAGCTTAACTTTGTCATAGATTATGATTGTATCAACTTCATCAACCTTGGCTATTTGTTTATCCAGCATGGTCTTCACAATAATATTCCTTGCATATCAAAGCTGTTACATATTGCTTTGTCTTGGCCAGTTACTTCAAGTGCCGAAAACTCATTTTCTACACTGCCTCGTCTTAAAACATATTTATGTCATACCATGGGACAAGAGAAGCTTAGTGGCCTAGCCCTAATGGCTATTGAGCAGGAATTGGTAAATAAACTGATGGAACCTGAAAGACTCAGTGGGATTGTGGAAAAGTTTATCCATCCAATGAAAGAGATGTAACACTTGCTAATTTGAGTTTTACCTAAAAGAATTTTGTATTTCTGCTGGAATGTTTGTTTTTATTTCAAAATTTTATCTCCTAAGAAAATTTTTTTTTCACCAGAACATGTAACATTCACTTGATTCAAAATTCAAAAACTAGAATGATGTACAGTGAAAAGTCTCCTTCCCTTTTTTTTAGTACCCAGTTCTCCCTGTAGTGTTGTCTGTTTCTCAGATATCTTTCTGGAGATATTTTTCATAGATCATACTCTGCAGTGCACACTGTTCTTCAACTTGTCTTTTCCACTTAACATATTTTTGAGATTGTCCCATATCAGTACTTAAAGGGTTTCTTGATTTTTTTTTCATAACTGCATAAATTTTCATTGTATGGATGTACCATAATATATTTTAATAGTCCCTAATGACAAACATTTTAATTCTTCACAATATCTTGCCATTATACGTAATGCTGCATTTAATAACGTTACACATAGGTCATATTGCACATGAGTGAGTTAACTCGAAGATAAAATTTTAAATTGGAATTACTAGGTCAGAAAATGTATACATTTTTATTCTTGATAGATAACTGGCAAATTGATTTCTATAAGAATTATGCCATGCATGATGCCACACCACCAACCATGTGTGAGATTGCCTATTTCCTTCAATCTGTATAAACATTGTTCCCAAACATTTTGGTTCTTGCCAGTCTGTTATTAATCCCAGTGGAACTTTGCATTTTCACTTAAGAAGAAGGTTGGGTATCTACTTGACCCATTTATATTTCCTTTTCCTGTGAACTGTCCTGTTTAAATATGGCTGTGGTTTTGGTTGACACAAATAGCTAAATGATACAATATAAATTCTTAATCTACTTTATGAAAATATTACTATTTCTTAAATAATCAGAAAGGATCCTTTTTCTCATTATACTTTATAAAAGTTCAGGGGCTAAAGGAAAATGTGTCCCTCAAAGATTTGTAAGAATTTAGTGGTAGATGTATCTGGGCCTAGAATTTTATTTGTTTTAGGAATATTTCTCTGCCACTTTCCCCTTGCTGTTTCTCATCAATTCTTATTTGTAATTTTTCTAGAAAGAGCATCCATTTTATTTAGGCTTTTTAAAAAATGTATTTACTCAGAGGTATAGAAAGTATTTTAATTTTTTCTATAAACTATACTTTCCTCATTGATCTTCTATATACTTTTTTGATTAGGCCAAAGTGATTTATTTACTTGTTTTTCACACATATTCTTAGATTTATTTATCAGCCCTGCCTTTTAATAATACTATGGTTGATTTTTTTTGTTGTTATGGTTGATTTTAACATAAAAATACGAAGAGTGTAACAGGTAACATTTAATCCTGTTAAATCCTAACATTTTACCATGCTCCAGATTTTTTTTTTTTTTTTTTAAGTTTATTTTGAGACAGAGAGTGGAGAGGGTCAGAGAGAGAGAAAGAGAATCCCAAGCAGGCTTCTCACAGCATGGAGCCTGATACAGGCCTCTGTCTCACGAACCATAAGATCATGATGAAATCAAGAGTTGGATGCTCAACCAGCTGACCCACCCAGGCACCTCCAAGCTCCAGATTTTTATTTCAGAAATAAAATATTACAGATGAAGTTGAAGCTCCCTTGCAAATCTTTTACTGAGAGCATTCCTCTTCTGTTTTCCCCAGAGGCAACAATTATTTGTTGTGCTTCTTTACATGCATGTCTAATTTTATACTTGAAAGATAGCCCTGTTTCATACTTATAAACTTAATATAAAACTCTATGTAAGTTGCATTGTATGTATCTTTCAGCAATTTGCTTTTTTCACTCAATGTTGTTTTTGAAATTTATACATGAATTTCTAGTTCATTTACTTTAACTGCTGAATAATATTCTATTATATGAAATACATGTTCATCCTTTCTCTTTTTAATTTTTTTTAATGTTTTTATTTATTTATTTATTTTTTTTTTTTTTCAACGTTTATTTATTTTTGGGACAGAGAGAGACAGAGCATGAACGGGGAGGGGCAGAGAGAGAGGGAGACACAGAATCGGAAACAGGCTCCAGGCTCCGAGCCATCAGCCCAGAGCCTGACACGGGGCTCGAACTCACGGACTGTGAAATCGTGACCTGGCTGAAGTCGGACGCTTATCCGACTGCGCCACCCAGGCGCCCCAATGTTTTTATTTTTGAGACAGAGACAGAGCATGAGCGGGGAAGGGGCAGAGAGAGGGAGACACAGAATCTGAAGCAGGCCCCAGGCTCTGAGCTGTCAGCACAGAGCCTGATGCGGGGCTCGAACTCACAGACTGTGAGATCATGACCTGAGCTGAAGTCGGACACTTAACCAACTGAGCTACCCAGGCACCCCATCCTTTCTCTATTTAAAGGGACATTTTATACTCTCTGATTTTGCACTTTTATAATACACCAATGAACATTTATATATGTGGTATGTGCACATTCAACAAATATTCTTTGAGCAAGTACTATATACTTGACATTGTTCTAGCTGCTGGAGATCCAATGAGAGAATAAAATAAGGCCCTAATTCCAATGAAAACTTAGCATTCTAGTGTGGAAATCCAAGAAAGATACTAGAAGAGGTTGTTCACCAGTTCTTTATGTAGATAGATGATAATACAGAAAAGAAAGTGCTTAGTGCTATGAAATTTCCTCTGAAGTCACCTTTGTCTACCATGTGTTTTTCTCATTTTCATTATTTTCTAGCTGTTTATAGTTGTAGTTTATATATCGTCCTGAAACCAGGAATTAATTTTAAGAGGTTAGGCTTCTTTTTTAATATTCAAATGTTTTGGATTTTACTGTGTGTGTGTGTGTGTGTGCGTGTGTAGTCTGTAAAGTCAGTAACAAAAAACCTAGACCTGAAAAAGGAAAATACAGTAACTAAAACAGCTATCTATTTTGAGTAGCTGCAATGCCATTTAGTGTTTTCTCAGTGCTTTACACATGTTATTTCATTTAGATCTCTCAACAACCTGTTATTTTACAGAGAAAACAAGAGGTTATGGATCACACATTGGTAAATGGTGAGTCCAAGATTAGTGCCCAGGCAGTGTGACTCCACAGCCCATGTTCTACTACTTCTTACATAAACTGTTATCAGAAATATTACTAAATAAAGGATTACCAGAAATGCATTAAATAGAAGATCACAGAAATAGTATACTTTTTAAAAGTTTTTTTAACATTTATTCATTTTTTTAATATATTCATCATAACATTCATTTTTGAGAGACAGAGTGTGAGCAGGGGAGGGGCAGAAAAAGAGGGAGACAGAATCCAAAGCAGGCTCCAGGCTCCAAACTGTCAGCAAGCTCTGTGCTGTCAATGTAGAACCCATTGTGGGGCTCAGTCTCAACAGCCTCGAGATCATAATCTGAGCCAAAATGAGATGCTTAGCTAAGCTACCCAGGCGCCCCCACAATTAAGTGTTTTAAACCAAGGTATAAAAATTTAAGAAAATTATGAAAGCTATAACCATTAGAAAAGCTCAGATAAGTGAATAAAAGATTTGAAGAGATCAGTAATTCAGGAAAGCATTAGAAATTAAAAGGCAGTGGGGCGCCTGGGTGGCTCAGTCAGTTGAGCGTCCGACATCGGCTCAGGTCATGATCTCGCAGTTTGTGAGTTTGAGCCCTGTGTTGGGCTCTGCTGACAGCTTGGAGCCTGCTTTGAATTCTGTGTCTCCCTCTCTCTCTGACCCTCCTCCACTCACACCCTTTCTCTCCTTCAAAAATAAACATTAAGAAAAAAAATGAAAAGGCAGAAAAGGCACTTCAAAAGTGAAAACTAAACTAGAAGGAAGTCCAAAGTGAATACGACACAATTAATACCTAAGAAAAAGTTTGGAGGAGCACCTGGGTGGCTCAGTTAAGCATCTGACTCTTGGTTTTGGCTCAGGGCATGATCTCACGAATTGTGAGTTCAAGTCCCATATTGGTCTCCATTTTGACAGTGTGGAGCCTGCTTGGAATTTTCCCTTGCTCTCTCTGTCTCTCAAGTTAAGTAATTAATAGGATGGAAAGGAAGAAAATGTTTACAATCAAGACGAGACTTTGAAGGGTGCCTGGGTGGTGAGCATCAGTCTGACTTTGGCTCAGGTCATGATCTCACAGTTCATGAGTTCAAGCCCCACATTGGGCTCTGTGCTGTTAGCACAGAGTCTGCTTTTAGAGCCTAAGTTCCCCTCTTTCTCTGCCACTGACTCACACACTCCCCCGCTCTCAAAAATAAACAGGGGCGTCTGGGTGGCTCAGTCAGTTAAGCATCTGACTTCAGCTCAGGTCATGATCTCGTGGTTCGTGGGTTCGAGCCCCACGTCGGGTTCTGTGCTGACAGCTCAGAGCCTGGAGCCTGCTTTGGATTGTGTCTCCCTCTCTCTGCCCCTCCCCTGCTCACACTGTGTCTCTGTCTCTCTCAAAAAATGAATAAACATAAAAAATAGAAATAAACATTTAAAAAGTAAACATTAGAAGACAAAAGACTTTGAAAAGATTCAAGAGAAACTGTTATCAAATATAGAAGACTTGATGTCCATATAAAAGGAATCTTCAAAGAAGAAAATATTTAATGTTTATTTTTGAGAGACAGAGCCCAAGCAGAGGAGAGGCAGAAAGAGAGGAAGACACAGAATCTGAAGCCGACTCTGAGCTGTCAGCACAGAACCCAGCGTGGGGCTTGAACCCACAAACCTTAAGATCATGACATAAGCTGAAATCAAGAGTCGGGACACCTAACCAACTGAGCCATCCAGGTGCCCCAAAGAAGAAATCTTCAGAACTATCCAGTAATCCAAAGCAATAGAAAAGAACAAACACTAAAAACTATATGCCAGTTATTAAGATTTTGTCTGTGCTCCACACCCAGCATTCTGTCTTTTATGATGGTAAAGCTTTAAGTCCAAACCATGGCAGTTCTGCTCTTCTAGCTGGGTCTTGGTTAGCCTCGGCGCATAGGGGGCACTAGAGGAAGGCTGCGAGTCTGTCAGAGAAAGTATTTGTTCCTTCCCATCTGTTTCCTGGGCTTTATGTCTGCTTGTGGTGGTGAGCATCATTCCAGCAATGCTACTTCATTCTAGAAGCAGAACCTCCTTCCCTGGAAGAAACTGAATCCAGCTGCAGTTTTTACAACACTTGCAGAACCACTTTCATCATGCCCCTCCTGTAAGACCCCAGCATCCCTCCTCAGAGGTCTCTCAGCTCCATGAGGTCCCTGTAAATTTTAATTCCTAGCTCCTTCATTCGTTCTCTCTGAGAATTTAAGCTGTTACTTCTATGACATCTTGGGTTTTCTTTCTATTTTCAGTAATCTAGTTAACTCTATACTTAGTTACTTTGGTTTCATATTCCCTCTACTCAAGTAGCTAATATGGCTTGTGTCCTTACTGGACCCAATACACTGTAATTCAAGGGGGCTTGCCTGAAATCAAAATGACTTTATGTATTGAAAAGATAACACTGTGTGCCTAGGAACACGACCCAGAATAGTCATGGCCTAAAAAAAAAAAAAAAAAAAAAAAAAAAAAAAAATTAATGTTTTCATTTAAAGAAGAAAATCATTTTGGAGCACCTGGATGGCTCAGTCTGTTAAGCATCTGACTTTGGCTCAGGTTATGATCTCACAGATCATGGTTTTGAGCCCTGCGTCAGGCTCCATGTTGACAGTTCAGAGCCTGGAGCGTGCTTCAGATTGTATCTCCATCTCTCTCTGCCTCTCCCCAGCTCATACTCTCTCACTCTCTCTCAAAAATAAACAATAAAAAAGTTTTAATAAAATAAATCCTTTTGAGGATCCAGGCCAAAAAAAACAAAGTCACTTTTTTATATATATTTATTTTTTTTTAATGTTTATTTTTGAGAGAGAGAGAGAGACAGAGCACAAGCCGGGAGGTGGGTGGGGGGCAGAGAGAGAGGGAGACATAGAATCCAAAGCAGGCTCCAGGTTCTGAGCTGTCAGCACAGAGCCCAACACGGGGCTTGAACCCAAGAACTGTGAGATCATAACATGAGCTGAAGTTGGACATTTAACCAACTGAGTCAACCAGGCACGCAAAGCCAAGTCACTTGGAAGGTAAATCTGATTATTTTCATAGTTTTTCATAATGATATTCTATGTCAGAAAACAATGAAGTAACATAAACTTAGGATTTTATATCCAGCAAAATTAACTTACAAGCATAAAATCCACAAACTGTCATCAATATACAAACTCATGGGACATTGTTTCCATGATCCCTGGACCTGAGGAATCTACTAGAGAATGAGGTTCAGATAACTAGATTAATTGGAGAGGCATTAACATAAGGGGTGATTTTACAATAATTTATCAGAATAAGAAAGAATAATGAAATTAGAATTACCCCTCTTGCATTAATGGATCTAGGCAATGATCATTCATGGCTGCTACTGTTGCTAAAGGACAGCCAGACTTTGTGTACTTCCCAATGGACATCAGCACCAGCTGAGCCTTGTGTCCTTCTCAGAGGTCTGGATTGCAATTCCACAGAACTCTTCTTCCAGGCTTTTAAGGGTTAATAATTCCAATCTCTTCTCTTTTTCCCCCCAGTGCTACAGATGGTAGAAGTCATCTGGAATTGCTGCTTCTATAACACCTCAGTGCTCTCTTTGTTCCTTCTTAGTTCTATAGTTCAAATAAGTCAGGGGCACCTGGGTGGCTCAGTCCATTAAGCATCGACTTCAGATCAGGTCATGATATTGCAGTCGATGAGTTCGAACCCCGCATCGGGCTCTGTGCTGATAGCTCAGAACCTGGACCCTGCTTCAGATTCTGTGTCTGCCTCTCTCTCTGCCCCTACCCCATCCCATTCTCTCTCTCTCTCACATAAAAATAAACATTAAAATTATATACATACATATATATATATATATATATATATATATATATTTCAAATAACTCACGTGGTTTCAGTCTCCTGACTGATACAGAACCACCCATGAAGTATTCTTGCCAAAAGAATTCAATCTTTAATTTCATCAAGTCCCTAGATCTAATAATCTGGTTTCTCTTCAGGTCAAATAAATCTTCTGCCTTTTATTAAAACAAAGCAAAAGAAAACAAAACCAAAACCTACATCTAACTGCTCATTTCTGAAAGATTGGGTCAAAGGAACATATTAAACATCACTGAGATGCAACCAGCAAAATCTAGATACTGGAAGACTGCACAGGATAAACAACACTTTAACAAAAACTTACAAGAAAAATGTAAGATATGACAGAAGATTCTATAGATTAACAGAGAAGTAGGAGACCTGTCAACAAATTACAATATATGAAATTTGTTTGGATCCCACTGTAAACAAATGTGAACACTGGATTTTGATAATATTAAAGAATTGTTAATGTGAAAGCCTAATAGTGACATTGTGGTTATGTTTTGTAAAAAGTCACTGTCTTTTAGAGGTAAGTATTTCCAATGTTATTGGATGAAGTTATATGAAATCTGGGACTTCAAAATACTTTGGTGGAGGAGGAAAGTGGTGGAGGAGGTTGAGATGAAACAAGATTGGCCATGATTTCATAGTTGTTGAATCTAGGTGATATGTACATAGGAGACTCACTGTATTGTTACTCAACTTTTGTATGTGAAGTTTTCTATAAATGAAATGTTTTGTAAATGATGTAGTATTACCCATTGGAGTTCATGTCAGGAATGTAAAGGTGTTTCAGTGTTAGAAAACTTATGAATGAAATGCAACAAAATAATATATCAAATTAAGAAAGTAATATCTCAATAAATACTATAGAATTATATAAGGTGGGGCGACTGGGTGGCTCAGTCGGTTAAACATCCGACTTCAGCTCAGCTCATGATCTCATGGTTTGTGAGTTTGAGCCCCACATCGGTCTGTCTGCTGTCAGCACAGAGCCCGCTCTAGATCCTCTGTCTCCCTCTATGTCCCTCTCCCATTCACACATGCGTGCATGTGCACATGCTCTCTCTCAAAAAATAAACACTAAAAAAATATATTGATAAGGCTTTTAACATTTGTACCTGATTTTAAAACATAGGTAAAATTAGAGTTGGGGCTCCTGGGTGGCTCCGTCAGTTAAGCATCCGACTTCGGCTCAGGTCATGATATTTCAGTCCATGAGTTCAAGCCCCACGTTGGGCTCTGTCCTGACAGCTCAGAGCCTGGAGCCTGCTTCCAATTCTGTGTCTACACCCCCCTGCCCCTCTCCCACTTGTGCTCTGTCTTGCTCTCTCAAAAATAAATGTTAAGGGGCACCTGGGTGGCTCAGTTGGTTAAGCATCTGACTTCGGCTCAGGTCATCATCTCGTGGTTTGTGGGTTTGAGCCCTGCATCGGGCTCTGTGCTGACAGCTCAGAGCCTGGAGCCTGTTTCGGATTCTGTGTCTCCTCCTCTCTCTCTGTCACCCCCCACTCCTTGCTCATGCTCTGTCTCTGTCTCTCAATAATAAATAAATGTTAAAAAAATTTTTTTAAATAAATAAATATTAAAATTTTTTAAAATTAGAAAAGTTATTCCTGGGGCGCCTGGGTGGCGCAGTCGGTTAAGCGTCCGACTTCAGCCAGGTCACGATCTCGCGGTCCGTGAGTTCGAGCCCCGCATCAGGCTCTGGGCTGATGGCTCGAAGCCTGGAGCCTGTTTCCGATTCTGTGTCTCCCTCTCTCTCTGCCCCTCCCCCGTTCATGCTCTGTCTCTCTCTGTCCCAAAAATAAATAAAAACGTTGGCTCAGGTCATGATCTCACAATTCTTGAGTTCGAGCCCCATGTCGGGCTTTGTGCTGACAGTGGCAGCCTCTTGGATTCTCTCTCTACCCCTGCCTGGCTCGCACTCTCTCTCAAAATAAGTAAATTAATTAATTTAAATGATCAGCATTAAGTACCATTTTATTGAGTGTTGACCATCTACCAGGAACATTAAAAAGGAGGAAAGTAAAAAGTAACTTTTTTATTTACATGATCTCATTCATTCTTACATTATATCTAGGAAATGGTGCTGACTCTTGATCCTTCTCCCTGTTTACACAGGCCAAATTTTCTAGGAAGGTGGCCAGGGAAGTGAACAAGCTGAAAATGTTTTTTCTAGATTACTCTAGATTACTTTTAAACTCTGACAAAAAGAGATTGGCAGATTGATTTTTTTTTTAAATGAGACAATAATATGCTGTCTACAAAATACTCATTTTAGATTCAAAGACACAGGTTGAAAGTGGAAAAATGGGAGCCTGGGTGGCTCAGTCAGTTAAGCATCCAACTCTTGATCTCAGCTCTGGTCTTGATCTCAGGTTCAAGCCCCACATAGGGCTCTATGCTGGGTGTGAAAACTAAGGAAGGAAGGAAGAAAAACCGGAAAAATAGAAAAATATATTTTATGCAAACAGGAACAAAAAGAGAGCAGAGGTGACTATACAAAATCAGACAGAATATACTTAAAAAAGGTTACAAGAGGGGCACCTGGCTGGCTCAGTCAGTAGAGCATGTGACTCTTGATCTAGAAGTTGAGTCCAAGCCCGTACTATGCATAGAGCTTACTTTAAAAAATAAAAATTAGGGGTGCCTGGGTGGCTCAGTAGGTTGAGTGTCTGACCTCAGCTCACGTCATCATCTCACGGCTCACGAGTTCAAGCCCCACATAAGGCTCTGTGCTGACAGCTCAGAGCCTGGAGCCTGCAGCCTGCTTCAGATTCTGTGTCTCCGTCTCTCTCTGCCCTGCCCTGCTCTCTCACTCTCCCGCTCTCAAAAATAAATAAACATCAAAAAAATTTTTTTAATTGAAAAATTTTTTAAATTTTTAAAGGAAAAGGTTACAAGAGACAGGGACATTATATATTAATAAAAAGGGCAAGTACAGCAAGAAGATATAACAACTATAAACATGTATGCACATAATGACAGAACATCAAAATATATGAAGCAAATATTTACAGAATTAAAGGAAGAAATGGTTCTACAATAACAGCTGGAAACCTCCTATTCTCCGTAACGGATAGAACAACCACATAGAAGTTATGTAAAGAAACAGAGGACGTGAACAACACAATAAATCAAAACTAGATTTAACAGAAATATACAGAACGCTTAACAACAAAATACACATTTTTCTCAAGCACATGTGGGACATTTTCTAGGGCAGACCATGTGTTAGGCCACAATTAAGACTCAGCTGATTTAAAAAAATTTTTTTTTTTTTTAACGTTTATTTATTTTTGGGACAGAGAGAGACAGAGCACGAATGGGGGAGGGGCAGAGAGAGAGGGAGACACAGAATCGGAAACAGGCTCCAGGCTCCGAGCCATCAGCCCAGAGCCCGACGCGGGGCTCGAACTCCCGGACCGCGAGATCGTGACCTGGCTGAAGTCGGACGCTTAACCGACTGCGCCACCCAGGCGCCCCTCAGCTGATTTTAAAAGATAGGTATCTTCTCTGACCACAATGAGATGAAGTTAGAAATCAACAAGAGGGAAAACTAGAAAATACACAAAGCTACAATAATCAAAACAGTGTGATACTGGCATAAAGATAGGCATATAAAACAATGAGAGCAGACACTCCAAAAATAAACCAGATATATAATCAAATGATTTGCAACAAGAGTCCCAAGGCCATTCAAAGGGGAAAAGACTCTGGGCACCTGGGTGGCTCAGTCAGTTAAGCATCTGACTTTGGCTCAGGTCATGATCTTGAAACTCATGAGTTCGAGTCCCATGTCAGGCTCTGTGCTGACAGCTCAGAGCCTGGAGCCTGCTTCGGATTGCTGTGTCTCATAGGGCACAGCTTTATGATACTGGACTTGGCCTGCTTCGGATTGCTGTGTCTCATAGGGCACAGCTTTATGATACTGGATTTGGCAATGACTTCTTGGATATGACACAAAATGGGTAAGCAAAAAAAAAAAAAAAGAAATAGATAAATTTAATGAAAAATTATAAATCTTGTACATCAAAAGACATTATCAACAGGATAAAATGGCAACTCACAGAGAGAGAAAATATTTGCAATTAATCTAATAAGCAATTAATATAAGAATATAGAGAACTCCTAAATTTGACAATAGCAACAACAAAAATGAGATTCAAGAATGTTCAAAGATTTTGAATACACATTTCTCCAAAGAAGATAAACAAATATCCAATGAACACATGGAAAGATCCTCAATACCACCAATCATTAAGGAAATGAACATCAAAACTGCAATGAAAGGATGCTTGGCTGGCTCAGTTGGTAGAGCATGCAATTCTTGAACTTGAGGTCATGAATTTGAGCCCCATGTTGGATGTGGAGCCAACTAAAAAATAAAATGTTTAAGGGGTGCCTGGGAAGCTCAGTTGGTTAAGCTTTGAACTCTTAATTTTGGCTCAGGTCATCTCACAGTTCGTGGGATCAAGCCCCATGTTGGGCTCTCCACTGACAGTGTAGAGCTTTCTTGGGATTCTCTCTCTCCCTCTCTCTGCCCCTCCCCTGATCTCTCTCTCTCTTTCAAAAATAAATAAACATTAATTTTTAAAAAATGGTTAAGATAGCACATTTTATGTGTGTTTTACTACAATAAAAAAAATGGGAAAATTTGGGGGGAAAGAGGCAGGTTGAACAACAGAAAGCCTACAGCCAAGGAAAAATAATAACCTGATAAAGACATCAGGGTAAGCAATTGTCCTGAAGCAACAGGAAGCATAAAGAAATGGAAGGAATGAAAAAAAGTTGAGATATGAAGAATAGAAGTAGAAATAACATCTGTATAAAATGAGTTCCAGAAAGGGGTGGGGAGGAGTAAATTATTTCCCAAAATAGCAACTACAACCAAATGGTTCTTTAAAAAAAAAAAAAATTATTACATGTGTAATACACATCTGTATGCACAGAAAAAGAGCACTCATGGTAAAGTAAATGGAGTAAAATGTTACCAATAGGTGACACCGAGGGGCGCCTGAGTGGCTCAGTCAGTTCAGTGTCTGGCTTCAGCTCAGGTCACGATCTCACAGTTTGTAAGTTCCAGCCCCTGACACAGGGCTCGGAGCCTAGAGCCTGCTTTGGATTCTGTGTCTCCTTCTCTCTCTGTCCCTCCCCACTCGTGCTCCGTCTCTCTCTGTTTCTCAAAAAATGAATAAACGTTAAAAACAATTTTTTTAATTGTTTAAATAAAATAAGTAGGTGACACTGAGCCAATGATGATACACGGATGTTCTTTGTACTATTCTTATTCTTACAACTTTTTGTAAGTTTGAAATTAAGTACAAAGGGTTTTGTTTTGTTTTGTTGTTGGTTTGTTTATTAGATTTTATTTTTAAGTAATCTCTACACCCAATGTGGAACTCAAATTTGCAACCCCGCGATCAAGAGTAGCATGCTCCACCAACTGAGCCAGCCAGATTAGTCCAAATTTTTTAAATTAAGTCGAAATTTTTAAAAATGCTTTTAATTTCCCAGATTAGAGAAAGAGATATATAACTGCTAAAAAGGATTCAACAAAAATGCCTCACAAGATAGACTTTAAAATTGTGGCCACATCTACTACAAGACTGAAGAACTATCATACTATCAACATTCCAGAAAGTGTCCACATTACTCTAAAAGTATGCAGTTATTGTGAAGGGCCCCAAAGGAATCTTGTGGAGGGACTTCAATCACATTAATGCAGAACTCAGTCTCCTTCAAAAGAAAAAGAAGAAACTAAGGGTTGACAAATTCTGGGGAAATAGAAAGGAACTGGCTTCTGTTCCCATGATCTGTAGTCATTAACATGACCCAAGGATATTACACTGAACTTCCATTACAAAATCAGATTTGTGTATGCCTATTTCCCTATCAAGCTTGTTATTTGGGAGAATTGTGTAGAAATCTGAGATTTCCAGTCTTTTGTGGATATCTGAGATTTCTCGGGTAAAAAATACATCCACAAGTTTATGTGAGGCTAGGTGTTCCTTGTTCAGTACTTGAGCCCAGGAGGAGGATTAATTCTTGAAGGAAATGACATTGAACTTGTGTCAAATTTAACTGCTTTGGTTCAGCAAGCCACAACAGTTAAAAACAAGGATATCAGAAAAGGATTATGGTATCTATGTCTCTGGGAAAAAAAAAAAAAAAAACAAAACGTTCAGCAGGCTAATGAAGATCTAAGATAGCTACAGAAACAACAAGATGGCAGATGATTCCTAAGACATATTTTAATAGATAAAAATTGGGACCTCCCACTACAAAACACTTAGATCCTACAATATACACATACTTTACATATACAAAAATCAACTCAAAATGGATTTAAGACTTGAAAGTAAGACCTAAAGCAATAAAGTCCTTGAAGAAAACATAGGTGGTAAGCTTCTTGACATTGGTCTTGGCAATTTTTTTTTTTTAAATTTCACAGCAAAAGCAAAGACAACAAAATACAACACAGACACAATGAGATGTGACAAAAAATGAGAAGTGAAGGGTAGAATGAAAAGTAATAATAGTCTAACCAGAGTCTCAAGAGGGGAAAAATCAGAAAATGAAGAGAATGAGAGAACCAACACTAGAAGAGATAATGGCCAATAATTTATTGGATCTGTTAAAACTATAAATTAGGAGATACAAATATATATCAAGAAGGATGATAAAAAGAAACCTACATCTGAGCTATAGTGTCATACAGAATGAAAAGACAAAAACAAAAACAAAAACAAAAAAACAAAAAACTGTACAAAGGAATGACAAGTTGATAGCAGATTTGTCAGTGGCAACAATGAACAGAGGACAAATGGAATACTATTTTAAGCACCAAGAAAAAATTATTATCAACCTAAAATTCTGTATCCAGAGAAACTTTTAAAAAATGTATTAAGTAGACTTCACACAGTGTAGAACCCAACACAGGGCTTCAACACATGACCCTGAGATCAAGACCTGAGCTAAGATCGAGTCAGACATTCAACCAACTGAGCCACCCAGGCGCCCCCAAATTTAGCTCGATATTCTGTTCGAAAGAGACCTGTCTAAAACGAAGATCCAGACAGGTTGAACTTAAAAGGTTGAAAAAGATGTAGCTAACAAACGTAATCTAAAAGCTGCCATAGCTACATTAATACCCTAAAAATAGGCTTTATGACCAAAAAAAAAAAAAAAAAAAAAAAAGAAATGGTGTTACTACATAATAATAATAAATTCAGTGTATCAGAAAGAAAAACAATTCTAAATATATACATTCCAAACAACATAGCCTTCAAATATTTGAAGCAAAAATACATATATTTACTGGAAGAAATGAACAAATCCACCACTATACTTAGAGAATTAAACACAAATCTCAATTACAGATAAGAAGAACAGACAAAAAAGCAAAGCTCTAGAAGATTTAAGGAATGCCAATAGGAGGTTTGAGTCAACAGATATAAATAGAACACTGCACCCCAATTTGGGGAATACATATTCTCAGGCACACATGGAACATTTACAAAAATTGATTATCAGGTCATAAATCAACTTTCATAAAATTTCAAAGAATTAGTATCATACAGACAATATTCTTTGATCACAATTCAATTGATTTATAACTCAGTAACAAAAAAATATTTTTTAAAGTAATACATTAAAAAAAACTTAAATGTGTCTATGACTTCAGCTTCTATTAATTGTGAACTTAGAAATTTGGACCATTACTCCATCTGATAACTAAAAAGACTACATATAATATTTTTGTTAAATCTTCCCTAAAAGAATCAAATTGCTAAAGAAATACCAGACCAAGATTGAACTCAGGGCAAAAATCTGGAGAGGATGAACTTAACATTTGATGTCACTCATGCCCCAGTGTACAAATGCTAAGCAAAAAGAAAATAAGAATTGGGGCGCCTAAGTGGTTCAGTTGGTTGAGCATCTGACTTCAGCTCAGGTCATGATCTTGCAAGTTCAAGCCCTGCGTCGGGCTCTGCACTGACAGTGTGGAGCTTGCTTGGGATTCTCTCTCTCCCACTCTCTCTCTCTCTCTCTCTCTCTCTCGCTCTCTCTCTGCCTCTCCCCACTTGCTTGTGTGAGCTCTCTCTCTCTCACAAAATAAGTAAGTAAACTAAAAAAAAAAAAAACAAAACAGGAGAGAAAATAAAAGACATAAAGTGACCATGTAGCATGGTGGATTGGGCAGTCCAGTTTATGCCTGGTGTCCTGAGGTTAGTACTTTTAATTATTATTAATAGCTTAATTATTATTGGAAGTGTTCCAAGATGGACAATAAATTAGTCATCCCAGTCATAGAGGATTTGATTTAAAAATTCTAACATTTGTTTAATTGGAGTCTTAGGAGAGATTGCAGCAGAATTAATATTTGAAGAGGTAATTGCTGAGAATTTTTTGTGAGATTTTTTTTTTTCATGAAGGAAGACATTAATTCAGAGATTCAAGAAGTCAAACATTCCCAGCAGGATTAATAAAAAGTAGGCTACACCTAAATATATCATAGAGAAACAAACTACAGAAAGCCAAACATGAAGAGAAAAAAAATCAGTCGAGAGTGGGAAGAGTTTACTATAAAAGGAGCAATAGTTAGACTGATTACTGACCTCTAGAGAGAAATAGGGGCTAGATGATATAGCTTCAAAGAGCAGGAAGAAAATAGCTGATAATGTGCAATTCTATATCCAGTGAAAAATACCCTTCAAAAATGAGTATGACATAAAGATACTTTAAAGACGATGAAGAAATGGGCAAAAGACATGAATAGACAATTCTCCAAAGAAGACATCCAGATGGCCAACCGACACATGAATGCTCAACATCACTCATCATCAGGGAAATACAAATCAAAACCACAATGAGATACCGCCTCACACGTGTCAGAATGGCTAACGTTAACAACTCAGGCAACAGCAGATGCTGGCGAGGATGCGGAGAAAGAGGATCTCTTTTGCATTGTTGGTGGGAATGTAAGCTGGTGCAGCCACTCTGGAAAACAGGATGGAGGTTCCTCAAAAAACTAAAAATAGAACTACCCTACGACCCAGCAATTGCATTACTACGTATTTATCCAAGGGATACAGGTGTGTTGTTTCAAAGGGACACATGCACCCCCATGATTATAGCAGCACTATCAACAATAGCCAAAGTATGGAAAGAGCCCAAATGTCCGTCAATGGATGAATGGATAAAGAAGAGTACTGGATATTTTTGTATTTTTATAAACCTTCTTGATCTTTGTTCTTATTCAGTTACTTGTAAATAGCTTGATCCTTTTTGTTCTTGCTTTCATAATTTGTTTGGTAGTGTGAAGCAGTACTCAGTCTAGGGCTAATTAGACTGAGGCAAGACCTTCCTACGTATCATCCCAGTGAGAATTAGGAGATTTTCTAGTCTGGCTGGTGGGACCAGGCACTATTTTCAGGCCTACGTGAGTGCCAGGCACTGTTCTCTAATCTAATGGTTTTATCTTGCCCTCAGGAAGATTCTTCACACACATGAGCTGATTAGTACTCCGCTGAATATTTGAGGGAAACCCTCTACAAATGTCCAGAGTTTCCAGACTAACACACAAAGAGTCTGGAAGTCAGTGCTCATGTCCTCACAACAAGAAAAGCTAAATGTACTGAAAATCCATAGCTCTTCTTAGATTCACCAGAAAGTTGAAGTCACAGGGCAAACTGCTGTCCCCAAACTGGAGAGACAGACAGGCAGATAAAGAAAATCACAGCCGGGGCGCCTGGGTGGCGCAGTCGGTTAAGCGTCCGACTTCAGCCAGGTCACGATCTCGCAGTCCGTGAGTTCGAGCCCCGCGTCAGGCTCTGGGCTGATGGCTCAGAGCCTGGAGCCTGTTTCTGATTCTGTGTCTCCCTCTCTCTCTGCCCCTCCCCCGTTCTTGCTCTGTCTCTCTCTGTCCCAAAAATAAATAAACGTTGAAAAAAAAAGATTTAAAAAAAAAAAAAAAAGAAAGAAAATCACAGCCAACCGGGCGAGGAAGCCCAGGAGGAAAAGCCTGCAGCGGAAACTAGCCAGCACCAGTAGAACGCTTCAAACTGTAATGCACAGGCTGCCAGACCCTCAGTGTGGACAACCTTGAGAGTTCAGATCTCTAGGCACCCACTCTCCTACTCTTAGGGGGAGCTTCCATACTTGTGTTAGTTCTACCTCCAGGATCCCAACTGGTTCTCAAAGAAAACTAGAGAAAAATCCTCCTTGTGCTTCCAGCAGAAGGAAAGGGAAAGTAACCATTGTGAAATACTTCCAAGTCCCTCTGTTCTCACTCACAAGGCCTGGGGGAAGGAAAATACCCAACTCGGGCTCACTGACTGATACCGAATCATAGGACTACAGAATGGTTCCTCTTCCTCCATACCTCATAACCACGTCAGTAGGGTTCCTGTATAATAGCAGAGGATGACAGCTAAAAGGACTTCAAGCCTCAGGCCGTATTTAAGGAGTCTCTAGGGATGCCCAAGGCAACAAGGGAGAAAAACAGGGACACAAAGCCTAGCCTCTAACACAGCTATAGGAAACAGTAAACACAGCCTAACTCCTAGCCAAGTAAGCATACTTCACACTAAAGGACTATCTGCTTCAGGTTCTTTTATCCAGTATCTGGGGTTGTCTCTCTGGGTAAGGCTGTCTTTCCTATGAACTGCAGCCACCCGGGATACTCAGCAGCATCTCCTTTAACTCAGTTCACTGACCTCTGCCTGGTTCCTCTTCCTGCACCATAGCCCAGAAGCTCTCCCAAGGCAGTGTGCTGGGACAACTAGGAGTCTCTCCTCATTTATTTCTCATCTCTCAACAACCACCGTCCACTCTCTGACGTCCAGTGCTTTGAAAACCATTACATCATGTATGTTGCCTGGGTTTTTGTTTATTTGTTTTGTTTTAGGCAGTAGGGTAGATCTGGTTTCTGATGCTCCATCTTGAGTATAAAAGGAACTCTTCTTTACTTTGTTTTTTAAAGATTTGTTTCAATGCTTATTTGAGAGAGAGAGAGAGCACGTATGCACAAGTTGGGTAGGGGCAGAGAGAAAGGTGGACAGAGGATCCAAAGCGTGCTTTGTGCGGACGGTAGAGAACCCGATGCGGGACTCCAGCTCACAAAGTGTCAGATCATGACCTGCGCCGAAGTCAGACACCCAACCGACTGAGCCACCCAGATGCCCTGTCTTTTTAAATTTTTATATCTGGAACGAGTTCTTTAAAAGTGTGCTAGAGGAGCATCTGGGTGTTTCAGTCGGTTGGGTGATAAATAAGCATTTGGAGAAGGTACCAAAAAATGGTGACACTTGAGGCAAACCTCTAAGAGCCAAAAGAAGTTACTTTCGTAGGAAAGAAGAAATCCTCTTCAGAGAAAGCAGCCTCTTAGCATTAAGCAAACACATGGCAGGCACTCTTCACTATCAGCATGCTAAATCAAAGCAGCCCTTTTTCTTTCCTTGATTTTTAAGGTTTGTTTTATTGTTGTTGTTGCTTTGTTTTGTGTGTGTGTTTGTGTGTGTTTTAATAATCTCTACACCTGGGGGCACCCGAGTGGCTTAGTCGCTTAAGCGCCCAACTTCAGCTCAGGTCATAATCTCGCGGTCCGTCAGTTTGAGCCCCGTGTCAGGCTCTGCTGACAGCTCAGAGCCTGGAGCCCACTTCTGTCTGTGTCTCCCACTCTCTGCCCCTCCCCCCACTCATGCTCTGTCTCTCCCACTCTCAAAAATGAATAAATGTTAAAAAAAAATTAAAAAAAAAAAATCTCTACACCCAACATGGGGCTTGAGCTCATGACCCTGAGGTCAAGAGTGGCATGCTTTCTCTGAGCTGGTCAGTTGCCCCAAAGCAGCAGGGGCTGAGAGGGAGAGAGAGAGAGAGAAAAAGCATGAGCAGGGGAGGGGCAGAGAGAGAGGGAGACACAGAATCTGAAGCAAGCTCCAGGCTCTCAGCTGTCAGCACACAGCCCGATGTGAAGCTCAAACCCATGAACCATGAGATCACAACCTGAGCTGAAGTTGGATGCTTAATTGACTGGGCCACCCAGGTGCCCCTAAGTTTACTTATTTTGAGAGAGAGTGAGAGAGAGAGAGAGAGAAAGAGAGAGAGCAAGCATGAGCAGGGGAAGGGCTGAGAGATGGAGAGAATCTCAAGCAGGCTCCACACCATCAGCACAGAGCCCGATGCATGGCTCAAACCCACAAACTGTGAGATCATGACCTGAGCCAAGATCAAGAGAGTCAGACACTTACAGACACTTAACTGACTGAGCCTGTGACTGAGCCACACAGGCGCCCCATTAGAAGAAAACTTTTAAATCAATTGTATCCTTTCAGTTCTAACCAGCTCGTCTGAACATAAGCTGAAGAAACATTCTGTGAAAAAAATGAACACAGCAAGGTTGGCACCTATCTTTTCTGGGTCTGTTTCCTCATCATCAAAAGGAACTAGATGGACTAGATGATATTTTGTGGTTCTATAAGCCACATCTTAGAACACCTTTTTTTTTTAATTTTTTTTTTTTACATTTATTCATATTTGAGAGACAGAGAGAGACACAGCACAAGCGGGGGAGGAGAAGAGAGAGAGGGAGACACAGAATCTGAAGCAGGCTCCAGGCTCCCAGCTATCAACACAGAGCCTGATGCGGGGCTTCGACCTGAGCCGAAGTCGGATGCACAACCAACTGAGCCACCCAGGCGCCCCCCACATCTTAGAACACCTTATAAAAAAAAAGAAAGGGGCACCTGGGTGGCTCAGTCAGTTAAGTGTCCAACTTCACCTCAGGTCATGTTCTCACGATTTGTGAGTTCAAGGCCCACATCAGGCACTGTGCTGACAGGTCAGAGCCTGGAGCCTACTTCGGAATCTGTGTCTTCCTCTCTCTGCCCTCCCTCCCTTGCTCACACTCTATCTCTCTTTCTCTCTCTCTCTCAAAAATAAGTAAACATTAAAAAAATAAAAAAATAAAAAAAGTTCAGAAAAAAAAAAAAACAACCAGGCTCAAGTAATGGCTGTACAAAACAAGACACACTAAGGAAAAAGAACAAAAAAGAAGGGGAGGAGGGAAGGAGAAGAAAGAGGATGAAAACCCACAAGAGAAAAGGGGGTTAGGAAATGACCATGGTGACTAATTTTTTTTAAGTGTATTTATTTTGAGAGAGAGAGAGAGCACGCACCCGTGAGCAGGGGAGGGGCAGAAAGAGAGAGACAGAGAGAATCCCAAGCAGGCTCCACACTGTCAGCACAGAACCTGACGTGGGGCTTGATCCCACAAACCGTGAGATCGTGACCTGAGCTGAAATCAAGAGTCAGACACTTAACCGACTAAGCCGCCCAGGAGCCCCCATGGTGGCCATTTTTTAAATGGATGAACACGTTTGTCCAGGGAAGGAAAAGAAAACAGTAGAAGAGGAAGAAGTGCAAGCAGCCTGTGGAAGTTAAGGCACCCTATGTGGATCCAGAGGAAATTTAGGCTCAAAGGAGAAGGAAATAAAATGAGTGCTGAGAGGATGTAAAGAATGGTGAAGAGCCTGAATAGTCAGGAGGCCACAGATGGTAGGAAGCAACATAGGACAGCAATCAGAAAGATGCAAGAGCCCAGCAATGAAATACAAAAAAAGAATAAAAGAAAAAAGAATCAGATCAAGCATATAAGATTAATACACAGTGTTAAATTTATATAAAACTGTGCTATAGATTTAAAAACCTGCTAGGTTCACAGAATAGGAAGAATGTGTTGCAAAAAGATAAACTAGATGGAAAAGAAGACAATTTAAAAGTCTTGGGAACTTCTGGCTATTTTATAAAGAATGACTAAATCCAAGAAATAAAACTTTGATGATTATGCATTGTATAACAAAAAATGGAAAATAGTGACATTTCACAAAATGGTATGTACAAAAGAAAAAATAAATATTATTAACCAAGGATTCCTTCATGATAACTATAAAAGAAAAACTTGCAATTTAATTTTTTAAAAATCTAATTTCAAAATATAACCATCTATAAAACTATTTAAATAAGAAGATATAGAAGGAGGGGTACCTGGGTGTCTGTTAGTTAAGTGACCAGCTCTTGGTTTCGGCTCAGGTCATGATCTCACAGTTCATGAGACCCAAGTCCGGAGTCAGGCTCTGTGCTGACCAGTGTAGAGCCTGCTTGGGATTCTTTCTGCCCCACCCCCTCCAACTCATGCTCTCTTGCTCTCTCAAAATAAATAAATAAACTTTATTTACTTAAAAAATTTTTAATATTTATTCTTGAGAGAGAGAGAGAGAGAGAGATGGAGGATGAGCGGGGGAGGGGCAGAGAGAGGGAGACAGTATTTGAAATAGGCTCCAGGCTTTGAGCTGTCACCACAGAGCCCAACACGGGGTTTGAACCCACAAACTGGGAGATCGTGACCTGAGCCAAAGTTGGACACTTAACCAACTGAGCCATCCAGGTGCCCCAAATAAAAGAGAGAGAGAGAGAGAGAGAGAGAGAGAGAGAGAGAGAAGGAAACCAGAATTACCAATTTGAATAAATGGAATTTCTTTTTTTTTTATGTATATTTTTAAATTATTTATTTATTTTAAAGTTTATTTATTTTGAAAGAGAGACTGAGAGAGAGAACAAGTGGGGAAGGGGCAGAGAGAGAGGGCGACAGAGAATACAAAGTGGGCTCTGTGCTGACAGCAGAGAGACCCATGTGGGGCTCAAATCTCATGTGACATCATGACCTGAGCTGAAGTAGGACGCTTAACCGACTAAGCCAGCCAGGCACCCCTATTATTTTTGAGAGAGAGAGAGAGAGCACGCACATGGGTGTGCCAGCAGTGGAGGGGCAGAGAGAGAAAGCTTATTGTAGATGTTATAACTTTAATACTTTAATAAAGCTGTTTTTTTTAATATTCATCATGTTTTCCAGTGTAAAATAGAGACTTATATGAATATTTATAACTTTTTCCAACTTGTTCTGTCCTCTGGAAAAACAAATCTGTTGGATTCAGCTTCTAGCTCAGACAGAGGACTGGTACCAGATTTGTCCTTCCGTAAACAACCAGAAAATTTAAAAAAGCCTAAAAAACAAAACAAAAACAAAAAAACAACCAGAAAACTATGCAAAGTATATTGAATAACTGTTCACTGTACATTATACATTTTTTTTTTAATGTGTGTTTATTTATTTTTGAGATGGGAAGGGCAGAGAGGGAGATAGAGAATCCCAAGCAGGCTCCATGCCATCAGCACAGAGCCCAACTCAGGGCTCAAACTCACAAACCATGAGGTCATGACCTGAGCCTCAATCAAGAATCAGAAGCTTAACCAACTGAGCCACCCAGGCACCCCACATTGTGCATTCGATTGCTAGGGCTGCCTTAATAAAAATCACAGACTGGATGGCTTAAATAATATAAATTAATTTTCTTATAAGTCTGGAGGCCAAAAGTCCAAGATCAGGGTATCAGGTTTGACTTTTTCTGAGGCCTTCCTTCTTGGCTTGCCCATTGACATTGTTTTACTGTGTTCTTGCATAGCCTTTGCATCTCTTTCCCTTCTTATAAGGACACCAGTCATATTGGTTTAGAGCCCAAACTTTTGACCTAATTTAATTACCTATTTTCTGTATTAAAATAATTTTTTTAATGTTTATTTATTTTGAGAGGGAGAGATACAGAGCGAGCAGGAGAGGGGCACAGAGAGAGGGAGACAGAATCCCAAGCAGGCTCCACACTGTCAGCATGGAGCCTGATGCGGGGCTCGAATCCATGAACCATGAGATCATGACCTGTGCTGAAACCAAGAGCCAGACACTTAACCGACTGAGCCACCTAGGTGCCCCTAAATACCTGTTTAAAGGCCCTATCTCCAAATACAGTCCCATTCTGATATGTACTAGATAAGACTTCAATATATGAATTTGGGAGGGATACAAGCCAGTTCATAACACACTGGAAAAGAGGCTATGCAGTACTGTGATCCTGAAAAAAAAGTAACAAATGAGGTGAGGGCTTGTCATAGCTACCTGCCTGGAGGCATTATCCAATTAGCTGGATAGGAAAAGGGCTGCAAGCAGAGCTTGATAGTCTGCTGCACTGAGGAGAAGAGATGGACGTTTGATGAGGCTGAAGCAGCTGGAATCTGTAGAGCAGACCACTAGAATGGAGGGAGCTATGCAGAGAAAGAAATTGATATAAAGCCTCTTTTTTTTTTTTTAAGTTTTAATTTTCTTTAAGTTTACTTATTTATTTTGAGAGAGACAGACAAAGAGGGAGAGGAGCAGACAAAGGGAGAGACAGAATCCCAAGCAGGCTCTGCACTGTCAGCACAGAGCCCATCGCAGGGCTCAAACCCATGAACCATGAGATCATGACCTGAACGAAGATTGAGAGTCGGATGCTTAACTGACTGAGTCACCAGGTGCTCCATTTAAAACTTAATTTTTAAGTAATCTGTACACCCAATATGGCGCTCCAACTTACAACCCGGAGATCAAGATTGCATGCTCTACCTACTGAGCCAGCTGGGCACCCAGTGTATAAAGCTTCTTTAGAAATCTTTGGCATTTGAATCCTTGCACCAAACTGTGCACATATAGAATGAGACTCCACAAGATCAAAGTACAATTATTTAATATTTAATTAGTGACTTTGAGAGACACACATAGAGTGTGAGCAGAGGAGGGGTACAGAGAGGAGGAGAGAGGGAATCCCAAGCAGGCTCCACTATCAGTGCAGAGCCTGACATGGAGCTCGAACTCCCCAACCATGAGATCATGACCCGACCCGAAACCAAGAGTTGGATGCTTAACCAAATGGGCCAGCCAGGTGACCCAATTGTTCTTTTTTTTAGTAATTGTTCTTTGTCTGCGGGGGCACCTGGGTGGCTCAGTCAGGTAAGTGTCGGACTCTTGGTTTTGGCTCAGGTCATGATCTCATGGTTTTGTGAGTTCAAGTCCCACTCCGGGCTCTGTGCTGACAGCAAGGAGCCTGCTTGGGTTTCTCTCTCCCTCTTTCTCTGCTCCTCTCTCACTCACACCATCTCTGTCTCAAAAATAAACTTAAAAAAACAAAAACAAAAACAAAAACAAAAACAAAGAACAATCAAGGAGTTGTAAGATGAACCTAGAGTTTACACAGGCCAGGGAAACATTCATGTTCTGTCTATCCAAAACAGAGGAACCTTGTTAAACAACTGTGGCATTAGCAGTAAAGACACTGGAATTAGTTCTTGAGAAAAGGCCATATATGCATATATATGACATTTTCCCTAATTTTCAAACTTGTTTAAAATATATTTGAGTGTTTAAGCAAAAATAATTTATTTCTAGGGGTTATAACACAAGCAAAAATAAAGTATGACAATAACACAAAGGATGGGGAAAAGATGTTTTAAGGTTCTATTTTTTTATTAAAAACATTTCTTTAATGTTTATTTTTGAGAGAGAGAGAGAGAGAGAGAGAGAGAGCGAGAGCGAGCGCGCAAGTGGAGGAGGGGCAGAGAGAGAGGGAGGCACAGAATCCAAAACAGGCTCCAGGCTCTGAGCTGTCAGCACAAAGCATGACATGGGACTCGAATTCGGGAATAGCGAGATCATGCCTAGGCTGAAGTCAAGATGTTTAACCGACTAAGTCACCCAGGTGCCCCTTACGGTTCTTACTTACTTCTATGCGAAGTGGCATATATTTGAAGGTAAAAATAAGTTAAAGAGGCAACCACTAAGACAGAGGAATAACTAATGAGTCAACAGAAAAAATAAAATGGAATACTAAAAATATTCAATTCATCCAAAAGACCAGGGAAAGAGGGGAAAGGAAACATAGAACAGATAGAACAAATAGAAAACACAGAATAAGGTAGGAGACTTAAATCCATATTGGTAATAATACTAAATATGTGGTCAAAAGCAGACTCCAAATAAAAAAGAGATTGTCAAATTGGATGAAAAGGCAAGATTAAGGGGCGCCTGGGTGGCTCAGTCGGTTGAGCGTCAGGCTTCGGCTCAGGTCATGATCTCACGGTTCATGAGTTCAAGCCCTGCCTCAGGCTCTGTGCTGACATTCAGAGCCTGGAGCCTACTTCAGATTCTGTGTCCCCCTCTCTCTTCACCCCACCCCTGCTTGTGCTCTTTCAAAAATGAACATTAAAAAAAAATTTTTTAAAGGCAAGATTCAATATGTTGTCTATAAGAAATGAACTTTATATATGATCAAAAGACAACTCCAACCTCATAGAGGATGGCAAGGAGTAACAGGACTCCAAGGAAGATGACTAAGCAAGCAAGCTCACGAGCTTGCCAGCATTTCCGTATGTGCTAAAAATGAAACTCAGTGGATCCGAGTAAGAAAAGTTCTTTCATTTTTTCAGGTAAGCTCTGCACCCAACGTGGGGCTTGAACTCACCACCCCACAATCAAGAGTTGCATGCTCTACCAACTGAGCCAGCCAGGCACCCCAAGACAGGTTCTTTGGACTCACAGCACAGCAAACAGTAGGATCATTAGCAGGGTTAACATCAGATGCCCTAATCCTCCCTCTGGTTTCAGAGGAATAAAAAATTCTCCAAGGGTGAGCCATCTACTTGCACTCTAGACTCTAATACTTTTCTCTGCCTCTAAATCTTTGCTTTATAATTTATCTTCTCTCCTGTCCTGGAGCCCCTAAAATCACTTCATTGTATCCTCTCTCATCTTTCATGAACTCTTCTTACTCCCAAATCCTAGTATTCTCAGAAGTGCACCCTCAGGCTCTTTTTTTTTTAAGTTTATTTATTTATGAGCGAGAGCATAAGCAGGGAGGGCAGGAGGGGCAGAGAGAAAGAGAGAGAGAGAGAGAGAGAGAGAGAGAGAGAGAGAGAGAGAATGAATCCCAAACAGGTTCCACTTACCTGCACAGACCCCAATTCAGGGTTCAAACCCACAAACTGTGAGATCATGACCTGAGCCAAAATCAAAAGTCTGATGCTCAACTGACTTGAGCTACCCAGGCGCCTCACTCCTCATCTTATATGTACTTCCTGGACAATTTTATTTACTCCCATGACTTCATCTGTTACCTAGATGCTAATGATTCTCATATATATACTGCAAGTCCAGTAGTCTTCCCTGAGCTTTAGGTAAACAAGTTTTGGACTCTGGTATGCCACCAGATAGCCCTTTTAGAATTAAGGCACTTGCTTCCCCAGCCGTCCCACAGGCTCAAAACTGCAGTCCCTCTCTGGGAGTTGTCCTCAGTTGAAGGAGATGCTTCGCCCAGGTGTATGCCCATCTTTACCCAACTCCACTAGAGACAGACCATATCCGGCGGGACAAAAGGGCTCGACCCCCTTAACTCAATTTGGGACAACTCTAAAAGACTTCATGGATCGGCTGAGACCTCTGTTGTAACATCGCATTTCAACTTTCCTCTAACCCTACTTCCTTTTTATCCCTTCTGTGTATGATTGCTAAGTGCACTGCTTTTTAAATCTCCATCTAAAACAATAGTCAGGGGCATCTAGCTGCCTTTTGGTGGAGCATGTGACTCCTGATCTTGGAGTCATGAGTTTGAGCCCCATGTAGGGCACAGAGCTTACTTAAAAATAAATAATATCCAACTGCCTACACTATACAGATCATTCTCTTATTTTCATGCTTCAGCATATGTCTAGGACTAGTGAATGGTTGTGAAGAATATATTAGAATAAACTTCTGTGACCTACGTAAAAGTGTAGGTTTCTCTTCCTTCTCAACTATGTAGACCTCCCCACCAGAAGAGCATCTTGAGGACAGGACATCTTTGTATCTCCACTTGTTTAAATATGTATATGCACAAGAGACAACAAAATCCACTGCTGGTTTGTGATCACTTTTTGGTCTTTTGGCGAAGATCAAATGTATTGCTGATAAATGAAAAAATAAACAGATAACTAATTAGCCTATGAATTTCAAGACAGTAGTGGTCTTAAAACATTATCTGTCTGGGTGGCTCAGTCGGTTGAGCATCTGACCCTTGGTTTTGGCTCAGGTCATGATCTCATTGTTCATGGGTTTGAGCCCTACGTCAGGCTCTGTGATGACAGTGAGGATCCTTCTTGGGTTTTTCTTTGCCCCTCCTCCACTGTCTCTCAAAATAAGGAAACAAAAAAACATATCTGCACTTAAAAATTAAAGTCAAAACACAAAAACAAAAAACATACCTGCAAATTCTGACACTCCTCCCAATTAGAGGTGAGAGGTGGGGGGACAGATCCCCTCCCCTTAAATCTGCTTGAGTTGTGACTGTTTAGACAGAGCATGGAGGAAGTGACAAAGCCATGTCACAAAGGTCATACAGCTTTCATGGGGGCTTCTTGGGATTCTTACTCTGAGGGAAGCCAGTTGCCATGTAAATCTGACTACTCTGAGATGGTCAGGCTGAAGCCATAAATAGGCACTCCAGGCAACAGCCCAAGGTAAGATCTTGGCCAAAAACCACCTTCTACCATGTCAACCAATAAGCCATCTTAAATGTGAAGCTGAAATTTTAGAGGACTACAGCCCATCAACGGACTGCACTTTCAGGAGATCCCAAACAAAAATGGCCAAGTCAAGCGCTTTCAAAATTCCTGACTCACAAAACTGATTGAAGTACCAAATTCCTTTGGATAAATTTATTATACAGCATTAGCAACCAGAATACCTGAGTTTAAGGGTAGTTTGCTCTAATTTTTGCACATGGTAGGAGGTAAACCTCCATATGAATCTTAAAATCAATCAGCTTATCAATTTCAAAGTTATCTGGGAGGGGCATCTGGGTGGCTTCAGCTCAGGTCATGGTCTCACAGGTTCATAGGTTCTAGCCCCAAGTGGGGCTCTGCACTGACAATGTGGAGCCTACTTGGGGTTCTCTATCTGCCCCTCTTGTGTTTCCTCTCTCAAAATAAACTTTAAAAACTCATCTGGGGGAGCAGCCTGGGTGGCTCAGTCTGTTAAGCGTCTGACTCTAGGTTTTAGCTCAGGGCATGATCTCACGAATGAACACCTTGAGTTCAAGACCCACATCAGGTTCTCCGCTGACAATGTGGAGCCTGCTTTGGAATCTGTCTCCCCCTCTCTTTGCCCCTCCCCTGCTCATGTTCTTTCAAAAGTAAATTTAAAAAATAAGTCATCTGGGACCGCACTGCATCTATAAAATCAGTTTGGGGAATATCGGGTTCCTCTGACTTCAGTATGTTTGAAACTCATTTTAGGCCAAGACACTACAACCTCACACATCATTTGCTACAGAATCATGTGGACTTTGTCACATTTTGAGCTCTAAGCTTTCTCAGGCTTATTTTCTCCCACCTTGTCTCCGCACTTAACATCTACCCAACATTGGGCCAAATACTAAAAATGCCAATTTACCCACATACAACTGGTAACATTAAGTAAGAATCTTTATTTAATGAAGTAACTTGCCCAAGTTAAAAGGCCTCTCCCAGACTTCCCAATCCCTTCAGCCTGAAGGATATATTCCTATTTTCTCCTCTTAGACTCTATGGTCTAAAAGCTTACCAAAAATGAATACATTCCTCTATTCTTTGCTATCAAGTTTAAAATTGCCGGCCATACCTAATTATACTGTATAAAGAGGGAGAATTCTTAACTTGCTGCCTGTGCAGCCTGGTGACTAGTAAACACATTTTAAGATAACATGTGCAACTTTGGAGCCGGGACTGTGCTAAACACCACATCCATCAATTTCTATCCCAACTGCACAAAGAAAGTTACGTTCATTTTATTGATAAGCAAACTGCAAATTGGGTAACCTGGCAGATAACACAGCTGGGCAAATAGCTCAACACTTTGAACTTCAGTAGTTAAGATCCCGTTATGCCCCTAAACCACTGTACTAATTTTTGCCTAGAGATCCATTAGGTTCCTAACGTAGCAATCAAAAAGGAGCAATAAAAACTTGAACCAAAAAAAGGACTGAGAAGATTCTGGATTTGGGATGGCTGGCCTCTAAAACATATGCCAACCACAGTGAAACAAGGACTAGGAGTAGGAGAAAAACAAGGTCTTGACCTCATCCCTGGTACTGACCACACGCGTTTTCAAAGCAAATCCCATGGGAGGGGTGACTGTTACACTTTCAACAATCCTTTGTGGCTTTCTTTTTCAAGTAACACTGAGCAAACTTCTGAATTCCAAGTTGCTTCTCTTCTGCTTACTTACAGCAAGCTAACAAACTAGCACTTTCTGAAATTCTGCACTATACAAATGAGGCCCAGAGACCTAGCAACAGAATTACCTTTTAAACATAGGCCTCACACACCTTATCCCAAACAAATGCTTAAGCTAGTGCCAAAGAGTCCTTTGACTAACATCTTGTCAAGTTTCAAGAATGACTAGAGTGAAAGGAGAAAAGCAGATCTTACTTCCAAAGTTCTTTATTAAGCAGATTTTACAGCCAATTCCAGCAAGCTTTTCCCTACATCTATATTCAAAGACCCTGTCCATTTGCTACCGCATTATGAAATTCAACTTAGAGGAAACCTCGTCATTTGGCAAGCTGTAATTCTGTCTGTGCTTCTTTGTGAACAGGAGTACCCTGTAATAACCAGTATCTGAGGATTCTTTTGTGAAATACAAAGTGGGACACAAAATGCTATTAATGCCTGAAACCCAATGAAGGAGGGGCATGTAGTTAATTGCTGTATTCACCATACGCTAATTTTAGGAATTTTAGGAATAAAACCTATAAAGAATGAAGGCAATTTTAAACTATCGATGGCTACATCAGGTTAGTTAGGACAGTGAGGAAGGGCCGTTAGGTTGATCAGTAATTAATGTTGAAGTAGCTCTGCCAAAAAGGTCCAAGAAAGAGTCCTGAATTATAACCAGTTCTATGCCCACAATATGGAGCATCTTTTTATATCACCTAGAAACAAGGTGATGACATATAAGGAGAATTCTAGGAAACAAAAGGTCCTAACTTAAAAACAAAAACCAAAACACATAAAAGCACAATCTGATTTTAAAATGTCTTTATTAACAACAATTAGGTTGCTCATTCCTCTTTGCCCTCTTCCTCACTGGTTTTCTGGACACAGTTCACCTGATCCTGCCAATTAAAAGAAACAATTACTCCAAAATATGTTAAGAATCAGAGTTCTCAAACATTTACCATTTCGCACCAAGTAAACTTCCTAACACCAAACAATACTAATCAAGGAGTGTGGTATTAACAATATTTAATGACCTATATAATTAAGGATTCTTCAAGAGGCAGATGATTTTAACACCAGACTTTGTCACCAGCTAGTTGATTCAAGTTTACTTCCATTCACTAGAACTTAAGTAGCAACCACTCTTGGAAGGAAGATATAAGATACTCCATTAATTGGCACCTTCCCTAGGTTTAAGATATAGTCAATTAATTATTGCTATTTCTACCTTATTCTCTTTTCAAACTACGATTATGACAGCCCTTTAAACCTGAGTGATTATCTAGTTATCTATTTATGCAATTTGTATTAGATGAGAAGACAGTAAGCTATTGTCCACCTACTACCTTTCTGTAAAATACTGCCACAAAGTTATGTCCATTTGTTTACCTACTGTCTATGATGGCTTTCCCAGCTAGAATAGCAGAGTTGAGCTGAGTTTTCTTTAAAATTGCCAACCCGGGGGGTGTCTGGGTGGCTCAGTCGCTTAAGCATCTATCTGACTCTTGATTTCAGTTCAGGTCATGACTTCATGGTCATGAGATGGGAGTCCTCACTGGGCATGGAACATGCTTAAGATATTGTCTCTCTTTGCCCTTCCCCCGCTTACACTTGCTCTCAAAAAAAAAAAAAAAATCTCACAAAACCAAACAAACACAAACCCCAAAATTGCCAACCCTTCTAATACATCAACCAGATGAGATCAACTATAGGAGATCCCATCAAGTGACTATGTGGTTAAAAAACCGGGAACTCTGGGGCACCTGGGTGGCTCAGTTAAGCACCCAACTCTTGATTTTGGCTCAGGTCATGATCTCCTGGTTCATGAGATCAAGCCCGTGTCAGGCTCTGTGCTGACAATTCAAAGCCTGCCTGGGATTCTCTCTCTCCTCCCCCTACCCCTCCCTGGCTCACACACACACCCTCTCAAAATAAACATTAAAATAAAAATACAAAAACAACCAAGGAACTTTAAATTTTCCAAACTCTCCTCTGCATAGTTCAATGGACAAAGGTAGATATACATACATACTCTTAGAGAAAACTGAAGTCCCTGTTTTCCTGAGGCTTGAGCCAAACCAACAAACAAGGCCTACAACCTCAAGAAGGCTGTTAAAATGATTATAAATATGTACTATAAAAACATATCCCCTACAAGGAAGTTTTAACACAGAGTAAGTTAAAATGAAATATTCACACGTAAATAATCATGTTTGGAACACCCAAGAGTTGTCCAGAAGGCAGTTTACAAAGTAAGAATGATTCCACTTACCCAGACACTTCCTGAATCTAACAAGTTGTGGCTTTCCTTCTTGGCTCATGTTGTGGGATATCGTCTTGAGATTAATAGCTTATCCACCTATCATTAAAAATAGAAGTTATATAGCATATTACATTTTTTTAAATTAATTGTTAGTATGTACACTGTATTCTCACATCAACAAGAGGCACATTGGGGCACCTGGGTGGCGCAGTCGGTTAAGCGTCCGACTTCAGCCAGGTCACGATCTCACGGTCCGTGAGTTCGAGCCCCGCGTCGGGATCTGGGCTGATGGCTCAGAGCCTGGAGCCTGTTTCTGATTCTGTGTCTCCCTCTCTCTCTGCCCCTCCCCCGTTCATGCTCTGTCTCTCTCTGTCCCAAAAATAAATAAAACGTTGGAAAAAAAAAATTAAAAAAAAAAACAAAAAAACAAAAAAAAACAAGAGGCACATTCTGGGGTACAGGTCTGGGTTCCAATCAGTGGTTTGTATTTTCTTTTGCTGTTTTTACTTAGGAAGGACCTGGCCCACACCAAGGTGACATTCTAAATTTTCTTCACATAACACTTCAGAATTTTTCCTCCTCTACCAATGACCCATTCTGAATGGGTCAAAAGTGGAATTTAGAGTACTGAAAAGATGGCAGTTCCCCACTAATTCAAGCCTTCTTTGTCCATTTTCTCTACGTAACCATGTATCTTTTTCTATAGTTGTAAAAGTAACATACAATGTTAACATACAAAGTTAATAACATACAAAGTATAATTGACACACAAAGTTCTATTAGTTTCAGGTACAGATTCAACCATTTTTTTCAATTCTCCTACTGTTTGACACTTTTATAATAAAATACTCCCCACTTTCTCTTTCCCACTCACGTTCACATGCAAACAACTATTTTCAGAAACAAAACACTTGGACATTATCTTAGGAGAGGTAAACATCTTAAAAATCAAACGTGTTTTGCCCCACATAGCTAAATCAAATTATTTAACCTTTTTACAAATCAAACTCAAACTCTTCTACAGGTTAGGACTTCCAAAGAAACTTACTTGAAGTGAATGAGTACTCCAATATCAGCCAACATCAATCATTCTTACCTAAAGAATAATAAAAGAAAGTTAATATAAAAGACAAGGGTATAAAGGTTTGAAAATGCTAGTTAACTTCAAAATTTAAAGAGTAAATTCCAGAGACAAAAGATTGGGGGCAAGTTACGGAATAAAAAAACAACAGGAAGAAACTTGATGGGGGGAGAAAATCTAAAATTATTCTTATGTAAAGTAATAAAGTAGACAGCTGAATTCAAATAAAAATTGTATCTTAATTGAAATACAAAAGCCTAACTGCTATTTTCACCAGTCTGAGCACAATCCAGTTTGACTGCAACCCAAAATATACTATCCCTTATGTGAAGGTATGTGACAACGTTTACCTTACCAAATGAGTTTTAACATCAGCTCTCTTTTCATATAAAAGCACATACCCTGCCCCCCATTCAAGTATGTCTTCCATTCTCAGGTGGACTGACCACCTTCAGCAGGAGTCCTCCAAGAAGAGTGCCCTCCCCACTCCACAGTACACAACACTGCAGCTGTTATCCTGCAATCCTATGTATTTGCCTTGTTCTTTCCCTCCAAGTCCTCACTGAGTTTTAAGTTGGGGCAGGAAAGCTATGCCTTATTCGGGACAGCAAGGAACCTGCGTTTTTCTGAGGGAGAAGACATTCACCTTCACTATATATATGCCTGGTAGGGCCGCAGTGCACAAAAACCAGAAAGATCAGCCTTAATTCAAGTTCCAGGTTTTTCTTCCTCCCTGATTATCAGTTACTGCCAAGGGTATAAAAAATAAGAGTTCCCTGTTGCACATGTACCATCCATAAGGGATACTATATCGTTTTGCATTCTCCCCCATTCTCCAGATTATCCTAGTACTCTGCATCCAGCCCCCTTCTCACCCTCCAAATAAAATCTTTTCAGCACTGGTGTTCAAAAGCAACATTTTTATGGTTGATGGTGTACAACTGTGAGAGTTCCACAGTTGAGTCTTAAAAATTGCCAATCATTATCTAGCAGCAATGACAGATGATTAGGAGCAGTCAAATCCTCGGAATTCTTTCCCTAATAGGCAGCCATTTGAGAACTGCACTAGCTGACAGACACTGAAACATTATCAGCTAAAGCCAAAACCAAGTAAAGGCCCAGAACAAGCATCCTGGCTCTCTCAAACCTGTCCAAAATCATTAAGGGAAAGGCAATAAAAATGCAGGACTGTTGATCATGTCACTGCAGCTGACAATGATTAACAATAGGAGACATGCAACCCCCATTAAGGTTAAAAGTCCGAAACTAGTCACACGCATCTCTTTTCTTGGGGAAAAATGAGACTATTATACATTCTTGGTAGGTTTTGCAACCTTGTGTGAAGAGCACCCATTCCATTTCTTTCATCTTTCAGAAAGCACCGGTATCTGTTCCAAGGGCCTAACAGTACGAAAATGCATTCTGGCATCACACCTCTGAACTTTAGACCATTCTCATTAAAAAGAATAATTCTGGTTTGCAACAAGGAAACACTATGAAATACAATGCAAGCACCTCGGTATAGTGGTGTTACTGAAGCCCATTTATTCCCAGCTTTTTGAGTGAGTGATTTTAAGATCCTCTACACTAAGATTCACAAATTATAGCTACATACAAATCGAAACTAGTTTAGAATTGACTTAAGTCACAGGTTTCTCATTTCAAAGTGCAAAAGCCTACTCATCTTGAAATAAGCAGAAATGAAGCAAAATTAACCCCCCACCCCAATGATGTTCCTCAAGTCCATATATTGTAACAAGTACGTTCTCTCAAAATTGTTATTGACTGTTAAGAAATGAACCTGAGCTTTTATTTCTAAACACTTGAATCACTAAATCACGGTAGCAAGTGTTGGCCACCGATTTAATGGATTATGCCACAGGAAAATCCCATCGGGGTTGTATGTCAATTTAGCGACACTATTGTCACTAATATTGAGCATTATGTTTGAACTGCATTGTATTATTAACAAAGAGCTAAACTAGTCACCATTTGCTTTTTCACCTAACAGGAGAGTCAAGGTATTTGTTTGAATAGACTACGTATTAAAGTACAAATTTGTCCCCACCTTGTGAATTGCTTGCCAAAGAGCAAGCCATTTTTCTTGATACAATGGAAGAAAATTCTCATAGTCACGAAGAGTTTTCACCGGCATTTATGCGAAGTAAACCAAACTTCCAGTTACAGAGCAGAAAGCATTATACGTGAAAGCTGTTTCCATGCATGCTAGCTAAAAACCAGCTCGGAGACCAAAGTTACGTTGAATTGAGGTCTGGAACAACAGTCGATGCAAAGCTTACAAAGCTGAAGTCCTAAGCAACCAAAGCTGCTTTTGAAGACTTTTTATTTTTTTATTTTTGGTAAGCATTTTGGATTATAACATCACATCCCTAAAGCTAAGGGAACCAAATTCAAAAATCTACTCTGAACATTTGCAGTCATCCTACAGAATACGACGAAGAAGTCTTAGGATTGGGAAATGATTCCCAACGTGTATTCAACTGCAGGCAAGTCAACATGCCACACCACTTTCCCCCAGGTTTAGAGCATAGACATATTTAGACAAGTCACATAACTTGAAACTATTCACATTAGATTCCCATCTAAGCCCACGTTAGTAACAAAGGTATTCCCATGAAGCCCATTAAAAAAAAAAATTTAAGTCACATTACAAAAAAAAAAAAAAAAAAAAAAAAAACACCACTGTACTTTTTAGTCTTAATTCACTCCAACCTGCAGAATGATTACCAAGATTGCATTCTGAAATGGATATTGCTGACCTATGGGCAGGTCAGTTTGCTACAACAGAGACTCAGTATCACATGCTATACAGTCCATGTCAAGATGCTAAAAGCACTCTACTTTCCAAGTATGGTTTGATTCCCTCTCCCCCACACCACTGACGTGTTCCACGTTCTCTTCAGTTACAATGCAACTAAAGGAAACCACACAACTGCATCAGATGTACCAAAGAATCAAGTTTGCACTTTTTATCTGAGAACTGCAACAGCACTGATTTCTGCCTGACAAATTACAGCTTGAAACCCAAACCCACGCAGTTTTGATAGCAGCTAGCTTTACCATCCAAGTGTTAGGTGCTGCACTGTAATTTCATGGTCAGAAGTGTGATGTCAGAATGCCCACGGAATAAAAGTACATAGCAAGTCACCAAGTTAGATTATATTGCTTGTTACCTACCTGTATGCAGTCGGCAATGAGAATCTTGGAGCAAGCAGGAATACTACATCCGGGTCCTAATGTCCATTGCCATTTGCGGTACTACGTTCCTCACAGTTACGCACTGCAGAAATGCTGGCTAAATGCAGTTATGTAGCAGGCCACTACTTTAATAGTGCACAATTGCAGTCCAAGAACACCAGAAAACATCCCGCCACAACGTAGTGGCTTGCCCGAGAAAAGCCAAGTATCTAAATTTTTGTCTGCCATAATATGCCACTTATAAAAATTGCACAGGCGTAACGTTACAATTTCCCAAATTATTATCTGTTTGTATTAGTGGTATAATACATCTATATAAAGAGTGGTGGGGTTTATAGGACTTCTTAGGAGTTTTAATTAGTGTTCTAAGCAGAGGATTATGGTTTCACTAAATAATGTGAGCCATTCAGTTAATCTTATAAGGTACCTATTGAATACACTGGGATCTCGTAGAGAATGCAGTTTAAAGATTAGGAGTAATAAGCTTAAAATGATCAGTGTTCCTCTTAAAATAAAATTACGAGAGAAAGAGGAGAAGAGGAAATGGGGGCAGCTGGTTTCTTTAAATAAGAAAAATGGCTGAAATACTTCAAAAGTACTACATTCCCTTTCCCACCCATTTCATATCAGCTTTTAGGAAACTCCTTTTTAAGAGGATTTAAATTCACATTAAGCTAAAAACTACCATATGCATTCCAAGACTTATTGAAAGTCTCTTTGAGTAGCTTACAACCCTTGGTACACTGCCGTTTCAGTGAGGAAAAGGCAAAACTTAGTGGAAACTAAGCAACATTATTTGCTAAACAACGTTTAGCAATTCTACAGCCCACAGTAAGGCTAGCAAAACCACAACTTTCAGGAGATTATCCATTAGCATCCTTCACCACTCTTCAAAGGTACAGTACTAACAAAAGCTTATTTTAGGGGTCTGTGCCAGCATCCCTTATAAAGAAAGGCATGTAATCTGAAAAATAAACTGAAACATTAATTTTATAGGCAGATTTTCCCACTTCCCCACCAGCCCCCGCCCACACACATTCACGTTCACCCTCTGTGGGTGTCCCATGAACACCCCTTAATTTATCATTAGTGGAGTCCCTACCATACAATTCAATCAAATTGTAACGGATTCCTTTCAAATCCAGACCCTTGTTTCCATACAGAAAACCTCATACATATCACCAATTAATGACTTGGGACAAAACTTCCTCATGGATAGAATTATGGTGGAACTACTTACTACCCACTTCCAAGTGTCTTGGGGAAGAAATAATAAACATATTCTAAGGAGATTCTCTTCCTTAATTAGCACACCATGTACCTGTCAAGTCACACAACCAGGATTGAGTGACATGCCTTTATACTCCACTAGTGTTTTACTTTTAGTATTATCCAGTTTCCTATGCAGAAAGTGCTCAGAGTTTCAACAAGAGGTTTCCCTTTGTACTCAGGCACAATACTAAACTTCAGCATTTAACGAAGATTTGATTTAGAATTTTACTTTTGCCAATTAGCACCAAGAACAGAGGTGAAAAGGAGGAAGACACATTCCATAGTAAGAGTTCTGTAATGTACAAATTTGAATGGAACTAAGAACAAAGCCAAACCAATTCAATTACTTTACCTACTTTTAGGAAGCTGTTCCTCTGCTAACATACATACGCTGGGAAAACAGGTTCCCATCGTACTATCAGACAACAGTAACAATCTACTTTAATGTTAAGTCAGAATGTCTTATCCTAATGGAAGGAGATTCAATGAAGTTGACAATCAGCTGACAACACCATCGAAACACTCCAAAACTTTATGGTGGGAGAAAGGGGTATTTGTACTGTGTAGCATGAGCAACTCTCTCCAGATTTAGTGCTACATCAAAAGTAAACTATAGAAAAGCAGGTTAACAAATAGTTTACAATAAGAATCGTGATCTACAACGCTACTGGTCATTAACAGTCACCACTAGTTCTTAGAAAAGAGAACAAGTTTTCATAGCCCTACAGATTTTGTCCACCAGAAGTAGCACACGGAGATGTAAAAGTTACAGAGTACAAATGTATACGTAGCTAAACCTACTTCATGGTTACTACGCTTCTTACTTGCAAGTTGAATTTTTCACACTAAACCCCATCTTCATAAATCGCTTGAAGTAATACATGAAAAGGCTTCATGTTTAACAATCTTTAATTCAAATATGAAAGTTCAATACAAGCCATTTGTAGGGCTTGGGACTTGTTCTTTTAAAAACAAGAATGGAGGAATGCAACAAAATGATCTTTCCACTTTTTTCTTCAGAAACTTTCAAGGAAAGGATAGATCATAGGGCCATAAAGATCCATTTAGTCATACCCACTTTCTCCCCCTACCAAGTCTTTCACCCATTCCATAATCTTAATACACATTCCTGAAGGAAGAGTTACAGTTCAGCTTGCTTACATAACCATTTAAAAATACTTAGCACCAGCTTGCTTCCTATAATGCCAAACAAATCATGAAACTACTTCAATATGCATTTCTTCTTTTTAAAACAAGGGGGGGGGGGGGTACTTATTTGTAGAAAGCAATGCTTAGCCTACAGATACATTTCCCAGAAATGGCATATGCCATTCAAAGGCCTAGACACGCTCATGCTTTCGAAGTGGAATACCTAGCCTAATGTGCATAGAAGCATGAATGGCAAAGTTGAAGATCAATATTATAACTATTTTTTCTATTTATTTGAAGCACAGTAAAAAAAAAATTGGTACACTTTGGAAATTCAGTGGCACAAGGTACACTGCCATAACTTGAGGGACATTATACAGTTAAAAAAAAAAAAAAAAAGGAAATAAAAAGGAAAAAGAATTCCCCTGTTTGAAACACTGCATTACATAATTTTACCTGCCCAAACAGACCATTTACAAATATTAGGTCAATAAACTGCTAACATCCATAAAAAGGTAGCTTTCTTACTAAAATGCAAGAATTTAAAAGATTGGTATCTAAACAAGAAAAGACAAAAACAAACTGGAATGAAAACCTAGATATCACATCTAAAATCGGGGCTTTTTGTTTGGGCCTTCATACTCTTCTCTCCCTCTACCATATCCTGCTGGAGTTCCAGGCCCCATTCCTCTAGGACCCTGTCCACCCACAGGTCCCGCACCTCCCTGCCCAAAGCGCTCAGTACGCTATTGGAACAGTAATTAACAGTTCATTATATGTAGTTGATGTCCATGTGTGTTAAGTAAATATTTTAGAAGGTTCCGTAGTCAACGTTCGTCGATACAATCACCAATGAGTCGATCCACAGGTACCGGGAACATAGAAAGGAAAAAAGGGTAATTTGAAAATTAGTTTACGATAATACATGCCTTGTGGTATGTTCCCACTTGAGCCATTCTCATACACCTGTTTCAAAGAATAGGTCTTCCCTGTAGTGCTAAAAAATTTAAGAATTAGTGCAGATGTGAAAACCCATTCCAAAATGAGTTTTAAGAAATTTCACATCAGATTAACCCACTGCAAAAGCTTGCAAACTTCTCACTTTCAAGGTCTGAACAGGAAATTTAATTTCCAAGTAAGCCTAACAAGCCCAACCAGACAGATTCAATTCACTCAATGAAGTGACAAAGACCTACTCACCAGTTAGTGGCATGAGCTGCATAAGAAACCTTGTGCTTTTCAAGATCTTAAGACACATCTGCTAAGTTGCAGAATCTTAAAACGTTCAAAGTTTTAATAAAATGCTACCAGACTACAAAAAGAAAAAGCATAAAAGACTAACAGATTTAGTCACTTAACCGGCACAGTAACTTCATTAAAAGTGTTGCCATATTCTCACAGGTATACCACCTTCAGAACCATCACTAAATAAGCAGAGACAATTATGTTCACAGTAGTATAGTTGCAAATTGACTAAATATACAGCCCACCCCCACACCAGCCCAGCTTTTCCTTCGCGTCTTTGAAAGTCTACGGACACTTAGCTATGATTCCATGTTTTGGGGATCTCCCAAACAGCTTAACACCAAGCTTAAGTGACTGCAGTAAAGCAGGACTTCGTTATTCCATCTAGTTTTAAGTACTTTAATCTTAGAAACCTATGTTCCCAAACAGAAAAATCCTATTGATATGCAAAGCACAAAAGCCTTACAAATTCTATTCAAAATAAATCAGTTACAGAGAACATCACTCCAAAAGGGAGGGAAAAAAAGCAGGTTTAACTTCCTATACATAGTTCAAACATGTTTTCTACTATATACTACAGGGCTACTTAAACTAAATCTCAATTCTTTAAACTATTTCTCAAAAACCTAAAAATGTCAGGGTTTTAACACATTGTACGGTGTTTCTCAAAAGCTATGAGAAAATTTGGGGGTTTCACGGTTATTACATCTTAGAACCCTACCTGTTATAGGAGACAGAAAAAATCTCAATTGTGGGAACATCATGCCAAATTATATTTTACAAATTTGATACAGACCTACAATCTGCCTTTTAGGAAGCGTATAAACCAAAATGTTACCCACGTTAGTTTTTAAATTCATTTTGAAGAAAACAACACTACCTTTACCCAACCAGCTATTTATGATTCTAATTCTCAAAAAACCTCAAGTAGGCTTTAAATGGATTAGACCCCATAATAAATCCTTACATTCCTATTTGTAAAATAAACCTAATGAGCTATGTGTTGCAGCTTCCCTCTCCTTTGCCAAAAGCCTGTAGGTGAACCAATCATATTCAACTCAGTTATGAAAATGCACACTTCTCTAAACCCACCTCTAAATCCAATATTCAAATTTCCTATGGATTTGTAAAGCCCTAACACAGCCACTCAGACCAATTCACTTGGTTGTTTCTAAAGCATCCTGACAGACTACCTGTACAGTTAAAATATGAAAGCATCAAGAAGGTTCAGATCAAATGCACACAACTAGTATGCTTAATGGTCATGGATTGTTGCTATCCTGTAGCAATATAGAGATGTCAGTGTTTTAGAAGGTGCACCTATTGACAGGCCCAACAAGTGGGAAACGACGAGTCAAAACAGTAAACAACTCCCTTCTCATGGGTAGAAACCACACCAAATATAGGTCAAAGTCCTACACGTCACTAAAACATGCCTAGAACTATAAACTGCAAGTCTGATTCATACTTATGGCAAATATCAGCTTAATGAACGACAGTTTGCCATTTGATTACTCTCACGTGGATGTAGAATAATCAGGTACATCATCTAACATTTAGAATTTGGATTTGCCATGTGCTAGAGTGCAAAAGTACACAAGCAATATAATGGAAAGCACCTATGTCTACTTATTGCCGAAGAGAACTCCAACATACTACTGACAGCATTGACTTCTTGTTGGCAACCATTTCTGTTTAGGTTACCGCATACTGAGTTCTTCTATGTTGCCAAAGTTTTCCTCAATATTATGATTTACATGATACGGGAACTAAAAAGAGGTTCAGTTACCTACTTAAAAAAACAAAACAAAAGAAAAAAAAAACAGAAAACAAAACACACACACGTAAGTTGTGAAAAATGAGAATTTCCTTTGTACTACGTCACACAGGATACATTACCATGTCGCTTCCCATCATGGAACCACTCATGGTTGCTGGTGGAACTCCAGGATTAGCTTCATAACCTATGCCACCACCACCACCTAGAGGTGGAAATTTCTGGCCTCCTGAACCATAGGGATCTAGGAAACAAAAATGCTGGTTACAACTCAACCAGAATACAGCTCTTGAATGGTACTGCTAATATTATTTTCATGCTTACCTCCCATGTTCATTGCTCCTCCTCCACCCATTCTCATGTCTCTTTCTCTCTGAAAGAAAAAAATCCCTTTCATATGTCCATACCAAGAATACTTAGACAAAAAAAATCTCCAAAACTCAAAGATGAAGACTATTTTTAAAATCAGTATTCTGAAACCACTTGTTGAAATTCAATTATCCAAAAACCGATAAAGCTTCTTCCTAACCAATGAAATCTTTAGGCCCAGCCAAGAAGATAAAACTCAAAGCGTATCATAATACACTTGTAAAAACAAAAACTATAAAGTGAAATGTTATATTTAACTAAGTAAGACTTCATGTTTTTGGTACCTACAAGTTTTGTAGACAACTCCAACTAGACTGCAATAGAATTTTACTTACTGGATCCATGTAGCCCATCCGGCTATAACTTTCCTCTCTTTGGCGCCTCATTTGTTCTTCCATTTCACGTTGGCGAATCATCATCTCTTCTTCCCTTCTACGTCGTTCTTCTTCTTGCCTGGAAATATTCATCAAGCACATGAACGGTCACCCACATCTTTATAAGTTAATTTGAAGGGGTGCCTGGGTGGCTCTGTCAGTTGGGCATGTGACTTCGGCTCAGGTCATGATCTCAGTTTGTGAGTTAGAGCCTGCTTGAGATTCTCTCTGCCCCTCCCTACCTGTGCTCTCCCATGCTATGTTATCTCAAAATTAATGAACTTTAAAATAAATAAGTCAACTTGGAAAAAGCTAGTGGTCTGCCTCAGAGCTTTACAAAGTCTAGGTTAGAGGAACACCTGGGTGGCTTAGCCGGTTAGTCACTTGACTTCGGCTTCTCCAAGTTCATGGCAGTTCATGGGTTTGAGCCAGGCACTCTTCTGAGTAGAAAGCCCACTCTGGATTCTGTCTCCCTCCCTCTCTGCCGCCTCCCTGGCTCGCTCACCCTCTCTCTCAAAAATAAACATTAAAAAAAAAAAATTACAAAGTCTAGATTAGAGCAAACACACAGGAAAGCCTGAAGAGAGTCTAGAACAGACCTAGAAGCATTCTGGCAAAGAAAACTGGTGTCCTAAATGAAAACCTTACACTCTACTCTGATTTAGTGTCAAACCAACACTGACATATGTCAGTATTTAACCTCTGTATGCCAACACTCACCTGCAAGACTTAGATGTATCTTTTCCTCTAAATGTTTATGCAGAAGGCTTAATTTAGTTTAACAAAATTTTACCTTAGCTGCATTTCTTTACGTTTCTGCATTTCTTGATTATGAAGTTCTTCCATGCGTCTTAATTCTTCCTGGCGTCTCATCAGATCTAAACATTAGAAAATTTTGTTGTGAATTCACATTAACGGGGTTCTAAAAAGTTCAAAAAGCAATTCAGCCTATCAGTGAAATTTACACAACAGGATCTTTTTTTTTTTTTTTACCTTGACGCAAAAGATTTGCCTGATGTTCGTGATAAGCATCTTCCATTTCACTTTCCAATTTGTCCTTTGCATCTTTCATGTTTTTTTCAACTTGCTCCCTTTGCTGTTTCTCCATTTCATCCAGGGACTTCCATCGCTGAGAATATTCATACTCAAATGTGCCATGCTGGGCAAAACGAGGAGGGGTTTCTCTCTCCCTGACAATATTTCAACATGAACCGATTTGTGGATGCACGTAAGAAAGACTACTCAATTACCCTAAAAACACTGATTTTGCCCCTGGCCTATAGACTCTAAGAAATACCCAAAGGCAGGGGATGGCAGGGGTGCCAGGGTGGCTCAGCCGGTTAATCGTCCAACTTCTGGTTTTGGCTCAGGTCATCTCAGTGTCATGAGATCAAGCCCTGAGTTGGGCTCTGCGCATCATGACAACATGGAGTCTGCTTGGGTTCTCTCTTTCTGCTCCTCCCCACTCACATTCTTTCTCAAAATAAATAAATTTTAAAAAATAGCTTTACATCAAAAATAATACATGTCCCAAGATGCCTGGCTGGCTCAGTCAGAAGCACATGACTCTTGATTTTGTGGTTGTGCATCTGAGCCTTATGAATTTGAGCCCCGTAAGGGGTGTAGAGATTATTTAAAAATAAAATCTTTGGGTCGCCTGAGTGGCTCAGTCAGTTAAGCGCCCAACTTCACTTCAGGTTGTTATCTTGCAGTTTGTGCTGACAGCTCAGAGCCTGGAGCCTGCTTCAGATCCCGTGTCTCCCTCTCTCTCTGCCCCTCCCCACTCTCTCAAAAATGAATAAACATTTTAAAATTTTTAAACCTTTATGTAAAATAAGTAATACATGTCCCAGAATTCTATGGTAACAGAAAATAATGGGCACTGAAAAGCAATCCTACCTTCCTCATTTCCTAATTCTGTTTCCTCTAACCAAATGCCTAATCAAGGAGTATATTTTTTTCCATTCTTAAAAAGGAAGATACCTATTCATCACACAACTGTTCTAAAGACAAAACAAAATTGCATGTAAACTACACCTATCTCAACAATGAATACTAGGCATTTGAAGATCTCTGCTTCAAAACCTCTAAACTTCCTGAGCCTTAGATTTCTATCAAGCATATATGCATTTGAAGAATTTTGCATTTTCTAAGCAAAAGTGAAAAATTACTGCAAATTGTTTGGACTTAAATAAGAAAAATGCTTAAAATTTAAATCAATCTTACTTTTGATACATTGGATTCTTCTGTGCAAGTTTTTCAGGAAGGCCATCTTCATCATCTAATTGTTCAAGTGGTTCCACAATGACTGGACGAGGAGTTCTAATAACAAAAATGGTTCCGTCTTAACTTCGTTTCAGTTTTGTTTCAACTTCCTCATCCAAGTTAATAAATAAAAATTAGGATAAGCACAAGAACTTACGTTGTTAGTAAGAAAACACCTTCACTGCATCTTTCAAATGCTTTCCTTGCTGCTGGTTTGGAAGCAAACTCAACAATGCCTTTCCCTGTAGATCTCCCGCGATCATCCACAATTACAACAGCCCTTTCAATAGGACCAAACTGGCTAAAAGCTTCTTCCAACAGTTCATTGGAAACATAAGGTGAAAGGTTTCGAACAGAAAGGGCGGCAGCATGTGTGGCAAAACGAACCCGAAGCTGTCTACCTCTCATCGGTGTATCATCAAGTTCAGCTTTGGCAATTTCAGCCAGTGCTCTAGATTCCTGAAAGTTATCAGACATGCTCATGTTAATAACCTATTGGCTAATGTCCACTCTGAAACTGTTAAAAGCTTAACTCCCACTCCTATTCTTCCTCAGGCTCAGTTCAAGCAACCCTCCCAGACACCACTCAGGGTAGGTAGTTAAATGTCTTATCCACCCACTCTCCCCTTTTCTTAGGTACCAACAATTATTCGCTATATAAGTGGCATCTTGTTTGTAAAAAAGGTGAAAAATTTAAAAACCAACTTATTGCTGTTGGTTTGAACACTAGCGTCTGCAGTAGCAAAAAATGAAAACACTCTTCTAAATCCACATTAAATTAAAAAAAAACTCACAAGTTTAATAAATCCAAATCCTTTGCCTTTGTTGATAAAAACTTCTCCTGGTTCTCCATATTTAGCAAATAGTCTTTTGAATTCATCCTCTGTGATATCAGCAGGTAGATTCCCAACAAATAACCGACAACGCTGAGTGTAAGTTTTCTCTCCAGGCCTCCTCAACAGAGACAAGTTGGCTTTAAACCCCTAATGAAAAAGGAAGGAAATTTTTCAGACACCAGTCACCTCATCAAGTAGGAAAATTCAGTAACAATGTTTGCTTTTCCCAGCCTGGGTAACACCACCAACGGAGTTATTCTTCAATGCCGTTTAAAATCAAAACAAAATTTTACTTATTTGCGGATTTCCAATGCATTTAACTATCCGAACATCAAACAGCCCAAACCATCCAAACACTCGAGAATAGACCTACAGCCCTCTCTAGACTCGACTCTACATGAGCAACCTCGTCAGCTGTATATGCTTAGTGTCGCTAACAAATCTACATCGTAGCAGACGTTAAGTCAAATCAAGTTTTACATGAAAAAAAATGACCAAAACCCTGCTGTCACCCACATGACTCGTGCCTGCTCCTGTAAGGCCGGAAGTTCCCAGATCTCTCCAACCCTACACAGCACGCTCTAGTCTGGTTCCCAGGGCCCGCTAGCTTTAACATGGCCCAGGGCAGCTTGTCATCGCCTGCCTCCCCAGGCCAGCCTCCCTCGGGCCTCTTAGAGGCCCCACGCCGTCCGCCCCCTACTCCGACAGCGGCCCCGCCCTCGGCCGCCCGCGCGCACGCGCTCTTTCCGGTCTCCGACAAAATGGAGGCCGGGAAAGGAAGGAGGAGGGGGCCGCCGCCATCTTAGGGAAACCGACGCGTAGCTCGGGGAGATACTCACCTCCGAGTCGGAGATCTTCTCCTCGCTGCGGCCACCAGGCCCGCCGGGTGGGGGCCCCTGGTGGTGCTGCTGGTGGTAGGGTGGGTGGTGCTGCCGGCCTCCTCGGGGCTCCCCGCCGCCTCGGTGTGGCGGCTTGGGGTGGCCGCCAGGAGTACTTAGGCCCGGGCCGCCGCCGGGCTTCGGCCCGCCTGGCATCTTGCCGCCTTTCGGGCCTCCGGGTCCTGGGCCCTGCTTAGGACCGGGCCCCGGGCCCCCTGCGGGTGGAGGCGGGGGGCCCCCGGCCTGAGGTGGGGTGGTGGGGACGCCGCTGCTCGGCGGCGCGGGCGGGGGCGCCCCGGGGGGCGCCGAGGTGACAGCGGGCGGCGGGGTCGGGGTGGGGCCTGGGCCCGTAGGGGCCCCAGAGGTCGGGGGAGTGGCGGGCGGTGCCGAGCCGGAGGCCGGCGGAGCGCTGCCCACTCCAGGAGCCGGGCCGGGTCCCTGAGGAACGACGGGCTTGGACGAATCCTGTGGCGGCGGCGGCGGCTGCTGATGCGGCGGCTGATGCGGCGGTGGCTGAAGTGGCGGCGGCTGCTGTGGTGGCGGCTGCTGCGGTGGTGGCTGCTGCTGTTGCTGGTGCGGAGGCGGTGGTGGGATTGGGGGCTTGGGGCCACCCTGGCCCGGGCCGGGCCCCATGGGTCCGCGGTTCTGATTGAGGCCCATGCCGGGCGGCGGGGAGCGGAAGTCGTGGAGGCCGCCGCGGCCGCCGCCTCCTCCGCGCCGGTGGAAGCCGCCACCGCCACCGCCACGGCTCCGGAACCGATCCCGAGACATGTCTGTAATCAAGGGGCGGTCGAGGCAGAAGCGGAGAAGACGCTCTGGGAACGTGGAGGCCACCTTGCTTCGCACAAGATGGCGGATGACACAGGCGGCGCGCCGCCTTTGTCCTCCTCTTATATAGGCCAGGTGGCTTGGCCCCGCCTACTTCTCGATCTGTAGCTCCAATAGCCAATTGCAAGTACGGTACTTGATGACACAAAGTTACGGAACGCTAATCTTTCCGATTGGCTTCCGGATGAGAGGAGGGAGGCTTGGAGGGGCTGAAGTTTCCAGTTGGCCAATGAGCAGAAAAGGAGTTGGCTGCAGGCCACTGTGATTTGCTGTGAGAAATTTGAATGGGTTCGCCAGAGCAGTTTTCCCTGATAAGCCACGGCCCTATCAGCTCCTGGGGAGAGATGTTAGAGGACCCTTTTCTTTGTTGATTACTCCCAAGAGCTGCCTCCGGGTATCCTTGCCCTGAAAGAACAGCTGTTCTCCGTTCTCGGGTTCAAAAGCATAAATTACGTGTATCTACTATCTACTCTACCTTGTTCTGGGCCAATTAAACTTGAGAACTAAAATCTTACCGATTTCACACACCCAAGCTTACTGATTTCATTTTGGAACCTCAGCGGAGTACAGGTTTGTTCTAGCAGTATAAATTTGGGAATAGGCTTAAGTTAGTGAACTCTTTGTTAAAAAAGGAAGTTTTGACTGTGTGTGAGCGTGTGTGTAGACTAGTAATTTACAAGCACAAGTCACAGGAGGAATATAACATTTTCCTTAATTCCTAGCACTCAATACTTTGTGGACAGATTAAGATACTTCCAAATTACAACGTTAAAATATCTGTATGGAATCAACCAATGGGCACCACCCTTCTTCCTTCGTACAGCATCTTCTAACTGTATCCCTTAACACCCTACCTAGTTACTGTCATCTATGGACCTTTTGATGGATCGATCATTCCTCCCTCAATTAATACTAGGCCATGGCTCATTGTCCTCCTCTCCATCTCTATTTCTGCTCATCATTCAACATCTAGGTGGATGAATACCCAATACTCTGTCAATTCTTTACCTCCAACAATCTTCTATCCTATAGTAGCTACCCAACCCCCATCATAGTCGCCCTGTGTTTGTTATTGCCAGTAACTACACCATCTCTAAAATCTCCTTTTCAAGAATCTCAATTGTCTGATCAGTAACTGTAACTGTCCAATCAGTACCTCTTGATTCTTTGACTTCCTCAAAACCTCCAAATCGTTAAATGTACTGCTTTTTCACTATCTCTCACGTTCTTATGGTCATAACTTGTGTCACCAGGTTTAGATGTCATGATTGTCTTGTTTTCCTTTTTCTCCATTACACTAATCCCAATCCTCACCTTCTTAATGAGAGCTGAGGCTTTCAATTTAAGTTCTTGACCACAAACCTCAAAAGGGCATTAGACTTTTTCTGGCATCTTACTGAATTTCACTAGTAAATTTACTTTCTCACTTCCCTTCTTTCAGAGATAGAGTATTTCATGCTTTCTCTCTTCAAACTCCTACACATTCTTCTCTCACTCCACCATAATGAATTCTCCTATTTTTGGGGGAAAATAAAAATCATCAGAGAGCAACATTCTCATCCAGCTGGAAAGCCTCAAGCCTACTTGCATTTCTTTTTTTTAATGTTTATTTATTTTTAAGAGAGTGAGAGACAGAGCATGAGCAGGGGAGGGGCAGAGAGAGTGGGAGACACAATCCCAAGCAGGCTGCAGGTTCCAAGCTGACACCAGCAAGCCCAACTCAGGGCTCAAACTCACAAACCATTAGATAATGACCTGATCTGAAGTCAGACACTTAACTAACTGAGCCACCCAAGGCCTACTTGCATTTATACCCATCTTTTCTGTCTTCCTTCCTGATACCATGAAAGATGTGTCTTTGCCCCTATCAAAGGGCAGACTCCCCCTTCTAGTATATGGATCCCACCCCCTCATGCCTTCTCAAGGATTTTTCCTTGCTGTATCATTACTTCTATTGGAATATTACCACCTTTAAAATTTTTTAAATTAATTTTTTATTTTTTGAGAGAGAGAGCTAGAGCATGAGTGAGGGAAGGGCAGAGGGAGAGAGAGACAATCTTCAGCAGGCTCCACTCCCAGCACAGAGCCCGATGCCAGGCTCAATGTCACCACTAGGAGATCATGACCTGAGCCAAAATCCACTCAGACATTTAACCAACTGAGCCACCCAAGCGCCCCTGAAACATTGCCATTTTCAAAATAAACAAAACCTTCCTTTTACTCTATCATCTCATTACTTCATTCCTCTTTACAACAAAACTAAAACAAATCTACACTAGAGGTCTCCAGTTCCTCACCTCAGTTTCCTCTTAAATCCACCCCAATTGACCCACTCTTCTCCTTTAAGGATTCCTTGCCAAGGATGCCAGTGATCTACATGTTGCAAAATCCAATAAACACTTCTCTATACTAATCTTGGGGCACCTGGGTGGCTCAGTCAATTGGACATCTGACTCTTGATTTTGGCTCAGGTCATGATCTCGTGGTTCGTGGGTTCAAGCCCTGAGTTGGGTTCTGCGCTGGCAGCACAGAGCCTACTTGGGATTCTCTCTCTTTCCCTCTCTGTCTTTCCCCTGCTCGCTCGCTCTCTCAAAACAAATAAATAAACATTTTAAAAAATCTATACTGGGGCACCTGGGCGGCTCTGTTGGTTGAGTGTCTGACTCCTGACTTCGGCTCAGGTCATGATCTTATGGTTTGTGGGTTCGAGCCCCACGTCAGACTCTGCATTGACAGCACAGAGCCTGTTTAGGATTCTCTCTCTCTGTCTCTCTGTCTCTCTCTGCCCCTCCCTCCCTCCTCTATAAATAAATAAATACATAAATAAATAAACTTTAATTTTAAAAAAATCTAGGGGCGCCTGGGTGGCTCAGTTGGTTAAGCATCCAACTTTGGTTCAGGTCATGATCTCACAGCTTGTGAGTTCAAGCCCCATGACGAGCTCTGTGCTGACAGCTCAGAGCCTGGAGTCTGCTTTGGATTCTTTGTCTCCCTCTCTGTCCCCGTCCCCTGACCACACTCTGTCTCTCTCTTTCAAAAATAGACATTAAAATTTTTTTTAATAAAAATTAAAAAAATCTATACTCATTTCTTCTTACCTATTAGCAACCTTCCACATAGATGGCCCTCTGTCTTTCGTGAAACACCTCTCACTGGCCTCTGTGACACCACACTCATGATTTTTCTCCTGCTTCAGTGATCCCTCTCCGTTGCTGACTCCTCACTCATAGGACTTCTAAATGCTGAGATATTTTGGCGTTCATTTCTGGGTACTCTTTAACAACTGTTCTCTACTTATGTAGATAACCTTTTCAAGACCAAATACCATCTAAATTTATATTTCCATAGTAGAGTACATCTGTCCTCTGAGTTCCCAAGTCAGATAGTCAACTTGGAGGTGTTGCTGGCATGTCCGATTTAGTATATGTAAGCTGGAGCTCTTGATTTTATCAACCTAACCAGTTCCTCACCACAATCTTCCCCAGCATAGTAATTAGCATCGCCTAGTTGTTAAAAAACAAGTATTCATCCTCTTCATAAAACCCCCAAATCTGTTCTACCTACAAAGTATATCTTGAATCCATTTACCTCTCTCCATCTCTACCACTACAACCTAATTTTTTTCACCTCCATCTCATACCTAAAATTAACTCAACCACTTTTCAACTTGTCTTCTTCCTCTCTTTCTGGGTGCTCTCTGATCCATTTTCTTCTTCTTCTTCTTTTTTATAATGTTTATTTTATTTTGAGAGAGAGAGAAAGTGGGGAAGGGGCAGAGAGAAAGAGGGAGAGAATCCCAAGTAGGCTTTGTGCTGTCAGCACAGAGCCTGACTTGGGGCTCTATCTTGCACATAAAATCATGACCTGAGTTGAAATCAAGAGCTGAACGCTTAACTGACTGAGCCACCTAGGCGCCCCCTCTAATCCATTTTCCATGTGGCAGCTAGGGTGATCTTTTAAAAAACATAATTCAGATGTCATTTTCCTCTCTTAAAGGCCCTCCAGTGGTTTCCATTGCTCTTAGAATAAAATCTAAACACCTTACCAAGATTACAAGGCCTGACTTGGTCTGACCCCTGTTTGCTTTCCCAGTTGTTTTTTTTTTTTTTTTAGTATTTTTTTTAAATTAAATTCTACCCCCAACATTGGTAGGGATCAAGAACTCACAACCCTGAGATCAAGAATTGCATGCTGTACTCACTGAGCCAGCCAGTGACTGCCCCAACCCAGTCTTATCTCTCTAGTTCTCTGACTCCTTTCACTTGTTGTTCTTAGGATTTATCAAGTTACTTCATCTTTATGCTTTTTGCCCCAGGGTATTTGGACTTGATGCTTACTCAGCCTGAAGCACTGTTCCCCCACAACTTTCTGCAGTTATAGCTTTCTTCATTCTTCTATCTCAGCTTGAACGGCACCTCAAAAAGCCTTCACTGCCAATCACCACATCTGAAATAAGCCTCTGTTATGCCATCCTGTACATCGGTGTAATGTATAGAATAGCTCTCTTCACACATTGTACTTGTGTATTTCTTCACTTGTTTACTGTCGATCTCCTGTTAGACTGGGATTCTGAGTCTGAGTTCTTTAAGACTGTACCACTGGTAGCTAACACAGACACTAACACAGAAATGCTTCATAAATATGTGTTGAATGAATGAATGAAAGCATAACTCTGAAGAATGGGCTTTGGTTCCATCTCAAGGGCTGCTTACCAAGGTCCTTTACTTTTCTAACACACTCCCTAAGGTGTACATACTCTTTAGGGAACTTGTGGGGATTATGCAAAGTGCTTTGTAGTTTCCAAGTGCTCAGTAAACACTAGCTATTGTTATGAGAAAATCAAAAACCCCTAAAGGCGCTTGAGTATTGAAGACAAATATTTGGAGTTCAGTACAAAAAAGTCTGGTTAGTGTATTATTTAAAAAGGCAAGGAAATTTGTAATACATTTTTATTTGAACTGTATTTATTTACTCATTCATTCATTTTTTTTTAAAATTTTTTTTTTAACATTTATTTTATTTTTGAGACAGAGAGAGACAGAGCATGAACGGGGGGAGGGCCAGAGAGAGAGGGAGACACAGAATCTGAAGCAGGCTCCAGGCTCTGAGCTGTCAGCACAGAGCCTGATGCGGGGCTCGAACTCACAGACCATGAGATCGTGACCTGAGCGAAGTCGGACGCTCAACCGACTGAGCCACCCAGGCGCCCCTTCATTCATTTTAAAGCAAGCTGTACACACCCCAAATGGGGCTTGAGCTCATGACCCCGAGGTCAAGAGTTGCATGCTCTACTGACTGAGACAGCCAGGACCCATAATATATTTTTGAAGAAAGTCTATTCCTGAGTTTAATAGTAGATTAAAAGAATGATCCACTACAACTAAGTAGTTTTTCTTACGAATAGTGGGATGTCTTAACATTAAGGTATTAGAAGAAAAGTACTGGGGTGCCTGGGTGGCTCAGTCGGTTAAGCGTCTGACTTTGGGTCAGGTCATGATCTCATGGCTCATGAGTTTGAGCCCTGTGCTGGGCCCTGTGCTGACAGGTCAGAGCCTGGAGCCTGCTTCACATTCTGTGTCTCCCTCTCACTCTCTGCCCCTCCCGTGCTCATGCTCTGTGTCTCTCTGTCTCTCTCTCAAAAATAAACATTAAAAAAAATTTTTAATGAAGTATTAAGTATTAAGCTAATATATCTCATCAATAAATGAAAAGTGCATGGATGCTGAAAGGCAGTTAATAAAATTCCACACTCTGAGTTTTACATTTTTTTAAAATTTTGAAACAGGAGGATGATTATTCTAAAAAAATCTTTATTATATTGGATGAAAAAATTTTCAGATTATACCAAACACATTAGGAAATGGAAAAGTGGTCATTTCCTCCATTCCATATAATGGGAATAGCTGCCACTTAGTGACCATTAGCTTTACGCTGGGCATTCTATTATCTCCATTAATCTTAACAACAATGCTATAATCTTGATACTAGGATTATTTCCATTTTACAGATGAGGAGACTGGGGCTTACAGAAGTTTAGTAACTTTCCCAGCATTACACAGCTAATACATGAGCTGGGATTTGAATCCAGCTCTCTCTAATTAAACATTTCAAACTCTTCGCCTTCTGCTAGACATCCTCCTTTCATTCCAGATGTTGATGCTTAGGTTCGATTATAGCCTTAGTTATCAGTTTTTTAAAATTACACGAATAGTACACTACACATGTGTTAACCGTAAAAGACTCAGGTAATGAATACACTTCTAGAATAAATTCTGACCCTCATTCACTCACTCCCACTCTAATGTCAAAAGTTTTATTTTCCCAGAGGAAAATCTTTTATTCTTTTCTTTTTAAGGAAAATACTTTAATATAGTAGGAAAGAGCTGCCTCAAATTAATAGCCAATATCATAACAATAGCCAAACTTAATTGATCATTTTATATGCCAGACACTGTCATAAACCCTTAATATTAAATTTTCATTACAACTATGAGATTGATGGTATTGTTTCCTTCATTTTACAGATTAAAACACCACCACCACCACCACTGTAACCTCAGCGAATACACTAACCTGATTTCTCACCTAGACCTTTGCAAAAGCTTCTTAAATGGTGCCACAATTGCCCTCCTTCTTCCTGTTTTCCAGGCAGCAGCCAAAATTTATCTTTAAAAAAAGCAAATCTGATACTTCTTACGCTCCTCTTTAAAACTCCTTATTGTCGGGGCGCCTGGGTGGCGCAGTCGGTTAACTGTCCGACTTCAGCCAGGTCACGATCTCGCGGTCCGGGAGTTCGAGCCCCGCGTCAGGCTCTGGGCTGATGGCTCAGAGCCTGGAGCCTGTTTCCGATTCTGTGTCTACCTCTCTCTCTGCCCCTCCCCCGTTCGTGCTCTGTCTCTCTCTGTCCCAAAAATAAATAAACGTTGAAAAAAAAAAATTAAAACTCCTTATTGTCTTCACATTGCCCTTAGGAGAAACACACAAATCCAAAATTCCTGTGGTGGCCCTCTGTCCCCCAGCCATCTCATTCTTTTTCCCTTATCTCTCCCTCTTCTGTTCTTTGCTGTAGTCACACTGACCACTTTTGAGTTCTTTAATTTATCATGCTCTCACCTGAAATAGTCTCCCTCTGGCCACTTTCTTCCCACTTTTTGAGTAGCTCCCACCTGTCTTTCAGGACTTAAACTAATACCTGTCCTTCTCTGAAGGCTTTCTGTGACCCCAGAGACCAAGTTGCATCACTTGATTGTCACCCTGTACTTTATTCTCCTAACATCATTTCACTGATTGTGGAGACTTTCTGAATTGTACCGTCTAGGTTGTAAGATCATGAGGGCAATGACCTAGATTCTCTTTTAATCATCATAGCCCCAGAGCCTAGTGCTGGGACACTCAATATGTATTTGAATGAATTAAGAGATGAGTGAATGAATCAATCCATTAATCTTTCCTTTTCAGAATCATTGAAGAATGCCCCCAGTCATAAATGACTAATTTCAGATATTAGGCACAATTCCATAGTTCAAATGTAAATTATCCTGGATGGCATGTGGAACAATCGTCACCTTGTAATACTCTGGATGTGGGTGAACTTACAATTCAAAATTATAACTACAATAAATAACAAGTATAATTATCCTCTGGTTCAACTTTTTGTGAGCCTAGAAGGGTAGGAGATGGAGATAATATGCTTGCTGAAACGCATTGCTGCTCCCTAATGAATATTAATTGAATTGACTAAATTTACATCTTAAACTGTATCCCAGGGCCTGAGAAGCCATGTTGGTCAGCTTAATTTGGGTTAATTAGCTTGATGGTTTCAACCTTGCAGAGGCTATTCAGTTTCTGGATCTTTTGGGACTTGTCTCTATAGCTTCATGCATGCAACAGAAGCCTCAAATTATGTTGTTGGGGAGGAGAAAAGAGGGCACCTAAGCTCCTCAAATGCACACTCCCCTGGAATAAGTGGCTTCTAGATGGGTCCAACTGGCAAACTCTAACGGTGCAGTAAAGATCCTCACCACTAGGTGTCTCAGTGGCCGTGCCACTTCCTCCATCTCCTTGGAAAGCAGCTAGCTGCACACACTCCATTACTCTATTGTTGTTGAGCCTCCAAGCAAAGAAATTTCCGAAGGGTTGATTTCAATACTTGGTAAAATTTCCAGCAGATCTCATAAGCAACTAGATCGCCTCTCTCAATAATAGAAATACTGGATTAATCGCAGTGCCTCACTCTTCTTTCTTTCCTTTGTTTAGGGGTGACAAGCTGTGTTGGTAGTACATTTATTTATTTAATTATTTTTCTATTTATTTATTTATTTATTTGGAGAAGAGTCTTAGCCTGAAATGATTATTATGTTCTACCTGATCTTGATCACCTCTCACTCCCATAGTGAGCTAAATGTCCTTCCAGGCTTCCTCCACACAGGTGCTATATATAGCCTCGAAGACATTTGTCACTCTTTGCGGCTAAATTGACCACGTGGACTGATTTTAAAAATGAAAAAAGAATTTAAAGAATCACTAAATGGAGGAAGATAACATAGAGACAGAGCCCGTATATATGAATATTTACCATAAGATGACATCAGAAATTGATGAAAAACGAAAGAAATATTCAACAAATGGTATTGGAACAACTTGTGCATAAAAAAATAAATAAAATTACCAAACTAGCTAACCAAACTATTTTATAAGCCAAGATTCCAATAAACAGCCAAAATAAATGAACAAACATATGGAAAATATTTAACTTCACTGATAATTACAGAAATGCAAATTAAATTCGGATACCGTTTTTCATCTAGGTTAACACAAATTGAAACAGCCGCTACTGATACAGCACTTTTGGAAACTAATTTAGCATTCCTTTCAGCAAATTCATTCTCTCTGTCTCCTCCCTCCCCCTCAGTCTCTGTCTCCTTCCAGCTGCCTCCCCCATCCCCCCGCCCTTCATTCATTCATTTTTATTCAACAAATACCCTCTGTATGCCTGCTTGCTAGGTGCTGGAACCTAGCCTAAATTCTAAATACAGGAAAAACTTTATATACAAATTTATTTGTCTCAACATTATCAGTAATAGCCTCAAATCGAAAACATCCTACGTTGTCATCTACAGACAAGGTGACAAAATGTCTTATTTTGCTCAGGACAATCTTGGTTCATGCCTGATGTCTCCGTGTAATGCATAAATGGTGCCCCCTATTAAGACAACTTTCTGATTTGATAGCAGTCAAGTATCTTGAGGCAGGGTCAACATTTCTAATTTGTATAAAATCGCTACTGAGATTAGCTGCTGCTCATCAAGTTACTGAGGTTGGGTGATTTCTGGTTTTATATCTATTTTTCTATAATTTCCAGATTTTCTAAAATAGACTTTATATGCATATGGGCTTTACATGCATTAATTCATTTCATTTTCACAACCCTATGTTCTTTTTTCTAATGTCACTGCTTTTTTTTTTTTTAATTGGGAAATTGGAATACGGAGAGATTAAGTTACATAACTAGAGTCACAGTTATTAGGTGGTGGAACCAGGAATTATATGCAGTCTATCTCCATACCTTTATTTTTAAGTTTACTTATTATTTTTAGAGACAGAGCGTGCACAAGCAGGGGAGGGGTAGAGACCAGGAGAGACAGAAGCCCAAGCAGGCACTGGGTCATCAGCACAGAGCCCAATGCAGGGCTTGAACTCATGAACTGAGATTATACTCTAAGCCCAGATCAAGAGTCAGATGCTTACCTGACTGAGCCGCCCCGGTGCCTTGTCTTCATACATTTAAACACCAAGGTATCCTGCCCATAGTGATAACTATATCCAATTGGGCTTGTAATTCATTCATGGGGGAATAAAGACAACCTATGCTCATAAATGTTATTTGAAAAGTGCTTACAAATGATACCTAAAAAGGTCTCTCTTTATCTCATAGAAACAAAATATTTTAAATCCACCAATTAGAAACACATTATAAAGAATTGATTTTTAAGAAACATGAGGCAAAAATGTTCATAAGGAATTAAGTAAACTGTAGGAATCCCAAGCACCACATTATGAATGTCTCTTTTTGATATATGTTTATATTTATGTTTAAATTTCAACATACATTAAATACACATGATAAAAATATCTGTTTTGGGGTGCTTGGCTGGCTCAGTCAGAAAAGCATGTAACTCTTGACCTCTGGGGTGTGAGTTTAAGACCCACATTGGGTGTAGAGATTACTTAAATAAACTTAAAAAAAAAATTAAAGAGCCACCTGGCTGGCTCAGTTGGTGGGGCATGCGACTCTTGATCTCAGGGTGGTGAGTTCGAGCCCCACATTGGGCTTAGAGCTTACTTGAAAAAGTATATTAAAAATAGCTGTTTTAAGAGTGCCTGAGTGGCTCAGTCAGTTGAATGTCTGACTCGATTTCAACCAGGGTCATGATCCCAGTGTTGTGGGATCCAGCTCCAAGTCGGGCTCCATGGTGAGTGTGGGGTCTGCTTGGGATTCTCTCTCTCTCTCTCTCTCTCTCTCTCTCTCTGCCTCTCTCCCCGACATGTGCTCTCTCTCTTACTCTCTGTAAAATTAAAAAAAAAAAAAAAAAAGCTGTTTTAGGCATGCCTGGCTGGCATGTTGGTGGAGCATGCAGCTCTTGATCTTGGGATTGTAGGTTTGAGTCCCATGTTGGGTGTAGTGATTACTTAAAAACAAAATCTTTAAAAAAATATTATAAATGTATTGGTATAACATTTTTCTTATATCATTCATTTAAAGTGAAGTAATATGCATTACTATTTAAGTAAGGAAGTGTAAAAAATGTATACTTTATGAGTGTTATTAAAGATTTATAAGAATAACTGTAGGGGCACCTGGGTGGCTTAGTTGGTTGAGCGTCCAACTTTAGCTCAGGTCATGATCTCGCGATTTGCGAGTTTGAGCCCTGTATCAAGCTCACTGTATCAAGCACAGAGCCTGCTTCTGATCATCTGTCCCCCTCTCTCTCTGCCCCTCCCCTGCTCATACTCTCTCTCTCTCAAAAACAAAACATTAAGGGGTGCCTGGGTGGCGCAATCGGTTAAGCGTCTGACTTCGACTCAGGTCATGATCTCACGGTCTGTGAGTTCGAGCCCCGCGTGGGGCTCTGTGCTGACAGCTCGGAGCCTGGAGCCTGCTTCCAATTCTGTGTCTCCCTCTCTCTCTGACCCTCCGCTGTTCATGCGCTGTCTCTGTCTCAAAAATAAATAAACATTAAAAAAATTTTTTTAAAAACATTAAAAAAAGAATAACTGTATAATGCTATTTTTAGTTATATGTCAATCTAAAATACATCATTTAACTTAAAAATCTCTTTTTTTAAATCATGCATTACGGAAGGGCAAAATTTAAATTATTTCCCTAAAAGAGACCCTGGTATATTTCAGCATCCCCTTACCTATCTGAATCATACTATGCTGGTACCAATCAATCAAATTCCCTTTCATGGGTTTCACAAGCCTCCTTGGTTATAGATTCACAGATCATGTTGAAGGTTGGCTATAAATGTCTCATCCATTACATGTTGACATCTCTGAGTTTCAGTCTCAGAAACAGCATAGGTTGGCTATTGGAATGAAACAGATTCAGGTTCCCATCCCAGCTCCATCTCAGGCTGTCCTTGGGCAAGTTTCTGAACCTCTCTGAGCTTCAACTTTCTCATTTGTAAAATGATAAGGCTAATAATATCTCCTGGTGTTGGCTTGAGGATTAAGTGAAATGGGTTGGTTATACTAAGCACCTAACATAGGGTGTGGCTTCTAGTAAGTTCTCAGTTAACGTTAGTTATTATTGTCATTATGACAGTCAAGTTCTGGGAACCCAACTAGGGCTCTTATGTGGTGACTCTGGTTGGATGGGATCAGGTTTGAAAATAACTTCACTGGCTTCAGCAAGGAAGGACACATGGAAATACAGTTTGAGTGACATTTCCCAAGAGAACATAGGGAACAAACTAGAAGGGTAGGGCAAAACAGGCAAGATCATCAAGGCTGGTTGGTTTTTGGCAGGCATGCTAGACACTGCAGTGGGAGTATCTGGGGCAAGCTGGGTTGAATTTAAAATTTTTCTTAATGTTTTATTTATTTTTGAGAGAGAGAGAGAGAGAGAGACAGAGTATGAGCGGGGGAGAGGCAAAGAGAAAGGGAGACACAGAATCCACGAAGCAGGTTCCAGGTCTGAACTGTCAGCACAGAGCCCAACGTGGGGCTCAAACCTGTGAACCACAAGATCATGACCTGAGCCAAAGTCAGATGTTTGACTGAGCCACCCAGGCACCCCAAGCTGGGTTGAATTTTAATATCCTTTGGACCACAAAGGGGATAGGCTTCCTGTCCTCCTGACACTGCAGTGAAAACCAGTTTGGGTGCTGTGCTCCCTCCTAGTTAGTGGGACTGTAGCAAAAACAGCAAAGAGCCTTTGTCACATCTACCTCTCCTCAGACATGCCCAGCATGGGGTCTTAGCTCCAGATTAAGTGCTAGCACTCAAGGTTCTCATGATCATTGCACAACATGGCTAGAGACTCCATGAACACAGTACCACACACCGGTGGGGGAACAGGAACAACACAGGAGGCAGCATGCCTGGAAACCCCTTTTCCATCTTTTCAAAGTCCAACTTAGGATCAAGGTTGTAAGGATTGAATGGGATAAGGCATATTTAGTACAGCACCCACCACACAATGTGGGCTGTTAGTCCTCTTTACCTTCATGCTCCACACGACCTGGAATGCAGTGGGCACAGTTGATGAACGATCATCCTCCCGGATGATCTTCCCTCCTTACACAAGTCCTGCCACTACCTTGTCTGGGCTTCAAAACACCCTCTTCTTGGTATGTCATCGTACTTACCACCCTGCATTTCATTTCTATTGTCTCCTGATTTGCATGGCTCCTCCACAAGACTGGGAATTCTTCGAAGGCATAACCACATCCTTCATCTGTGAATTCATATCTTCGTTGCTTGGGGAATGTTCAATGACTGTTAAATAAAGCAAAATATATTGAAAGCAGTATGCATTTTGGAATTTTTATACCCAACTTGAATCCCAACCTCATCATTAAAGCTGCATGTCCCTAGTAGGTTACTTCAGAGTCTTTGTTTCCTCACTGAAAACAGGGATGATAAGAACTACCCCCTAACATTGCTGTGAGAAATGTTAAATAGGATAATGTAGGAAAGCATGACCCCCACCCCCCATCAGTTTTAGGTTCTCAGTAAATTAGTTCCCTTCCTCCTCTCAGAACTTCTAATAAGCTAAAAAAATGAAAATACAAATCTCCTGGGCTCTGACTTTTCTTCATTTATGAAATTCTCATGGAGTAAGAATACATGAAGTAAATGTCAAGTACTCAGATGTCTTTGGCTAAGCAATGGGTTATCTTAGCTGAAGGAAAAGTTTAATGTGTTATTATTACTGGGTGTAATTTTTTTTAAATAATTTCTTTTTAATGTTTATTTTTGAGAGAGAGAAAGAGAGCAAGTGGGGAGGTGCAGAGAGAGAGGGAGAAAGAATCCGAAGCAATGTCTAGGCTCTGAGCTGTCAGCACAGAAACTGACTTGGAGCTTGAACTCACGAACTGTGAAATCATGGCCTGAGCTGAAGTTGGACGCTTAAATGACTCAGCCACCCAGGCGCCCCTATTCTAGGTTTGTTTTTGCTGTCTGATATGAAATAAGCAATTGTGGTTTATGATGCTGTATGTGGATGTAGGCGCCTCCTTGGGCGCCCCTGTATATAATTTTCATTTAGATGTTTACCTACCTATTTAAAAAAAATTTTTTTTAACGTTTATTTATTTTTGAGACAGAGAGAGACAGAGCATGAACGGGAGAGGTTCAGAGAGAGAGAGGGAGACACAGAATCTGAAACAGGCTCCAGGCTCTGAGCTGTCAGCACAGAGCCCGACACGGGGCTCTAACTCACAGACTGCCAGATCATGACCGGAGCTGAAGTTGGACGCTCAACTGACTGAGCCACCCAGGCACCCCTACCTACCTATTTTTGAGAGAGATAGAATATGTATGCTAGCGGAGGAGGGGCAGAGAGAGAGGGAGAGAGAATCCCAAGGAGGCTTCACACTATTAGCGCATAACCCCACTCGGAGCTCAAACTCACGATCTGTGAGACCATGACCTGAGCTGAATTCAAGAGTTGGATGCTTAACCCACTGAGCCACCCAGGTGCCCCATTCCTGAGTATAAATTAAGTCTTCCTTGACATTCTACCATAATGGAAGAAAACACATTGTCCTTGGGGTTAATTCAAGGAACACTACTCACAGGAGGGAAAGTCTGGGGTAGGAGGGTGCAGGAGTCATCAGGGGCCCTGGCTCCATACCCCCACCTCAGTCAGAAGCATTTCTTCTGGAGCCTCTTCACAGACACTGATGACAGAGGCCCTGGTAAGTGAGTCCTCCTGCTCCCCTGGGGCCACTTTGTAAATCACCCAAGGCCTCAGGATTCATCAGACCTCATGGATGACTGACGGGGTGGGAGAGGGAGGGCTGAGTCTGACAGAGAGGGTAGGATTTTAAAAAACACAAATCTGACTGGAACATGGTAAGAGATGATGACAGGGGGAGGTAAACCAAAGGGTAAATGAGGAGATTTTCCAGGAATGCCCACATAAGCCAGATTCCGAGGTTGTACTGTAGTAGCTCCTCCTCCAGGTCCTGCATTACCCACCCACCCCACCCCTCCCGCACTGCCTTTTTGCTGCTGGCTGAATTTAGACCACAAACCACGGGCCTGCTGCCTCTTCAGAGCCTTCCTGGGAGTGAGAATCTGATGCTTGTGAAGCAGCCCAGTGATCCAGCGCACTAAGTCAAACAGCCCGCTCCTTCTGTTTTCCACAGTTGGCCCCAGTTATTTGGGAGGAAACACAATAGATGACTCTAGGAGTCAATGGCCTAAAATTCTGAACAGCATATTCACAAAACTGAATGAAAACCATCTTCTGTCCACAGCCCTTTTGAGTTACCATTTTACCATCCACCCACCACTGTTCACTGCCTCCTATCATTTCTACGTTGTCTTCCTGCTTTGGCCTATTCAGTGCACAATGGCCTCTTCTGCCCCCACTTCTTCCCTGAGTTAAAAACTATCTTCAGTAGGGGCAGCTGGGTGGCTCAGTCAGTTGAGGGTCCGATTTCAGCTCAGGTCATGATCTCACAGATGGTGGTTTGAGCCCCAAGTCGGGGTCTGTGCTGACAGCACAGAGCATAGAACCTGCTTTAGAATCTGTGTCTCCTTCTTGCTCTACCTCTCCCCAGCTTGTGCTCTCCCTCTCTCAAAAATAAATTTAAAAAACTAAAAAAATGGTTTTGAATAATTACTTCAGGCTCACAAGCCTGAAACAATGATTTTGAAAAAAACTCAAAACCCTTACTTCTGGGGGCTCCCAGGGGGCTCAGTCGGTTAAGCGTCCGACTTCGGCTCAGGTCATGATCTCATGGTTCCTGAGTTTAACCCTGGCATCAGGCTCTGTGCTGATAGCTCAGAGCCTAGAGTCTGCTTCGTATTCTGTGTCTCCCTCTTTCTCTGCTCCTCCTCCGCACATGCTTTGTTTCTCTCTCTCAAAAATAAATAAACATTAAAAAATTTTTTTTTATTTAAAAAAAATTTTTTTTAATGTTTATTTATTTTTGAGATAGAGAGAGACACAGCATGAGCAGGGAAGGGGCAGAGAGAGAGGGAGACACAGAATGTGAAGCAGGCTCCAGGTTCTGAGCTGTCAGCACAGAGCCCGATGCGGGGCTCGAACTCACAAACTGTGAGATCATGACCTGAGCCAAAGTCGGACGCTTAACCGACTGAGCCACCCAGGCGCCCCCCCCCCCCAAATTTTTTTTTAAAGCCCCTTACTTCTGAAACATTAACACCTCCAACCTCTTTGCTTGGTATATTTTATCCAATTCCATAAGAAAATTGCCCTATGCTATGTTTCCCATCCTTTCAAAATTCTCAAGGAGTTGTCTACTCCTAGATGTCTTGAATTAGTTTCTTTTTTATAAAACAAAAACAACAAAAGCAAAAATGTTTCACAAAGTAGAAACAAACTCATTCCTGAGAGGTAGCATGCATAGTTTTTAAAAAGTCCACTGTCTAGGTTTGAATACTGGGTCTGCTACTTACTAGTTATATGGCTTTGTCAATTCTGGTAACATCTCTGGGCCTTCAGAGAGGTTTCCTCACCCTTAATATGGGGATGATACTAATAGTACTTACTTGTAGCATTAGGAAGATTAAATGGCTAAAGCACTTGTAGGGGCACCTGGTTGACTCAGTCAGTTAAGCATCTCTTGATTTCAGCTCAGCTTTTGACATCACTGTTCATGAGATGGATCCCCACATCAGGCTCTGTGCTGACATCGTGGAATCTGCTTCAGATTCTCTTTCTCTCTCTCTCTCTGCCCCTACCCCGCTCATGCATGCTAGAGCGCATGCTCTCTCTCTCTCTCAAAATAAATAAACTTAAAAAAATTAAGCATATATAACAACATTCAGCACATGAGACATGCTATAAAAATATATACTTTTGGGGTGTTCCTGGCTGGCTCAGTCATTAGAACATGAGACTCTTGATCTTGGGATTGTGGGTTTGAGCCCCATGTTGAGTAGAGATTACTAAAAAAATAAACTTAAAAAATGAACTATTTATATAAATAACACATATAATAGTAATAATACAATAGCAATAATATAATAATAATAACTTATGATGTTAAAAATTAATATATATACTATTAAATTACTAGAATGCAGATTTGAATGCCACTATGTAAATAGCAACTAGAACTTATATCCTAGGTCTTTATTTTATTTATTTTTTTAACCGTTATTTATTTATTTAGTTTTTTTTTAACGTTTTATTTATTTTTGAGACAGGGAGAGACAGAGCATGAACAGGGGAGGGTCAGAGAGAGGGAGACACAGAATCTGAAACAGGCTCCAGGCTCTGAGCTGTCAGCACAGAGCCCAACGCGGGGCTCGAACTCACGGACCGCGAGATCATGACCTGAGCCGAAGTCGGCCGCTTAACCAACTGAGCCACCCAGGCGCCCGAACCGTTATTTATTTTTGACGGACAGAACACAAGCGGGGGGTGGGGCAGGAGGGTTCAGAGAGAGAGGGAGACACAGAATCTGAAGCAGGCTCCAGGCCCTGAGCTGTCAACACAGAGCCCAACGTAAGGCTTGAACTCACGAACTATGATATCGTGGCCTGAGCTGAAGTTGGACGCTTAACCGACTGAGTCACCAAGGCACCCCTATCCTAGGTCTTTAATAGCTCAGCTACTCTGGTACATGTTGACAAACCACCATTCCCAGTCCATTTAAACCCTGCTCCAACCTTCTACTATTCTCCTACTTGGCCCTCTAAATGCTTGTTCTGACAAGGATAAAATAACTCCTATCCTTAAGAGAATGAACCCACCTGGTCAGAAGTTCTGCTTTGGTGAAACTGTAGTGGCTCAATTTCTAGGTTGAAGAGATTTCAACTCATGGAAACAAGGCTGCAGAGTTGAGTGGAAGAAGAGCAGCCCCCAAAAGGAGACCCAGGACTGCACGAGTTAAAAGGATCAGCCCAGTCCATAATCATAGACAATAAAAAATGAATTTCAATGCCTTGAAATGCAGCTCCTGTCACAACCACAGGACTACAGCTGTACTCTGAAAGGTCACTGATGTCTCTTTTGAGCCAGTCCAGGTCTTTCTTCAGTTCTCATCCTTCCTGAGTCTTTATAATTCCTTCTTGGCTCTGCACCAAAGCCTTCATGTTCCTAGAGGAATGCACATCGGAACAGTGGCAAGGACACTGTCAAAAGATTACAATTCCCATCACAAGTAAAAAGATTGTCACTGTGTGGTTGATGATCACTTCACATTTTATACAAAAATACATTGTTATGTTGTACACCAGAAACAATATAAACGGTGCCTGGGTGGCCCAGTGGGTTAAGCCTGCAACTCTTGATTTCAGCTCAGATCATGATCTCATGGTTCATGAGTTCCAGCCCCGCATCAGGCTCTGCACTGCTTGGGATTCTCTCTCTCTCCCTCTCTCTCTGCCCCTCCCCTTTTCTTTCTTTCTCTTTCTCTCTCTCTCTCAAATAATAAACTAAAAAAAAAAGTTAAAAAAAATTAATATTATACATAAATTTTATCTCTGTGAAAAATTACCAGAAAAAAGTTTATGAGGAAACTGCACTAAAACAGAATGGTGCAAATGGTGCAAATACATAGGCCAGAAAAGATGGAAAGATGGAGGTTATGGGATGCAGCAGCACCAAAAGCTGTACTACTTTCTTCCTTTTTTTTTTTAATGTTTATTTACTTCTGAGACAGAGAGAGACAAAGCATGAGCAGGGGAGGGGCAGAGAGAGAGAGGGAGACACGGAATCCAAAGCAGGCTCCAGGCTCCAGGCTCTGAGCTGTCAGCACAGAGACGGATGCCAGGCTTGAACTCACAGACTGTGAGATCATGACCTTAGCTGAAGTCAGATGCTTAACCGACTGAACCATCCAGGTGCCCCTCTACTTGCTTTCCTAATGCTAAGTATAAAGTACATTACAATAGGAGAGGAGAGACTTTTCTTGGGAGGAGGTACCAGGATATAAATATGTGATATGTGATAATGGTTTTCTTTCTTTCATTGTACTTACCTAATTTATCTTTTTATTAATTGGTTTCTTGTTTTTTTCTCTTATTCCACTACAATGTAAGTTCCATGAGGGCAAGGAACAGGCCCACAGTCTTGCTGATCCTTGTATCCCCAGCAACCAACACAATGCCCGGCATATTGTCACAGGTTCTAAGATAGAAAACAAGCGATAAAAATATTAGAAGATCTTGGAAAACATTTATTGTTATGTTCTTGGGGACATAAAACCTTCCTAAGCCAGAGAGAAGATCAAGAAGCCATGAAGAAAAAAATTAGTAGATCTAACTACATAAAATAAAAATTCTGGGGGCGCCTGGGTGGCTCAGTCACTTAAGTGTCCAACTCTTGACTTTGGCTCAGGTCACGATTTCAAGGTTTGTGAGTTCAAGCCCCACATAGGGCTCTGTGCTGACAGCATGGGGCCTGCTGGGGATTCTCTGTCTCTCTTGTTCCCTGCCTCTTTCTTGCTCATGTTCTTTCTCTCTCTCTTCCTCAAAAATAAACTTAAAAAAGAAAGAAATTTAAATTTAAAAATTCTGCCTGAAGAATAATAATAACTACCAACTGTTTGTCCCTTTATATAGACCAGTTTCTGTTCTAAGCATTTTATACATCTTAACTCATTTAAGCATCCTAATAATCTTATTACCATCACCCTTTTACATATAAGGGAACTGAGACCCAAAAAGATTAAATACTTTGCTTAAGATCGGCTACTAAATGGTGGAATACAGATTTGAACTCATGCAATCCAGTTCCAGGGTCCTTGCTCTCAGCCATTACATTGCAGTTGCTCCTGGAAGAAACGATAGCAAAAATTTAAAAACAAGCAAAAGATAGGGAGAAAATTTTTACAAAATATATCGTAGACAAGGACTTAGTAGTCATAGTATGTGAGTTTCTGAAACTCAATGAGAAAAATACAGATAATCCAGTTGAAATATTGGCAGAGAATATGAATAAAAAATACACTAAAGAAATAAATACAAATGGCCAATAAATATTCCTCAACAGTACATAGTGGTTTGTAAAACTACAACAATAGGAGCTTCTACTTTTTACTCTTTAGATGGACAAAAAGTAAAATATTGCAAGTATCCAGGATTAGCAAGGGTGGGAGGAAATAGAAAGAGTAAACCAGTTACACTACTTTCCTGTTTTTGTTGTTTTAACTTTTAAATGTTTATTTATTTTTGAGAGTGACAGAGACAGAGTGTGAATGGGGGAGGAACATAGAGAGAGGGAGACACAGAATCCAAAGGAGGCTCCAAGCTCTGAGCTGTCTGCACAAAGCCCGATGCGGGGCTCAAATTCACTAACCCTAAGAACATGATCTGAGCCAAAGTCAGAAGCTCAACCAACTGAGCCACCCAGGCTACCCTCCTGTTTTATTTAATAGGTTGTCATTACTCTCATGAATGATTGGCTAATCAATACTGATTGGCCAATCAATGAGTGTTTATTATTTTTTTAATATTTATTTATTTTTGAGAGAGAGAGACAGCACAAGTGGGAGAGGGGCAGAGAGAGAGGGAGACACAGAATCTGAAGCAGGCTCCAGGATCTGAGCTGTCAACACAAAGCCCAATAGGGGGCTCAAACTCACAAACCGTGAGATCATGACTTGAGTTGAAGTCGGATGCTTAATCCACTGAGCCACCCAGGCGCCCCAATCTGGGACAATTTAAAAATTAATACTCATGGGGGTAACTGGGTGGCTCAGTCCATTAAGCGTCCAACTCTTGATTTTGGCTCAGGTCATGATCTCACAGTTTGTGAGACCGAGCCCAGCATTGGACTCTTCACTGACAGTGCAGAGCCTGCTTGGGATGCTTTCTTTCCCTCTTTCTGCCCCTCCCCCCCCTTTCTATCTCAAAATAAAAATAAACATTAAAATTTTTTTTTTAATTGTCCCAGATTTGACCAGAGGACACTCCTTCAAACTGGCACATGTGTCCTTTTGACATGTTCCATCGTTCTTTGAGCACTGCTTACTTTCTGGCACAACAAAATATCTTCAGGTTCATTCTATCCCAGCCCTGTAATCAGTCATTTCTCTAAGGGGTCCTGGGTCCTTATAGAAAACAAGTATATTCAATGTTATTATACATGTATATAATATGTCACTTATGAATTATTTAATCATTAATATAATATATCTATATATTACAATAAGTGTCATTTCTTTTAGGTTCTCTTGAAGGGCTAGAAAATGTATGTAAAAATGCTTAATGATAAATGTTAAGTAAAATAATCAAGACAAAATTTACATATAGTATGGCAGTTTTCATTAAAAACACCCAGACAGGGGCTCCTGGGTGGCTCAGTCAGTTAAGCATCTGACTTCAGCTCAGGTCATGATCTCACAGTCTGTGAGTTCGAACCCCGCATCAGGCTCTGTACTGACAGTTCAGAGCCTGGAGCCTCAGATTCTGTGTCTCCCTCTCTCTCTGCCCCTCCCCTTCTCATGCTCTGTCTCTCTCTGTCTCAAAAATAAATAAAAACATAAATAAATAAACAAATAAATAAATAAAACCACACAGACAATTTGCAACAACGTGAATGGAACTAGAGGGTATTATACTAGGCGAAATTAATCAGAGAAAGACAAATATCATATGACTTCACTCATATGAGGACTTTAAGACACAGAACAGAAGAACATAAGGAAGGGAAGCAAAAATAATATAAAAACAGGGAGGGGGACAAAACATAAGAGACTCTCAAATATGGAGAACCAACAGAGGGTTACTGGAGGGAGTGTGGAAGGGGGGATGGGCTAAATGGGTAAGGGGCATTAAGGAATCTACTCCTGAAATCATTGTTGCACTATATGCTAACTAATTTGGATGTAAATTAAACACACACACACACGCATGCACACACATGCACACACACACACACAGATACAGCAAAAGGTTGAATTATGACATTTGGGGTGATTTTTAAAATTTCAATTTGTATTCCAAATTTTCTGAAATGATTATTTCTTATTACCTTTTAGGCAAACTTTTATTTTTGATTTTAGAAAAGTTGTAAACAAAGAACAGAGAGCTTCCTTATTCCCCACACTTGGTTTCTTCTATTATTAGCATCTTTTATCACAATTAATGAATCAATATCAGTCATTGTTATGAATGAAAGTCTGTACTTATTCAGATTTCCCTAGTTTTTGCCTAATGTCCTTTTTCTGTGACAGGATCCCATCCAAAATACTGCATACATTTAGTTGTTAGTCTCCTTAGGCTCTTCCTCTTGGTTGTGAAAGTTTCTCAGGCTTTCCTTACTTTTTTTATTAAAAAAATTTTTTTTTCAAACGTTTATTTATTTTTGGGACAGAGAGAGACAGAGCATGAACGGGCGAGGGGCAGAGAGAGAGGGAGACACAGAATTGGAAACAGGCTCCAGGCTCTGAGCGATCAGCCCAGAGCCCGACGCGGGGCTCGAACTCATGGACCTCGAGATCGTGACCTGGCTGAAGTCAGACGCTTAACCGACTGCGCCACCCAGGCGCCCCGAGGCTTTCCTTACTTTTAATGGCTTTGGTTGTTTGGGGGAGCACTGGTCAGGAATTTTGCAGGATACCCTTCAAGTGATTTGTTTGATGTCTTTCTCGTGATTGAACTGGAGTTACAGGTTTTTGGTATGAAGACCACAGAAATAGAGTACCATTCTTATCACATCGTATCAAGAGTACTCATTTCACTTGTTGGCATTTTAATTTTAAAATGAAAAAATAAATGTGTTTTTTAAAGTTTTTTTTTTTTTCAACGTTTATTTATTTTTGGGACAGAGAGAGACAGAGCATGAGCGGGGGAGGGGCAGAGAGAGAGGGAGACACAGAATCGGAAACAGGCTCCAGGCTCTGAGCCATCCGCCCAGAGCCTGACGCGGGGCTCGAACTCGTGGACCGCGAGATCGTGACCTGGCTGAAGTCGGACGCTTAACCGACTGCGCCACCCAGGCGCCCCTTAAAGTTTTTTTTTAAGTTTATTTTGAGGAAGAGTGTATGTGTCCAAGTGGGGGAGGGGCAGAGAGACAGGGAGAGAGAGAGAGAATCCCAGGCAGGCTCCTCACTGTCAGCACAGAGCCTGATGAACCATGAGATCATGACCTGAGCTAGAGTTGGATGCTTAACTGACTGAGCCACCCAGGCGCCCCTTAAAGTTCTGACTAAGAACAAGTGTAATGTATTTTCTTATACGTTAGTTTAGGATGTAAGTTTGGCTGCTATAACAGAAAGAAACAAAAATATTAAAACATGATAGAAATTAATTTCTTTCTCTCAAAAGATCTAGACAAAGCAATCCAGAGCTACTAAGGCAATATGTTTAACAAGGTTGGTAAAAGATGCAGTTTCCTTCTTTTTTTTTAAATGTTCATTTATTTTCGAGACAGAGAGAGACAGAGCATGAACGGGGGAGGAGCAGAGAGAGAGAAGGAGACACAGAATCCGAAGCAGGCTCCAGGCTCTGAGCTGTCAGCACAGAGCCCAACACGGGGCTTGAACTCATGGACCATGAGATTGTGACCTGAGCCGAAGTCAGACGCTTAACCGACTGAGCCACCCAGGGGCCCCGACACAGTTTCCTTCTATCTCATGGTTCTGTCTTCCTTAACAAATAGATTCCAGGGCTACAATGGAAGCTTCCCTGGTTGCATGGCTATGGTGGGTGCTCTAGAGCCTGCCATCACATCAACATCATGTGGGAAGGGGACAATATACTGTTTTATTTATTAACTATTATTATTCTTAAATGTTTTATTTTTAAGTTATTTCTATACCCAACGTGGGGCTTGAACTCACAACCCTAAGATCAAGAGTTGCACGTTCCACAGACTGAGCCAGCCAGGTGCCTCTGTGCTCTTTTCAAGACGCACCTGGAAGTTGCATATTTCATTATTTTGCTCATATTCCATTGACCAGAACATAGTCACATGGCCATACCCAGCTGCAAGGGGGACTGGGAAGTGTAGTCTTTTAGTGGGCAGCTCTGTACTCAGCCAGAACTTCTATAATGATTAAAGAAAGGGAGGCTGGTTTTGGGGGGAAGCAATCAGCAGTCTCTGTCAAAGCTGGAAAGCAAGCATACTAAGGGCAAAAGATGGGTATGGAAAATCCAACATTTTATTAGCTATTATTCATTACCTTTGTTACATTGCCACCAAAAATTTCAATGTGAACACAAGACATTTTTTTCCAACGTCATTTAGCTATTGTCACTCCACATGGTACCCTAGCTCATGCTACCTCCACAATTCTCTGTCCCATACCATTCTCCATTCCTCTCCCTCTCAGAAGCAAAACCAAACTCTTCCAGTTGAAATTGTTTATCCAGCCACAGTGATGACCATATGGTTTCTCCTTCTACTTCAAGAGGATTTGCAAGATATTTTCCCAGGGTGCCTGGGTGGCTCAGTCAGTTGAGTCTCTGACTTTTGATTTCGGCTCAGGTCATGGTTTCACAGTTCATGAGATTGAGCCCTGCATCAAGTTCCATGCTGAGTATGGAGCTTGTTTGGGAGTGTCTCTCTCTCTCTCTCTCTCTCTCTCTCTCTCTCTCTCAATATAAATACATAAACTTAAAAAAAAAAAACATGTTTTCCCAAGACCTACTCTTCGAAAAAAATTAAAACTTCAGCACCTTTATGTAAGACATCTTTCCCACCTATAGGTGAGGCAAAATTCCCTTATGTCTGGCTCTACCTGAACATTCTTCATATGGCAACCAGGACTATAACCTGAAAATCACTGTTCACAGCAAACTCCCTGGTCCCATGTAGGACTATAATGCTGAAAAATTTTGCTCTCCAGTGACTTCAGTCTTTCCCTATACTCTTCCCCTTTCCCTTAGTTTCTTCTCTCCTTCCTTCCCCTTCACAGCTCTCTCAAGCCTTCCTCCTGCCTTTGGTTTTTCAAAAAAATTCATGAACCACATTTGACTAAGGTATAAATAACAGTGAGGTATCTAATTACTAATTTCAGGGCCGTTTACATTTTAACAGAAACTAAAAGCTGAAGCCTAAGCAGCAAATGTGTAAATGATAGAGTTTCAAGTATCTCACAGTGTACAAGGGAAACTCTTTATCCTTGATATCATTCAGGCAAAAGAATGAGATAAAAACAAACTTTTATTATTTTTTTTAATGTTTATTTTTGAGAGACAGAGAGACAGAGTGCGAGCAGGGTAGGGGCAGAGAGAGAGGGAGACACAGAATCCGAAGCAGGCTCCCGGATCCGAGCTGTCCGCACAGAGCCCGACGCGGGGCTCAAACCCACAGACCGTGAGATCATGCATGACCTGAGCCGAAGTTGGACGCTCAACCGACTGAGGCACCCAGGCGCTCCAAAACAAACTTTTATGGAACAGCTAGTTTGTACTAGGCATTGTATACAACTCTTCCACATAAGTCAGTGTGTTTAATCCACACAGTAATCATGAGCGGCATTATTATCCATATTTCACAGATAAATTGAGGTTCAGAGAGATGTAACCATTTGAACCCAGATCTGTCCAATTTCCCAAATCTATGTGGTCTCTAATATAACAGTTGTGACTATTTTCCTGAAGAAGACAAATGAAGGATTGCCCAATCTCAAGGGGCCAAAATCTTCTCTGGAATTACCCCCAAACATATCTTGGAACAGAATCAGCAACATAGGGAGTGGTTGTAAAAGATGAGTAAATTGTATACCCAGCCAGACCAAGTCCCTTTTGTGGTGTTTCTCAAGGACTGGCTTGCATTGGAATCACCAAAGGCCCTTATAAAAATGTGGCCTTCTGAATCCCTTCCTAAATTACTGATTCTAACCTCTAGGGACATAGCTTTGGGATCGGCATTTTAAATAAGATTCTCCAAAGTGCACTAAGGTTGCAAATCACTGGTTTAGTGAATAAACAGAAAAGAAGAGCTGTCGTCCTCCTTCCAAGACTGCCCATATTTTTGTAATTTTATAGCTTGTTAGCATTCTTGAGAGGCTGGGAACCAGAAAGTCTAGAATTCATTCTTCTAAATTATTCATTTAACAATTATTTATTGCATGCTTTTAAATATGCCAGGCATAGGAAAGCAAACACATTGCTTTTGAAATGTTTTAGAAACGTGGGCAAAACACTGGGGCGAGGGGTGAGGGAGGGGTGTGAGAGCAATGGTCAAGAAGAAATTGCGAAATTATTTGAATGGTTGATCACTCACACAGACTTTTGGTGTCCCCAAAGAGGTGACTGCAATAATCGGGGACTATTATACAGGAGTTGGTGGTTACCTGTGTGTTCTCATGTTATAGGACTGAAGCATGCCTGTCCAGATATGCTGGTCAAACAGTCTCCACCGTTTCTAGTGGAGAAGCCAGATGGTTAGCTTTCATCTAGCTGGGAAGGTATTCATTTCCATATATGCAGCAGATTCAGATTTTGTAGGACCCGAGCTTTTAAATTCTGGAGGCCCTCTCCAAGAAAAAGAATGATGAGTGCAATATTAAGTACGAACATAAACATTTGTTTAGAAAGAGAAAAGAAATCAAGACAGATTATAAAAGGCTAAGATTCTGATCCGTCTTTTCTGAGACCTTTAGGCAATTTTATAGAAATGCTTCTTGATTGCAAACTGCTTCCTCTCAACTACCAGACTACAACTCCCAGCAGCCCCTAGCTCTCCCAAGGGCCCCTGCGAATGAGGGGCCCTGAAATTTAATCCTCACCGACTTCACAATAAATTCTTCTTCCTTCCTTCTTTCCTTATAAGGCAAAGTGCTAATCTTCACTCCAGTGGCCTTTGCTGTAGGCTAACTCCAGCAAATATGCACAAGGCCAGTTAAACTGATTTAGCTGGGAGTAATCTTCACAGAATAAATTCTGATGTGGTGAAGGTACAGGTAGAAAAAATGGATTATTGGATTTGAGTTATACCCTCTTCATTCTTCCTAGAGAATCTGAAAACAGCAAAGGGGACCTGCGGACATCCCAACATAGTTTAGGTATTTACTTCAGCCAGGCTGTGCAAGCTGGTTAATAAAATCCTTTGGACTTGAATTTATTAATTCACTTAGGTTGCAAGAGGTATTTCTTCCCCGCTATTTAGAAATCCTCACTGACCCTCCCCTGGTATGGGTAATACACACCAGGAAAGAGAATCAATAATTTCTTAGCAAATGCAATTTGTTTGATGGATAAATACATGGTGTTCAAAGGAAGGGCTTTAATGATAAAAATGAGGAGTACCATTCTGCTCCAAATCCTCCCTTTACAGATGCTAAAACTGAGTCCAGAAAGTGGAAGAGATGTATTAAAAACCATAGTCAGGCAGTAGCAGAGCCAGAATAGAATTTCCGGTCTGGGCTTCTCTTTGACTGAAATCTGTTCTAACAGAAGGCAGAGGAATGACCCAGAAGGCAAATAACACGAACCTGTTAAATTGGGTTTGGAGCTGCTGACAACCTGGTGAGGAGATGGTGGGCCAGGCTGGCTCTCTGATGGGAGGTGTACAAACCAGCCAGGGACAGCTGCAGGGTTATTTGGCAGACAGTGTCAAGATCCTTGAATATATACATGCCCCAGTCCCTGCTCCTGGAATTCTACCTCTCAGAATTAATTACAAGGGTATAATCAGAAGTAAGTGCAAACATATATATATATATACACACACACACACACACACACACACATATATACACTTACTGCAGCATCATTTATAACTTAAGAAATTAACATAGGGGTGTCTCGGTTAAGTGTCTGACTTCAACTTGAGTGGTGATCTCACCTTTCGTGGGTTTGAGCCCTGCTGGTGCTCTGTGATGACAGCTCAGAGCCTGGAGACTTCTTCGGATTCTAGGTCTCCCTCGCTCTCTCTGCCCCTCCCCCACTTGTGTGGTCTCTTGCTCTCTCTCTCAAAAATAAATATATAAACATTTAAAAAAGAAATTAATATAAAATTTGATACATACACATAATTAAAATTTCAGTAGGAACAGTCTTATCATGAAACATAATGATCCCTTTCCTATCATTCCCTCTACTCGCTATTTCCACTGGCCAGACTGTGGCCTACGTTGCCTGTATTTTTTTCCTAGTATCTACCTTCATGTCTCAACCATATGCTCATACTGCTATTTCTTGATTTTTCAATTTCAGACATTATTCATTGATTCCTTATTATGGTAAGTGAGGATTTAGCTCCTCACACTCTCCTTTCCCACTGGTTCTCTTCATTTTTCCAGTATCACAATTGTTTGTTCCATCAATAATCCATTCTTGTGATTTTACAAGAGTTACTCACTTCTGTACTGTGTGGAACACTCTGATTGCAATTGAGTTTCTATCCTTCTGTTGTTGTTATTGTTGTTTTTCCTGTGGCTCTTGCCTCATTTTTCCATTTGCTTAGTTTTCAGTATTCATAAAATTAGCTTTCCTTGTGTGTTCTGTGGGGTCTGCTACATGTCTATTATTTTTCTGCTTCCTTTTTTTAAATTAAAATATGTTGATTTTCTTTTTCTCAGGAATAGAATTTTGTGATTCATCACTTACATATAACACCAAGCACTCATCCTAACCAGTGTCCTCCTTACCCCTTTAGCTCTTGCCCCCACTCAACACCCTGCCAGCAACCCTGCTTGTTCTCTGTATTTAAGAGTCTCTTATGGTATCTCTCCCTCTCTAGGTTTTTATATTATTTTGCTTCCCTTCCCTTATGTTCATTTGTTTTATATCTTAAATTCCACATACGAGTGAAGCCATATGATATTTGTCTTTCTCTAACTGACTAATTTTGCTTGGCATAATACACTCTAGTTCCATCCATGTTGTAGCTATTGGCAAGATTTCATTCTTTGTGATCATTGAGTAATATTCCATTGAATATATATACCACATCTTTTTTATCCATTCATCTGTCAATGGACATTTGGGCTCTTTCCATACTTTGGCTATTGTTGATAGTGTTGCTATAAACATTGAGGTGCATGTGTCCCTTCGAAACAGCACACCTGTATCCCTTGGATAAATACCTAGTAGTACAATTGCTGGGTCATAGGGTAGTTCTATTTTTAATTTTTTGAGGAATCTCCATACTGTTTCCAGAGTGGCTGCACCACTTTGCATTCCACCAGCAGTGCAAAAGAGATCCTCTCCCTGCATCCTCCCCAACTTCTGTTGTTGCCAGAGTTGTTAATTTTAGCCTTTCTGAGAGGTGTGAGGTGGTATCTCATAGTGGTTTTGATCTGTATTCCCCTGATGACAGGTAATAATAAGCATTTTTTCCTGTGTCTGATAGACATCTGGATGTCTTCTTTGGAAAAGTGTCTATTGATATCTTTTGCCTGTGCATTCATTTCTTCACTGGATTATTTGGGGGTTTTTTGGTGTTGAATTTGATAAGTTCTTATAGATTTTGGATACTAACCCTTTATCTGATATGTCATTTGCCAATATCTTCTCCCATTCCATTGGTTGCCTTTTAGTTTTGCTGAGTGTTTCCTTTGCTGTGAAGAAGATTTTATCTTGATGAAGTCCCAATAGTTCATTTTTGTTTTTGTTTACCTTGTCTCTGGAGACATGTCAAGTAAGAAGTTGCTGCAGCTGAGGTCAAAGAGGTTGTTGCTTGTTTCCTCCTCTAGGATCTTGATGCTTTCTGTCTTCTGGTTAGGTCTTTCATCCATTTTATTTTTGTGTATGGTGTAAGAAAGTGGTCCAGGTTCATTCTTCTGCGTGTCGCTGTCCAGTTTTCCCAACATCATTTGCTGAAGAGACTGTCTTTTTTCCATTGGATACTCTTTCCTGCTTTGTCAAAGATTAGTTGGCTATACATTTGTGGGTCCACTTCTGGGTTCTTTATTCTGTCCCATTGATCTATTTGTCTGTTTTTGTGTCAGTACCATACTAAGTCTTGATGGTTACAGCTTTGTAAGACAGCTTGAAGTCCAGAATTGTGATGCCTCCAACTTTGGTTTTCTTTTTCAAGATTTCTTTGGCTATTCGGGGTCTTTTCTTATTCCATACAAATTTTAGGATTGTTTGTTCTAGCTCTGTGAAGAAGGCTTGTGTTATTTTGATAGGGATTGCTTGTTTTTATTTATTTATTTATTATTATTATTTTTAGAGGCTCCATGCCCAATGTGGGGCTTGAACGCATGGCACTGAGATTAAGAGTCACATGCTGTACTGACGGAGCCAGTCAGATGCCCCTATCAATATTGTTTTTCAAATGGCCAGATATAGCAGATGTTCTATCAATTTCATTAAAATTTTTTTAAATAAAAAAATTTTTTAATGTTTATATTTTTGAGAGAGAGAGAGAGTGCAAGTGGGAGAGGCGCAGAGAGAGAGGGAGACACAGGATCTGAAGCAGGCTGCAGACTCTGAGCTGTCAGGGCAGAGCCCGATGCAGGGCCAAAACTCATGAACCAAGGGATCATGACATGAGATAAGGTCGGACACTTAACCAGGCGCTCCCTATCAATTTCATTTTTTTCCCCAGACATCTCTGTTCCAGAGCCTGGAACAGGCTAGATTTCTGGATCTGCCACAAGCTAATACCATCTAACATCTTTTCACCATTTTCCTGTGTTGTGTCTTCTGTCTCCTTCATCTTATTTCTTTCTCTTTCTAGGCTTATTCCCTTATTTTACTGGAGAACATCCTCCAGAAGTTTCTCTATTAAGGGGGCCTGTTAGGTAAATCTACTGAATCTTTGAGGCGCCTGGGTGGCTTAGTCGGTTAAGCATCTGACGTCGGCTCAGGTCATGATCTAACAATCCATGAGTTCAAGCCCTACAATGGGTTCACTGCTGTTAGCATGGAGCCTGCGTTAGATCCTCTGGCTCCCTCTCTCTCTCTGCCCCTCCCATGCTAACTTTCTCTCTCTTAAAAATAAATAAACATTTTTTAAAAAACTAATGAATCCTTGTGGATCAGAAACATCTTAATTCTACCCTTACATGTAATATTGTGTTGAAGTGAACAAAACTAGGTTGATATCCCATTTTTCTCCCCTCAGAATTTAAAAAGTCTTACTTAGTTGTTCTAGCTTCTAGTGTTACATTCTGATTTCAGAATGTCATCAGTTTTTCCCTTCTCTGGAAACTTCCAAGAATTTCTTTTTATAGCTTGTAATCTGAAATTTTAAGATAATTTTATTCTTTTTATTCATCGTGCTGGGCATGTTGGTAGGCTTTTTCCATCTGGAGACAATTTCTCTTAATATAAAAGTATGTCAAATATCAATTGTGCATGGATTCCTTCTTAAAACACAAACAGTAATAATATAGTTTGATTCTCTTCAATTTTTCTGTATTAAATTCTCAAACTCCCCAGAGTTATAATATGCAGACCAGAAAGGGAGACATTTACTGAGATTATGAATGGCCACAGACATACTGAACCCTCTTTAAACTTATTATATCAATGACTCATTAACTTCAAGTGGAGGATGAAAATCCAGCCCATGTTAAATATACACACTTCCTTTTTTTCTTAAGATTAAAAAACATTTTTTAAATGTTTATTTATTATTGAGAGACAGAGTGACAGAGCATGAGCAGGGGAGGGGGGCAGAGAGAGGAGGAGACACAGAATCCGAAGCAGGCTCCAGGCTCCGAGCTGTCAGCACAGAGCCCAATGCAGGGCTCGAACCCACAGACCGTGAGATCATGACCTGAGCTGAAGTTGGACGCTCAACTGACTGAGCCACCCAGGTGCCCCTTAAGATTTTATTTTTAAGTAATCTCTATGCCCAATGTGGGGCTCAAATTCACAACCCTGAAATTAAGAGTTGCACACTCTTCCGACTGAACAATCCAGGTGCCCCATTTATACACATTACCTAACTTTTCCTTCTCACATTCTACTCAATTTGGGTTGATAGAATTTTGCATTTCTTTCGTTCTTGAGATATGTATATGTCATTGATTCCTAATTCTTTTTTTAAAATTTATTTTTTTAAGCAATCTCTGCACCAAACATGGGGTATGAATCCTGAGATTGAACCTTGAGATTGAGTCACATGTTCTCCCAACTGAGCCAGCCAGGCATCCCCATTTCTTCCTAATTCCTAAAACCACTGAATTAAAAAAAAATTTTTTTTTAATGTTTATTTATTTTTGAGACAATGTGAGAGACAGAGTGCAAGTGGTGGAGGGGCAGACAGAGGCAGACACAGAATCTGAAGTGGGATCCAGGCTCTGAGCTGTCAGCACAGAGCCCGAAGTGGGGCTTGAACTCATGAACCGTGAGATCATAACCTGAGCCGAAGATGGACGCTTAACTGACTGAGCCACCCAGGTGCCGCAAAATTTTATTTATTTATTTTATTTATTTCTTTTAACTTTTTTTTTTAACGTTTATTTATTTTTTTTGAGACAGAGCATGAACGGGGGAAGGTCAGAGAGAGGGAGACACAGAATCCGAAACAGGCTCCAGGCTCCGAGCTGTCAGCACAGAGCCTGACGCGGGGCTCGAACTCACGGACCGTGAGATCATGACCTGAGCTGAAGTCATTCGCTTAAAAGACTGAGCCACCCAGGCACCCCTCCTAAGACTATTTAATAAGTTAAAAGTAAACTTGTGAGTTTGGTGGCTTATGCTATAGTCAGGCCTGGGGGAATAGAAGTGGAGAAGACTAGTCCCAGAAGAAAGCATAGATATGTCTATGAACATATGAACGGGGGAGGGTCAGAGAGAGGGAGACACAGAATCTGAAACAGGCTCCAGACTCTGAGCTGTCAGCACAGAGCCCGACGCAGGGCTCGAACTCACAGACCGCGAGAATATGACCTGAGCTGAAGTCGGCCGCTCAACTGACTGAGCCACCCAGGCGCCCCCAAAATTTTATTTTTAAGTAATCTCTGCACCTGATATGGAGTTCAAACTCACAACCCCAAGATCAAGAGTCCTATGTTCTATCAATTGAGCCAGCCAGGTCCCCCAGGTGTCTTTCTTTCTTTCTTCCTGTTTAAAACATTTTTTAAAAACATTTATTCATTCTTGAGAGACAGAGAGACACAGTGTGAGTGGGGGAGGGGCAGAGACAGGGAGGCACAGAATCTGAAGCAGGCCTCAGGCTCTGAGCTGCCAGCACAGAGCCTGACATGGGGCTCGAACCCACAAACCGTGAGATCATGACCTGAGCTGAAGTCGGACGCTCAACCGACTGAGACACTCAGGTGCCCCTGGGTGTCATTATTTCTATTTTACCGATAAGGAAACTGAAGTTAGGAGGACAGGTAACTTGCCCAGGTTCACCCAAGAAGGCTCTGTGCTGAATATGTCGTGAGGGAAACAAATTCTTACTTTGGAAGTTTTACAGTCTAATGGCAAAACAGAAACACAAATGACTATGATATAAAATAATGCAAATAAATGGGAATGTAAAGGTACAAGGATTGGGTGCCTCGGTGGCTCAGTCAGTTAAGTGTCTTACTTAGGCTCAGGCCATGATCTTACAGTTCATGAGTTTGAATTCCACGTTGGGTTCTCTTCTGTCAGCACACAGCCTGCTTGGGATTCTCTGTCCCCCCTTCTCTCTGTCCCTCCCCCATTCTTGCTCTCTCCCTCTCTCAATAATAAATAAACATGCAAACAAAAAAGGTGGGGCACCAGGGTAGCCCAGTTGGTTAACTTCTGCTCAGATCATGATCTCACAGTTTGTGAGTTCGAGCCCTGCATCAGGTTCAGGGCTGACAGCTTAGAGCCTGGAGCCTGGTTAGGATTCTGTGTCTCCCTCTCGCTCTCTGCCCCTTCCCCACTCGCACTCTCTCTCTCTCAAAAATAAACATTAAAAAATTATTTAAAAAAAAGTTGCAAGTAAAATGTTCAGAGAGCACATAAGAAGGAGAATTTTGTTCTAATCTGGCAGTGAGTGACAGGTGTTTGAGCTAGGCCCTGAAAGATAATTAGGATTTTTTTTTTTTTTAAGTAAGCTCTACTGCTGTATGTAGGGCTTGAACTCACCGTCCAACCCCCCAACCCCACAGAGATAAAAAGTTGCACACTCAACTGACTGAGCCAGCCAGGCATCATAATAGGATTTTTTTTTTAAGTTAATTTATTTATTTTGAGAGAGAGAGAGAGAGAGTGTGTGTGTGAGTGTGTGTCATTGGGAGAGGGGCAGAGAGAGAGGGAAAAAGAGGGAATTCCAAGCAGACTGTGCACTGTCAGCAAGGAGCCCAAAACGGGGCTCCAGGTCACTAACCTTGAGATCATGACCTGAGCTGAAGTGGATGCTTAACCTACTGAGCCACCCAGGCACCCCCCCCCCCCCCCCAGGAGTCATATGGTCTTCTGACCGAGCCAGCCTGGTGCCCTAGCTGTCCTTCTTTTTTTTTTTTTTTTAAGTGTTTATTTATTTTTGAGATAGAACGCGCGCGCCTGCGGGCGTGCAAGTGGGGGAGGGGCAGAGAGGTAGACGAGGAATCTAAGGAAAGCTCCAGGCTCTGAGCTGTCAGCACAGAGCTGGCCACGGGCCTCAAACCCCCAACAGTGAGACTGTGACCTGAGCCAAAGACAGACGCTTAACCGACTGAACCACCCAGGCTCCCCAGGTGCCCTAGCTATTTTAACCATTTTTTTTTTCTGAGAGAGAGAGGGCATAAGTGAGTGAGGGGCAGAGAGAGAGAATCCCACAAGAGGCAGAGTGAGAGAAAAGAGAGAGAGAATCCCCTTAGGGATTTGCAGTGTCAGCATGGGGCCTCAAGTGGGGAGGGGCTGAGAGAGAGAGAAAGAGGGAATCCCAAGCAGACTCTGCACTGTCCGCGAGGAGCCCAAAGCGGGGCTCCAGCTCACTAACCTTGAGATCATGACCTGAGCTGAAGTTGGATGCTTAACCTTCTGAGACATTCAGGCGCCCCATGTCTTAACCATTTTTAAGCGTACAGTTCAATAGTGCTAAGCACATTCACATTATTGTGCTGCCATCATCGTGATCCATTTCCAGAACTTTTTCATCATGCAAAACTGAAACCATATACCAATTAAACAATAGCTCGCCTACTCACCCTTCTAATAGCCCCTGCCAACCACTATTCCACTTCCTGTTGCTATGAATTGGACAACTTTAGATACCTCACATAAATGGAAACATATAGCATTTGTCTTTCTGTGACTGGCCTGTTTCACTTAGCATCATTCTTCATAGTTGATCCATGTCACAGTGTGTGTCAGAATTCCCTTCCTTTTTAATGTTTAATAATATTCCATTGTATATATGGGCCACACTTTGTTTATCCATTCATCCATTGATGGACACTTGGGTTGCTTCTACCTCTTAGCTATTGTGAATAATGTTACGAACATGGGTGTGCAAATATCTCTTTGAGAGCCTGCTTTTGATTCTTTCAGATATATACCCAAAAGTGGTGTTGCTAGATCATATTGTAATTCTATTAATTTTTTGATGAACTGTCATACTGTTTTGCATGATGGCGGTACCATTCATTGTACATTCTGTTTTTTGCCTTTCTAACTGTGTTGATATTTGCACTGATGTTACAAATCCCTGGTAGGTTGATCTGCTTTCCCCATAGCACAGTGGCCCCAAATCGCAAATGTATTCTTTACTGCCACACAATCACAGTAAAACAAATGTTCTTGAAGCAGTAAAAATTGTTAGTTTTAATTTTACGAAATCTCAATCTTGAGTACATATCTTTTTAATATTCTGTGTGACGAAATGTGGTGAAATCATAAAGCCTTTAAACTGCACATCAAAGTATGAGGTTTACTCCAAGGGAAGGCACCTGTGCAGTCATTTAAGTTTGGAGCAAATCTAGCTGCTTTTATTAGGGGATGTCATTTTTACTTGAAAGAATGATTGACAAATGATGGTTATACAGACTTGGGTATTTGGCAGGCATTTTCTCAAAAGTGAATGAAATGAGACTATTATTTCAAGGAAAACAACGGACGGTATTTGTTGCCAATAATAAAATTCAAGCTTTCACATGAAACTAGAATTTTGGAAAACTTGCATCTGCCATCAGGACCTTGACAGTTTTGAAATACTTCAAATCTTTTATGATGAGATGGGTGGTGACACTCATGAATGAGATTTTTTTGATGTTTTATAATGAAACATATGAGTATTTGGAAGATCAGCATAATGTAGTGAATCAATATTTTCCAAACAACCAATGCATGGTGCCCTAAAATTATTTATGAGTTAGGGTCCTGGCTGGATCAGTCAGTGGAGTGTGTGACTCTTAATCTTGGGGTTGTGAGTTGAAGCCCCATGTTGGATATAGAGATTACTTAAAAAAAAAAAAGTTTTAACTCTTCATGGGTAGAACATCTATTTAAGATACAAGATAGACCAATGGATTTTAATGTAACAGAATAAAAAATTCACTGAAACTAACCTTTAATAAACTCCACACTGAAACTAAACTTTAATAAACTCCTATGTGTTGATTATTAATATAATACCAAAGAATATCCACATCCAGGAAGGCTTTTAAAATACTTGGGGTGTCTGAGTGGCTCAGTTCATTGAGCATCCAACTCTTGATTTCAGCTCAGGTCATGATCTTGCAGTTTGTGAGTTTGAATCCCACATTGGGCTCTGTGCTGACAGTGTGGAACCTGCTTGTAATTCTCTCTCCTTCTCTCTGTCACTCCCTCACTCATGCACTCTCTCAAAATAAATAAATAAGCTTAAAAAGTTAACTAATTAATTAAAAATAGTTGTAACAAATATTCTTTAATCTCAATGCAAAAGATGTAACAAAAGTACAGACAAGAGGTTTCAATACAGTGGAGACTTTAAGGATACTTAAAACCAGGGGCGCCTGGGTGACTCAGTTGGTTAAGTGTCCAACTTCGGCTCAGGTCATGATCTCACAGTTCATGAGTTTGAGCCGTGAATTGGGCCTTCTGCTGTCATGCAGAGACTGCTTCAAATACCCTGTCGCCCCTCTCTCTCTGGCCCTCCCCTACTCGTGCTCGCTCTCTCTCTCAAAAAAATAAATATACATTAAAAAAAAAAAAGAGTGCTTAAAACTACAAGCTACTAGGGCGCCTGGGTGGCTCCCTGGGGAAAGGATCAGTGGAGAGGGGCAGAGAGAGAGGAAGAGTGAGGGAGAAGGAGGGAGAGGGAGGTAGAGAGAGAGAATCCCAAGTAGCCTCTGCAATGTCAGCTCAGGGCTCAAACCCAAGAACCATGCAATTGTGAACTGAACTGAAATCAAGTGTCAGACACTTGGGGCACCTAAGTGATTCAATTGGTTAAACGTTGGACTTCAGCTCAGGTTATGATCTCACGGTTCACGGTTCCAGCCCTGCATCGAGCTCTGTGCATGCAAAGCCTGCCTGGGATTCTCTCTCTCTCTGCCGCCCCCTTGCCCTGCCCAAAATAAATAAATAAATAAACTTTAGAAAAAGGAAAAAGCACTACAAGTTACCATTTTTCATGTAATTAATCCTCAATGCTTAAGAAGTCTAGTAAAGATGCTTAGTTGGTACAGAGAAAGGTACAAAGAAACAGTCACTTTGACACATAACTTCTGAAGGAACAGACTTTTATAAAACATTAATATCTATTAATATTTAAAATATATGTGTATGGGGCACCTGGCTGGCTCAGTTGGTAGAGTATGCAACTCTTGATCTTGAGGTTGTGAGTTTAAGTGCCATGTTGGGTGTAGAGATACATAGAAGGAAGGAAGGGAGAAATGAAGAAAGGGAGAGAAGAAGGAAGAAAGAAAGAAAGTTGGCTAAAATAAAATAAAATATATGTGTATGTTGACCCAGAAATTCCACTTTTAGGAATTTACACTACAAACATATGCACATTTGTTTAAAATTACATATACAGGGAATGGAAAGACTCTAAGTGCCCATAGAGGATGGTTAAATAAATTAAGCTATCCATATAATGGCATAGTGTGAAGCCATTGAAAAGAATTGATCAGTTCTATGGGCTTAGTACGTAATTATTTCTAAAATATGTTGTTAATGAAAAAACAAGGTTGAGAACTATATACACAGTTTGCTGTCATCTATGAAAAGTGTGTGTGTGTTTGGGGGAGGGGGGCTTGTGGATGTGCAGCCTCTGAAAACGTATACAAGAAACTTATATAAACTTGTTGGATCACTATGTTGTACACCTGAAACTAATGTCACATTGAGTGTCAACTATACTCAAATATATATATATTATATATTTTATATATATATATAAAGTATATATATATATATACATATATATATATATAAAGTAGAGTAAGTGAAGTTTGAACAAACAATTTTGTTTAAATAATAAAAATTTAAAAATAAAGAAAGGGGTGCCTGGGTGACTCAGTTGGTTAAGCATCCGTCTGTTGATTTCAGCTCAGGTTATGGTCTCACGTTTTTGTGAGCTTGAGCCTTGCATGGGCTCTGTACTGGTGGCACAGAGCTCCTTGAGATTCTCCCTCTTTCTCTGCCCCTCCCCTGCTCATGCTCTCCCTGTTTCTCTCAAAATAAATAAATTAGCTTTAAAAAAAATTTTTTTTTAACGTTTATTTATCTTTGAGACAGAGAGAGACAGAGCATGAACAGGGGAGGGGCAGGGAGAGGGAGACACAGAATCTGAAATAGGTTCCAGGCCCCGAGCTGTCAGCACAGAGCCCGACGTGGGGCTCGAACTCACGGACCGCAAGATCATGACCCGATCCGAAGTCGGCTGCCCAACCAACTGAGCCACCCAGGCGCCCCTAAATTAGCTTTAAAAAAATAAAGAAAAAAAAAGAAACTTGTAATAGTGGCTGCTTCTGAGGTGGAGAATTAGTTGCTGGAAGACAATCATGGAAGGGAGACTTACTTTTCACTATATGACCTTTTATGTCCTTTTTTTCTTTTTACTTTATGTCTTTTAAAAAATTCACATCAGCCTGGGTGGCTTAGTGGGTTAAGCATTAGACTTTGGCTCAGGTCGTGATCTCGCAGTTTGTGAATTCAAGCCTTGTGTGAGGTTCTGCACTGACAGCTCAGAGCCTGGAGACTGCTTTGGATTCTGAGTTTCCCTCTCTCTCTGACCCTACCCCAGTCACATTCTGTCTATCTGTCTCTCTCCCTCAAAAATAAAATAAGCATTAAAAAAAAATTTTTTTAATAAAAAATTCACATTAGGATTAGGTTTTATTGTTCACAATTTTTACATAAGTAATTAAAAAAGTAAAATAGTTCCAACAACAATTGGTGAGGATCTTACAGCAAAATGGACGAATATGATAAATATTGCCAAAGTGGAATCAGTTGGTCTTGATAACTGATTTGATTTTGAGGGTTTGGATGGTGATAGGGCTAAAAGGAAAGACAAAGAAGAATTAAAGACGATATAGGGGCACCTGGGTGGCTCAGTCAATTGTGTCCCACTCTTGATTTCCACCAGGGTCATGGTCCCAGGGTCATGGTTTGAACCCAAAGTCGGGCTCTATGCTGAGCGTGGAACCTGCTTGAGATTCTCTTTCTTTCCCTCTGGCCCTGTCCCCTGCTTGCTCACTCTCTCTATCTCAAATAAAATTTGAAAATTAGGAAAAAAATTTTTAAAAAGATGATTTGGTTTCCCAGACAGAATGATTGATGGTGCCATAACCCTGAAGAAAAGCAAAAGGGGAGGTTTATGGGAGGCAGTGGGGAGAGGGGTAAGAGACAGTGAGTGTTAGGCCTAGATGCTCCTATCATTTATGGGAGATGCACTTATAATTTACTAAAAGCTGCTAAATATATTTTCACAAACATAGTCTCTTGAATTCAAACAAACAACAAACTATAAGAGGTAGGAATTACTATCCCTATTTTATAGTAATAAAATAGCCTTAATTGATGTGACGAATCTTGCATAACCCTGAACAGCTCTGAAGTGGCAGAGGCTGGACTTGAATGAAAGCTGGTCTTGTACTCCAAGAACGTTTTTCCCCTCATATACCAAATGCCAGGCTTTGACTGGCAGAGGAAGCAGCTAAGAGAACAGGCTTTGGACTTGAACAAACTTGGATTCAAATACCAACTCTGTTAATTCCTAGCCGTATGACCTTAAGCAAGTTACTTCGCCTTTCAAACATCACTTTCTCCCTCAGTATCTAGTAATGAGATTTAAATTAGATGATATATCTACAGCCTTCGGCAGACACACAGTTGTTTACACTGGGGCAGCTCAACTGTCATATTGATTGGACATGAGACACATCAGTCAGCAAATTGCCAATAAGAACTTTAGCTCTGGAGTTAAGGAAGGAGTACAGATTTACCTCATGTAATGATCATTCACTTAGTGAGCGTTTGCCATAAAAACTGTTCTACTTTTTCTTCAGTATGACAAGTTTTTCACTTAAAAAATAGTAAAAATATAATCTATTTTTATACCATAATTTTTCAATGCTGTAGTTTTGGGCAAAGACACCACTTTACTTGGCACAATAGATTTACTCAGAGAATATCATTTGAAAAAATTTGAATTGTGCTCCAGATTTAGATGAACACAAAAATTTTTTTCTTTTGCATATGGATACCAAGTGAGAAAAATGAGATATCTTTTAGGATCCTGCAGTTAGTTGTTTGTATATGTCATCTACATTTTTCTTTTTTTTCCCCAGTATGTATGTGTGTATGTATGTATGTATTTACTTATTTTTTTTTCTTAAAGCATATTTATTTACTTTGAAAGAGAGATCATGGGGGGAGGAGAGAGAGAGAGAGAGAGAGAGAAAGAGAGAGAGAGAGAAAGAGAGAGAACCCCAAGCAGGCTCTGCACTGTCAGCACAGAGCTCAAATGCAGGGCTCGAACTTATGAACTGCGAGATCATGACCTGAGCTGAAATCAAGAGTCTGACACTCAACCTACTGAGCCACCCAGGCACTCCGTATTTAAAATTTTTTTTAAGTTTATTTATTTATTTTGAGGGTGGGAAAGGCAGAGACAGAATGAGAGAGAGAATCCCAAGCAGGCTCTGCACCTGCAATGTAGAGCCCAATGCCAGGCTCAAACTCACAAATGGTGAGGTCATGACCTGAGATGAAACCAAGAGTCAGACACTTAACCCACTGAGCTACCCAGGCACTTTTCAAGTTTTTATTTAAATTCCAGTTAGTTAACATATAATGTAATATTAGTTTCAGGAATAGAATTTAGTAATTCAACACTTAACATATAACACCTAGTGCTTATCACAAGAAGTGCCCTCCTAATCCCCATCACCCATTTAACCCATCCGCCTGTCCTCCTCCCTCTGCAGCCCTCTGTGTGTTCTCTATTGTTAAGTCATTTTCATTTTTCAAAGCACTTTTGTATGTAGCCTTTATTTTACTCTAGGAGTGTTTTTCCATGTTATAAATTTATTTTTAAGCTCAATTTAAGTGCAAGATAACCATGAGCCTGAAAAGATGGAAAAACTGGTGAAAATGGTCAACAAGAGAATGTACCTCCTAAAAAGTAACTTCCTTGCTCCCTTACTCCACTAACCACATCTCATAATCAAGTCTTCTTTCTTTGATGAGTTGAATATAATTACTTGAATATTGAGTATAATTAATTACATTTTATGGACAAAGATATTAACCTTCTAAGAGCTGTTTATTTGAAGGTTAGTATGGTATATTACATAGTACACATTATATACACAAGCCATTATATATAATGGTATATATTATATGCTCTTTTATATTATAATATATAAGACATATAATGTAATATACCATATAATGGTATATATTTATATTATATTATGGCATATAAATCTCTTTACTGCTGCTGTATAAAATAACTTAAAAAAATTTTTTTTGAAGTTTTTATTTATTTTTGAGAGACAGAGAGAGACAGAGCACAAGTGGGGGAGGAGCAGAGAGAGAGGGAGACACAGAATCCAAAACAGGCTCCAGGCTCTGAGCTGACAGCACAGAGCCCGATGTGGGGCTTGAACTCATGAACCACGAGATCATGACCTGAGCTGAAGTCAGACGCTTAACCGACTGAGCCACCCAGGCGCCCCTGCTGTATAAAATAACTTAATTACAAAACTATATCCCATCATATTTATGGGTCCCACCTATAACTTAATTGATACTACAGAGTGTATAAACAGGAGGTTGGAAAACTTGAGAGCCAACTTAGACCTCAAGTATACAAATAATTTTTAAACGTAAAGAAATCTATTTATTAAGCAATGAAAATAAATGTTAAACAATGAAACAGATTCGTATATTCACATATATAATATACTGTATATTATAATGTATAGCATATGATATATAATTACAGTTATACAATATGATCTATAACATTATGATTATGATATATACCATATTATGATTTTATTTTTACTATATACCTTTATATAATGATATATGTTATATATTATAATCTCTTATTATATATTATAACCTATTATAAATTATAAATTATTGGGGTGCCTGGATGCCTCCATCAGAGGAGCATGCAACTCCTGATCTCAGGGTCACGAGTTTGAGCTCCACTTTCAGTGTAGAGATTACTTAAATAAATAAACTTAAGAAAATAATAACTTATAAATTATTATGTAAGTTATACCATTATATAATACATGAATCTATTTCATTGCTTAATATTTATTTTAATTGCTTACTAAATAGATTTCTTTACCTTTAAAAATTATTTATATACCTTGGTTTCTAAATTGGCTCCCAAGATTTCCATCCCCTGGTGTACACACTCTATAAGATCCCATCCCCTTAAGTTATAGGTGGGACCTGTAATATGATAGGATATAGTTTTGTGATTAAGTTATTTTATACAGCAGCAGTAAGGACATTTTAGAGATATAACGAGGTCCCTAATCAGTTGACTTCAAGGTAATCAAAAGGGAGATAGCCTTGGGTGGGCCTGATTAATCAGCTTGGCTTTTTATGAAGGGGCCTAGATGTCACAGATAGAAGAAGTTACAGAGATTTGAAACATCAGATGCTCATCTGTTGACCTTGAAGAAGAAAACTGCCAGGTCTTAGAGAGAGCCATGTGGTAGGAAATGGTGAATGGCCTCTACAAACCAAGGGCCTCAGTCCTATGACAAAGGAATTGAATTCAGCCAATAACCAATGAGCTTGGAAGAGGATTCCAAGCCAAAGATGAGATTGAAGTTCTAGATGATACCTTGATTTCAGCTTGATAAGAACAGAACAGAGGACCCAGCTAACCCATGCCCAGATTTCTGACCTACAGAAACTATGAGATATTAAATTTGTGTTAAGTCCACACAATTTATTATGCAGCAGTAGAAAACTGGTACAAATGTGTGTAAATTAGCTATTACCACAAGAATTCTATTTAATAAACCTTTCCAAAACTCAGTGGTTTAAAGGAACCACCGTTTATTTGTTATGACTCTGTTGGTCACCTGGGCAGTTCTTTCGACCTGGGCTGGGCAAGGCTAATCTCACCTGAACTTGTTCATGAATCCATAAATACTTGCTGGGTTTGCTGGGGGTTGGTTAGTCTAGAATGGACTTGGCTCCACTCCACATGGTCTCTCATCTCCCAGCAGGCTAGGTGTGTTTGTTGTCATGGTAGTGTCAATGTTAAAGAGAAGAAGAGAAACCATATAAGCAATTGTTCAATTGCTTGAATGAAGTTTTTTACTGTCTCATTGACTGAAGTAAGTCCCATGAGATGAGAAATGAAAATATGCCCACACAAAGACGTGTGAAAAAGTGTTCATAGTAGTTTTATTTGTAAGAGTCAACAACTGGAAACAATTGAAATGTTCATCAACAATAGAAAGAATAAACAAATTGTGGCATTCTCACAAAATGGAATGTAATTCAGCAATAGAAAAGTGAATTACTGACGTAAGCAACAGTGTAGATGAACATCAAAACCATTGTGTTGAGGGGTGCCTGGGTGGCTCAGTCATTTGAGTGTCTGCCTTTGGCTCAGGTCATGATCTCACAGGTTGTCAATTTGAGCCCCTCATCAGGCTCTCTGCTGTCAGCATAGAGCCTGCTTCAGATCCTCTGTCCCCTTCTCTTTCTCTTCCTCCCCTGCTCTTACTCTCTGTCTCTCTCAAAAAATAAACATTAAAAAAAAAAAAAAAAACCATTGTGTTGAGCCAAAGGGTGAGACACAAAAGAGGGTATCTGAATAATTCCATTTATAAGACATTGAAAAACAAAGATAAAGCTAATCCATGGTGATAGAAATCAAAATAATGGTTGTTTAAAGGGGATAGGAGTTGAGTGGAAGGGGGCATGAGGGCACTCTCTAGGGGAAATGTGCTTTATCTTGATTGGGGTGGTGGTTACACAGGTATATGAATTTATCAAAATTCATTAAATTGGGGCACCTGCGTGGCTCAGTTGGTTAAGCTGCGGACTTCGGCTCAGGTCATGATCTCAGAGTTCGTGAGTTTGAGTCCTGCATCGGGCTCTGTGCTAACAGCTCAGAGCCTTGAACCTGCTCCGGATTCTCTGTGTGTGTGTGTCTCTCTCTGCCCCTCCTCAGCTTGCTCTCTCTCTGTCTCTCAAAAAAATGAATAAACATTAAAAAAAATTAAAAAAACCAAAGTTTGTTAAATTGTACACTTTAGATCTATGCGTTTATTCCTAAATTTTTTATATTTATTATATTTAATATACCTATATTTATTATACCTAAATTTTACCTTAAAAACAAAACAAACAAAGATTTAGTGGAAAGAATATAAGTGTTGATGTTAAAAAGTCTTGAATTTATTTATTTATTTATTTATTTATTTATTTATTTATTTATTTATTTTAGAGAGAGAGCAAGCAGGGGAGAGGGGCAGAGGGGGAGAGAGAGAGAGAGATGCTTGAGCAGGCTTCATATGTGCAGAGCTTGATGCAGGGCTCAATCCCAGGACTCTGGGATCAGGACCTGAGCTGAAATCAAGAGTCAGATGGTCAAGCAACTGAGCTACCCAGATGCCCAATCTTCGAATTTAAATACCATTTTTACTTCCCAGCTGTGTAAAGTCACTTATTTTTGATAGAGCTTAATTTTTTTCATGTACAAAATGCAAAAGTTGTATACCTTGTTGTTGTGGTGGTGGTGGTGGTAAAATATACATAACATAAATTTATCATTTTACAGAATTTTTAAAAAGATTGTATTTTTTAGTAATCTCTACACCCAATGTGGGGCTTGAGCTCACAACTCCAAGTTCAACAGTTGCAATGGTACACTGACTGAGCCAGCCAGGCGCTCCTCATTTTAAAATTTTTATTTATTGGGGTGCCTGGGTGGCTCAGTCGGTTAAGCGTCCGACTTTGGCTCAGGTCATGATCTCGCGGTTCGTGAGTTCAAGCCCCACGTCGGGCTCTGTGCTGACAGCTCAGAACCTGGAGCCTGTTTCAGATTCTGTGTCTCCCTCTCTCTCTCTGACCCTCCCCCATTCATGCTCTGTCTCTCTCTGTCTCAAAAATAAATAAACGTTTAAAAAAATTATTTATTTATTTATTAAGTGCATTTATTTTTTGAGAGAGAGAGAGCATGAGCAGGGGAGGGGCAGAGAGAGAGGGAGAGAAAAAGAATCCCAAGCAAGCTCCCCACCATCATCAAGGAGCCCAACGCAGGGGTCGAACTCACAAATTGTGAAATCATGACCTGAGTTGAAATCAAGAGTTGTACGCTTAACTGACTGAGACACCCAGGCTCAGCTTAATGATTTTAAAGTGTACAGTTTTATAGCATTAAATACATTTAATACTGTTCTGCAACCATCACCAGTATCCAGCTCCATAACTTTTTTTATCTTTCCCAACCAAAGCATTGTACCCATTAAATACTAAGTGTTGGTTCTCTTCTCCCCTAGCCTCTGGCATCTACACTTCTATTTCCTGTTTGTATGAATGGGACTATTCTTGATATCTTATATAGGTAGAATCATACAATATTTGTCCTTCGGTGAATGGCTTTTTTTCACATAGTATTGTTCTTCAAGATTCATCCATGTTGTGATGTGTGTCAAAATTTCCTTCCTTTTAAAGGCTGATGACTATTCCATTATGTGGATGTACTACATGTTTTTTATCCATTCATCTGTTGATGGCCACTTAGGTTGCTTTCACTTTTTTGCTATTATGAATAATGTTCTGAATGCAGGTATACAAATATCTGTTTAAGCCCCTGCTTTCACTTCTTTTGGGTATATATCCAGAAGCATATATGCTGGATCATATGATAATTCTATGTTTAATTTTTTGAGGAATTACCTGCCAAACACTTTTCCACAATGGCTGCATCATTTACATTCTCACCAGCAATGTACATGTGTTCCATTTTCTCCATATCCTCACCAATATTCATTTTCTGTCTTGTTTTGTTTTGTTTTTATAATAGCCATCCTAATGTGGGTAAAGTGGTATTTTATTGTGTTTTTGATTTTACATATTCCAATGACTAATGATGCTGACCACCTGTTCTTAAGCTTATTGGCCATTTATCTTCTTTGGAGAATTGTCTGTTCAAGACCTTTGCTCATTTTTTAATTGGTTGTTTTTTTGTTGTTGTTGTTGAGTTGTGAGAGTTCTTTATATATTCTGGATATCCATCACTTATCAGATATATGATTTGCAAATATTTTATCCCATTCTATGGGTTGCCTTTTCAGTCTGTTGATAGCCTTTGATGCACAAGGTTTTTTGTTTGTTTGATTTTGATTTTGATTTTGTTTTTTTAAATTTTTTAAGTTTTATTATTTATTTATTTTTATTTACTTAAAAAATGTTTTTAATGTTTATTTTTGAGATAGAGAGAGAGAGAGATCACATGTGAGTGGAGGAGGGGCAGAAAGAGAGGGGGACAGAGGATCCTAAGTGGGCTCCATGCTGACAACGGAGAACCTGATGTGGTGCTTAAATTCACCAAATTCAGATCATGACCTGAGCCAAAGCTGGACACTTAACTGATTGAGCCACCCAGGTGTCCCAAGTTTTATTTTTTTATTTTTTCAGAGAAAGAGAGAATGTGAGAGAGAAAGGGGCAGAGAGAAAGAGAGAGAGAGAGAATCACAAGCAGACTCCATGCTGCCAGTGCTGAGCCCATCTCGGGGCTTGATCTCATGAACAGTGATATCATGACCTGAGCTGAGATCAAGAGTTGGACTCTTAACTAACTGAAACACCCAGGCTCCCCCACAAGTCTTAATTTTGATGAACTCCAACTTAGCTATATTTTTCTTTTGTTGGCTATCCTTTTGGTGTCATATCTAAAAAATGATTCCAAATCTATTGTCATGAAAAATTTCCCTTATGTTTTATTCTAAGAGTTTTATAGTTTTAGTTCTTGCGTTTAGATCTTTGGTCCATTTTTTTAAAAATTTTTTTTTCAACGTTTATTTATTTTTTGGGGGACAGAGAGAGACAGAGCATGAACGGGGGAGGGGCAGAGAGAGAGGGAGACACAGAATCAGAAACAGGCTCCAGGCTCTGAGCCATCAGCCCAGAGCCTGATGCGGGGCTCGAACCCACGGACCGCGAGATCGTGACCTGGCTGAAGTCGGACGCTTAACCGACTGCACCACCCAGGCGCCCCTCTTTGGTCCATTTTGATCCAAATTTGTGTATATGGTTATAAGGTAAGGGTCCAACTTCATTCCTCTGTGTGTAGTTATACAGGTTTCTCAACACCATTTGTTGAAAAGACTGTCCTTTTCCCATTGAACGGTCTTGGCACACCCTCAACCATATATGGAGGTTTCTTTCTGAGCTCTCCAATCTATTTCATTGTTCTGTATGTCTGATTTGTCCCAGTACCCCACTATTTTAATTATTGTAGCTTCATAATAAGTTTTAAAATCAGACAGTATGAGTCCTCCAGGTTTGATTTACTTTTTCAAGTCTATTTTGGCTATTTGAGGTCTCTTGAAGATGCTATATGAATTTTAGGTTGGATTATTCTAGTTCTGCATACTAACTATGTATGAAACTTTTGATAGGGATTGCACTGAATCTGTACATCACTTTGGATAATATTGACATCTTAACAATATTAAGACATTAAATCCATGAATGTGGGATGTGTGTCCATTTATTTGTGTCTTATTTAATTTCTTTCAGAAATGTTTTGTAGTTTTCATTGTACAAGTATTTTACTTCCTTGGTTAAATTGATTTTTAGGTATTATACTCTTTTTGATGCTATTATAAATGGAATTATATGCATAATGTAATTTCCTTTTCATATTGTCCAGTATTAGTATATAGAAATGCAACTTATTTTTGCATGTTGACTTTGTATCCTGTTACTTTGCTAAATTGACTCATTTGTTCTAACAATTATTTGTGGAATCTTTAGGGTTTTCTACAAATAAGATCATATCATCTGTGAACAAAGAACTTCCTTTCCAATTTGGATGCTTTTGATTTTTTTCTTGCCTAATTGCTCTATGATTTCCATCACTACATTGTATATAAGTAGTAAAAGTGGGGATGCTTGCTATGTTTCTGATCTTTGAGGAAAATGTTTTAGTCTTTTACCATTGAGTATGATGTTTGCTGTGGGTTTTCATATACAGCCTTTGTTATGTTGGGATAGTGTCCTTCTATTCTTAGTTTGTTGAGTGTTTTTATCATGAAAGGGTATTTTATTTGTCAAATGCTTTTTCTGTATCAGTTGATATGATCACGTGGTTCTTTTTCCTTCATTCTATTAATGTGATCTATTACATTGATTGATTTCATACGTTGAACCATCGCTGCATTTCAGAAATAAATCTCACTTGGTCATACACATAATCCTGTTAACATGCAGTTGAATTCAGTTTACTTGTATTTTTGTTGAGGATTTTTGCTTCAGTGTTCATAAGGGATAATAATCTATAGCTTTCTTTTTTGTAGTGTCTTTGGCTTGGGAATCAGGGCAATGCTAACCTAATACAATGAGTTAGGAAGTAGTCTTTCCTTTTCAATTTTTTGGAAGAATTTGAACAGAACAAATATTAGTTCTTAAATGTTTGGTGGAATTCACCAGTGATGACATCAGGTCCTGGGCCTTTCTTTGTTTCTATTTTTTTTAAGTTTATTTATTTGTTTTGAGAGACAGAGAGAGCACAAGCAGGGGGAGGGAGGGGCCGAGAAAGAGAGGGAGAGAGAGAATCTTAAGCAGGTTCTGTACTGTCAGCACAGAGCCTGACTTGGGGCTTGATCTCACAGACTGTGAAATAATGACCTGAGCCAAAATCAAGAGTTGGACGCCAAACTGACTGAGCCACTCAGGTGCCCGTATTTCATTTACTTATTTTTAAAAACTGTTTATTTCTTTATTTCAAGAGAGAGCTTGTGAGCAGGCGAGGGGCAGAAAGAGAGGGAGAGAGCTAATCCCAAGTGGGCTCCATGGTGTCAGCCCAGAGCCCTACATGGGGCTTAAACTCATGAACCATGAGATCATGACCTGGGCTGAAACCAAGAGTCTGACTTTTAACCAACTGAGCCATCCAGGCACCCCTAAATATTTTATTTTTAAGTAATGTCCACACCCAACACAGGGCTTGAACCCATACTTGAGATCAAGAGTCACATGCTCTACTGACTGAGTCAGCCAGGCATTCTATCAGATTTTCTATTCATTATTTAGTCTTGGTAGCAATTTGTCCATTTCAGCTAGATTATCCAATTTGTTGGCAGATAATTGTTCACTCTTTTATGATCCTTTTTATTCCTGTAGAATTGGTAGTTATGTCTCCACATTCATTTCTGATTTTAGTTGTTTGAGCCTAATCTTGTTTTTCTTGGTCAATCTAGCTAAAGGTTTGTCAATTTTGTTGATCTTTTCCAAGAACTAACTCTTGGCTTTGTTGATCTTATCTCACCAGGTTTTTGTGAGGATTAAATAAGATGATGTGATACCAATTCCTAAAGAAGAAATACAAATGGTCAAGAGTCATATTTTAAAGAGTTCAGCTTCTTCAAATAATTCAAAAAAATTAAGTTAACAGTAAGACACCATTTTATCAAATCATCATAGTTAGAAACAGAACCCAGCCAGAAGTCAACACCTTGTGTGTGGGTTTAGTTACTAAAAGGAGACACTTAGGGGGGCTTCAGGGACATTTGTAATATTTTATTTATTGACCTTGGAGCTGGTTTGATGTTTTAAAAATTCATCAAGCAATGAGGAGTTATTGTTTATAGGGTATAGCATCTTCTGTACCCAATAAAGAATTTCCTATACTCAATAAAGAATTCCTGAATTGGATGGTGTTGATGGTTTCAGAACTATTTGAATGTCCTTAATGTCAATGAATTGTACACTTAAAAATGGTAAGATGGGGGTGACTGGGTGGCTCAGAAGGTTAAGCATTTGACTTGCAATCTCAGCTCAGGTCTTTCTCTCAGAGTCATGAGTTCAAGCCCCACATTGGGCTCTGCGCTGGGCATGAAGCCTACTTAAAAAAATGATAAGATGATAAATTTTAGGCATGCCTGGGTGGCTTGGTCAGTTAAGCATCGGACTCTGGATTTCAGCTCAGGTCATGATCTCACGGTTTGTGAGTTCAAGCCCCACATTTGGCTATGTGCTGGGAGTGTGGACCCTGCTTGTGATTCTCTCTCACTCCCTCTCTCTCTCTGCCCCTACCCTGCTCACTTTCTCTCTCTCTCAAGATGAATAAACTTTTAAAAAAAGATGAAAAGTTTTATACTGTGTGTATTTCACTACAATTTTAAAAGTTTATTCAACTATATATTTATAATTTGTGCACTTTTATGTATATTACTTATATTTTAATTATTAAAAAATATAGTAATAGGATGGGAGTCTGCAGTAAGCAATAACTGCTGGTGAAAGTGTAACTGATAATTTCTGGAAGACAATCTAGCTACATGACTATAAAGCTATAACCTTTGTCTCAGGAATTCTACATCTAGGAACTTATCCTGGGGCACCTGTGTGGCTCAGTCAGTTTAGTGTCCGACTTTGGCTCAGGTTGTGATCTTGGGGTCCATGAGTTCAAGCCCTGCATCAGACTCTGTGCTGACAGCTTAGAGTCTGGAGCCTGCTTCAGATTCTGTGTCTCCTTTTCTCTCTCACCACTTCTACTCTGTCTCTCTCAAAAATAAAAATAAACATTAAAAAAATTAAAAAAGACAGTGAAATTAAATTGGGATAGTTCTCAATAGCAGTCATAAAAGATGACAGAAGCAAATAAATCTAGAATTGGACATAATAGATTTAGCCAAGGGATGGCATGATGCGTGATATAGCTTCTACACCTCATCTGGGTTAGATATCACTAATAAGTTATTTAACCTACATGTGATTCAATAGGTGTTTTCTACACAATGCCCCCAGCAGCCATTACCAGGTAATTGGAGCTGCCAATGAGGCCCTACCTAAGGTATTCTAATCATTTAACATTGTGAGAACACTGAGGACCATAAATGTAAGGGGACTGGCCAAAGGTCATTCAGTGGCTGACAGAGAACACCTATTCTGTATAATGTAAAATCTGTTTTCTTTTGAGATTTGAATCAGTTAACAATGCCCCAGAAACCAGCAAGGGCACATGAAAATCTATATAGGGTGGATCATTTCTATCTAGGAAGACAGTTTCCTATGGCATTAAGAAATCCAAGGGGGCAGCAAGGGACAGAGAGCAGAATATTGATGTTCCTCCTCCTACCCCAGGGAGAAGGCAGAGGTTAATGAGGAGGAAAATGAAGATCCTTCCATAAGCCTCATAATTGTGTAATTCTTGAAAGTATCCCACCAGGTAGTAGGGAAAGAAGGATGATGTTCCTCTACAAGCAGCATCCCACAAGAGGGGACACTCAACTCTATTTGTTCTATTTGTTCAGGTTCTCACAACCAGAGTTTAAGAGTTCTTCAGAAACTAACCACCCAACTAACTAACCAACCAACCAAAGTAGTCCTCCTCCACTTTTTGTCCCAACTCCCTGTCTTACTTTCTTCTGAACATCCTCAGATTTTACCTAATAGATATAAATGTCTGATTTTCATTAAAACATATTTGAATCTAAGGGATAGAATTCCTCTAGGCAATAACTTCTTTGGGGAAGAAACTCCAAGTCTTTTATAGCTGCTCTCTGCACATATCCCTAAGATGGCGTCCACATGTATGAAGTGTTAATGTGTTGAGGAAGCCTGACACCTTGGATCTATTAGGTGTCCTTGTGCTATACTTTGACTTGTCTAGATGTTCAGCAACCTATTGGTCAGTGAGTGGCGTATCTTGTAGCCTGGCCTCTCTAAGCTTGCTAATTGTCTGGAGGAACCACAACTCTTTCTGAAGTCTGGTTGTTACTACTTTTTGTTCTAGGTCCAGTGAGCTCTACAGAGCTACTTCCCCCTAGAGTTGTCAGTTAGTCTCTTGGCTATCTTCCCTATGTCTCCACAGGATATGTGGGAACTTCTAGATACATTCTATACCTCAGTGGGGATAAGGGCCACTCACTTGTAGAACTTCTTCCAAGATTCTGTGTCTAATTTTGTATATGGAAGAAGTTGTGTTCTAGTTCTTTAAAAATTTCCTCCCTGTCCTCATCACATAAGCTTTAATACCCACAAAATATGGATTCACCCTTAACTAAAAGGCACTCTGAGGGGCTAAATGCAGGCTTTCTTTCTCTTCCCAACTACACAAGGCCATTACTTTTACTAAAGTAATGTAGCTGCTTGCCTGTGGGTGTGGATATAGTCTGCAAATCATCTTTACCTGGAATTCCAAACAGAAGCAAAGCAAAAATGCTTTCTATTCGGAAAGGCTAGAGTAGAAAGACAGAGGTGTGTGTCTTTCAATCACTGCCTCTCTTTTCCTTCTTATTCCTTCTGCCATTTAACTAAGAGCCAGGCTTTTCTTTTACTTTCCTATGTCACATTTTCATGGCTTAGCTGTCCTAGATGAAAGAAGCATCTCCTCTGGAGTCTGGGGAGAAATGAGATTCTTACTATGTACCAAATTTTATAAGTTAAATGGAATTAAGGAAATTTAGCAAATTCTTTTTCTCTCCACTAAGCCTATTCTACTCTCTCCTGATTATGGAAATAAGTCTCAGAGCTCTACTTCAGGCCAGAGTCTAGGATAGAACATGATTTAAAGAAAAAAATTAAAATGAATCAGCTTGATATTTGTTAAAGTATTATACTATTATATTTTACTTTTTTTTTTGAGAAGTCAGAAGATTGGATTTGTACATGACATGATCCCATTTTAAATGTTGGCAAATAATTAAAAAATTTAAAAATGTAGAATGTATAAAATAATATACTCTTCTAGTGCTAGGAACCAAAGGGTTCTAAGAGATTTAAAGATATTAACTAATTCTCCCAACAATGCATTTTACAGAGGAGGATACTGAGGCATAGAGCAAGTTACTTGACCAAGATCACATAGCTCTATGTGATGCAAACCAAATACATGTCTATGGGGAAGATTTGTCTGCAAGGCAACCAATATGTAACCTCTAGTTCATGATATATTGGAATAAGCTAGAAAGAAAAAACCTTTGGATTCTGGCTTGGCTTCTCTGCTGAATGACCATGTAGTTGTCACTTAACCTCTGTAAATCCCTCTGTAAAATAAGCATAATATGATCAACTTTGCAGTGCTCACTAAGTGTTGGTTTTCTCTTTTCTCCTATATGGATGCTAGCACTGAACATTCATGATATGCTTGTATATTATCTGCAATGCACAAATCTTGTCTATTGTTCAAGACCCAATATATTCCCAATACTTCCAGAAATAATCTGATATGATAGACAGTGCTAGACTTGAGGTCAATATGCTTGTTCCAGTCCTGATGCTGTTATGAATTGTTTGTGTGATCTCACACAAGTTTCTGAACCTCAGTGACTCCATCTTTAAAATGTGGTGTTGGACTGAATCAAATGGCCTTCAGATGTGTCTTGAGAAATGCCACATTTCTCTAATGGTGGGAAGTGTCATGAAAGAAGAAGAGAGAGGGCAAGGGGAAGGATGGATGAGTGGATGGGTTCCCCATCTCTACTTCAAATTTAGCAACTCCATTTTAAGCTCAGATTTTATTAGAAGGGAATATTCTGCCAATAAAACAGGTGGAAACCACTAGACCTTTCATGTACCCATATTCTCTAAAACAATCTCTTTTTTTTTGGTTTCTCTTTTGGTTTCCTTTTTGTTCTAAACATGGAACTAAAAGATCTGACATGTTTTAAAAATTCCATCTGAAATATACATTCTTTTGTCCTTTCCTCTTTCCTACGCAGAAGTGAAGAGGCCTAAGCAAGGACAAACATGGATACTTCCAGTGATTCCACAGTTTTCAGCAAAATGTGACAGATTAAGAAACTTCTCAGTTTCAAAACAGCTACCAAGTGACATGCAAAAGTCACAAATGGTCTCTTTTTACCCTGTGACTTTAGGAATTGTTCATTTGCATTTCAATGTTTCTTGCTGGGTGGGAATGACCTTCAGGAGGCAACTTCTTTGTATTTACCTGATTGTCTCTCAGCTATCATGAACTCCATTAGAGCAATTTTTCTCCACCTGAGGCTAGGGAACTGTACGAAGGGGACTAAATCAAGCCTCCATTCTCTTCAGTCTTCCTCAGTTTCTGTTTTAGGGCAAGATAGACCCAAATCTACTTCCCAGTTTTCTGCTTGGAAATAAGATGACATCCTTTAAGTCAGATCCTCAAAGCTCCTTCAATGGAGGTGAATGAGGACATACAATACCTGCAAATCATCACCCATCTTCAGAGAAGAATTACAGTATTCTTGAAACATCATGGAACTTTCATTTCTGATCTTCTAGATGAAAGCTGATTTATCTTTTGCTTTGAAAACTGTTTGGTGTATTGAAAAGCCTGGGAGGCTGTCACTCAAATCTTGATTCTAATTTCACACCAGCATTTAGGTGCCTTGGGGCAAATTACTTTCTGGACTAGGCTGCTATTTTACCATTGGGAGTATTGGAGTAGATGCTTTCTGAGATCCTTCTCGATTTAGATATTCTAAGGACAAATTACTATAGAGGAAATTATCTCCAGTTGTTGGTTCGGTCTTCAAAATCACTATAGGATCTAATTTTGAGGTTAGGCTGTCAGAGTTGGCCCTTAATAGTCTGGGCTTCAGATCTGGCTGTCTAAAGGAAGGAAAGCTGGGTCTCTTTGGGATGACTGGCTTGTTTCCTCATTGGTTGGGATTCTTCATGTTCAGAGGTCCACTGGGAACTTCAGTTCACCATCATTTCCCCTATACAATGGTATCTCCGCAGTCAGGTGTAAGATGGTGATCTGGACCCCTCACTGACATTTCACCCAACTCTCCAGACAGTCCTTTCATTAATTTCTTTCATTCCTCCTTCATCACTGCATCATGGTCCCTTTAAGGCAGCGGCCATAGTTGAGTGGTGGGAGCAGCTGCTGGCAGCAAAGAGACTTGCAGGATTTGGCCTACCCTTGGCCACTCACAGCGCACGCTCAGGACCGGGGGCTTGGTGGGAAAGGAAGGAGGGGCTTAAGGTGCGCCTGCGCAACTGGGGCGCGCGCAAGGGGCTGGTTTGGTGATCCCTTTAAGAAACCGCAGGCGGAGGAATTTCTCTGAGAGAAAATAATCCTACTCACGGGGCCCCTTGGAGGCCATTAACCCCCCGAGTCCCGGCCCCCCCTTTTCCCGGGCAGGCCCTACCGCCCACGCGCGCACCCGTGGGATCTCAGGATCTCAGACCCGGCGCACGGCATCCGCCCCCTCCCCACTCTTAGCGCCGGGCCCGGTTGGGTCCGGGGAAGCTGCCGCGAGGCGGCCGTGCCTGCAGTGTGGGCGGGGGCCGGGGGCCCGAGAGGTTCCGCCGCCACCGCGCCGGGAGCCGCAGCGGTTCCGAGCGGGGCCCAACATGGCGGAGAGAGAGGTGGAGTCCGGCCCCCGAAAGAGGGTAGGTGAGGTGAGGCAGAACTCGGGCGGCGGGCGGCGGGCGGCGGGGGGCGGGGCGGGAGCCGCGTCCCGGGGCCGGGAATGGGCCAAGCGCAGGCTCGTGGAGGGGTCGCGGAGGCCCCGTTGGAGAGAGGCTGCGGGCAGGACTGAGGCAACCTTGGGTCTGGAGCGTGCTGGAGAGTGGTCTTTCGGCAGGTGGGACAAAGATTTGCTGCTGGTTAGGAGGGGGAGGGGCGGGGGGTTGTTTGCTTTTTTTATTTTTCCTGCATTGGGGGTGGCTTATCTGGGCCAGGGGAGGGAAGGTGTCAGATTGTTAAGTGCATCTTTAGTAAATCAGAGTCTGGAAGTTTAACTGGGGAGAGGTCAGGTGGGGGTGGTGGTGGCGGGAATAAGTCGTGGACGGGTCTCAAGAGGAATAACCTGGAGGGTTCTTCAGTAACACCGTCGCGAATTCATGCTCCTGCCTCCTTTCCCCTCCCCCCCCCCCCATAACCGTTATCAAGACTAAGGTGGAGGTGGTGCTCTTACCTGTGAAGAAGTGGGGTCGTTGGCATGTCCTGATTTAGGAGAAAGATTTTGGCAACTCTAAATGTCATGTTCTAGTCTAGCCTCTTTACCAACAATTAGGAACGTGGAAGAGTATGACAAGTTTTGTCATAACAGGAATGCACCCAACCAACCTGCAGAGGTGAAGCCAGTTCTGCATAGGAGTTGTTGAGTGCTTTTAAAGTTTGTCTTGAAACTTTTATTTAATTCTTAATGTTTTTTTTTTCAGACGGAGAACGATACTGTACTATCGATTGAGCAATATTTTTCAGATTTTTTTTTTTTTTACTTCCTCCCCCCCCCCCCCCCCCCCCCCCCCCCCCCCCCCCCCCCCCCCCCCCCCCCCCCCCCCCCCTTAGCATGTTGAGCAGTAAGTTTCTTATCAGGAATCTTGCTTTTGGGAATGATCACAAAATGATCAAATTAGTGTTAAGTCAATTACGTAAAAAATTACTAGATTTTTACTGATAGTGCCTTTTTTGATTTAGCAGAGTTAGCAATCTCTTGATGATATTAGGGATAGTCATTTGAGTGCTTACTATGTGTCTGGCATTGTGCTTTTTAGGAAGAATTTACCTTTCCATTAGCTATGTAAAACCCATTTTGCAGGTGAGGAAATATAGGCTTATAGAGAAATATAGAGAGGTTAAGTAATTAAGATCAGATAGCTATTTAAGAGGTTGAGTTTGGATTTGAATTCAGGTTTGTCCCAACTACAGTACTTGTGTAGGTTGCCAATCTATGTTTCTTTCCTTAAAAGCTTAAATTATAAATAGCCAAAGAAGTGTCGAATAGTTTTTTTCCAAGAATTTATTAGGAAATATTTTCAACTACACAGCAAAATTGAAAAATTTTACAGGTGGCGTTCATATACCCACTACTTAGATTGTTCTATTGACATTTTACTGGTTTTATTACATATTTATTCATCTATTTAGTCCTTTATCCTTATATCAGTTATTTTAATGCATTTCATTGTCGTATTTGGAGTAATTACAATTTAATGTTGACAGTCTTAGGTTTATAAAAGTTTAGCTCTTCATGCAATAATTAGTCATAGCTAGAGAACAAGTTAAGCTGTATAATGATAGTGTACCAAGTAGTACATTTAATGTAAATATTGGGTATAGAATGCATGTCTTGAAATCTTAAATTACTCTTCCAGTTGTGAGTCAATTTTAAAGTCGATCCTCATATTTGAGTGAAGGCAGATGGCATGTGATCCACCATTAAAATATATAGGGTAAATTACTTTAGTTGTGTAATGTTCTTTCAAGGAGATTGCTGAATCCAGTTGCTATTATTGCTGTTGTCATTCACCTTATAAGATGGAATGTTCTAGAAAAACATCTGCGTGCTTTGGTAACAATTCCAACTGGATTTTAAATACTTCTTGCTCTTCTAATATGCTTAAACGGTGCTGCACTGGTGGTAATCTAAATTATTATTTTTCAATATGTAATATATGTAGCACTTCCACAGGTTTTACCATTATTTTACCAATTTCATTGTGGAGGAAGGTTACATTCATTATTTTTTAGATTCCATAATCCATTTTAAAGTTGTTATTTAAATTTTTTTTTTTTTTTTTTTTTAAGTAATCTCTACACCCAATGTGGGGCTCAGAATCATGGCCCTTGAGATCAAGAGTCACTTGCTCTACCGACTGAGCCGGCCAGGTGCCCATCCATTTTGTTTTGATATCAAAACAAAATGTTCAGTAGGGTTATCCCGAACTGTACACATGGTATATGCACTTTTTTTTTTTCACTCACTTTTTGGTGTATGCTAAACTCCATATGGATTCCATATGTATATTCTAAACAGGTTAGTGAGAACTATGTGCAAAAGTACAAGATCTTTTTAAATAATTTGGTTGTTTGCTTTGAGGTAGCTAAAAAAAAATTTTACAGGCCTAAGTAATTTAGGTTATTTCATCTCAAATTGCATTGATATGACATGGTATTATATTTATGATACTGCTTTGACTTTTATAATCCTAAGTCACAAGTCACAAGCACCTATGTTAGCTGATGTACCTTATGCTATGCATTATGCTATGGTATTTATGATCAGCTAGAATAATACATTCTGGCTCTCCTGCTAAATTGCCAACTCCTTTAGAGGAGGGACCATTGTACAGCATTTTGCATCTCCAACACCCAAGACTTCCACATAATAGAACTCAAAAGACTTGGTTTTTGGTAAGAAAGTTCAGTTGTTATAGTAGAGTGTGTATGGCGTGGGTACCAAGTTATCTGTTTTGTAATTTTGGAAGCTTTCGTAAATGTTTCATACCATCTTTATACTCAGTAATTCTCTCCTATGGATCCAGATTTAGGGATCTTCTGATCGGGATTTTGGTTAGATGGAAGAGTGTAAACAACCTTAAGTTTTGTGTAAGCCTGCCTGGTGTCTTTTATGCTTGTGGGCAATTAGAACAATAGGTATTCATTAGATAAGGTTGATTCGATTGTATTCTGACTATATTGGAATGCCAGTCTCTCAATTTGTGAACTTGGGGAAGCTGAGTATGTGGGTGTGTCGGCACTATATCCATCTATCATCTGTGCTAAGAACAAGTTCATATGATGGCCAGTATTATATACACATACACTCTTTCTCATTTTAAAGTTAGGATATTTTTGAGATAATGTTTATGAATTTTTTTTAAGATTACAAAATTTTTATTTTCTTAAATAAGTTTTAAAATTCATTAGGTAGGTTTGTTGTAAATAGTGGAATTATTTTATATGTGGCTATTATAGTAAACCTATGAAGCAGGCAATCTAAATCTGGTGGCCATATTTTTTGTGTGAAATCCCTGTATATTTTTTTTTTCATGTTTATCTTTGAAGGAGAGAGAGACGGAGTGTGAGTGGGGGAGGGGCAGAGAGCCAGGGAGACAGAATCAGAAGCAGGCTCCAGGCTCTGAGCTGTCAGCACAGAGCCCGTCGCAGGGGTTGCGGGGCTTGAACTCACAAGCCGCGAGATCATGACCTGAGCTGAAGTCGGATGTTCAACTGACTGAGCCACCCAGGTGCCCCCCTATATCTTTTCAGAGTTTACATACAGAATGATGATTTTTGTAAATGTATATGTTATTAAGTGGTCTAGTAAGTTGTATCCGTTCTTAAACTTCTCTGTATATTAAATTTGGGACATATATGTTTGGTATACTTAAAGATAAACATATGTAGAAGTAGTATGCTTCAATTTTTGTAAAAACTGACCATTTTCCCCTCCCTACATACATGTGTATATATGTATGAGCTTGGAGAAAGTTGTGGAGGATACATTTCAGGCTACATGTTACCGTTGATTATCTTCAAGGGTTTGAGATAAGGGAAAGGGAGAATAGGGGAAGATTTTTGCAAAATGGAAAATACTCATGGTATAATATTAAGTGAAAATGTAGACTGTAAAATGCTATCCATATTATTATTGTAAATATGTAAACACTGAACATGTGTATAGACAAGGAATAGAAAATAATATGAACAAATGAAAACATTGATTTTATCACGTGATGGGATTATGGAGTTTTGTTTTGGATTTCTGTTATTTTAATATTTTATTAAATATTTGCAATAATTGCAAAAGGTTGATCCTTCTTAGTTCCTTGATGAACTTTTTATCTTTTGTCTTTTTGCTAAATGTTTTACTTAAAAGCACAAAAGCATGATGTCACAGGAGAGCCTGGTGGCTCAGTCAGTTAAGCGTCTGACTTTGGTTCAAGTCATGAACTCCCAGTTTGTGGGTTTGAGCCCCATGTCGGGCTCTTTGCTCTCAGCACGGCGCATGCTTTGTATTCTCTGTTTCCCTCCATCTCTGCCCCTTTTCCCGCTTGCACCTGCTTGCTTGCTCTCTTTGTCAAAGATAAATAAACATTAAAAGAAAAAAATCACTGGGGCGCCTGGGTGGCGCAGTCGGTTAAGCGTCCGTCTTCAGCCAGGTCACGATCTCGCGGTCCGTGAGTTCGAGCCCCGCGTCGGGCTCTGGGCTGATGGCTCAGAGCCTGGAGCCTGTTTCCGATTCTGTGTCTCCCTCTCTCTGCCCCTCCCCCGTTCACGCTCTGTCTCTCTCTGTCCCAAAAATAAATAAACATTGAAAAAAAAATTAAAAAAAAAATAAATAAAAAAAAGAAAAAAATCACAGCGGTATGTATTATTAAAAATATTTGCAGTTCACGTGTCTAGAATGTAAAGTATCTGCTTGAAGAATGCATTGGTTCTGTATAGAGAGCATTTGAAGAGCCCAATCTAGTGAATTGTTTTCACAGTGCCCATCTTATAACTAGCAGAGGTTTCTATAAATAATACTTGATATTTATAGACATTTAAGTTCTAGTCATTATTCTGATTATTTTCTATGTAATATATCCTCCAGTCCTTATCAATTCCAATTCCATAAACAGTGGTCACTGTTACTGTCCCATTTTATAAATGAAGAAACTGGGGCAAAGAGTTGTTTTTTGTTTTCTGGGGTTTTTTTGCTCAGGGTCCTAATATAATAAGTTAAACCAGTATCAAGTACTACGTGAAAAATTATACTGTTTGATAAAGTTTAGGTTAGAATTTATTATAACAACATGTAAGAGTTAATATGTCTACTAATTAAATGTAATATATGTAACATAGAATACATGTATATAATAATATGTGTAAAATGGTCTAGGTACTGAATTCATTATGTGGAATTTTTGATGATTAAAATCAATTGAATTATATTTAAATTGATGTATAAACTACTTCTCAGGAAGCATCGAAATACATTCCAGTTTGAGGTAACCTTAAAACATATCTTCACAACTCACAAGTTTATTTTTAATAAAGTAGACACTAAATATTTTAAAACTATGATATATTTTAAAGTTTGTGCTTCCTTTGAATATGGACTTATTTTCTTATTTGCTAAAGACAGTATAAGGAGATAAATGTAAAATTGCAATTTCTATGGTATTTAGTGGATATTTTTGAATTCTACATTAGATCAACCACTCTTTAAAGAAGAATAACATTTCCGTTAAATATTCTGATTATTTTACTGTGCATTAACTATAATTATTTTAGTAAAGGAAAGAGAAAGGAGAGCATTATAGTATTAGGTTGAACTATATGAAATTGCTAATATTTGACCATTTGACTTACAAAAACACATTTTCTTTTTTTTCAAACAACGAATAATCACTTTATTAAAAAGGTTGATTTAAGCATCTACAATGGTGACTTCAACCTCACCGCCTGGCTTAATACTGATGGAAGTAATCTGCTTTAATAATCTCAGAAGCACTGTGTGCAAATCAGTGAGTCGCTTGTGGATTCTCATCTGAAAACAGATACAAGTCTTTTTTTTTTTTTTTTTTTTTTTAAATATTTATTTTTGAGAGAGACAGAGACAGAATGTGAGTGGGTTAGGGGCTGAGAAAGAGGGAGACACAGAAGCAGAAGCAGGCTCCAGGCTCTGAGCTGTCAGCACAGAGCCCGATGACGGGCTCGAACTCACGAACTGTGAGATCATGACCTGAGCCGAAGTTGGATGCTCAACTGACTGAGCCACCCAGGCGCCCCCAGACACAAGTCTTAGAACCTTTACTACAAAGAGTTTTTCTTGTAGTGATTCTCAGGGTCTTGGTAGGCATCCGAACTTGTCCTTTCACTTTTAGATTCTTTTCCTTTGCACCTCTAATCAAGTCAGCACATACCTTCTCCAAAGATTTTACATTGCAGCTGGTTAGAGTGATTCTGATTCAGTGAATTGCCACTTCTGGTTCCACGTGTCTTCCCGGTGTCTTGAAAAGCCATGGCTGTGGCGTGGCTTCCTGACTGACTTGTTCTTGGGCAGAAGTGAGCAGTGGTGAGTCAGGAACAGGAGGTGGGTGTCTGGAGCTCCGTTGTAGCTGTGACCATGTCTTTCTCAAAGAGCCAAAAATGCATTTTCATATGCCTCAATCTAATAGAGCATGGGCTTCTCAAAGTCGGGTTATGGTACAATCTCTGGTGTTGAGCAATATTGGGATAATAACACCCACACACATTTATACTTAGGGAATATGCATAGTGGTATTTTAATTTCATTCTTATTATTTTTCTGGCCTCCTGGAAGCTTAAGTTATCTACCTTCCTTGACCAAAGATAGTACCTGAACAACCCTTTTCTATCGAACATGGACTACTCTTGGAGGCCAAGGATCATATGTGTTTATCTTTCTTTACATCTCCTAACGTGTTGGTTTAAGATGTTTTAAGTTACATATATATACATACACATATACATATATATGCATCTATGCATACACACATATATGTATATATACACACATATATATATGCCGTCACATGCATACTGCACATTTACAGGCAAAAAACAAAACAAAACAAAAAACCAAACAAAAAACAAAAACAAAACCCTTTTATTCTGTTTCATAATTTGATATTAATATAGAATATAAAATATAGATTGGTATAATGAAACCCCATATTCCTATTACTCAGCTTTGACAACTGAACAGTTACCAACATTTTGCTATTCCTGTGTCATCCAACTTTTTTTTCAATTTGTATTTTTTTTTAATTTTTTTTTTAACGTTTTTATTTATTTTTGAGACAGAGAGAGAGCATGAACAGGGGAGGGGCAGAGAGAGAGGGAGACACAGAATCTGAAACAGGCTCCAGGCTCTGAGCTGTCAGCACAGAGCCTGATGCGGGGCTCGAACTCACGGACCGTGAGATCATGACCTGAGCCGAAGTCGGATGCTTAACTAACCAAGCCACCCAGGTGCCCCTTTAATGTGTATTTTTGAGAGAGAGAAAGCATAAATGGGGGAAGAGCAGAGAGAGGGGGACAGAGAGTCTCATGAACCGTGAGATCATGACCTGAGCTGAAGTTGGTTGCTAAACTGACTGAGCCACCCATGTGCCCCTGCCTCTTTTTTTATTGAGATAATTTTATTTAATTTTTATTAAATTTTTAAAAATTATTTATTTTTAATATTTTAATTTTTCAAGTTTATTCATTTTGAGAGAGAGCAGGGTAGGGGCAGAGAGAGAGGGGAGAGAGAGAATCCCAAGCAGGCTCTACACTGTCAGTGCAGAGCCCTGTGTTGGGCTTAAACCCATGAACTGTGAGATCATGACCTGAGCTGAAATCAAGAGTCAGATGCTTAACTGACTGAGCCACCCAGGTGCCCTAGTTGAAATATTTTTAAAGAAATCTCGAGAATCACATCATTTAATCTATACATACTTACGTATGTATATTTAATAAGTAAGAATTAAAAAAAAATGAAACAACTCCAATACTACCATACCTAGTAAAGTTAAGAGTTCCTTAATCCAGTCTGTTCAGATTTCTTTGATTCTCTAAATGTTTTCTTATAGTTGGTTTGTTTTTAAATCACTATCAATATAAGATTTACCATTTGATTTGGTTTATCTGCCTCTTAAATTTCTCTTAACTTCAACCATCTTCCTCCCTACTGTATACACCCTGAACTTTTCCCCATGCTATTTCTTTGTTGTAAAAACTAGGTCATTTGTTCAGGAGAATTTCCCACATTCTGGATTTGGCTGCTTGAATTCTTGTGGTGTCTTAACATGTTCAATTACCCTTCATATTTCCCACAAATTAGTAGTTACATATGGAGCAGTAGTTCTCAACTTTGGCTGAAGCTTGAGAATTACCTGGAGAGCTTTTAAATATCCTGATTCTCAGGTTACATCTCAGATGAATTAAATCAGAATTCATGGGTGGATTCTAGGCATCAATATTTTTAAAAATTTTCCCAAGTGATTCAGTCTGTAGCCAGAATTGAGAACTTGAATTGGTAGAGCTTTATTAGATTTAGATTCAGTTTTTTGGAAAGAAAAATTCATAGAGTAATTATATAATTTATTTCCAATAAGTTTTAGAAATAAAGGGTGCGCTGTTTTATAATTATAGTGGGACAATAGCCATAAACAGGGAGTATCCTGGACAAATTAGGATATATAATCACCCTGTTAGATGGTTACATCATTCTAGGAGGCATCTAAATGGTTGTCACACTTTAGTGATACTAATATTGATCCGTTTACATTCTTTCTGTCAGTGGAGTCCAAACATTACAACTTCTTAACCTTTCACCTAATGAATTTATCAGCCATAGATGATTGTTGTCTAGATCCATAATTTCCTTTGAGGAATGATTTTTTTTTAAAATCATTTCTTCTGTATTTATTCACTGGAATTTTTCCATAAAGAATTCCTTCATTGGTTGAATTCCTTCAACCAACAATTTGATTATTATTCACCAAATAACCATTATTTGGTTACCTTATAATATTTATACAGGAAAAGCACAGAGTAAATGCTTATTTTTTTTCCCCTTTATTTGCCAACTTTCAGAAGAATGAATTGATGTCCCTACAAATCCTAAAGGTGAGACTTGGGAGGTGATATCATTATGAACACATGGATTTTTAATATATTTGATATATTTAAATTTACTGTGGTCAGTATTCTTTTTGATGTTTAAATTTGGTATATATTTTATTAATGGCTATTTGTAATAGTATCCTAAGGCTGCCGTAACAAATTATTACCAACTTGGTGGCTTAAAATGGCAGAAATTTTATTCTCTCTCAGTTCTGGAGGCTAGATGTCTGAAGTCAGAGTGTCAGCAAGGCCATATTCTCTTTGAAGACTCTAGGGAAGAATCCTTTCTCACTTCCAGCTTTTGGAAGAATTCTGGAAGCTTCTGGTGGATTGATTTGTGTTCCTTGATTTGTGGCAGTATAACTCCAGTCCACCTCCCTCTTCACCTGTCATTCTCTCTGTGTGTTCTGTCTTTTCTAAGGATACTCTTTATTGGATTTAGGGTCCATCCTAACCCAGGATGATCTCATTTCAAGATCTTTACCTTAAATACATATGCAAAAACCTGTTCTGCTCACTATCTGAGGTTCTGGGTGCACATATATTTTAGGGGTCACAATTCAAGTCACTACAGTCCCCCCCCTTGTCCTTCAAGACCATCCCATATGCAACTTAACCATCCAATATGCAAAATACATTCATCCCTATCTCAACATTCCCCAAAGTTTCAACCCATTACAACATGAATTCTTAAGACTTAATAAATCTCTTCTAAATATCGTTAGCTCAGACCAGCCAAATCTCAGCATCTAAATCATCTGCATGAGGTATGAGTGTGATTCCATCTGGGGTAAAATTCCTCTTTATCTGTGGCCCTGCGAAACCAGAAAACAAATGTTTTGCTTCTAACATACAATTGTGAGACAGACATAGGGTAGATATTCCCATTCCAAAAGGAAGGAAATGGAAGGAATAAAGGGATCACTTGCCCCAGTCAAGTTCAAAACCCAGCAGGACCAGTTTTATTAGATTTCGAGGCCTGAGAATAATTCTCTGTGGCTTGATCCCCTGCCCTCTGGGTTTATGGAGACACTGTAGACTCTTGCTTTGAGCCTACTTCTCTGGTTTCCACTTCTGTGTACCTTTCTTTTTCTTGAAGGGTAGCACAAGTTCACACATGGGTAGCTTTACTAGCTTTTTCTTGACCATAGAATTCCAGAAGTCAGACAGCTTTTTAAAATTTTTGTCTAGTTTCTGTTCTTTGAAGTATAGGCTGGCAGTGTTTTTGTTGGTATAATATGTTCACAAGCCTTGTGAGTCTTCTCTGTGTGTAAGGGGATCCACACAATTAGACAAGAAGGTTCTTCATAAATCTTTGATAGCCCCATTTGTATTCCTGACTTAAATTGAGGTGATAGATTGGACCCATGAGTCATATATCTGATATCTTCAGCTAGTAGTTGTCCAGCCATACCCTTGGCCCTTTCTTTAGAGAGCACATTTTTATAATAGTGAATTCCCTAATTTTAGCATCCTCTGCCATCTGGATGGGCTGAGAATCTCCCAGACCATCAAGAGTTACTTCCTTTTTGCTTAATATTTCCTCAGTTTATCTCTTTTCCCTCATTTTTTACTCTTAGCAACAAGAAGAAACCAGGTTGCGCTTTCAATGCTTTGCTTAGAAATCTCCTTAGTAAATAAATAAGTTCATCACTTCCAAGTTGTGCCTTCTGTCCAATAGTAGAACACAATTCAGTCAAGTTTTCTCCTATTTTATAACAAAGATCACTTTCTAGTTCCCAGTAACATATTCTTCATTTCCTTTTGAGATCTCACCAGAAGCACCTTTAACATTCATATTTTCCCCAACATTTTGTTTATGGTATACCTATTCTTTAAGATGTTATAAGCTTTTTCTTCTCTGTTCCTCACTTTCTTCTGAACCTTCACCAGAACTGCCTTTATTTTATTTTTTTATTTTATTTTTTATAATTTATTGTTTAATTTACATCCAAATTAGTTACCATATGGTGCAACAATGATTTCAGGAGTAGGTGCCTTTTTGCCCCTTACTCATTTAGACCATCCCCCCTCCCACAACCACTCCAGCAACCCTCTGTCCTTTGTATTTAAGAGTCTTTTATGTTTTGTCCCCCTCTGTGTTTTTATATTATTTTGCTTCCCTTCCCTTATGTTCATCTGTTTTGTCTCTTAAATTACTCATATGAGTGAAGTCATATGGTATTTGTCTTTCTCTAATTTCTCTTACCATAATACCCTACAGTTCCATCCACGTAGTTGCAAATGGCAAGATTTCATTCTTTTTGATTGCTGAGTAATATTCCATTGTGTGTATTTATGTTCTCCACATCTTCTTTATCCATTCATCAGTTGATGGACATTTGGGCTCTTTTCATACTTTGGCTGTTGTCGATAGTGCTCCTATAAACATTGGAGTGCATGTGCCCCTTTGAAACAGCACACCTGTATCCCTTGAATACACCTGGTAGTGCAATTGCTGGGTCGTAGAGTAGTTCTATTTTTAATTTTTTGAAGAACCTCCATACTGTTTTCTAGAGTGACTGCACCAATTGCATTCCCACCAGCAGTGCAAAAGAGATAGTCTTTGTCTGCATCCTCACCAGCACCTGTTGTTGCCTGAGTTGTTAATGTTAGCCATTCTGAAAGGTATGAGGTGGTGTCTCATTGTGGTTTTGATAGAACTGCCTTTTGTATCCATGTTTGTACCAACCATCTCTTGAAGGTAATCTAGATTTTTTTTTTTTCTATCATGCTTCTTAAAATTCATCCAGCATCTGTCCGTTATCCAATTCCAAAACTGTTTGCACGTATTTAGATATTTATTACAGCAACATACCATTTCGCTATACTAAAATATATATGTTTCCTAGGTTTGCCGTAAGAAATCAACACAAACTTGGTGGCTTAAAACAACAAATTTATTCTCTTATAGTTCTGGAGGCTAGAAGTCCAAAATCAAGGGGTCAGCAGGGCCATCCTCTCTCTGAAGGCTCTAGAGAAGAACCTTCTCTTTGTCTCTTCCTGCTTCTGGTGGCCTTAGGTATTCCTTAATTTGTGGCAGCATTAACTCCTCTCTTTACCTCTGCCTTCACATGGCCTTCTTTCTGTGTTTCTGTCTCTTTTAAGGACAGTCTTCATTGGATTTACGGCCCATCCTAATTCAGGGTCATTTCATTTCAAGATCCATATACCTATTACATCTGCAAAGGTTATTCCAGAAAGCTCACATTCTGAATATCTGGGAGGACATATCTTTGGGGGCCACAGTTCAGCCTGCAGCAAGGTCTTTAAGGTTTGCATCTCAATGCTTTTAAAAAAATTATTATATTAAAAGTTACCTTAAATTTTTATTAGAAGTGTATATTTGAATGGCATTAAGTACATTTTAATAGTGTTGTGCAACTATTACCATTGTCTTTTTCATGCCAGACAGAAGACTGTACACATTAAGGAATAACTCCCCATTGCAGTTCCTTCCAGTCTTTGTTATGCTTTAATTTACTTTATGTCTCAATGAATTTGCCTATCCTGAATATTTCATGTAAGCAGAATCATACAGTATTTGACCTTTGATGTCTGGCTTATTTCATTCAGCATAATATATCAGAGCTTCATTCTATTTTATGGCTGAATAAGAATCTTATTTGTATGTATATAACACATTTGTCCATTCATCTGTTGATGGACACAAATTTTTGTCTTTTGGCTGTTGAGAAAAATGCTGTTATAAATAGTGCTGTACAATATCTGTTTGAGTCTGTGTTTTCACTTCTTTTGGGTATATGCCTAGAAATGGATTTGTTGGGACAAATAGAAATTTTATGTTTTATCTTTTTTGAGGAATCACCAAACTTTTCCACAGAGGTGCACTAGCAATGCAAGAGGATTCTGATTTCTCCTGTCCTCTCCAACATTTGTTCTGTTCTCCTCCTCCTCTTTCTTCTTCTTCTTCTTCTTCTTCTTCTTCTTCTTCTTCTTCTTCTTCTTCTGATTTCTCCTATCCTCTCCAACATTTGTTCTGTTCTCTTCCTCCTTTTTCTTCTTCTTCTTCTTTTTTTTTTTTTTTTGATAAAGCTGTCCTAGTGGATGTGAAGCAGTATCTTGTGGTTTGGATTTGAATTCTTTTTTTTTTATAAATTAATTTTTAATGTTTATTTGTTTTTGAGAGAGAGAGAGAGAGAGAGAGAGAGAGACAGAGTGTGAGCTGGGGAAGGGGCAGAGAGAGGGAGACACAGAATCTGAAGCAGGCTCCAGGCTCTGAGCTGTCTGCACAGAGTCCAACGCGGGGCTCGAACCCATGAACCATGAGATCATGACCTGAGCTGAAGTCGGACACTTAATCGACTGAGCCACCCAGGCGCCCCTTGAATTCTTTTGAGAGAGCGAGAGCGAGCGTGAGAGTGGGGGAGGGGTAGAGGAAGAGGGAGAGAGAGAATCTTAAGCAGGCTTGATGCCCAGTACAGAGCCTGACATGACTTGGGGCTCCATCTCTCCTGAGCTGAAATCAAGAGTCAGATGCTTAACCGACTGAGCAACCCAGGTGCCCCTTGATTGATATTTTTTTTAATGACTAATGACGTTGAGTATCTGTTCTTGTGTTTTTTGGCCATTTGTCGATCTTCCTTGGAGAAATGTGTGTTTAAATCCTTAGCCCATTTTTAATTGGGTAGTTTGTCTTTTTGTTGTTGAGTTGTAGGAGTTCCACATACTGGATGTTAAACTGATCAGATACGTGATTTGGAAATATATTCTCTCATTCTGGGGGTTTTCTTCTCATTCTTGATAGTGTCCCTTGATCCACAAAAGTTGTCAGTTTTGATGAGGTCTAATTTATGTTTTCCTTTTGTAGCTTGTGCTTTTGTTGTCATATTTAAGAAATCATTGCCAAATCTAAGATCATATAGTTTTTCCCATATGTTTTCTTCTAAGAGTTTTGTAGTTAATCTCTTTTTTTAAACAAAGTCTGTTGTTTTTTTAACGTTTATTTATTTTTGAGAGAGAGAGAGAGAGAGAGAGAGGGAGAGAGGGAGAGAGAGAATCCAAGCAGGCTCCTTGCTCCACGCAGAGACTGATAAAGGGCCTCTATCTCATAACAGCGAGGATAGGACCTGAGCCAAAATCAAGAGTCGGATGCTTAGTCGACTAAGCCACCCAGGCACTCCTAGTTTACCTCTTTAAATTCGGTCTTTAATTAATTTTAAGTTAGTTTTTGTTTGTGGCATAAGGTATGTGTACAATTTTGTTCTTTTTTTTTTTTTTAATTTTTTTTTTCAACGTTTATTTATTTTTGGGACAGAGAGAGACAGAGCATGAACCGGGGAGGGGCAGAGAGAGAGGGAGACACAGAATCAGAAACAGGCTCCAGGCTCTGAACCATCAGCCCAGAGCCTGACGCGGGGCTTGAACTCACGGACCGTGAAATTGTGACCTGGCTGAAGTCGGACGCTTAACCGACTGCGCCACCCAGGCGCCCCCAATTTTGTTCTTTTGCATGTGGATATCTAGTTTTTCCAGCACCATATTTGAAGTCTGTTCTTTTCCCATTGAATGATCTTGGCACCCTTGTCCAAAATCATTTGGCCTTTGTATTAATCAGTTTGGGCTGCTGTAACAAAATACCATAGTTTGGATGATTTACACCACAGAAATTTATTTCTCACAGTTCTGGAGGCTGGGAAGTCTAAGATCAAAGAACTGGCAAGGTAGATTTCATTCTGAGGCCTCTTCACTTGGCTTGTTGGCAGCTGCCATCTTTGCTTTGTGTCCCCATGATCTCTTTGTGTGTTCTGAGACAGAGTGAGCAAGCTCCCTGGTCTCTTTTTAGAAGGGCACTAATCTCATCATGAGAGCCCTACCCTCATGACCTCCTCTAATCCTAGTTACCTACCAAGGGTCCCATCTTTAAATATCATAACATTGGTGTTTCAGTCTTCAAAATATATATTTTGGGGACACACCTACTCAGTATATAAACATATATGTAAGGGCTTATTTCTGGATTCTCAATTTTGTTCCATTGGTCTATGTATCGCCTTGTGATGGTACTACACTTTTGATTACTGTAGCTTTGTAGAAGTTTGAAGTTGGAAAGTGTGAGTCCTCTAACTTTGTTTTTACTTTACTTTTTTTTTTTTTTTAACGTTTTTTATTTATTTTTGAGACAGGGAGAGACAGAGCATGAACAGGGGAGGGTCAGAGAGAGGGAGACACAGAATCTGAAACAGGCTCCAGACTCTGAGCTGTCAGCACAGAGCCCGACGCAGGGCTCAAACTCACGGACTGCGAGATCATGACCTGAGCCGAAGTCGGCTGCTCAACCGACTGAGCCACCCAGGCACCCCTGTTTTTACTTTTCAAGATTGTTTTGGGGCACCTGTGTGGCTCAGTTGGTTAAGTGTCCAATTCTTGATTTTGGCTCAGATAATGATCTTGCGGTTTATGAGTTCAGGCCCCATGTTGGGTTCTGTGCTGACAGCTTGGAGTCTGTTTGGGATTCTCTCCCTCTCTCTCTGCTTCCCACCCTCCCCCTCCCGCCCAGGTAAACAAACAAACAAACAAACAAAAGATTGTTTTTGGCTATTTGGCATCCCTTAAAATTCCATATGAAATTTAGGAGTCTTTTCCTATTTCTTAATTTTTTTTTTTAATGTTTATTTTTGAGAGAGAGAAACAGAGTACAAGCATGGGAGGGGCAGAGAGAGCGGGAGACACAGAATCCAAAGCAGGCTCCAGGCTCTGAGCTGTCAACACAGAACCCGACACGGTGCTCGAACCCGCCAACTATGAGATTGTGATCTGAGCCGAAGTTGGATGCTCATCTGACTGAGCCACCCAGGCACCCCTCTTTCTTAAATTTTTTTAAATGTTTATTTATTTTTGAGAGAGAGAGACCAAGTGTGAGTGGGGGAGGGGGGAGAGAAGTGAGAGAGAGAGAGAGAGAGAGAGAGAGAGAGAGAGAGAGAGAGACACTCAGAATCCAAAGCAGACTCCAGGCTCTGTCAGCACAGAGCCCAACGCGGGGCTTGAACTCACAGACTGTGAGATCATGACCTGAGCTGAAGTCGGATGCTTAACTGATTGAGCCACCCAGGTGCTCCAAATTTTTTACCATTTCTACAAAAAATGCCACTGGGATTTGGGTAGGGACTGAATTGAATTTGTAAATCTCTAGGGTAGTATTGTCATGCTACTATTAAGTCTTCCAATCAGTGAATGCAATGTTTTTCCTTTTATCTTTGTCCTTTAAAAACTTTTTTTTATTAAGTAAACTCTATCCCCAATGTGGGGCTCTAACTCAACAGCTCCAAGATCAAGAGTTGTATGTTCTATTGACTGAGCCAACCAGGTGCCCCCATCCTTTAAAATTTCTTTCAACAGTGTTTTGTGCAAGTCTCCTCAGTGTACAAGTCTTGTACTTCCTTGGTTAAATTTTTTCTAAGTCTCAGTGTAATACACCATATTAATAGAATGAAAGAAAAAACTTACATATCATCTCAGTTGGTGGAGAAAAAAAATTTGAAAAACTCCATCATACTTTCATTATAAAAGCACTTAATAAATTAGGAATAGAAGGGAACTTCCTCAATATAATAAAAGCTATATATGAAAAACCATAGCTAACATCATATTTGATGGTGAAAGACTGTAAGGCTTTCTTCTAAGATCAGGAATAAGATAAGGATGCCCTCTTTGGTACTTCTAATCAGTGTATTTGAAGTTCTAGCCAGAGCAGTCAGACAAGAAAGAAAAGGCGTCCAAATTGGAAAGAAAGGTAAAACTATCTCTTATTTACAGATGATACGATTGTTCATATAGGAAACCCTTACAAATCCACCAAAAAAATCCCAAACCCTGTGAGAGGTAATAACAAGTTCAGCAGAGTTCAGAATAAAAAAATCACCCAAAAATCAGTTGTGTTTCTTCACACTGTCAGTGAATAATCCTGAAAGGAAATCAAGGATATTATTTCACTTATATTAGCATTGAAAAGAATAAAAATAAAATACTTAGACATGTGTCTTTTTTTTTTTTTTAATGTATTTATTTTGAGAGAGAGAGTGTGAGTGGGCAGGGGCAGAGAGAGAGGGAGACAGAGAAACCCAAGCAGGCTCCACAGTGACAGCGTGGAGCCCAACGTGGGGCTTGAACTCATGGACTGTGAGAATCATGATCTGAGCTGAAGGGCCGACGCTTAACCTACTGAGCCACCCAGGTGCCCCTTATTTGCATCCTTATAACTTAACATCAGTAGTTCTTGAAAGTTTCTTCCCTTTTTGGCCAAAAAGATCTACCTAGGCTCATGCTATACGTTACTATCTCATATTTGGAATTAACTCCCAGGAAGCCCTGGTACCTTTTCAGTAGGAAATGGTAATTTCAGACTATAGTCTGAACTGAGATAAGCTTTTTGAAGTTAGAGTCTTTTTGAGACTCTGTTGCTTGTGTTTTTCACATTTACTCCTCAACCCACATCTGGCTTTTCCATCTGTTTCTCCACTGAAATTCTCTTTAAGATCACTGAAATAACCTAAGAATTACCACGTCTAATGGATGCTTTTCAGAGCTTTTCTTACTTGATCTCTTACACATCTTACTCTGTTGTCCATTTCCTCCTTGAAACTTTTCCCTTACTTATAAGGTGGCATTCTCATGGTTGTTTTCTTGAATTGTTTCTTTTCAGTCATCTTTGACTCTTTCTGCATGCCCAATAAATGTTTCCTTGGTCTCTGTTTTTCTTGGGTAATCACCTACAGTAGTTTTAACCACTACCCATTAAATACATATGTGATTTTCCCTTGTACTTCTTTGCTTCTTTTGCATGTGTGTGTCTAAAACTCAAAATCTGTGTTTTCAGATGTATGCTTTGACTTGTGCTAACAAAGACTGCTAATTTAGTGTGCCTACAATGGACTCTTTATTCCCCTTGTAAGTACTTGCTCTCACAAATAGTGCCCCATTCCTTCCCTACCTGTTGTTCTTTCTGTATTCTCTTAGTTACCCTCTTCTAGTCACCCTGGATAGAAACTGCTCAGTCATTTTTTTCCTCTTTACCTTATCAATCCAATTTTAACTGGTGAGTCTTATTGAGGTAACTTCACACATGATTTGTAAAACTTTATTTCTATTGCCAGCAGCCTGGTTATGGTACTCATTTTGCTTGCTTTGTCTTCTTACTTTCCTTGCCTTTAAACACTCTTCTTTTCCCTCCCTTTTCTAGTGTTCCTTTCCCCCATTCATTTTATTCAATGGAGACTGATTTATCTTCAGAAATGAAAATCTCTTCATCTATATGGTAACAATTTGGCTCCCTTAATAATACTTCAGTTCCCCAAGGTAGGTACTGTTCACATTCTCTTCCTGTGGCGAGAGGCAGGTTGCCTCACAGCTCTGACTCTCTCTCCTAGAAATGTACTTTTCCTTCACGGGAAAGTTTTTTTCTGATTTTCTCTGCTACTGTCATGCTAGTCTTGGTAGGGGTCCTGCTTGGCCCTATAAGCCTGATGTAGAGATAGAATCTTCGCTTAATTCCACCCAGCACAGCTGAGATCAGGTTGTGACTTTTAAAGACTTTTTTTTAAGCAATCTCTACACCCAGCATGGGGCTCAGATTTATAACCCTGAGTTTAAGAGTTACATACTCTACTGAATCAGCCAGCCAGGTGCCTCAGGTTATGACTTTTAAAGAAGACTATCAAAAGTTGAGTATAGTAGGAGGGAATTATAAACCAATACAGTATTCTCTCCATCTTCCCCCTGTCCCCCCCCCCCCCCCCCCCCCCGCCAAAAAAAAATCTGTGGTTTTTTCCTGTGGTTTCAGTTACCCACAGTCAACCACGGTCCTTCCGGAAGTAGATGATCCTCCTGTTGCATTGTCGGAAGGTCAGTGGTTTAACGCTAAGTTACAGTGCCTAGATTCACCTTTCATCTCATCACATAGGCATTTTATCATCTCATGTCAACACAAGAAGGGTGAATACAGTACTGTGAGATATTTTGAGAGACCACATTAACTTTTATTGCAGTATAGTGCTATAATCGTTTTATTGTTGTTAGTCTCTTACTCTAATTTATAAGCTCAGCATTACCATATGTGTGTATGGTTGGCCCTTGAACAACATGGGGGTTAAGGGCACTGTCCCCCAACCCCCTGGTCATATCTGCCTATAACTTTTAAAAAATTTTAGAGACGCCTGGGTGATTCAGTCGGTTAAGCTTCCGATTTAGGCTCAGGTCATGATCTCACGGTCCGTGAGTTCGAGCCCCGCGTTGGGCTCTGTGCTGACAGCTCGGAGCCTGGAGCCTACTTCGGATTCTGTGTCTCCCTTGCTCTCTGCCCCTCCCCTGCTCACACTCCGGGGTCTCTCAAAAATAAGTAAACATTAAAAAATTTTTAAAAATTGTATCTAGTATTAAATAATATCTTTACCCAAAATGGGGCTCAAACTCCCAGCCCCAAGATCAAGAATCATGTGCTTTGCTGACTGAACCAGTCAAGCACCTCTGCCTATAACTTTTTTGTTTTTTTTTTGTTTTAACTTCCATGCTATTTCCAGGAAAGAGCATCTTTATTGGCAACCAAGTCTTTTTTTTTTTTTTTTAAACCTTTCTTAACGTTTATTTTATTTTTGAGACAGAGAGAGACAGAGCATGAACGGGGGAGGGGCAGAGAGAGAAGGAGACACAGAATCGGAAGCAGGCTCCAGGCTCCGAACCATCAGCCCAGAGCCCGACGCGGGGCTCGAACTCATGGACCGTGAGATCGTGACCTGAGCTGAAGTTGGATGCTTAACCGACTGAGCCACCCAGGCGCCCCTGCCTATAACTTTTGACTCCCCCAGAACTTAATTAACTTAATACCCAATTTTAACTGGAAGCCTTATTGATAACATAAACAGTTGATTAACATATTTTTTATGTTATATGTATTATGTACTATACACTTAACAATAAAGTAAGCTAGAGAAAAGAAAAAAAAAATTTTTTTTAATGTTTACTTATTCTTGAGACAGAGACAGAGCGTGAACAGGGGAGGGGCAGAGAGAGAGGGAGACACAGAATCTGAAACAGGCTCCAGGCTCTGAGCTGTCAGCACAGAGCCCGACGTGGGGTTGGAACCCACGAACTGTGAGATGATGACCTGAGCCGAAGTCGGATGCTCAACCGACTGAGCCACCCAGGCGCCCCAAGAAAAGAAAATGCTTTTAAAAATATCATAAGGTAGAGAGGGGTGCCTGGGTGGCTCAATTGGTTAAATGTTCAATTCTTGATCTCAGCTCAGGTCTTGATCTCAGGGTTGTGAGTTCAAGCTCTGTGTTGGATTCCATGCTGGGCTTGGGCTCCATGCTGGGCATGGAACCTACTTAAAGAAAAAGAAAACAAAATCATATGGTAGAGAAAATACATCCACAGTATTGTACCATATTTATTGATAAAAGTGGGTAAGTGGATCTGTGCAGTTCAAACCTATGTTGTTCAAAGGTCAGCTGCACTACTTGTAATAATTTACTATTTCCAAAATTTTAAAACAGCATATACAAAAGGAAAATAAAAGGGGTACCTGGCTGGCTCAGTTGGAAGAGCATGCTACTCTTGATCTCAGGGTTGTGAATTTGAGCCTCACGTGGGAAATAGAGATTACTTAAATAAATAAAAACTTTAAACAAAAAAAAAAAAAAAAGGGAAAAAAAAACCCCCTTCATTTCCAAGAAGGATTAATAGAAGGAGAAAGTTTATTATGTTGGTTACAATTTCTTTATGTGTATTTGTCCAGATTTAGCTGTTTCCACAAAGAATTTGGGGTAGTTTTACAAAAAGATATACAAAAGAAGATTAAAAGAATTAAGGACCATGGTAAAGGAAAATATAGATATGATAATTCTAATGTTGTGATTGATCAGAGTTTGTTAAATATGTCCCATAGAACATAGAGCAAATATTACTGTACTATGAAGAAACAGCATTTTCTAGCACTGATTCTAAAAGTAGTTACAGATGTGACTCTTTAGTAGGAGACACTGAGTAATGAACAATGTCTTCAGTAACATTTTCTTTCTAACAGAAGAAAGTAGTCTCAATTTCTCATGTCTAGGTTTTTGTGTAAAAGTGTCTTTATATCCTTTGGGTAAATAATTAGGAGTGGGATTTCTGGGTGATACAAGTTTTCTCATATTGTGTTTTGAGTTATTTATGTATTTTGGATACAAATCCTTAGATACGTGTTTTGCAAATATTTTCTCCTGGACTATGACTCATCTTCATTTTCTTAACATTGTTTTCTTCAAACAGCAGAAATTGAGATTGAGGCTGATGAATATACCCATATACAGAGACACAAACTTAATTTTGTAGAAATCAGATAGAACAGCAGAGTACCCAGGAGAAAACATATCATGGTGTATTTGTTTTTAATTAGCAATATGCTTCAGAATCCCCTGGGGGAATTCCATCCCTGCTCCTGTGTAATACACAAATGTGTAGTCCTTATCTATCCCAGACCTTCTGAAATAGATTAGGTGGAGGATTGCAGAGTAGGAGCCACCGTCACAGAATTTGACCTTGGTCCTTAACAGTAACATGGTTTTTGTTTCCTTAAGGATAAAATAGAAAGAGATAAATCTAACTCTTAGTGGGTTTCAGTGGGTTAGTGCACAGGAAATACTAGCATATACTAGGTGGTAATTTCTAGAGGCAAAGGGGGAAGGACCTGGAGCCAAGGATAATGTCATGGAAACCTTCGAAGTCATTGCCTAGAAGTGAGAGTGAACATTACTTTTTTCTTGCTTTCCTTTCTATGTAACACTTGAATTATTTAAGAAGTAAACGGGGGCGCCTGGGTGGCTCAGTCGGTTAAGTGGCCGACTTCGGCTCAGGTCATGATCTCACGGTCTGTGAGTTCGAGCCCCGCATTGGGCTCTGTGCTGACAGCTCAGAGCCTGGAGCCTGTTTCACATTCTGTGTCTCCCTCTCTCTGACCCTCCCCCGTTCATGCTTTGTCTCTCTATGCTTTGTCTCTCTCTGTCTCAAAAATAAATAAATGTTAAAAAAAAAAAAAAGAAGTAAACGTTGGCTCCAATTTTTCTTTTCATTCAACCTTTTTGTTCCCCTGAAATTGAATATGATGTTTTCTGATCTTGAATTCCGTTATATCATAGTAACTTCCTTGCTTTTTAATATGATCGTCATAGGATTGTTCATACAATTTATGTCAGTTGAAGTATTTCTCTCAAGATAGTTATAGAAAATATGCATAGTTACTGTCCTTCGGTTTTTCTTCATGTTTGATGTTTTTTTATTTATTTAATTTAATTTATTTTATTATTTTTAAAAATTTTACTTTTAATTTTTTTAAATTTACATCCAAATTAGGTAGTATATAGTGCAACAGTGATTTCAGGAGTAGATTTCTTAATGCCCCTCACCCATTTAGCCCATTCCCCCATCCCACACCCCCTCCAGTAACCCTCAGTTTGTTCTCCAGTTTTGAGTCTCTTGTGTTTCCCCCCTCCCTGTTTTTATATTATTTTTGTTTCCCTTCTCTTATGTTCATCTGTTTTGTCTCTTAAAGTCCTCATATGAGTGAAGTCATACCATTTTTGTCTTTCTCTGAATGACTAATTTCACTTAGCATAATACCTTCCAGTTCCATCCACGTAGTTGCAAATGGCAAGAATTCATTCTTTTTGATTGTCGAGTAATACTTCATTGTATATATATATTTATACACCACATCTTCTTTATCCATTTATCCATCGATGGACATTTGGGCTGTTTCCATACTTTTGCTTGTTGATAGTGCTGCTATAAACATTGGGGTACATGTGTCCCTTTGAAACAGCACACCTGTATCCCTTGGATAAATACCTAGTAGTGCAATTGCTGGGTCGTAGGGTAGTTCTATTTTTAATTTAATATTATTTTAAATTTAAAATATAATTTTAATTATTTTTAATTGAGGAACCTCCATACTGTTTTCCAAAGTGGTTGCACCAGCTTGCATTCCCATTGATGTCTTAACATAAAAGAGAAGTAAATATTTTCCTGTGTTTTTGTATATGGAAAATTAATTTTTTTACATCTTTTTAAAAAAGTTAATGTATTTTGAGAGAGAGAGAGCATGTGTGCACACACATGCACATGCACAAAGTGGGGGAGGGGCAGAGAGGAGAGACAGAATCCCAAGCAAGCCCTGTGCCTGATTCAGGGCTTGAACCCACAAACTGTGAAATTATGACCTGAGCTAAGATCAAGAGTTGGACGGTTAGCTGATTGTGCCTCCCAGGTGCCCGAAAAATTAATTAAAAAAAATGTTTTTTAACATTTATTTTTGAGAGACAGAGGAGACAGCACAAGCAGAAGCAGAGCAGAGAGAGCAGAACTGTGAGATAATGACCTGAGCCGAAGTCAGACACTCAACCGACTGAGCCACCCAGGCACTCCATCTAAAATTAATTTTAATGAAGCAGTATTCAATAATTATGAACAAGAAAAAAAAGTGCTGCATCTAGCATCAAAGAAGGATTTACTTTGTTTAGTTGTCATTTGTTGGAAGAAAGTAACACAGGCCCCAAAATAATGAGTTATTTTCAGGATCGTTAAATAATAAATTAGGAAAAAAGCTTCTTGTTTAGTGTGAGGAATACAACTCTGTATTTAAGATGTTTCTAGTTGATCACTACTTTTTTAAAACCTTTGATAATGGACATTTTAAAATATAAATGTTGAGCAAATAGTTCGACTAATGGTCGTGTATTTGTTATTCATCTTCTTTAAACAGTAATCAACTTTCTGCCTGTTTTATTCGTTCCTCTCACGTCTTTCCCTGTAACATTTTATTTTTATTTTATTTTATTATTATTTTTTTTTATGCCTCTTTCTTTTTTTCATTTACATTCAAGTTAGTTAGCATATAGTGCAACAGTGATTTCAGGAGTAGATGCCTTAATGCCCCTTACCCATTTGGACCATCCCCCCTCTTACAACCCCTCCAGTAACCCTCTATTTGTTCTCCATATTTAAGAGTCTCTTATGTTTTGCACCCTCCCTGTTTTTTATATTATTTTTGTTTCCCTTTCTTTCTGTTCATCTGTTCTGTGTCTTAAAGTCCTTATATGAGTGTCATATGATACTTGTCTTTCTCTAATTTCGCTTAGCATAATACCATCCACATAGTTGCAAATGGCAAGATTTCATTCTTTTTGATTACTGAGTAATACTCTGTTGTGTGTGTGTGTATATATATGTATATATATATGTATATATACCACATCTTCTTTATCCAGTCATCATCCATTGATGGACATTTGGGCTGTTTCCATACTTTGGTTATTTTTGATAGTGCTGCTATGAACATAAGTGTGCATGTACCCCTTCGAAACAGCAAACCTGTATCCCTTAGATAAATACCTAGTAGTGCAATTGCTGGGTCGTAGGGTAGTTCTATTTTTAATTTTTTGAGGAACCTCAGTACCGTTTTCCAGAATGGCCGCACCAGCTTGCATTCCCACCAGCAGTGCAAAAGAGATCCTCTGTCTCCGCATCCTCGCCAACATCTGTTGTTGCCTGAGTTGTTAATGTTAGCCTTTCTGACAGGCGTGAGGTGGTATCTCATTGTGGTTTTGATTTGTATTTATTTCCCTGATGATGAGTGATGTTGAGTGTTTTTTCATGTGTCGGTTGGCCATCTGGATGTCTTCTTTGGAGAAGTGTCTGTTCATGTATTTTGCCCATTTCTTCACTGGATTATTTGTTTTTTGGATGTTGAGTTTGACAAGTTCTTTATAGATTTTGGATACTAACCCTTTATCTCATATGTGATTTGCAAATATCTTCTCCCATTCTGTCGTTTGCCTTTTAGTTTTGCTGATTGTTGCCTTTACTTTGTAGAAGCTTTTTATTTTGATGAGGTAGGTCCCAATAGTTCATTTTCGCTTTTGTTTCCCTTGCCTCCGGCGACGTGTTGAGTAAAAAGTTGCTGCAGCCAAGGGCAAAGAGGTTTTTGCCTGCTTTCTCCTCGAGGATTTTGATGGCTTCCTGTCTTACATTTAGGTCTTTTATCCATTTTGAGTTTATTTTTGTGTATGGTGTAAGAAAGTGGTCCAGGTTCATTTTTCTGCGTGCCGCTGTCCAGTTTTCCCAGCCCTACTTGCTGAAGAGACTGTCTTTATTCCATTGGATATTCTTTCCTGCTTTGTCAAAGATTAGTTGGCCATACGTTTGTGGGTCCATTTCTGGGTTCTCTATTCTATTCCATTGATCTGAGTGTCTGTTTTTGTGCCAGTCTCTATAGCATTTTAATGCTAATTGTAGACATATTTCATTTCACTTTTTTTTTTAAGTTTGTTTATTTTGAGAGAGAGAGAGAGTGTGTGTGAGCCAGGAGAGGTGCAGAGAGAGAGAGAATCCCAAGCAGGCTCTGTGCTGTCCATGCAGAGCCCCAACACAGGGCTTGATCTTAAGAGCCATGAGATCATGACCTGAGCTGGAACCAGGAGTCAGGCGCTTAACTGACTGAGCCACTCAGGTGGCCCTTGTTTTACTTCTTAATACACAAGTATACATTTCTAACATACACAGTCTCTTTTTTTAAAAAAAAAATCAAAATAACATTATCACATGGAACAAAATCGACAGGCTTCCTTAATGTCACCTGATATTTGTACAGCTTTCTTATTTGTTTCACAAAGTCACTAGCTAAAACAAGGTTTGTGGGGACGCCTGGGTGGCTCAGTCGGTTAAGAATCTGACTTCGGCTCAGGTCATAATCTCATGGTTCATGGGTTCAAGCCCTGCATCTAGCTCTGTGTTGACTTGACAGTTCAGAGCCTGGAGCCTGTTTGTATTCTGTGTCTCCCTCTCTTTCTGTCCCTCCCCTGCTCATAATCTGTCTCTCAAAAATAAATAAACATTAACAAAAATTAAAATAAAATAAAATAAGGTTTGTGCGTTATGTATCTGCAGCCTCTTTTAATCAGTAAATCTCCCCATTTTAAAAACTGCTGTTTATTTTTAGAAGACACTGGCTGATTTGTTCTGCAGCATTTCCCACATTCTGGGCTTTGTTGATTATATCCTGGTGTCATTGGACATATTACTCTGTTCTTCATGTTTCCTGTAACTGGTAGAAGTGTGATTAGATTTAGGTTCAAAATTTTTTTTCTTGTCTTAAATTTTTTTTTTTTTTTTTTTTTAGTTTAAGTAGTCTCTGCACCCAGTGTGGGGCTTGAACTCACAACCCCAAAATCAAGAGTTGCACACTTCACTGACTGAGCCAGCCACGCACTCTAAATTTTTCGTCTTTTTTGGAAAGAATTCTTTATTGGTATGACACCGCTAGTGGAACCATAACATTCATCTTAGTTCAGGGGATGTCAGCGTAAACCATATATTTAAAAGTTCCCCTTCAGTTTTTACCTGAATGGTTTTAACATTCATTAACTAATTCTTTTTTTAAAAGATTTTATTCCATAAGTAATCTTTATACCCAGTGCAGGGCTTGAACCCACAACTATGAGATCAAGAGTCACACACTCCACTGAGTGAGCCAACCGGGCACCCAATAATTATTTCTTGATTCACCGTTTCGTTAGGGGTTATAAAATGATGATTTCCTAAATCTTTTATTTCTCCAGTGTCTATTAGCTATGATTATTTTATAGAGAAGAACTTTTCTTTATCAACTAACATTTGGTTTCTTTGTAACCGTAAAATATCATTAATATAAGACAAAGACAAGACAAGATATATAAAAAAAGCCCCAAAACAAGAAGAAAAGATAAATGCTGGATTCTTTTTTTGTTTTTAAGAATGAGTTGATGAAGTGATACAGCCTTCACAAATGACCAGTGAGAGTTATTTTTTGAAGTAAGGGGAATAAAGGCAGTATCATGGTAAATTACTATAAATAGATTTATTTATAATTGTAGTCTATTATGCCATCTTTGGTAGATAAAAGCCTCTTCAGATTAGCTCTTCTGCCATTTTGTCATGACTGCCATAGTCTTTGATAATTTCCTTGCTTTCTGGTGCAAGATGAATCAAACTCATCTGTATAATCCCTACTCCAGACCTGAAATCAGCCATATCTTCCAGGAGGTCTGGTTCCTTTTAGTGGGAAATGGTATTAAGAGACTGTAACACTTGACCACTTAAAAAAAAAAATTTTTTTTTTTTTAATGTTTAATTTTGAGAGAGAGAGAGCACGTGAGTGTTTACGTAAGCAAGGGAGCAGCAGAGAGAGAGGGAGACACAGGATCCGAAGCAGGCTCCAGGCTCTAAGCTGTCAGTCAGCTCCAGCTCAGAGCCCAGCCCTGGGGTTCAAACTTGTGAACCACGAGATCATGACCTGAGCCAAAGTCGGACGCTTAACCGACTGAGCCACCCAGGCCCCCTAACACTTGACAACTTTTTAAAGTTGTACCATCTTAAGTTTCTGTCCATGTAGGAAGTGTCCTAAGTATTTAGGTAGGGGCTTAAGTATTTTTCATGTTCATAATTAGATTCATTTGAGGACCATTTAAAAAGGTTAAATGACAAAGATTCTTATATTGAATATGATATTTAGGTTATTTATAAGAAAAATCTAAAATGAAATAAAACTAATAAAAGTTAAAAATAAAAGTATGCCAATGTGTCAAAGTTGCAAATACAGCAAAAATTCGAATTTTAATATTAAAACAAAATTATTCATGGCAAAAGTAATTAACTATCAGTACTTTCTGACTTTGTAGAAGCTGTAATTCACACTGAAGATATAACTGCCATGAATCATTATTGAAAACCTTTGTATTGGCATATATAAATCAAAAGTTTTAATAGTTTAGAGGAACTGAAGCTCAACTGAACTTAGTACACTTTGAGAAAAACATGACCATCTTTACATTTTCATGGAACATTTATAAAATTTAATCATAATTGACACATAATTCACACAGCCCTACCACTTGGAAATTTTAGAACTTCTAAGCATTTCTTGGGTTAAACAGGTTGAAGCTAACTTCAGTTACAGACAGTTGAGAATATGACAAGTATGTCAGTTATACCTGAATAATAACAGCAAAAGAATGTAACAACGAGAGCAAACCATATCTTGGGATACAAGCAGAGCTATACTCCAAAGAGAATATTTTGCATTAAATGCTTTTAGTTAAAAAAAAAAAAGTGTGTATTAGCTGTATATGTTTGAACAATGAAATAAACCTGAGGAAAACACAAGGGAAGAATTAATAAAGTTAAAAATATGTGACAAAAATGATATGTGAGAAAAAATGAATTAAGTAGAAAATGTATAGACTGAAAAAGGATCAGATTCTTTGTGAAGTGACCAATAAACAAGTTACAAGTCTAATTGAAGAAAAGAAAACAAAAAGTGTTGAAATAAAGGCTGTAACCATAAATAGTTTGGGGATAATATGTTGAAATTTTTCTTTTAAGTTTATTTTTTGAGAGAGAGAGGGAGAGAGAGAGAGAGAGAGCATGTGGGACGGGCAGAGACAGAATCCCAAGCAGGCTCTGCACTGTTAGTGCAGAGTCCACTGTGGGGCTCAAACTCATGAACTGTGAGATCATGACCTGAGCTGAAATCAAGAGCCGGTTCCTTAACTGACTGAGCCACCCAGGTGCCCTAAACTTTTTAAGATATAATTAACACGATCCTTTAGATGAAATGGAAGATTTTCTGAAATAAGTTGCCAAAACTGATTCAAAAGATAGAACACCTGAATAGGCCAGTAACCATTTAAGAAATGGCAGTTAATGTCAAAGAACAGCCATTCCCTGCCCCCCTCCCCCTCCAGTTTCTAATCTTTCTTTGTACCATTGAGGAATAGTCCATTTCCATGTTTTTAATAATATATACCAAAATAGAAAAGGTCTTATACCAAGATGCTAATAAAGATCTTGATATAGGGGTGCATGGGTTGGTTCAGTTGGTTAAGCATCTGGCTCTTGATTTTGGCTCAGGTTATGGTCTAATGCTTTATGAGATTGAGCCCTGCGTTGGGCTCTGCACTGACAGCGTGGAGCCTGCTTGGGATTCTTACCTACCCCCCACTCCCTCTGCCCCTCCCCTGCTTCAGCACACATGTGCTCTCTCTCAAGATAAATAAACAAAAAAGAGACCTTTTTAGGGGTGCCTTGGTGCCTCAGTTGGTTAAGCAGTCGGTGCCTCAGTTGGTGCTGACAGCTCAGAGCCTGGAGCCTGCTTCAGATTCTGTCTCCCTCTCTTTCTTTCCTTCTGCTGCTCGTGCTCTGTCTCTCTCTCTCTCTCTCAAAAATAAACAAACATTAAAAAGGTTTTTTTTTTTAAAGATCTTTTTATATTTAGTATTCATTTCCTAGCAATAAAGTCTCTTTTTTATAAAACTAAAAATAGAGGGTTCTTTCCTTTACATAATAAAACATATGTGTTAGAATCCAGCAGTCATTCCTTGAGATTTAGGAAGGATGCCTGCTATTACCATGGCTATGACTGTTCTGGAAGTTCTAGGGCAATATAGTTAGATGAGGGAAAAAAGGCATAAATCTTGGAAAGTTGGAGAACAAAATTACGATTATTTTCTGATGACACACTTATTTGCCTGGAATTCTCAAGAGTATCAGTAGAAAATAGTTTAGGGCTAAGAAGTAAAAATTCAAAAGTGAAAGCAATCTGGAGGAAAAGAGAGTGTATTAGAGTTGTAACAGGGAATTGTAAAATGTCTAGTTACAACATTAAAATATTTTTAAAAATCCCATGAAACTTAGTAACTTTGACTGTAAGTAGTTGGAAAATATTTTTAAAAAGTGATTCAAAAAGCAATAAAAAATTAAATTCCTTGGGATAAACCTAAAAAGTATGAGACTTAAAATGACAAGAGTTTACCTAAGGACATGGTAATAAAAAAATAATAATAGTCACAACACAAGTAATCTTTGTGAACATTGTTTTAAACACTTAATTCATTTAATTCTCAAAGTGACCTTATAATACAGTGTTATGTTTGAGGGTAACAGAGAGGTAAAATGCCTTGTCAGGGTAATTTAGATGCTAGGATAAGGAATGATGGGATTGGAACCCATTCAGGCTGTGTCACTCCAAACTCCAGAGAATCTGTAACCATTATGCTTTGATGGCTCTTGAAAAAAATAAGTGATATACCATATTCCTGGATGGGAAAATGCAATATAATCAAAATATGTGTCTCATAAAATTAATATTATTATATCGGTGTCCCAACAGGATTTTGTTTTTCTTTTTCATGGTAAGGAGGGTAGAATTTGAGAAAACAGTGATGAACTTCACTAGGAATTATAAGTAGGTGAAAGATAGCCAAAACAGTTTTGAATTAGAAGAGTATTGGGGGAGTGGAGGAGTACCTTGTTTTATAGGTACCTTGTTTTATAGGATTTTGAATATAATACTGACATAGGTATGCTCAAATTATTACAAATAAAGAGATTCATTTCTGTGTATAAGAATATAGTTGTAAGTTATTCTTTAAATTGTGTTTGGATAGTTTTCTGGTCATTTGGGCAAAAGATAAAGTTAGCTCTTTTCCTCCAGATACCAAAACAAATTCTAGAGGGATTGAATATATGGATATAAGAAAATAAAGGTATTCCCCAAAGAAAATATAGGTAAATACAACATCTTGATACGGGGAATGCCTTTTTAAGCATAAACCAAAAAAAGGTAATTCAAAGAATAATTGATTTGACTACATTGAAAAAATTGTCACATTTTTAAAAAGGAAAAAGTGTTCAAAATATCTGACAATCAGAAGTGACTGTTTTCAGAAGAATGGGGTACTCAGCAGATAAAAGCAGATAACCACTTTAGGAGTCATCTTAGAATTCCTCAGTGCTCCACATCCCTAATTTCCATCCAGTCACCATTCATGCTTCCATTCAACAAATGTTTGAGTGTCTGTTACACACAAGGAACCATTGTAGGAATGAGGATACAGTAGTGAATAAAATGGAGAAAATCTCTGCTCTTACGTAGTTTATATTCTGTTGATGGGAGAGAGAACTATTAGTCAATTAATGCAGAACATTTAAAATGGGACACTTCTATAGAGAATCATAAAGCAGAAAAAGGGTATACATTGTGCTGTTGTGGAAGTGGCATTGCAGTTTTAGATAGAGGCATTTAAGCAAAATCTGAAGGAAATGAGAAAGCCAGCCACAGGGGTATCTTAAGAGGAAGAACATTCCAGGTAGGGGGAACAAGAAAGCCAAAGTTTGTGACGCAGGAGAATGCTGTGTATATTTTATGAACAGCAAAGTGGTGGTAGCTGAAGGTAGGTGAGTAAGGTAGTGAGTAGTAGGAGATGAGATCAGGGAGGTAACTAAATCTTGGAGAGGTTTTTAAGAGCAGGTAATTCTTTGTTGTAGGGGTTATAGTATACATTGCTGGATGGTTCACAGCATCCCTGGCCTATACCCACTAGATGTCAGTAGAGCTCCCTAGTTGTAATAACCAAAAATGCCTCCAGATTTCACCAAATTTTCTAGATTTGGGAAGCAACATTGCCCTTGCTTAAAAACCACTGCTCTACTAAATGGCAGTAGTCCCTTTGAGGAAGGCTTTGGAGGAATATTTATGGTGTGTCCTTGCTGTAATGGTGCAGAGCTTTTCCTCAGGTGGACCCAGTCTCTCCTCAGTTACAAAAGGCTGTGGGTCTGTGAATTGACCAGGTCTGGAAAGTGGGCAAATGCCCATGACTTCCACTATGATGATTCAAGTCGGTTTTTGGCCACCAGATTTAGGCATTTTTCTGTTATATAGATTAAACTGCCCATCTATTTCATTCCTAGGAACATCGTGATCAATTAGCCACTGCCAAAGATCCCTGCGGGCCAAAGCGTTCTGATTACCGGTACGTCCTCGCTGCCCTTATCTTTGGAGTTAAGTACTGCCACTTGGCCTCTGCTACTTTGGGATCCCATCATCCTCAGTGAGATCAGGGAGCTCATCTCAGTGGTGACATTCCCTGAAGTCGTACCTGACTTAAAAGAGAGCAGCCACACAGCCTTTTCAAGTATGTGGTGCTTCCCTCACTAATTATAGTGTCTTCTGGGCCTTCTCAGGGTATGTAGTTGGGTAGTAGGTTGCAGAGGATAAATCCACTTCAATATTCCTGTCTCCTTAAACCTTTGGATTTTCTCTTCCACATAATGCCAGTGGAACTCTAGTATTTCAGCCTCATTAAACCTCATTTAATATTCATTGGCAGTGTTAGAATAATTTTGATTTACATTTCCTTAATGATTACAGCTATATTGTTGAGTGTAAGTTTCAGTCAACAAGTAGGCTATTAGAGCCATCTCCAACTGCACAAGTTATCATAGAATCTGTGGTAAGCTCACTCATATTGATGAATTCTAATCTCCTTGGTCTAATACCCTTAGCATCGATTTTCACACATATTCCTCAGGTTTTTTCCTTTATATATTAACAGAATTTTGGCATTTTTTTAGTGCTTAAGCTATTTTCTCTTGAGTCATGCATACATATATCTGTTCCTCTAGAACGTGCTGAGATTTGAACCTAGTTATGGGTGTAGTGTCAACAGGGTTGGTTGTAGTTGGTCTTGAGGAGAATGAGCATCCTCTTCCAAGTCATTTGCAGAACGTAACAATATCACAGGATTTTCAGCAAAGGAAAGCTGCTCTCTATATACAGAAGAGTAAGTTAGTGCCACTGGAGGTGTGAAGTTGTTTTTTTCATTCTGATTCGACCACATGTCTAAGTTTCAGGGTTCCATTTTTTTTTTTCCCTAGTCATTGCTCTTACTTTCACATGAGAAACTTAGACTATGAATTCACCTGTTATAATTCAGCTACTTGCAGAATCAAATTTTGCATTTGATTTTTAGCAATATGAATCTGAGGTTATAAGAATAAAGAGGTGTTGAGATTTTTTAAATGTATATTTTTGAGAGAGAGAGCGTGCACGTGCGTGTGAGCAGGGGAGGAGCAGAGAGAGAAGGAGACAGAGGATCCAAAGCAGGCTCAGTGTTGATAGTTGAGGGCCTGATGTGGGGCTCAAAGTCACTAATCTCGAGATCATGACCTGAGTCAAAGTCAGATGGTCAAACGACTGAGCCAATTAGGCGCCCCTGAGATTTCTTTAATACTGTCATGACAGTACTGTTTTTCAGACTGTGATTTAATCTGACAGTTAACGGACTTGAACTTATTTTTTGTGTACCTGTTCAAGAGCATTTAGAGAATCCATCTCATATAGCAGACCTTGTAGTCATCTGTACTGCCTTAACAGTTCAGTACAATAGCCATTTGGGGTCCTAAGGCACTTGCTTCTGTTGGCACCTCATCACAGTCAACCACAGTTGATAGCTTGATTAACTGTGATGCCACTGCATGCTGGGGGTTATTAGCATCCTATTTCCTGTTTGAGGCAGAGGGCACAACCAAGCCAATCTTCAAATCCCATCTTTGTAGGTATGTTTACTGTGACCATTGCAGTACCAACTCAGAAACCACACATTAATTTGAACAGGGAAGTTTAATATAAAGAATTACTAACCAAAAAATATATATATATATATATTAACCAGTAACAGAGAGTTAACCCTAGAGGGCAAAGAGAACTGTGAAGTATACACAATAGAATGAGCAACCACTACCTCTAGGGCTGGGGCATGGTAGCAAGGATGGATGGAACAAATCTGGAAGATGCCGAATTTTCCAGTTTGAAGGCTGAGACTTTCAGATCTTGTTGGAAAGGGTGTGTTACACTGGATGCTGGAGAAGTGTGAAGTGCTGCAAATTTTCATTATCAAGCAAGAAACCCCCTTTTGGGGGACTCAGAAAAGTTACTAGGAAGCCCCTTTCTCAATCTAAGAAGCCAGCTGGAATATGGCATAATTCTTTGGGAAGTGTTTGGCCCATAAGAGTGCTGCAGAAACTTGCTGCACAGCTGTCAGTGCAGGGTGCTGACAAAACTTGCCGGGAAACTACCCATGGGGTTGCATATGTGTCGCTGAGACTTGATGGGAAGTTGGAGCTTGGGGAGAGGGCTGTTGGGTGTTTTGCATACCATTGTTCTCCACTGGAACTAGCAGGTTAGAGCACACTAATTGGAAGAGAACCTACTTCTGTCTGGAGTCTTCCTCGAGTGCCATCTGCTGAGAAGGTTAACATTTTGCCAGCTGGCAGAGAAGAAATGTTTACAGGTACCAGCTTCATTATTGCAAAGCAGGGCAGAGAGGAGTGGATTTGGAGTTGAGAGGCAATATATTTATAATTGGTAATGTCAGATATTTACATTTCTAGTACCCTTCATTTCTTTGGGTAGTCCCTGATTTCCATGTGGTGTCATTTTGTTTTCTTCAGATACCTTTAATAACTTATTAGGCCGATATGCTGGTGATGAATTCTTCCAGCTTTTGTACATCTGGAAAATTCTTTATTTTGCCTTTTTAAAAAATAAAATAGTAGTAGAGTACACATAACATAAAATTTACCATCTTACCTGTTTTTTTTTTTTTTAAGTTCAAGTCAATAAATACCACCCAATGTGGGGCTTGAATTCATGACCCTGAGATCAAGAGTTGTATGCAACTGAGCTAGCCAGGTGCTCCATTTTACCCCTTTTTAAGTGTACATTATTTATCTGTTTTTGAGTGAGAGAGCACACCTGTGTGCACATGAGCAGGGGAGGGGACTGAGGGGGAGAGAGAAAATTGTTGTTTTGTTTTGTTTTTTTTTTTTTTTGAGAGAGAGAAAATTTTAATCAGGCTCCACATTCAGTGCAGAATCCTACATGGGGCTGGATCTCACAACTGTGAACCAAAATCGAGAGTCAGACACTTAACCAACTGTGAGCTACTCACATGCCCCTGTTGATTGGTTTTCATATGTTGAACCAGCCTTGCATTTTATTTATTTTTGAGACAGAGAGAGACAGAGTATGAACGGGGGAAGGTCAGAGAGAGAGGGAGACACAGAATCTGAAACAGGCTCCAGGCTCTGAGCTGTCAGCACAGAGCCCAACGGGGGACTCGAACTCACGAACTGTGAGATCATGACCTGAGCTGAAGTCTGATGCTTACCGACTGAGCCACCAGGCGCCCCTATTTTTATTTATTTTTTGAAATGTTTATTTTGGGGAGATGGAGTGGGGGAGGGGCAGAGAGAGAGAGAGAGAGAGAGGGAGACACAGAATCTCAAGCAGTCTCCAGGCTCTGAGCCTGTCAGCACAGAGCCCGATGCGGGACTCGAACCCACAAAGCGCGGTATCATGACCTGGGCCAAAGTCAGACACTCAACCGACTGAGCATCCTTGCATTTTAGAAAGAAATTTTACTTGGTCATGGTATATAATTTTTTTAATATGTTGCTGAATTTGATTTGCTAGTACTTTGTGGTGCCTTTGTCTGGCTTTGGTATCAGAGTACTCCTGCCCTCAGAGAATGTATTAGGAAGTTGTTCCCTAATTTTTGTTTTTTTTTTGGGAAAAGTTTGAGAAGGATTGCTATTTTTCTTTAAATGTTTTTTGGAATTCACCAATGAAGTCATCAAGTCCAGGACTTTTTTTTTTTTTTTAACGTTTATTTATTTTTTGAGAGACATAGAGAGACAGAGCACAAGTTGGGGAGGGGCATAGAGAGAAGGAGACACAGAATCTGAAGCAGGCTCCAGGCTCCGAGCTGTCAGCACAGAGCCTGATGTGGGGCTCGAACTCACAAACTGTGAGATCATGACCTGAGCCGAAGTCTGACACTTAACCGACTGAGCCACCCAGGTGCCCCGGACTTTTCTTTTTTAGGAGAGTTTTGTTTACTGATTCAATCTTCTTACTAGTTATAGGTCTATTCAGACTTTGTATTTCTTTATAAGTTAGTCTTGGTAGGTTTTGTATTTCTAGGAAATTGTCTATTTTATCTAGATTATCCAATTTGTTGATGTAAAATTATTCATAGTACTCTGTTATAGTCCTTTTCATTTCTGTAAAACCAGTAATGTCTCCACTTTCACTTTTTATTTTAGTAATTTGAGTGTTTTTTCTTTTTCTTAGTCCGTGTAGCTAAAGTTTTTTCAATGTTGCTGGTATTTTAAAGTATCAACTTTTGGTTCCATTAATTTTTCTTTGTTTTCTATTCTCTATTAAAAAATTTTTTTTTCAACGTTTATTTATTTTTGGGACAGAGAGAGAGCATGAACAGGGGAGGGGCAGAGAGAGAGGGAGACACAGAATCAGAAACAGGCTCCAGGCTCTGAGCCATCAGCCCAGAGCCCGACGCGGGGCTCGAACTCACAGACCGCGAGATCGTGACCTGGCTGAAGTCGGACGCTTAACCGACTGCGCCACCCAGGCGCCCCTATTCTCTATTTTTAAAAATTCTCTAATTTTTAAAATTTCCTTCCTGCTTGCTTTGGGTTTAGTTTGTTCTTTTTCTAGTTCTACAAGGTGTAACATTACATTATTGTTTTTTTTTTAATTTTTTTTTTTTAATGTTTATTCTTGAGAGAGACAGTGTGTGAGCAGGGAGGGGAGGGGCAGAGAGAGAGGGAGACACAGAATCCGAAGGAGGCTCCAGGCTCTGAGTTGCCAGCACAGAGCCTGATGCAGGGCTTGAACTCACGAACTGCAAGATCATGACCTGAGCTGAAGTCGGACGCTTAACTGACTGAGCCACCCAGGCGCCCCAACATTACGTTGTTGATAGGAGATCTTCCTTATTGTATAAGCGATTATAGCTATAAATTTCTCCCAGCACTGCTTTTGCTGCATCCCATTTTTTTGTTTTTATGGGCATGTTCTTTTTAAAAAAATTTTTTTAAATGTTCATTTATTTTTGAGGGAGAGAGTGTGAGCGGGGAGGGGAAGAGAGAGAGAGGGAGACACAGGGTCTGAAGCTGTCTCTGTATTGACAGCACAGGGCCTCAGGTGGGGCTTGAACTCAATGACCTGATCATAACCTGAGCCACCCAGGCACCCATGAATTGTTTTCTATGTTTTGTAGCTTTTTGTTCTTCATTTTGTGCATTATTTTTTTGTGTTTAGTTGATATTTTTTGTAGTGAAATGTTTAAACACCTTTCTCATTTCATACTGTGTATATTCTAGAGCTAATTTCTTTGTGGTTACCCTGGGGATTGCATTTAACATCCTAAAGTTATAACATTCAAATTTGAATTTATAGCACCTTTACTTTAGTAATGTAGAATAACCGCTTTTTAACAGCTCCAACCCCACCCCTTTGGTTATTGGTAACATCTTTATACATTGTGTACTCAAAAACATAAAGTAAGCAACATTCTTTAAGTTGCATTTAGTCTCTTAAATCCTGTAGAAAACAGCATTTAGAATTATAAAACAGTGTTGGAATAATACTAGCTTTTATAATTGCCACCTTTATTGAGATCCTTATTTCTTCAGTATGGCTTTGAATTGCTGTTTACTGTCCTTTCATTTCACACTCTTGTACACCCTTGAGCATTCTTGTTTATCTGAGAGGGTCTTAATTTCTCCCTAACTTTTGAAGGACAGTTTTGCCAGATACAGGAACCTTGCTTGATTGTTTCTTTTTAGGACTTTGAGTACATTAGCTCATAGGCTTCTGGCTTCCAACATTTGTGATGAGAAATCTGCTCATATACTTATTGAAGATCCATGGTATGTGAATCACTTCTCACTACTTTCAAGATTCTTTGTGGCTGTCCAAAGTGTCTCTGAATTTCTTTAAATTCTTATATGGGGTTTATTGAGCTTCTTGGATGTTTATATTCATGTCTTTCATTAAGTTTGGGGAAGTTTCCAATTTATTATTTTTTCAAATATACTCCCTGCCCCTTTCTCTTCTCCTTCTGGGACTTCCATGTTAGTCTGCTTATTGGTGTCCCTTGGGTATCTTACTCTGTTCATTTTGCTTCTGTCATTTTTCTTTTTGTCCTACAGACTTGGTAATTTTTATCGTCCTATCTTCAAGCTTGCTCATTATTTCTTCTGCCTGCCCCTTTCTGCCTTTGAATCTCTATACTGAATTTTTCATTTCAGTTCTTCTACTTTTCATCTGTAGAGTTTCTTTTTGGTTTCCTTACAGGTTTTCTATCTGTTGATATTTCTGTTTTGTTTCTATATTGTTTTCTTGACTTTATCCATATCTTCCTTTGCTTTCTTGACATTTATTTATTATGTTTTTTAGAGAGAGAGCATGTAGGCCCAAGTGGAATAAGAGCAAAGGGATAGGAAGAGGGAGAGAGAGAATCTCAAGCAGGCTCTACACCCAGTGCTCTACACCCAATGCGGGGCTCAGTCTCATGACCGTGAGATCATGACCTGAACTAAAATCAAGATTTGGACACATAACCAACTGAGCCGCTCAGGCACTCCTTTAAGACGGTTATTTTAGGGACGCCTGGGTGGCTCAGTCGGCTAAGGGTCCAGCTCTTGATTTTGGCTCAGATCATGATCTCACAGTGAATTCAGGCCCCTGCGTCTGGCTCTGCGCTGACAGTGTGGAGCCTGCTTGGGATTCTCTCTCTCCCTCTATCTCTGCCCCTCCTCTACTGGTGCTCTAAATCTCTCTCAAAATGAATAAGTAAACATTAAAACAAATTCTTTTAATGTCTCGTTTAGTATGTCTACCATCAGGTCTTTTTCAGGGAATAGTTCCTGTTTTTTCCTTTGTGTGGGCTATGTTTTCCTGTTTTCTGTGATTTTTTTCTTGCTGAAAATTGGACATTTCAATATAATAATATGGTAATTCTGAAAATCAGATTCTTCCTTCCCCACAATATTTTGTTTTTTTGACTGTTGTAGCCTATCTTTGTGATTAGGATCAACCTGAGGTGTCAGTTTAAGTTCTCAGGTCTTTTCTCAGTTACTGCTTTTCCCTGGATATGTATGGTGAGTTTCTGATTTCTGATTTCTTCTGTATGGGCAGTTGCTTTTGAATGTCCTAGTCTTTAATGTCTGGCTCCCAAAGGGGAAAATTGAGAAAAATGAAGGGGAACGGAAGAGTACAAGCAAAAAGGGAGGGAACTGTAGCAGTGGGAGTTGGTGCAACAAAAATGGCCTTAAAAAAAAATGGCCTTATGCCTCTTTGTCTTCATTTCTGTGATCAGAAGCAGCAATGAGGAATTAGGGCACAGATCTCCAATACATGGAGGACACAGTCATTTTTGCCCACCCTAAGCTCTCACAAACTGCTTATAGAAGATATGTACAACTAACTGCCATGTAGTTGGAGGTGGAGGATGTGTATCTGCTCCCCTGCTAAAAGCTTAACCAACTGATGAAAAATTTCCCTTCCAAACCTACTCCCTGGAAATTGCAAGCTTTCAGTGGACACTTGAGTTCCAAAAACCAGTTATATCAGACAGATTATGCTTGTGTCATTATTCTCTAGGTGGAGGGACAGAATCCTGGGGCTTCCTTACTCTTCCATCTTCTCAGAATCTCAGTAAAGTTTACCTCTGAACAATGTGGGTTTGTACTTCATGGGTCCACTTATACTCAGAATTTATCTGATAAATAGAGTATAATTCTGGTAAATGTAATTTCCCTTCCTTGTATTTTCTTAATATTTTCTTTTATCTACATTACTTTATTGTAAGAATACAGTATATAGTGCATATATACAATATGTGTTAATGGAATGATAATGTTATTGACAAGGCTTCTAGTATAGTAGGCTATTAGTAGTTAAGTTTTTGGGGAGTCAAAAATTATATGTGGGTTTTGGCTGTTGGGACAGTCAATACCCCAACCCTCACGTTGTTCAAGGATCAGCTGTATCTGTTAGTAAATTTTGAGAGAGATTGGGTGTGAGAGAGAGTCAAGGAAGGGGATTGCAGCTGCCTGCTATTATGATTATGTAATCTAAGTGATTACACTTGGAGATCTCAGAATACTTTGCAAAGTTCTCATTTATCGTTTCCAAATAGTAGTATTAGGAAACTGTATTGAAGTGGCATATTTTTAGCTTAAGTATATTGTAGTTATTTTTGAATATCTTATTTTTATTCTAAAGGCAGCATTTAGACATTATAGATGATTTGAAAGATTTTAAAAAGTATAAAGGAAAGATAAAAATCTCTTGTAATACCACTACTTAGTGTATTTATTTATAATTATGTGTACATTTATCTTGCATGCATGTATGTACTTAAAAATTTGGGGGCGCCTGGGTGGCGCAGTCGGTTAAGCGTCCGACTTCAGCCAGGTCATGATCTTGCGGTCCGTGAGTTCGAGCCCCGCGTCGGGCTCTGGGCTGATGGCTCGGAGCCTGGAGCCTGTTTCTGATTCTGTGTCTCCCTCTCTCTCTGACCCTGCCCCATTCATGCTCTTGTCTCTCTCTGTCCCAAAAATAAATAAACATTGAAAAAAAAATTAAAAAAAATTTTGTTTTTACTATTTGTTTATTTTTAAGAGAGAGAGTGCGAGCGCGTGTGTAAGTTGGGGAGGGGCAGAGAGAGAGAGGGAGACAGAGAATCTGAAGCAGGCTCCAGGCTCCAAGTTGTCAGCACAGAGCCCAACGTTGGGTTCGAACTCACAAACTGTGAAATCCTGACTGAATTTGAAGTGGGACGCTTAACCAACTGAGTCACCTGGGCACCCCTATACGTATTTTATTTTAGAAATGAACATACGCTAGCTAACATTCCTTTTTTTATAATTTGGTACATAGTTGTATAATATTAAGCACAATTATAGATTCCTGTAAGCACCATCACAAACAGGATTAATAACAATTCTGTCACCCCAGGAAACTCCTACATGCTATCCTTTTTGTCATATTCTTCATTTCCTCTTAACCACTGGCCACCAGTTTTGTTTTCTGTCACTGTAGTTTTGTCTTTTTCAGAATGTCATAAATGGATTAATAAAGTATTTAACATTTTGAGACTAGCTTCTTAGAATCAGTGTTTTATCATTTAATGGAAATTTGGATCCCACCATATAGGTTATTTTACCCTTTACCTTTATGTTGGTATTGTCATCATATATACGTAACAAATTCGTCTCATAATGTTATAATTTTTACATTTAGCTGTCAAACGTATGTAAAAGAACTCAAGTGTAGAAGAATGGACTGTATTTAATAAATCGTTACATTTATTCAGATTGTTACCAATTTTGTTCTTTCTTCCTTTCTAATATTCTAAATTTTCTTTTGTTATTTCACTTTTGTATAAAAAACCTTTCTTAACAGTTCTTTTAGAGGAGGTTTGCAGACAGTGAATGCTTCTTCAGAGAATATCTTTATTTCTAAAGAGTATTTTTATTGTATGTAGCTTTGTGGGTTGACATTTCTTTCAGCCCTTTAAAAGTGTTTTCTTTTCTTTGATAGCCAAGATTCCTGATGAGAAATTTGCAGTGATAAGTAATATGTCCTTTTTCTCTGGCTGTTTTAAAGATTTTTTTCTTTGTTTTTAGTTTTCAGCAGTTTCATTGTGAGTGTCTTGGTGTGGATATCTTTAGATTTATCCTATTTGGGATTTGCAGATAGCTTGAATTTGCAGATATGTATCATTTTCCAAACTTGGAAAGTTTTCAGCTATTGTTTCTTTAGGTACTCTATGCACTATAGTTTTTCTCTCCTTTTGGGACTCTGATGACATGAACACTATTCCTTTTGATGTTGTCATATGGGTTTCTGAGGCTCTGTTCTTTTTTTTTTTTTTAAATCTTTTTTTTCTCTCTTGTTCTGATTAGTTTCTTTTTCTTTTTTTTTTTAAGTTTATTTATTTTGAGAGAGCACACATGTGTGAGAGAAAGCACAAGTGGGGGAGGGACAGAGAGAAGGAGAGACAGAATCCTAAGCAGCTCATGTATGGCTCAAACTCATGAACTACAATATCATGACGTGAGCTGAAGTCAGATGCTCAACTGACGAACCATCCAGGCGCCCTGCCAATTTACATTTCTACTGACAGTGTACAAGTGTTCCCTTTTCTCTGTGTCCTTGCCAGCACTTGTTATTTTCTGTATTTTTGATAATAACCAATCTGACAGATGTGAGGTGATAGCACTTTTTAGTTTTGATTTGCACTTCCCTGGTGATTAGTGTTGTTCACTATGTTTTCATGTGCCTGTTGGCCATCTGCATGTCTTCTTTTGAAAAATGTCTGTTTAAGTCTTCTATTATTTAAATTGGTTTTTTAAAATATTGGGTGTATAGTGTAATATAAGTATAAGACATATATGTTTTAGAGATTAACCCTTTTTCAGATGTATAATTTGCAAATATCTACTCCCATTTAGTAGGTTGCCTTTTTGTTTCGTTGATGGTTTCCTTTGCTTTGCAAAAGCTTTTTAGTTTGATGTATAGCCATTTGTTTATTTTATGTGTTTGTTGCCCCTGCCTGAGGATACTGATCCAGAAAAGTACCACAAAGACTGATGTCAAGGGCTTACTGTCTATTTTTCTTCCAATAGTTTCATGGTTTCAGGTCTTACATGCAAGTCTTTAATGCATTTTGAATTTATTTTTCTGTATGGTGTAAGATAGTGGTCCATTTTAATTATTTTGCATGCAGTTGTCCACTTTTCCCAACACCATTTATTGGTAAGTGTGAGTCTTAATAATACATTTCTTTTTTTAAAAATTTTCTTAAAGCTTTTGTTATTTATTTATTTTAAATTTTAACTTTAACTCTTTTTAAGTAAGCTCAGTACCCAACATGGGACTTGAACTCATGACCCTAATATCATGAGTTGCATGCTTTACCGACTGAGCCAGCAGGACACCCCTAATAATACAGGTTTTTTTTTTTTAATGTTTTACTTATTTTTGAGAGAGAGAGCAGGTGGGGTGCTGCAGAGAGGGAGAGGACAGAGGATCTTAGCACTGAGAGCACAGAGGCCAACGTGGGGCTCAAACTCATAAACCGTGACATCATGACCTGAGCCAAAGTCAGACGCTTAGCTGACTGAGCCACCAAGGTGCCCCCCTAATAATACATTTCTAATGGCTGAGTTGTTCAGTGTATTTCTGAACTTGAAATTAACTCAGTTGCTTCATTTTATGGAATTATAAATTTGTAAAATCCAACTTACCTCAACTGCTTCTACTTAGAACTTTGGTTTTTATTGTACATAACATTAAAAAAAATTTTTTTAACGGTTTTATTCATTTTTGAAAGAGTGCTAGTGGGGAAGGGGCAGAGAGAGAGGGAGACACAGAATCTGAAGCAGGCTCCAGGCTCTGAGCTGTCAGCAAAGAGCTGGATGTGAGTCTCAAACCCACGAACTGTGAGATCATGACCTAAGCTGAAGTTGGATGCTTAACTGAGCCACTCAGGCGCCCCAATTCTGTATAGCATTTAAGAAACACTACTAATAAAGCATGCTGGTAGCACATGAAATATGAGTCAGAAATGCTAAGTATGTCTACACTAGATTGAGAGTCTTATTTTTATGGAGAAGTCAAGTCTATTTAATTTTTAGTTTATGTCAAAGCAATTTTATTGGGAATAATTATTTTGTTTAATTTACATTTTTCAATGAATAACAATGTGAAAAGAAGATAGATTTGATTCCATTTTAGTTTTTATTATTTTAAAATGTTTATTTATTTTGGGAGAGAGAGCATACAAGAAGGGGAGAGGGGCAGAAGGAGAGAGAGAGAGAATCCCAAGCATACTCTGTGCTGTCAGCACAGAGCCTGCCACAGGGCTCGATCTCACAAGCCATGAGATCATGACCTGAGCCAAAATCAAGTGTCAGATCTTAATTGACTAAGCCACCTAGGTGCCCCAATATGATTCTATTTTATAGGAAGGAGTTGTTATTGTATTAAAAAAATTATTTAGTTAGGAAATGCACTTACAGAGAGAGAATGAAATCTACTTTTATTGTGTTCTTAAGACGTTTTCAATCTCCATTATACCAATTTGAGTTCTTCTTTGTGCCTTACTTGAAGTGAATTGCTAGCATTAAGTTTCAAAGTTTGGAGAGAACTTTTAGGATTTTATAGACCCATTTCATTAATTATATGGTTTGAAGAATTTGAGACCCAAAGGAATTACATTTCTTGTTTGAAGTCTGTTATGAATTCTTAGCATATCAGTGACTAGAATGGAACGTACCGATGTTTACAGCCTTTCTTGAGACCTATCATGTATTTGACATCAGTTTTTCCCACATGTAGCTACTTAAATTTTTTTCTTTGTTTAGTCATCACTTTGCTTGGATTTCTGTTGCCATGGTTTTGTTAAATAATACCAATCTGCTAACAGCACATTTCAGATGTCAGTTCGCATGGTATGTGAACTCTCAGTCTGTGCTAGCTCTTGAGTTACAAATCAGTATGTAATTAACAGACGTCCGTCATGATCAGTGACCAGTCACATTACTTCTCTCAGAGTCTGTTGGAGATTGGTCACTGTGTGTCTGTTAATTCAGTTCTTGCACAGACAGCATAGTATGCAGTTGTGTTACTTCCTTGTCGTCCAGTGGTAAATCTGTGTGACATTTTGCAAAGGACATAATCATAATTGCCATTTTACAAAGATGACAAATGCCTTGTCATTTTACAAAGACATAATCTGCATAATCAAAGAACAGAATTGACTAACAAAGATGGAAGTGCAGCAAAGAAATGAAAAGTGGTAGCACTAAATCTGAATAATTGGATGTCGTGAAGATTTGAAAATAGTGTCAGGCAAGTGAAGATAGGATAAGAGCTAGGCCTGCATGAAGGTACGTATGAATTTGGAAAAAGGAACACCTGGGTGTCTCAGTTGGTTAAGCATCCAAACTTTTGAATTTGGCTCAGGTCATGATCTCGCAGTTTGTGGGATCGATCCCTGTGTTGGGCTCTGTGCTGACAGTGAGGAGCCTGCTTGGGATTCTTTCTCCCTCTCTCTCTACCCCTCTCCTGCTCATATGTGCACTGTCTATGAATGAATGAATGAATGAATGAATGAATGAATGAATGAATGAATAAATGGGAAGAATAGAAAAACAAGGTAAAATTGCTTTAACATTAATTTTATTTAGTAAAAAAAATTTTTTTAAGTTTATTTATTTTGAGAGAGAGCATGGGGGAGGAGCAGAGAGAGATGGAGAGACAGAATCCTAAGTAGGCTCTGTGCTGTCAATGCAGAGCCCAACATGGGGTTTGAACCCACAAACCTGTGAAATCGCGACTAAGCCAAAATCAAGAGTCTGACGCTCAACCAGCTTGAGCCACCCAGGTGCCCCTAACATCATCAGTTTTACATTGTAACAGAAACAGAACTCAAATCAGTTTGGGTAGCATTCATAAGTGTTGAAGTTAATTGCTACATAAAAACAAATTAAGTACAAAGAGAATGAAGAACTTTTTATTGCTAGTGAAGGTTGGTTTCTCTTCAGAATCAGCTGCCAGGATGAAGCTGCTAGAGCAGGTAGGGATAATTCTATGAATGTTGCGCCCAGATTCCAAAGATTAATTGAGCAAGTAATTATGGTAACCAACAATTTAATGTCAGATAGGTCTGTTTTTTAATGCAATCCCATCAATAACTTAATGTGATGAAAGACATAGGATTGTGAAGCGGTCATAAAGGGAACGGTATACGTATGAAGCCCTAGGAAGTTAGTAAAGGTGAATTTATCAACAAATGAGGAAGGTTGTGGGAGAAAGGATCAAGATATCTCAAAGGAAGTGACTCCAGCAAAATTTTGCATTAAAGAAACTCTTGGAAATATTTGATAAGATGGATAGGGCAAAGGGTATAAAAATGTTGGAACCTGAACCAAACTTTGAAAGGATTGAGACAGTTTGCCAAGGCATAGAAAATATGCTTATTCTGTGTCATAAATTATATGAGGAAAATGAGAAGGCAAGAACTGTTTACTCTTGGTAAGTATTTTTCGAAAGAAACAGAACATTCTGATTCTCAAGGTTTCTTATGTTTTATGTCCGTATGTTCTTACTATTCCAAAATAGTAAATACTAGTCACCCAGTATTTTTCATTTTCTTGTGCTATAATTGACAGTAAATGGGTCTTAAATATTTTTAAATATTACGTAAAAATTTAAAGTTTACAGAACAATTGTGATTTTTTTCCCTTTGATTAATAAGATTGCTCAGCTATCAAGGTCTTTTTCATGGTTCTGTGCTACAGTTCAAAGTGAGTACTGCCTGTATAAATAATATGTTTTTTGCATAACAAGTTTGTTATATTTTCTCACTTGATAAAATGATTATAAAGATTGTCAGTATGAATAAATTTGAAAGTTAAAGTACAAGATGTTCATTGGAATAGCAATAGGGAGAGACAGACATTACCATTTCAGGTTGAAGGGAGAGGATTGGACATTTAATTTGGAGAGGTCTGGGGCCAGCATAAAAAAATATTTGAAGCTTCTGTTTAATCTTAAAGAGTCTTGTAATTTTTAAAGTATACTCTTAGGGTGTATAAGTTTTTATTGTAATAAAGATAATTCTGTTATTCAGCAAACATTTATTGAGCTTCTGTTATATAGTAGGAGGTCGGCTTACAGCAGTATGGAACAGACAAAAAAAATCTCTCTAAACGATGATATACTTTAACCTCCCTGCTTTGAGAAATGTGGAATCTCTAATTCTTTATTTATTTATTTTTAAATTTTTTTTTCAACGTTTTTATTTATTTTTGGGACAGAGAGAGACAGAGCATGAACGGGGGAGGGGCAGAGAGAGAGGGAGACACAGAATCGGAAACAGGCTCCAGGCTCTGAGCCATCAGCCCAGAGCCTGATGCGGGGCTCGAACTCCCGGACCGCGAGATCGTGACCTGGCTGAAGTCGGACGCTTAACCGACTGCGCCACCCAGGCGCCCCCCTAATTCTTTAGAATCTGGATTTCATTTAGGTTGAAAGAAACTAGATTATTTTTAATTTTTGTATAATTCTAAAGGATTTTGTATAAAAGCAGAGTTTACTTTTACTGAATTGTTTGAGATAGTCTCCAAAATGGGGTAAAAACTCCAGGTTTGTATAACCCCTGTTATTTGTCAGTAGGTCTACGGAAAGAATGGGACATTTCATGGTATAGCTTCAGAAAGGTGTATGGTTACTTCATTCCTTATAGCATCCCCAACTTTAGAGTAAATTTTTTATAGTTGCTATCATAGATACATCTACTGTGGTAGTGCTAGGAAAGAAAGTTGTGAATTCTTCTTGTTTAGAAAGTTGGGTGTAGGGGCGCCTGGGTGGCACAGTCGGTTAAGCGTCCGACTTCAGCCAGGTCACGATCTCGCGGTCCGTGAGTTCGAGCCCCGCGTCAGGCTCTGGGCTGATGGCTCAGAGCCTGGAGCCTGTTTCCGATTCTGTGTCTCCCTCTCTCTCTGCCCCTCCCCCGTTCATGCTCTGTCTCTCTCTGTCCCCCAAAAAACAAATAAACGTTGAAAAAAAAATTAAAAAAAAAAAAAAAAGAAAGTTGGGTGTATGTGCATTGTGTGAGATTATGACATCATTAAGATTTGTAACTTTAGCTCAGTCATGAAAGCTGAATAGGTGTTTACTATTGAAATATGACTGGAAAAGCTGAAGCACTGTGTATAATGGTTCAGAGGCATGAAAGTACCTGAAAGATTGGGTGAGCTACTGGTCATTTAGTTCTGGTCATCTAGTAATACTGGTAATACAGTAATACATCTAGTAATTACTGGTCATCTAGTAAGAACTAGAGCATTTGCTTTGGGGATGAAGATGCAGTGAGAACATGCAGGTAGGAAAAGGTGAAGCAGTAGAGGAAGGTAGGGCCAGATTTTGCAGAGTCAGAAGTTTGGACATTTTTCTAGGGAGACTTTTTCAGAGCTCTTTGTATGTATATGTATGTATATCATTACCTGAGCCAAGATAGAGAGTCAGACATTTAACCGACCCAGCCACCCTGGCACCCCGGTGGAGAAGTTCTTAAGAAACAGGAACCGGGCACAGGTAGGTCAGTCAATTGAGTGTCTGACTTCAACTCAGGTCATGATATCATGGTTTGTGAGTTTGAGCCCCACACTGGGGTGGCTGCTGTCATCGCAGAGCCCACTTTGGATCCTTTGTCCCTCCCTCTCTCTGCCCGTACCCTGCTTGCACTCTCTCTCAAGAATAAAGAAACCTTTGGGGGCACCTGGTTGGCTCAGTCCGTTACGCGTCCAACTTTGGCCAAGGTGATGATCTCGTGGTTTGTGAGCTCGAGCCCCATGTCAGGCTCTGTGCAGACAGCTTGGAGCCTGGAGCCTGCTTCAGATTCTGTGTCTCCCTCTCTCTGCTCCTCCCTCTCTTGCACTCGGTCTCTTTCTCAAATATAAATAAACATTTTAAAAATAAATAAACCTTTAAAAAAAAGAAACAGGGACTCACCCTATTGGTATTTGTATATATTGGTGGAATGCTTTAGTGTGCAACTGAGTAACATCTATTAAAAATTTACCATATTCACCTATGCCCTTTAATCTCATTCCACTTTTAGGAACTGATTATACATACACACACACACACACACACACACACACACACACAAGCCAGTTTATATGTATAAAGATGACAGCTATAATACTGCATTTGAAAAAGAGGCTCAAAGCAACCTAAATGTCCATTACTATAATATAACAAAAGATTATGTAGTGACTAAAAAGTGAATTAAGTCTCTGCTTAATGAGAAATTTCCTAGATATATTTAGGTTTAAAAAAATTGGAGGGGAATTTCTATTTGTCCTTTTGTTTGTATTTTTGCTGATCTGAGAGAAAATGGGATTTTATTTTAGTTTTGACTTCAGGTGAGATTGAATGTTTTGTGCTTATTTCTGGTCTTCAGTCATTTTTTATTAGGATGCTGCTAATAGAGTCTAAGACTGCTTTATAAGTAGGATATTAACATTGTAATATTATTAATACATACTTCCCCCCAGATTGTCTTTAAGTTTTTCCAGTTTTTTTTTTTTAATGTTTATTCATTTTTGAGAGAGAGAGAGAGAGAGAGTGAGTGCACCAGCGGGGGAGGGGCACAGAGAAAGGGAGACAGGAGATCTGAAGCAGGTTCCAGGCTCTGAGCTGTCAGCATGGAGCTGGATACTGGGCTCGAACTCCCGAACCGAGAGATCATGACCTGAGTCGGAGTCAGACTCTTAACCCACTGAGCCACCTGGGCATCTCTCCAATTTCTGTTTTTAGTGTCATCAAGGTCACATAAGGATTTGTTTCTTTTTCTGGTTAAAAGATTTTCGTGTCTTCTATTGTTTTCATTTTTTCCAATTTGTCTGTAATCTATCTGGAATTTATTTTGCCAGTTTGTCTATAATCTATCTGGAATTTATTTTGGTGTAAAGTATGAGGTAGTGATCCAAGATTTCTCCTCCAAAGTGGTTACTGGTTATAGTCTAATTCTTAAGTATACTTGGGACTTTGTGTTTTCTATTGTTTCATTAAGCTATTAATTGCCATGCCAGTACCCCATATTTTAGTTATTGTACCTTTGATATATGGTAGGGCACATTTTTCTTCTTGTTACTAATATAATTCAACATTTTGTTTGATATTCTTTTTATCTTTATTTTTCCAGATGTACTTGATGATTGTTTTGTTTAGTTCTATTCACCCCACTCTTTTTTGTGAGGAAATTGTATTCTTCATAGTATTGATTTTTTTTTCCCCTTTGGTAAAAATGGTATATCACCTGTTTATTCTCCAGAAAATTTTGTAAGTTTTTAAATAATGATTTTATACATTTCTCAAAGTTTATTCTTATGATATTTTATATGTCATTATTGTAAATTGGATCCTTTTTTTTCTGTTATATTTTAACTAATTGTTGTTGTTTCTCAGGAATGCTACTGATTTCTTGAATGTTCAGTCTTGTAAAGAGTTACTCTATTGACCTGTATTCTGATTCCTAAAACGTTTTCTGCTATCTTGTACTTTTCAAGTAGACAAGCGAATTGTAAATAACTTTGTTTGCTTTTTACTATTTTACACTTTACATTTTTTTTTCTGATTGCATTGACTAGTACTTCTAGAGCAAGGTATGATATTGGTAATATTACCACTTTAATGGTAATTAAGTAGTAAATATTGATCTTGCCTGCCAATTTCAATTGACTATTAAGGACACCTGAATTTTGAATTGAGAACAATTCTGATAACATGTTTATATTTTATGGAAAGATTGCTGTGATTGATTAGTGGTAGAAGGAGATGTTTAGAAGGAAGAGAGTATTAGGAATGGAGTATTTACTGTCTTTAACATTTCTTTATTAAATTTAGCTGATAATTTGAGAGAAATATTCTTTAGCACGTTAAATAATTACATTCTGTTTTATGTATTTGTTAAACTATGAAGTGGAAAAGTCCTCATACAATAGGTGTGAAAACTGCAGATGGTCAAATGGCAAGATTAAAGAAAAAAACGTAAAAACTGTTATTTTGGAGTGTATTACTTAATTAAAAAATGATCTTGTATTAAAGTGCATAGAAATATACAAACTTCTAATGCTAGCAGCAGTTAGGCTCATTTCCCACAGTTGTGCTGTAATATGTTAGTGTTATCCTTCTAAAGGGTTCTGTGGTCAAAGTACATTTGGAAAACGATGGGCAAAACAAAGCAGTACAGGTTTCTTTAGTTAGAAATTAAGGGGCATGGGGTAGCTCAGTCAGTTAAGCATGTGACTCTTGATGCTTAACTCAGGTCACGATTTCACGGTTTGTGAGATGGAGCCCCGCATCGTGCTCCATGCTGACAGCACTGAGCCTGCTTGGGATTCTCTCCCTCTTTCTCTGCTCCTCCCTTGCTTGCATGTGCCCTCTCTCTCTCAAAAAATAAATAAATAAACTTAAAAAAAAAGAAATTAGTAAATTAACAAGTATTGTTACACTGAAAAGAGATGTGTATTTGCTATATTTATTTGGTCACAGGAGTCTTTTTATCTTAGTTCATCTTTCAGGTTTTGCATAACAGATATTGAGAAGTGGAAAATTATGGCATTCAGTTAATAAAAAAGAGCTAATACATTACAATAAGTCCATACAATATGGTAGGGTCTGTTGGTATCCCAGGATGAAAAAAGATTTATCTAGAAGGTAATACATATACATAAGTTAACTGTGCCACAAGTGACTGTAAATGAAATTAAATCTAAGTGCTACAGAGGAGTCATGAATTCTAAATGGGTTGTCAGAAAAGTACTCCCTGAAGAGCTACACTTTGAAGAAGCAGTGGCATTTCATCAGGTAGACGTTTATTCCCAGTAGGGAGAAAACTATAGGAGAATGGTATGATTAGAACTTTGGGTGGGAGTGAGAAATGACTTTTATTCTATAGCCACAGGAATTGTTTCCTGCCATCTCCTTCAGTGGTTTTTCTTAGGATAAAGTTAGTATCTAAACATGACTAATACTTAGGGGTGACAAAACTGAGAAGCTGAGACAGTTTTGAGAGCAAAGGGGAGCACATTAACAATTACATGGATATGATAGGTGTAAATAGAGGTGCTTTTCAGCTAACTGGAATATGTGGTCACCCTGTGTATTAAGAATGTCCTGCAGTGTTTGGCCTATGATTTGTCATTAGCTTTATTATTATTATTTTTAAATTTTATTTTTATTTTATTTAAGCATATAGTGCAACAGTGATTTCAGCAGTGGATGCCTTAATGCCCCTTACCCATTTAGCCCATCCCCCCTCCCACAACCCCTCCAGTAACCCTCTGTTTGTTCTCCATATTTATTTATTTATTTATTTATTTATTTATTTTTTATTTTTTTTTTTAAATTTATTTATTTTTGGGACAGAGAGAGACAGAGCATGAACGGGGGAGGGGCAGAGAGAGAGGGAGACACAGAATCGGAAACAGGCTCCAGGCTCTGAGCCATCAGCCCAGAGCCTGACGCGGGGCTCGAACTCACGGACCGCGAGATCGTGACCTGGCTGAAGTCGGACGCTTAACTGACTGCGCCACCCAGGCGCCCCTGTTCTCCATATTTAAGAGTCTCTTATGTTTTGTCCCCATCCCTGTTTTTATATTATTTTTGCTTCCCTTCCCTTATGTTCATCTGTTTTGTCTCAAAGTCCTCATATGAGTGAAGTTATAATGATAATTTGTCTTTCTCTGACCGACTAATTTCACTTAGCATAATACCCTCCAGTTCCATGCACGTAGTTGCAAATGGCAAGATTTCATTCTTTTTGATTGCCGAGTAATACTCCATACACACACACACACACCCCACATCTTTATCCATTCATCCATTGATGGACATTCGGGCTCTTTCCATACTTTGGCTATTGTTGATACTGCTGCTATATAAACATTGGGGTGCCTGTGCCCCTTTGAAACAGCATACCTGTATCCCTTGGATAAATACCTAGTAGAGCAATTGTAGAGTAGTTCTATTTTTAATTTTTTGAGGAACTTACATACTGTTTTCTAGAGTGGCTGCATCAGTTTGCATTCCCACCAGCAGTGCAAAAGAGATCCTCTCTTTCCACATCCTCGCCAACATCTGTTGTTGCCTGAGTTGTTAATGTTAGCCTTTCTGAAGGGCGTGAGGTGGTATCTCATTGTGGTTTTGATTTGTATTTACTTCCCTGATGATAAGTGATGTTGAGCATTTTTTCATGTGTCGTTTGGCCATCTGGATGTCTTTGGAGAAGTGTCTATTCACGTCTTTTGCCCATCTGTTCACTGGATTATTTGTTTTTTGGGTGTTGAGTTTGATAAATTCTTTGTAGATTTTGGATATTAACCCTTTATCTGATATGTCATTTGCAAATATCTTCTCCCATTCCGTCAGTTGCCTTTTAGTTTTGCTGATTGTTTCCTTTACCGTGCAGAAGCTTTTTATTTTGATGAGGTCCCAGTAGTTCATTTTTGCTTGTGTTTCCCTTGCCTCCGGCGACGTGTTGAGTAAGAAGTTGCTGCGGCCAAGGGCAAAGAGGTTTTTGCCTGCTTTCTCCTCGAGGATTTTGATGGCTTCCTGTCTTACATTTAGGTCTTTCATCCATTTTGAGTTTATTTTTGTGTATGATGTAAGAAAGTGGTCCAGGTTCATTTTTCTGCATGCCGCTGTCCAGTTTTCCCAGCCCCACTTGCTGAAGAGACTGTCTTTATTCCATTGGATATTCTTTCTTGCTTTGTCAGAGATTAGTTGGCCATACGTTTGTGGGTCCATTTCTGGATTCTCTATTCTGTTCCATTGATCTGAGTGTCTGTTTTTGTGCCAGTACCATACTGTCTTGATGATTACAGCTTTGTAATACAGCCCGAAGTCTGGGATTGTGTTGCCTCCTACTTTGGTTTTCTTTTTCAAGATTTGTTTGGCTAGTCGGGGTCTTTTCTGGTTCCATACATGTCATGAGCTTTATCTTACAGTCTGGCCTGCTTTACTCACAGAATTCTATTAATTCACCTAGCCTTTCTATTTCTAGGATTCTTTCTTCTTGTTCCTGCTAAGAACCTTGAACATTAGTTGTTCTTTTCTTGAATCTTCCCTTCCACTTTCACCTATTTTAAAGTTAACTTATTTTTGTTTTTTAGTAGTCTATACACCGAACACAGGGCTCGGACTCAAAATACAATCCCAAGATCGAGTCACATGCTCTTCCAGCTGAGCCACCTGGGCACCCCCCTTTTCACCTGTTTTGATTCTTAGTCATCCTTCAGATCTTAAAATAAGGAGCAGTTCCTTTGCTTTTCCTGACCTCTTATATCGGATAGCTCATCATGGTAGAGATTTATCTCAAACACTAAGATGTTTTAGAAATAGAAATGAAGGTTCTTACTATTGACCAGTTGAAAGAAATGGGGGAAAACCTCTAATTTTGGGAGTTCTCATTTGACTTTTAGGGTGTTGGGGCTCTGTTCTCTCAGAACAGAGACCGACATGGAGCTCAAACCCATAAACCACGAGATCATGACCTGAGCTGAAGTCAGACGCCCAACCGACTGAGCCACTCAGGCGCCCCAGTCTCTACTTAATTATTGAAAACCTTGCCTCAGTTCCCTAAACAGTTTTAGAGCTCTTGGTTTGTTACTTAGTTGTCATTGAATAAGTTTATCATATAAACTCTCAAATTATTAAAGTTATCACATAAACTCTCAAATATTAAAATCAGTTGGAGAATGTTTATGGTATTAGTCATTCTGTCCTCATGTACGTTATGGTATTGTGTTTATCCTATCAGTTATGTCATTATGAAGGATAGAAAATTGGACATTAACTTTTTTTTTTTTAATTTTTTTTTAATGTTTACTTATTTTTGAGACAGAGCATGAATGGGGGAGGGTCAGAGAGAGAGGGAGACACAGAATCCGAAACAGGCTTCAGGCTCTGAGCGGTCAGCACAGAGCCCGACGCGGGGCTCAAACTCACAGACTGCGAGATCATGACCTGAGCCGAAGTCAGAGGCTCAACTGACTGAGCCACCCAGGCACCCCAAGGACATTAACTTTTTAAAAATTAAATTTATTGATTTGGCTATTGTGATTTTTTTTTTTTTTTTTTTTTTGCAGGTGGGTGTGGGTGGTATGCTTGCCAATTCACAGTATATTTGGAATTTTTTTCTCTTTCCAGGGTTAGGGAATGTGAGTATTTTGTTTTATAAGTAAAAATGTACTTTATCCCCAGTGCTTAATTTTTGGAATACAGGGGTCTGAGTCATTTGCCCAGAGGTTTTCTTTTATTTATTTATTTTTCTTAAAAAAATTTTTTTTTAATTTTACATTTATTTTTGAGAGACAGAGAGAGACAGAGCACAAGTGGGGCTGGGGCAGAGCGAGAAGGAGACACAGAATCCGAAGTAGGCTCCAGGCTCCGAGCTGACAGCACAGAGCCTGATGCAGGGTTTGAACCCTTAGACCATGAGATCATGACCTGAGCTGAAGTTGGACGCTTGATGGACTGAGCTACCCATGCGCCCCTAATGGTTACATGTTTTAAAGTTAATGGGCAGAACCCACAAGACTATTTTAACAACTAAAAAGGAACTGGTATTTTTTTTTGTCAGTACCACGCATGTTAATTTATTTTTTTGATTTTTCGTTTCATTGGTTTCATTTGGTTTAATTTTGGTTTCATAGTATTGAGAAAATCCTTGCATATATATAATAGTTATTACAGACTCTTAAAAATAAAATTGGCTTGGCTTTTGAATTCAGTTAAATCTTTCATGAAACCTGAGGGCTGACTAGTAGGTCATTAATTTCAAAGGTAAATTTGTGACTGCTTAGATTTAATTTCTTATTTGTAAATATACTGATTGGACAAGAAGCACTGAAAACACGTTTAGTGAAACCATTATATTATCACAAAACTAAGTGTTTTGTCTAAATTTTTTGTTAACCAGTTGGTGAGATTATAGGCCAGATAGGTGTTTTGGAGTCCTGCCTGTCATTTAATTGAAAGCAGTGTTAATGTTACCTGCCTGCACATTGTTGAGTAGTCACACAATTCAGTGGTTTTTAATATTTTCATAATTGTGCAGCCAGAATCAATTTTAGAACATTTTCATCACCTGGAAAAGGAAGCCCTGTACCCAGATCTACTACAAAGCTGTAGTAAAACAGTATGCTACTGGCACAAAAATAGACCCATAGGTCAGTGGAACAAAATAGAGTCCAGAAACCAGTCTACACTTTGGTGAGTTAACCTATGACAAAGCAAGCAACAATATACAATGGGGGAAAAAAGTTTCTTAGATTAATGGTGCCGGGAAAACTGGACAGCTACATGCAAAAAGATGAAACTGTACCACTTTCTTTCACCATACACAAAAATAAACTCAAAATGAATTAAGGACCTAAACGTGAGACCTGAAACCATAAAACTCCTAGAAGAAAGTATAAGCAGTAATCTCTGACTTAGACCCTAGCAACATTTTTCTAGATGTGTCTCTTCAGAAAAGGGAAACAAAAATAAAACACACCAAAATAAGAAGCTTTTTGCACAGTGAAGGAAACAAACAAAATGAAAAGACACCAGTGAATGGGAGAATTTATTATATATGATATACCTGACAAGGGTTAATACCTCTGATATATAACGAACTTATATAACAACATGAAAAAACAAAAACAAATAATTCGATTAAAAAATGGACAGAGGACCTGAACATTTTTCTAAAGACATACAAATAGCCAACCAGACCCACAAAAAGATACACAATATCACTAATCACAAGGGAAACACAAATCAAAATTACAATGAGATATTACCTCACACCTGTCAGAATGGCTGAAATAAAACACACAAGAAACAAGCATTGGTGAGGTTGTGGAGGAAAAGGAACCCTTGTGCACTGTTTTTGGGGATGTAAATTGGTGCAGCCACTCTGGAAAACAATATAGAGGTTCCTCAGAAAACTCAAAATAGAAGTACCATGGGATCTAGTAATTCCACTACTGGGTCTTCACCCAAAGAAAATGAAAACACTACTTTGAGAAGATATATGTACCTTATGTCTATTGCAGCATATTTACAGTAGCCAAGATATGGAAGCAACCTTAATGTCCGTTGATAGTTGAGTGGATAAAGAAGATGTATACATACACAATGGAATATTACTCAGCTGTAGGAAAGAATGAGATCTTGCCATTTTGTGACAACATGGAAGGACCTAGAGAGTATTCTAAGTGAAATATGTCTGAGAAAGACAAATACCATAGGATTTCACCTACATGTGGAATCTTTTTTTTAAAGTTTATATATTTTGACAGAAAGAGCACGTGTGTACACAAGTTTGGGAGAGGTAGAGAGAATGCCAAGTAGCTGATGGCGCAGAGCCCAATACAGGGTTCCATCTCACAAACTGTGAGATCATGACCTGAGCCGAAATCCAGATTCAGACACTTAACTGACTGAGCCACCCAGGCACCCCACTTAATGTGTGGAATCTGATAAAACAAATGAACAAACAAAAAGAAACAGACCCATAAACACAGAGTACAAACTGGTGATTGTCAGAGGGGGTGGAGTTGGGAAAAAGCAGTGAAGGGGAGCTGGAGGTACAGGCTTCCAGTTGTGGAATGAATAAGTCATAGAGATGAAAGGTACAGCCAACAGAATACAGTTAGTAGGAATTTAAAAGTATCATATTATTGACTTCAATAGCTACACTTATGCTGAGAATAGCATAATGTATAACTTAGAGTTGTTGAATCACTGTGTTGTACACCTGAAGCTAATAATAGCATCATGTGTCAGCTATACTTCATTATTAAAAAAAAAGAAAGCAATCCTTTACTCATTAGCAGTATTCTCAGATCTCTCTCCTTAGTCTTAGGTGGGCACTAATCCATTTTGTCCTATGGTTTTGAAATGTGTACCCATTGTCAACAAAGGACTTGCTGACCGATACTGTATCTGTTGTAAACAAACCTATAAATTGTTTGGCATCAGTGGCAATATATTTAGTCTTTGTTTTTGTTTTCTGTTTGAGAGGGAGGGAGAGGGGGGAGTAAGAAAACAAAGGTTTTGTTCTGAGCCATAGAGAAGATCACTGAATCCTAGAATTTTTGCCTTGCAAAAGAGTGTCTTCTGAAGTGTCTTCTTATGTTCTTTCCATTGTTTTCATTTCTTTGGCGTCATAATCCGTTGGCTCCTGTTTCTCATGTCCAGTATAATTTTAATTAGTGTACTTAATTTCCATTTTGTTATATATTTTTCATAATAAAATTTGGTCTAAATTCCAAGGTTTTTTTTTTCCTTTTAGAATGTGAAAATCATTTATCTTTTGTGTTCATCTTGCAGAGAAGTATGGTATCAGCTTGATTCTTGTTTCTTATAGAACACAGTCTTATCTTAGTTAGGAGACTAAATTATAATATTGTATTATCCCTTCTTGGGTTTTATAATCAGCTCACAAAATGAAGTGGTACATAATCCAAATTACCTTAGAAAATCTCTTTAAGTCACCCATAAAGTATAGGTATGTCACCCTTGGTAATGTCACTACTATATTTTTATTTTCTATCATTGAGTAAGATTATAGTTTCTTTGGCTGTGCATGCAAAGTGTCCAGGGTGGTATTGTACAAAATGTACATTATCTTTAAACACTTGGGATCCCCTCAGTGCAGGCAAGTACTATTTCAATCTTTGGCTTGCCAAGTCACATGTCCCAATTTCTCTTTTATTCTGGAGCATAACTTGTTGGGTGGTTGGTTGGCCTTTACTGTTTTGCTTTCTTTTTCATTTTTATATGGTTGAAGTCAGTATGTTTAATGTGTTTTATGAATCACGTAGGCTATAATTCTTTTTATTCCTCATCAGTTTTTGTTTGAAATTCTGAAATTTCACCAGGATGTATCTTTTTTCCATATCCTCTTGGAGATGGTGGGCCCTTTCAGTCTCAAATAGTTTTTTAGGAAAATTTTCTTCTATCATTTCACCTTTCCATTGTTCTCTCCTTTGGGATGCCTTTGAGATTGCTCTTTGACCTGCTGGTTCAGTCTTTTTTAAAAAAAAAAAATTTTTTTTAATGTTTATTTAGTTTTGAGAGAGAGTGCGAGCCAGGGAGGGGTAGAGAGAGAGAGAGAGAGAGAGACAGACAGACAGACAGACAATCTGAAACAGGCTCCAGGCTCTGAGCTGTCAGCACAGAGCCCGATGGAGGGCTCAAACTCATGAACTGTGAGATCATGGCCTGAGCCAAAGTCAAAAAAGCTTAACCGACCGAGCCATCCAGGTGCCTCCCTGCTAGTTCAGTCTTAACAGGGCATCATATAGAATATCTTTTCTAGCTTTTTGACTTTGTTATATTTATTTTTGTTTGTTTTTCCACCTGAGAATTTTATCACTACCCTTTCCAATAAAATTTTAATTTTTGTAGTCATTTTCCTGTCTCTTGTCTTCTTTTCTTGGTTTTTGGTGTTTTTTTTTCTTTTTTTGCATCTCTATCCTCTCATATTTCAGATACCACTTAAAATACTTTTTAGAAGTTTTCTTTCGGGGCGCCTGGGTGGCGCAGTCGGTTAACCGTCCGACTTCAGCCAGGTCACGATCTCGCGGTCCGGGAGTTCGAGCCCCGCGTCAGGCTCTGGACTGATGGCTCAGAGCCTGGAGCCTGTTTCCGATTCTGTGTCTCCCTCTCTCTCTGCCCCTCCCCCGTTCATGCTCTGTCTCTCTCTGTCCCAAAAATAAATAAACGTTGAAAAAAAAATTAAAAAAAAAAAAAAAAAAAAAAAAGAAGTTTTCTTTCTGTAAATTGTTGCCTTCTGAGTGGTTCTGTTTATTCACCTTGAACTTTCTCCTTCACACGGTTTATTTCAGAAACCTGGGGGTCATTGGTTGTCTCTTTACATTTATACATATCAGATCCTATTTTTTTTTTTTTTTGAGAGAGAGAGAGGGTGCAAGTGAGCGAAGAGAGGAGAGATGTGAGACTCACTCGAAGTGGGACTTGAACTCAAGAAATGTGAGATCATGACCTGAGCCTAAGTCAGATGCTCAATGACTGAGCCACCCAGGCATCCTCAGATACTGTTAATTACTATAGCCAGCTGTTGTGTTTCCTCTATAGTTACATAGGTATCTAGGTGGTTGTTTTTTCCTTAAAAGTTTCTCCTTGAATGGGGAGACATACTCTGGCTTTTAGTGGGTAAGGTTTATCAAGAAGCAGCCTTCCTTGTGTTCTTGTCTCTTTGATGAGAAGTAGGTGGGAAAGCATGAGGCTGGAATGCTCACACTTGCCAAAATGAGGAGCTCTTTACATACTAGGGGTGGAGCATGTGAGTGTTTCTAGCTCCTGGATAGAGTTGCTTTTGCTGTACTCCATTCCCCCCTCCCCCCCCATTTCTGTCTTATTTATTTATTTATATTTTATTTTTAAAGAATATTTATTTATTTTTGAGAGAGAAAGAGAGAGCAGGGGAGGGCCGAGAGGGAGACAGAGTCCCAAGCAGGCTCCACTCTTGTCAGTGTAGAGCTTGGCGTGGGGCTTGAACTCATGAACTGTGAGATCATGACCTGAGTTGAAACCAAGAGTTGGGGGCTTAACCATCTGAGCCTGAGCCACCCAGGTGCCCCTATTTATTTTTTTTATTTATACATACACATATACATATGTGTGTGTGTGTGTGTGTGTGTGTGTGTGTGTGTACACATTTTTTTAAACTAATCTCTACACCCATCGTAGGGTTCAAACTCATGACCTGGAGATTGCATTCTCTACTGAGCCAGTTACCATTCCCCCTGCACCTGTGTTTTAAAGATCCAAAATTACCTCAGACTTGGTTCTGCTTCTGTCCTAGGCCCTAACATACCGAAATAGGAACCATTTCTATAACAGGACTAACTTTCTTTTGAAGGACAGCTAAAAACCTATTTGATGCTGATTGTTCTGTTTAATTTTGATTAGAAGTTTTATATAGTTATCAGTGTTAGTAAGTTCTCAGTAAGTGTTGGCTGTCTTTATTATTATTATTATAAATACATAGGACTATATTTTGTGCTGCAAAAGTGATTTAAAAATAAGTTTATATTAGGGCATGTATTTGTCTCTTTGTTTTTGGTTTGGGGGTTTTCACGTGAGAGTTTATTTTATTCATTATAAATTATATTCTAGTCTACTTGGCAGTATTTTGTTTATCTTGTGATTTTGTATACTTTGGGTTGAAAATTACAGCTTTTGGGGGAGTGAGGAGGGATATCAGAAAGTATGATAGAATGTGACAATAATGTTACTTTTCTCTTTGCTTTTTTGCTTTTTCAGTTTGAGCAGAAAACTGGTGCAGTTTTTGATGAAATTGTAGAGAACTGTAAGTACCACTTTAGAAAAAAACCAGTCATGTCTTTATATAGATAATAATTGAGTCTAGATAGAGCATTTATCAGTGCTTAACATTTAACAGGGTTTAGTTTGGGCTGATTAATGCGATGGTCCAATTTGATATAGTTTAGAAATCATCACTCTGTTAGTATTTTCAGCAAGTTAATCTTAATTTTAAGAGTTTTTCCTTTTTTTAGTAAATATTTTATTCTCACAGATATTAATGTTGAAATATAGCTAAGCTTTGTGTATGTATTAACCATATAGAAGTTTAGACTTAACCATTCAGTAAAGATTTCTACTTTGTTTACAGGGCTTCTTAATTTTCTGTTTATATTCTTTCTATGTTACATGATTCTCTGAAAAATTTTTTTGTTTCTTATGATTATAAAAGTAATACATTCAATTTTACAATACAAAAATGAAAAAAGCAGAAAATGAAAGCCTTTGTGTTTTTTATTCTCTAAAGATAACCACTTCTAAAAGTTTAATATATATCTTTCCAGACTTTTTTTCTGTGGATGTATATAGATCTATGTATGACAGGTGGGGATTTATATATGTTTGTAGGGATCCTGTGGATACTGTTCTTGCTTTTTTCATTCAACTGCCTTAACATCTCTGTATGTCAATGGATTTTGACCTTTTGCATCATTTCTGATGGCTACTCGGTATTTTATTGTATGGGTGTATTATAATTTAGCCATCTTCCTCTTTTATATATGTATGTATTCTTTTCAGTTTTTCAGTATTACAAACAATATTTAGTATGTATTCCTGTACACATTTTTGTCTACTTCTATTGAAATAGACAAAGGGACTGTATCCTTTTCTGTAGAATAAATTCTAAGAATAGAACTGCTGAATCATCAAAGGATGTTTGTGTGCTTGTTCATGAAGAATAAATTTTGTCATCTAGAGCTAGTAAGTCAAGGAAAATATGCATTTCTTTTTAAATTTTTTTTTAAGTCCCAGTAGTAGGATCTGTGAGTACCTTCTTTGGAATTGGTTTGTTAACGTTTTTTGAGAGAGAACAGGTTTTTATAGAGTACATATTGAGAGGTAGCTAGCTCTCTTGATCTTTAATGGTCTTGGAATAATCTGGAGTTCATTCATGTCTAGGCTGGGCTATTGAGAGCACAAAGACGGGAACTGCTGACTTGAGCCCCTGTACATGTTCTCCCTGTTGCCTTGCCTTCCTTATAGCACGGCGGCCTCCAGGTAGACTTCTCTCATGGTGGCTCAGGCTCCAAGCAAAAGAGTAATTCAGTGAAGAAAGCAGAATCAGCATCTTTTCTGAGCTACCTTCAGAAGTCACACAGTGTCCTTTCTACTACATCCTTTGGATATGAGGGAGTCACAAGCCTGCTCAGATTTAGGAGAAGAGGATATTCAGACCTCACCTTTTTTTTTTTTTTTTTTAATTAAATTGTTTTGTTTATTTATTTTTGAGAGAGAAACAGAGTGTAAGTGGGGGAAGGGCAGATAGAGAAGGAGACAGAATCTGAAGCAGGCTCCAGGCCCTGAGATGTCAGCACAGAACCCAATGCAGGGCTTGAACTCAGGGACCGTGAAATCATGACCTGAGCTGAAGTCAGACACTTAACCAACTGAGCCACCCAGGCGCCCCTAGACCTTACTTCCTGATAGAAGGGTCAGGGTCACATTGTAGAAAACAATATAGATGGGAGATATTATTGCAGCCGTATTTGGAAAATCCAGTCTGCATTCACAGCATATAATGCTGTCACATGATATTTTATTCTAAACTAGAAAATGGCTTAAAAAAGAAATTCATTCTTTAGGTCTGTATGTGGATATTCATAACATTAACCACTCCTGTAATACAGAAACAGAAACTGATGAATCTGATCATGCATGATATTTTATAACATTTTGTCTTTTTTTTTGACTTAGTCATTCCTTTCCATATCATCATTGTCCCTATTGCCCCCTACCCTATACCTTTGTAGGTAGCCTTTCACGTTTTTCTCCAGTGTTCCTAAAATCATTATCATATATATACATATATAGACACATAATATATATACATGTATATACAACATATACATGTATAAATATATATATATAATATATGCAAATATACATATTTATATGTGTATATGTAAGGGTTTTGAAGATTTTTATTTTTTGTTTAACAGGTGAGATCATCATATACATAGATTTCTCTACCTAGCTTCTTTCATTCAGGAGTACTTTATGATCTCCTTCCATCTTGACTGGAATAGCTTCAACATCACAGGGTTTAGATGTGCAAGTCAACTTTTCCCCTTTCCCCTTTCCCCTTTCAGACACTGATGTTATTTTAGTTGTTTTTTTTTTTTTTTACCATGATAATGAAGTATGAAAAATCCTTTAAGAATATCCTTATATATTAGTTTTATATGTGTGCATAGATTACAGAGAGTGGGTATTGTTTGGTAAAGGGTATGTGTAATTTTAGTAGATGTTTCTGTCCTGCTTTTCAAAACTTGACTGTCTTACATTTCCATCAGAAATGTATAAGAATACCTCCTCACCCCACTAATGTCCATTATAGCTCTTCTTCATGTTTAGCAATCTGATGGATATGAAATAGCACAGTGTTAACTTTATTCTGCATTTTCTTAACTCCTATTGAATTTGAATTTAAGCAGTTTTTAATAATTTCAACATTTGGACTGGCTCCTCTGTATTGTCGAATTGTAAATATTTGTTAAATAAATGAATACCCTTTGCCCATTTCTTAAAGTTTTTTTTCATGACACGTTACAGGCTTTTTGTAATATCATAATCATAGTTGTTAAGGGGAGTGATAGTAGGCATGGTAAAGGATAAAACTGAAAGAAGGTTCAGGTATACTTTTAAAAAGATAGACATTCACTCAGGAAATTTAACTTTTAGAAAAGATAACTTAAAGTTCTTTTAATAATGAAGTAGAGGGGGTTGATTTCCTTTGTTTTGTTTCTTTTTGCTTGTGTCATCTTTTCCTAAACAAATGTTTTTTTTTTTTAATTTTTTTTTTAACATTTATTTATTTTTGAGACAGAGAGAGACAGAGCATGAATGGGGGAGGGTCAGAGAGGGAGGGAGACACAGAATCCGAAACAGGCTCCAGGCTCTGAGCAGTCAGCACAGAGCCCGATGCGGGGCTTGAACTCATGGACCGGACCATGAGATCATGACCTGAGCTGAAGTCGGACGTTCAACCGACAGCCACCCAGGCGCCCCTAAACAAATGTTTTTAATATAAAAAATTTGGTCTTTTTTAACATCATGGTTTTCAGTTTTGGTTTAAAAAAGTTTTCCTCACCCTTTGAATATATGTTATCCTAGAGTTTATTGGAGTATTTAGAAAAATATTTTTAAAAAGTGTTAAACACAAAAAAATATTTAAAACATGTGAGATATATTAAAAATAAAAATCTCTGACTTCACCACCACCCAGCTGTAGAAAAATGTGCACGATCATGCCTTTCATGCCAGTCCCTCGGTCCCATTCTGTTCTTCTCTTTACACAGCCATTATCCTCAATTTTGCTTAATTCCTTGCATTTCTTAATAGTTTTTACCACATTTACATTATTAATCAAGAGATTATTTAGTTTTGCTTATTAATAGATTTTGTATTGTTTTTGAATTACACTGTATGTGTTACCACTTTCTTTTTTTTAACCGTATATTCCTGAGATTTGAATGTAGTGTTGCATGTAGCTCTCATTCATTCATCACTGATGTGTATTTATTCATTAAATACATTACAATTTATTTATTTTTAAAAATGGTAGTAAAAAGTATATAATGTAAAATTTACCACTTTAATTATTTTTAAGTGTATAATTCAGTATTTTAAGTACATTCACATTGTTGTGCAACAGATCTCTAGAACTTTTTATCTTGCAAAACAAATTTTTAATAGCTCTTGAATAAAAATTCTGTTTCCCCCTTAAGGTTTATCTGTGTTGTAACGTGTCAGAATGTCATGTCAGAATGTCCTTCCTTTTTAAGGCCGAATAATATTCCATTGTATGGTTAGACCATTTTGTTTATCCATTCTTGTGTTGATGCAGTGAGTATGAGTGTGTAAATATCTCTTCAAGATCTTGCTTTTGTTTTTCTTGGCTGTATACCCAGAAATGGAGATTGCTGGTTTATATAATACTGTTTTCAAGTTTTTGAGGAACTGCCATACTGTTTTCAGTTGTGATTTGTACCATTTTAAATTTGCACCAGCAGTGCACAGGGTTACAATTTCTTTACATCTTTGCCAACACTGCTAACTTTTCTGTGTTTTTGATAGTAGCCACCCTAGAGGTTGTGAGGTCATGATAACCTCATTGTAGTTTTGGTTTTCCTTTCTCTAATGATTAGTGATGTTGAGCATCTTTTCATAGGCTTGTTGAAAGTCCTTTGCCTGTTTTTGACTTGGGTTATTTGATTCTTTTGTTCGTGTTGATTTCTAGTTCTTTATATATTCTGGATACTAACTCCTTATCGGATATATGATTTACGAAAGTTTTTTTCCCATTCTGTACATTGCCTTTTCACTCTGTTGATGGTTCCTTTTGATGCACAGACGGTTTTCAAATTTGGTGGCCAATTTGTTTAGTTTTGCTTTTGTTGCGTGTGCTTTTGGTGGTGTCATATCCAAGAAATTGTTGCCAAATTCAGTGACATGAAGCTGTGGTGTGTGTGTGTGTGTGTGTGTGTGTGTGTGTGTTCGTTCGTTGAGGAGTTTTTAGGTCTTCTGCTTAAAATATATCAGAACTTTAAAATCATTCTAATGTCTATATACTTCTTGTTGTTCCTCATTCTTCTGTTTTTTCTTTATGAACATTATTTTATATATTTCAGGATATATACAAGAAAGTGCCATGTATGGAATTCAATGTAAAATGTATTTATCATGGTGGGTCTCTGTCAAAAACTAGCTTATTATTTTTTTAAAAATGTTTATTTATTCAGAGACAAAGCATAAGCAGGGGAGGGACAGAGATTAGGAGAGAGAGTGAGTCCCAGCAGGCTCCACACTGTCAGTGCAGAGCCTGACATGGGGGCTTGATCCCATGAAATGTAAGATCATGCATGACCTGAGCAAACTCAAGAGTGGGACCTTTCACCGACTGAGCCACCCAGGTGCCCCTGTTAGAAACAAGTTTAAAATCTGTTTCTTTCTTTCTTTTTTTTTTTTTTTAATACTTGTTTATTTTTTGGGAGAGCACAAGTCGAGGAGGGACTGAGAGAGGGGAACAGAGGATCTGAAGCAGGCTCTGCACTGACAGGTTGACAGCAATTAAGCCTGATGTGGGGGTTCAGCTTACAAACTGTGAGATCGTAACCTGAGCTGAAGGTGGATGCTCAACCAAATGAGCCACCCAGGTGTCCCCAGAATCTATTTCTTAAGTCAGGGATTGGCAAACGGTTTTCTCTGACAGGTCAGACAGAAAATATTTTAGGCTTTGTAGGTCATGCTGTTTTTTGTTTTGTTTTGTTTTGTTTTCAAATTTATTTAAAGTCGGTATTTTTATTTTATTTTGTTGTATTTTATTTTCTTTCTTTTGAGAGAGTGTGAGTGGGGGAGGGGCAAAGAGAGAGGGAGACAGATAATCTCAAGCAGGCTCTGTGCTGTCAGCACAGAGCCCAGTGTGGGGCTCGAACTCATGAACCATGAGATCATGACCTGAGCCAAAATCAAGAGTTGGATGCTTAACCAACTGAGCCACCTAGACGCCCCAATAAATTTTTATTTAAGGAATTTTACATATGATTCCTTCCCCTGCTAGTCATTGTAGTTCTCCAAAGTCAGAATCATAATCTTCAAAATAACCGGGTTGTTTTTTTTTTTAAATGTTTATTTACTTTTGATAGCACATCAGCAGGGGAGGGGACAGAGAGAGACAGGGACAGAGGATCCAAAGCGGGCTCCAGGCTGACAGCAATGAAACCAGTGCAGGTGCTCGAACTCAGTGAACCATGAGATCATGACCTGAGCCAAAGTTGGATGCTCAACCGACTGAGGCATCCATGTGCCCCTCAAAATAGCCCTTTTACAAGAACTTCTGTTGAGTCCACAATTGTCACTGTCAGTCCAGTTCTTTCAATTGGGTTTCTTTGATCTCCACTTGAATATGAACATACTTCAAAAATTCCATACCTGTAATTGTTGGGATCCAGTTTCTTTATTTTAGGGCCCTAGAAGTCAAATTGTAGAAAGTACATTGATTGTTATTTTGGAAACTGATCTAAAATTGTTATTCGTTAGTTGTTTATAGTATTGAAAAGTCTGTTACTTCCACTTTACTCCACGAGCCTAGTAGAAAATGTTACAGGTCTCTTTGTCAACATTGCAATAAATTTGCTGTGATGAAAACATAACTTGTGTCTTAATGTAGTCACAGATCATACTGTTTATGTTGCAACAACTCAACTTTGCGTTTGTAGCATGTATGTAAAGGAATTAATGTGTTTGCAATAAAACCATGGACACTGAATTTTGAATTCAACATAATTTTCCATGTATAAAGAAATGCTTTTCTTTTGATGGCTTTTTCCTACAATTTAAAGATGTGGAAACTATTCTTAGCTCATGGGTTGTATAAGCCCTCCTCCCCAGTGCCCCCGCAAAAAACAGGTGGCTTCTGCATTTGGCATGCAGGCATAGTTTACCTATTCTTGTAAGGTATATATGGGAAGGTTATTGCTCAGGCCTAGGCTATGTACATTCTCAACTTTATCAGAATTCCAAAACTTATTTTCCTAAGTTTTATCTATATACATTGACACATTGTGGTTAGAATTTTGGTCACTATCTGGCATCACTAACTAGAGTTTTGGCATCTGGCCAACACTTGACATTATCAGACTTTTAAATTTTGTCAGTTTGGTAGGTATAACATGGACTTAATACTTAATTTTTTTATTTCCTTTGTTAATAATTTGAATATTTTTCATGTTTATTAGCTATTTCTGCTACCTCTTTGACAAAATGCCTAATTAAATCTATTGCCCACTTGCTGTTGGGTTGTTGGTGTTTTCTTAACTGAAATGTTGGAGTTCTAAATATCCCGACGAATAAATTTGTCAGTTATAGCTATTGCAAATAACTTCTCCTAATTTATGACTTGTCTTTTTAAAGTTTTTGCATTAGCAGTATTTAATTTTTTTAAGTTTATTTGAGAGACACAGAGACAGAACGGGGAGGAGGGGGAGACAGAGGGAGGGAGGAAGAGAGAGAGAGAGAGAGAGAGAGAGAGAGAGAGAGAATATCCTAAGCAGGCTCTGCACTGATGTGGGGCTTGAACTCATAAAACTGTGAGATCATGACCTTTTTCTGTCTCTCAAAAATGAATTAACATAAAAAAATTTTAAAGTAAAGCTTTTCTTTAAACTATCCTTCCATTAAATTTTACTTTGTATTCTTGCGGAAAGGTTTTTATTTCTCTTGTGTAAATACATAGGGTTGAAATGGTTGGATGTACCAAGTTTATCTTTTTTTTAAGTTTTTAATTTAATTCTAGTTAACATACAGCATTATATTAGTTTCAGGTGTACAGTATAGTAATCAGCACTTCCATATATCACCATGTGCTCATCACAGGTATACTCCTTAATCTTCACCTGTTTTACCCCTCCCTGCCCCTCCCCTCTGGTAACCATTAGTTTGTTGTCTATAATAAATTAGAGTGTGTTGCTTGCTTTGTCTCTCTCATTGTTTTTCCCTTGTTTTGTTTCTTAAATTCTGCATGTGATTGAAATCACGTGATATTTGTCTTTCTCTGACTTAATTATTTCACTCAGCATTATACTCTCTAGCTCCATCCATGTCATTGCTAATGGCTCTACTAAATTTTAATATGATTTTATTCAGTTTCCCAAATTTACTCTGTTGCAATTCTAATTAAAAATGCATGCATTTAAGCTGCACCTGGGTGGCTCAGTCGGTTAAGTGTCCGACTCTTGATTTTGACCCAGGTTATCATCCCGGGGTTGTGAGGTTGAACCCTGCTGTGGGCTCTGTGCTGGGCATGGAGCCTCCTTGGGATTCTGTCTCTCCCTCTGCCCCTCCTTCCCATGTGAATGTGCACACACTCTCTTAAAGAAAATTATAAAAATGGGGCGCCTGGGTGGCTCAGTCGGTTAAGTGTCCGACTTCAGCTCAGGTCATGATCTCACAGTCCATGAGTTCGAGCCCCGCGTCAGGCTCTGTGCTGAGAGCTCAGAGCCTGGAGCTTGCTTCAGATTCTGTGTCTCCCTCTCTCTCTGCCCCTCCCCTGCTCATGCTCTGTCTCTCTCTGTCTCAAAAATAAATAAAAACATTAAAAAATTTTTTAAAGAAAATTATAAAAATCATGCATTTATTTATTACTTTTGGAAGAATCAATTTTTATTGTTATACAGATTTTGTTTTATGCTATTTACTTAAATTTTATGGTTGTCAAGTAGTATGTATTGTGTTTTTTTGTGTGTCATTTGTTAAGTATCTTATTTGTCACCTTTGCAAATGGAGTCTATTTTTCAGGGATGCCTGAGTGGCTCAGTTGGTCCAGCATTTGACTTCGGCTCATGTCATGATCTCATGGTCCATGAGTTCAAGCCCTGCATTGGGCTCTGTGCTGACAGCTAGAGTCTGGAGCCTGGTTCGAATTGTGTCTCCCTCTCTCTCTGCCTCTCCCCCAGTCGCTCTCTCTGTCTCAAAAATAAACATTTAAAAAAAATATATTTTTTTTATTTGTAGGTTCTTATTGCAAGAATAGCTTAGCTATGTTACTGAAATCCCTTATTAAATATAGTAGACTTTTAAAATTTGAGACTGTAGTTATCCAGACATGAAGCCATATCAACTGAAAATATTTTCTTTTCACAGTGACTGCCCAAATTATGTAATTAATTTTTTTTACTATAAATTGTGGGATTATAATAATCGTGGTAGTTGTCACCTTTGACTAATTTCTAATTCTAGTTAATTAGTTGTCATATTTTGTTAATTTAGGCCCAATTGTTAGTTTTTGTCACATAGGCTTAGTCTTTATTACATTTAAAAAAAATATTCCTATCTTACCTTGTGGAATGGTTGAAGAATATTTGTGTTTATGTATTACTGGATTTAGTTTGTTAATATTTTTTTAAGGATTTTCCTGGTAAAGTTTGTTTACTATTGGAGTTGTATGTAGCTTTATTAAATGTTGTCTACAATTCACTAGTGAAACCATCCGGGCTTGGAGATTTCTTGGTGTGAGATTGTAAGTTATAAGTTAAAGTTTTCAAATAGGAATATAAGGTTTTTCATATTTTATGTCCCCCCACCCTTTTTTTTAAGGTAGAGAGAGACAAACCAAGAAACAGTCTTAAAATAATTTTTTTTTAATGTTTGTTATTTTTTTTTTTTATGAGAGAGCACAAGCAGGGCAGGGGCAGAGAGAAGGGGACAGAGGATCCAAAGCAGGCTCTGCAGATCCAAAGTGGGCTCTGTGCTGACAGCAGAGAGCGCAGTGTGGGGCTCGAACTCGCGAACTGCGAGATCGTGACCTGAGCGGAAGTCAGATGCTCCACCGACTGAGCCATGTAGGTGCCCCTTATGTTTCATCTTTTGTCAGTTCTGGTAAGTTGTATTTTTCAAGGAAGTTGTCCATTTCATTTAAGTGGCCTCTTCGTCTTTTGAATTAGAGGTAATTTAGTGGGAAGGACAGTGGCATCTCCTTGTTTTAATTTGCATTTCCCTATTAATGATGTGGAACAACTTTTTATTGTGTGTATTGGCCATTCTTAATGTTCTTTTGTGAAGTGTCTGTTCAAATTATTGCCCACTTTTCATTTTGGTTGTTTGTCTTTTTGTTATTAGGATAAAGGTTCTTTATATATTTTGGATACAAGTCTTCTGTCATGTAGATCAGTAGATTGAAATCAGTTGGGATATCCATCTCCATGTATCTGTGTCTATAAATCCCTTCATATCCATCCATCCATTTTGTGGCTTGCCTTTTTATGACCTCAGTGGTGTCCTTGAGTAGCACAAGTTTTTAATTTTGATGAAGTCTCATTTTATTATTATTGTTATTATTATTACTACTATTGTATTTGTGTGGTCTGTTCTTTGTGTTCTAAGATACCAGTCCCAAGATCATGAATATTTACACTTGTTTTTTCCTAGAAACTTTATATTTTTAGCCTTAGCTTTTACAATTAGGGTCCTCATCCATGTCATTTTAGTTTTTGTATATAGTGTAATGTAAAAGTCAAAATGTATAATTTTTGTGTGTGGATATCTGTTGAGTCAGCAGCATTTATTGAAAAGATTATTCTGATTGATATACCTTGGTACATTTGTTGAAAATTAGTTGATCTGTATATTGAGTCTATTTCCAGACTCATTATAAGTTCCATGGATCTATATATACATATATCTGTTCTGAGGCCAATATCACTCTGTCTCGATTCCTTTAATTTTATATTAAATCAGATATTCTAAGTCATATTTTCCAATGTTGTTTTACTGTACTAGATCTTTTGCATTTTCATGCAATTTCTTAGAACCAGCTTGTCAACTTCTATTAAAAAGCTTCCTGGGGTTTTTATTGTGATTCTTTTGGGTCTGTAGATCAGTATGGGGAGAATTGACATCTAATAGTGTTTTCCAATTCATGAATATTATATGCTTGTCAGTTTATTTAGGTTTATTTATTTATTTATTTCATTTCTCTCAGCAATGATCTGTAGTTTTCAAAGTAGAGGTCTTGTACATATTTTGTTATTCCTATATATTTTAAATTTCTTATGCTATTGTAAGTGAAATGATTAAAAATTAAATTTGTTGAGGTATAATGTACAGATAGTAAAATTTACCATATTTGAAAAATTAGTTTAATTTTTTTTTTTATGCTTATTTATTTTGAGAGAGAGTGTGTGAGTGAGTAAGTGTGAACAGGGGAGGGGCAGAGAGAGAGGGAGAAAGAATCCAAAGCAGGTTCTGTGCTAACAGCCCCTGACTTCCAGCTCGAGATGAAATCAAGATTTGGATGCTTAACTGACTGAGTCACCCAGGTGCCCCTAACTTTTCATTTTGAAATGATTATTGATTTACAAAGTGAGTTAGTACAAGTCGTCCAACTCTGTTCCTAAAAATTGTTTTGTCTGTATAAGTCCTTTGCATTTACGTATATATATTTTAGATTTACATGTAAATTTATACAAATAAGCTACTGGGACTTTGATTGGAATTGCATATTCTATAGATTAATTTCGGGGAGAATTGATATCTTAAATATATTGAATCATACCTACAAGCATGGTTTATTTCTTTTTATTTAGGTCTTCTTTAAATCTCTAATTTCTAAATTATTACTAAATTTCTAAATCTCTTGTAGTTCCTAGTTTATAGAGTTTGCGCATATTTTATAAAATTTAGCATACATATATATATATTTTTTTCTTTCCAATATTTTGTCTGGATTTTTTGTTCGTGGATAAATTGATGGACAATTTCCCCCCATAGAGATAGCCAATTATTCCTTCCCAGGTCAGTGAATAATCATGCTTTCTTTACTTACTTGAAATGTAGTATCCCTTATTTCTATTTTTTATTACCTTATAATTAGAAAATTGTTTTTTTCAGTCTCCATATGTTCTTTACTATTTTTGTAGATATCTTCCCTCAGATTGAGGATTTTCTCTTGTTTGCTGAAAGATTTTTTTCATGCATGAATATTAAATTTTGTCAAATTATTTTTCTTCATTATTGAGATAGTCCTGTGTTTTCCTTTATTGTGTTATGTGGTAAATTCATTTTTGAATATTCAACCCATCTTATATTCATGGGATAAATCCTACTTTGTCATGACTTATTATTTGTTTTTTATATTTTTATTCAGTTTGCTAGTATTTTAAGTATGCTAATACTTTAAGCACCTATGTTTATGAAGGGTATTGGTGTAAAGTTGTCTTTTGTTGTATCTTTCTCTGGTTCTGGTGGCAGAGTAATAGTGGCCTCAGAAAATTGGTTAAGAAATATTCCTTTCTCCTATATTTGCTAAAAGAATACATATAAGATGGGTGTTATTTCCTTAAGTATTTAATTTACTAGCAAGTCATCTGTTCCTGGTGCGTTCAGATTTTCTTTATCTTTTGTGTCTGGTTTGGTAATTTGCACCTTTCAAGGCATTTCCTTTAAGTCAGCACAGTTGAATAGAATTTTTGCGTGATGATGGAAATGTTTTGTATGTATACTATTAAAATATAGTAGCCACTAGATAGCTACCCTTGGCAGTTGAGCACTTGAAATGTAACAAGTGCTGAACTGAAGTTTTCATTTTGATTAATTTAAATAGACATAGGTGACTGGTGGCTTCCCATGTTGGACATTGAAGGTCTAAGCTGTCAAATTTATTTCTATAAACTTCTTAATAATTTTTAAGTGTATTGTCATAAAGTTGTTCATAGCATTTTAAAATTTATTGTTAATGTTTATATTTTCTCACTTTGTATTTAATTTCTATGAAGTCTTTACTGCTATACGTTTCATTCCTGATATTATTAATTTTGTATTCTGTCTCTCAACTTCTTCATATAAATTTTTTAAAAAATACTTTAACTGAAATATACATAAACTTAAATTTACTATCTGAGCCATATTTAAGTGTACAATTCAGTAACATTAAGTAAGCTGGCATTGCTGTGCAACCAAATCTGTAACGCTTTCCATCTTGCAAAACTGAAACTCTATACCTGTTAAATAATAATTCCCCATTCCTTCTCCCTCTAGCTGTGTCATCCACCCTTCTACTTTCTGCCTCTATGAATTTGACTACTCTGGGTACCTCATATAAGTGGAATCATACTGGGGTTTTTTTTTGTTTTTTTTTTGTGACTAACTTATTTCACATAACATAATGTTGTAGCCTGTGCCAGAATTTGCTTTCTTTGCAAATAGTAGGATTGGTGTATCTTGTGTTTAATGATCTCAGAAGAATAACAAGTGAAATTATTATAATTTTACTGATGCCATTGAGGGGGAAAAAAGTGCAGCTTACTCTGTTTCTACAGTTTTATAGCCCTTAAAATGATTTCCTTTAGCATTGCAATTCTTTCTAGTTATAAGGGGTAGGATAAATTAGATTCAGGACTTGAACAGATCCTTGTTTATCTGAATAGAAAGGGATATCAGCTATATCTGGTGAGCCAAGATGGGAGAGAAGATGAAAATTAAAGGTTTCACTTTATAAATAATATAACCATGTTACAGAGATTTTAGAATTGGAAGGATAGAAGATTTGAAAGTGTAGATTGGGACAGATTTGGGACTGTTTCCTTGTATCTCTGTGGCATTGTGCTTCTGGAACTATTGGCATAAGTTACTTCCACTTTTATTATTTTGTTAAAATTTCATTTTATTTTGCTTATGAAAATAATATGCCCTGAAATATTGAAATATTATAAAAATACATAAATGTTTTATTTCATTAAAGTGTATGATATTCTGTTATAGTGATATGTTTCAACTTTAATAGACCCTGGACAGTTTTTAGGTACATGCCAAATGTATCAATTTACGGATTTCGCTGTTCTTCTTGATCATTACTTTTAGAGTAGTATGAATACCAGTGAACCTTCAAAAAAGTAAAGTCTGTTGTCTTTAGTTGTCCTCATAGTGAAGAACAAATGGTTGTTTTATAACAAACGGTTGTTATCTGTTCTTTAAAATCACATTTTTTTAGTCTTAATAGTGTTCAAATGGATTATTGAAATTGTAACTTATTTCTATCAGAGGTATTTCAAGTGTCAACATTTGTTGGTCACCTTTTAGTAATAAAATCTATTAGTTATAAAATCAAATTGTTGTGAATATTCCACTGGTTTCGAGCTTTTTTTTTTTCCTATGGGAACAAATAAAAGCAAAAATTAATGAAAGTAAGTCCTGTGACTATCACCTATGAATCTCATCTCTCTTTATTGAATGTGTAGAGGTTACAATGGCATACTTGAATAGTTCTACAATAACAACACATATTTGAATGAAAATAAGAGAGCTATAGTCTATAGTCGTGACTTCCTGAGGAAGCTCATTCATCTTTGTTAGTACTTACCATGGATCGTTGATGATTGACCTGACTTAAGTAAATGGTTCATCTCTGGTATGGTAGGGCATTCAGTGGTTTGTCTTTGTTGGTAGAACATTCAGGGGGATTTTGTGAAAGAAATTCAACCACCTGATAAGAAGTTAGACTTGATGAATCTGAAGATTGCTTTCAGCCTCTGGGTGTGGTGATTTATGCCTGGTTCATAAAAAACTAGAGCCTATTACTCAAGGTGTGGTCTGTGGATTAGCAATATTAGCATCACCTGGGAGTATGTTAGAAATCAGATTCTAGCTGTCATCCTTTACCTGCAGAACCAGAATCTTTGGGGGTGGTGTGGAACTCAGGGATCTGTTTCCAACAAGCTCACCAAGAGATTCTGATGGCCGGTAATCATTGAGAAAGCATTGCTTTAGTTCAGTGATCCTCAAGAATTACTGTGTATCAGAAGCAAAATTATCTAGGGGTTTTTGTTTTTGTTTTAAAATTTTTAAAAGTGAGGTAAAATTGACATATAGCATTGCATAATTTTTTTAGATGTACAACATAATGATTTGCTGTATGTATGTATTGCAAAATGATTACTACAATTAGTTTCGTTAATACCCATCACCACTTATTCACTGTAACTTTGAAACACTGATAGAAATATATTTTACATGGAGACCTATGTGTGTACAGACATTTTTTATAGCATTGCTTATTGTTACTCTGACTAATGCACTTTGCTTTCTAGTATAGTTGTTGTTGTTGTTGTTGTGTTGTTTTGTTTTGTTTTTTTTGTTTTGTTTTTTTAAGTAATCTCCACATCAAACACAGGGCTCAAACTCATGACCCTGGGATCAAGATTCGCATTCTCTACCGACTAAGCCAGCCAGGTGCCCCTTCTACTCTGTCTTATTAAAAAACAATTTCCTGGCCCTGGCTCACTAATGGGTGATACCTGCAGTTTGAAAGAACACTGGATTGTTGTATTCTAATTATTATCCCATTTCCATGAAAAGTTTTCTGTTGGTTACTGGCCTGTTAATAGCAAAGATTCCTTTTCATCTTAAGATCATAAATACAAATTATCATTCTTTCTATTACTGTAAGTGTGTCCTGATGAGAATCGGGGTCTGTCAATAAAGGCAGAAGCTAGAATGGCTGTTGAAAAGCATCTACTAGTTTAAGACAAAGCCACATAAGTTCAGCTGTTGATGAATTGTATGTTTACCAAGAGTCTGTTGTTTCCAAACCTGTTTCTTTTAGTACTACTTGTCATTGTAATTGTATAATTTAAATTGTTTTTACACTAATGGAATTTACTCTGGAAAGTGAGTTGTTTCTTTCTTTGAAATTTTTTAAAATATTTATTTACTTATTTTGAGAGAGATAGAACGCTGAGTGGGGTAGGGGCTGAGAGTGAGAGAGAATCCCAATCTCTGTGTCAGCTCAGAGCCTAACATGGGACTTAGTCTCACTAACCATGAGACCATGATGTGAGCCAAAATGAAGAGTTGGATGCTTAACTGACTGAGCCACCCATGCACTCCAAGTGACTTGTTTCTATGAATAATTTGAATGCTTTGGAAATACTTACTACGTAAATCAGTAAAAACATGGAGGTGCAGGTGTCTGTATTTTGTCATTCCACTTTAAAGAAACCACAGTTGCAGTCATGGAGTTTACATTATGGGTGTAATTTGTTCAAGAAAGAACTCAAATTAACATGCTCATTCTGCAAGATTTGGTTGATCCTCAAATGGTTGGTCAGTATGCTTTTATATATCCCAAATAAAAATAAATGTGTAAGACATGTATATTTCATTTGTTAATGATTCCTGGCTTTATTGGAGTTTTAACTATTAAACTGTATTCCTAATCTGGTTCGAAGAGGCTTTTATTATTCAGCAAATTGCATTTTATTGAATAACACTAAATCATCTTAGAAATATATTAGTGACAAAATTCTAATGTTGTAAGCTTTTATTTAAAATGAACCTCACTTAAAATGAACAAGATTACCTCATTAAAAAAATTTTTTTTAATGTTTTATTTATTTTTGAGAGAGACAGAGACAGAGACAGAGACAGAGAGAGACAGAGTACGAGTGGGGGAGGGACAGAGAGAGAGGGAGACAGAATCCATGAAGCAGGCTCCAGGCTCTGAGCTGTCAGCACAGAGCCTGACGTGGGGCTCAAACCTGTGAACCACGAGATCATGACCTGAGCCAAAGTTGGACACTTAACTGACTGAGCCACCCAGGCACCCCATAGATTACCTCATTTTTATGCTTGTTATTACTTGGTTTTGCATTCTTCAGAGTTTATGTTTTCTTTTCTTTTTTGATTCTTTATTTTATATAAGAGAGAAAAGCAACTTCAGAATTGTTTGAGAACTAAGATTTCTAAAGTTAAAATTATAACTGATATTATTTAATATCTGAAAATTATGCTTTGATTAAAAACAAAAAAGTATGGGAGGAATCAAGTAATGTATTGGCAATGAAAGTAGCTAACAGCCCTTTCACAGTGTTCATTTATGTGTTTATTGGACTTCTTAGTTGATGTTTGTGCCTTGAAATGATCCTTCGGTATAGTATAGAAACATCAGTCTGCCTCTTAAAGCAAAGCCTCAGCAGGAAGACCTGGAGTAAAAGTTGACCTACCATGAAATTTGCTTTCATTGTCAAATACAAATACTGTACTTAAAACTGCTTAAGATACCATTGTTCTCCGTTCACAAAATCTTACAACTTACTTGCATTTAACACATGTACTCCTTTCATTCTTGTACTGAGGAAGTTTATTTATGTACTGACCACATCCACTGTTGCACATAGATTTTCCTTTTAAACTCCTTAGTTGTTCCCTCTTTGTTGGATCATTCTCATAAGCAGACTACAAGCTGCAATATTCTCCATCATAAAAACAAGCAAAAAAACACCTCACCAAAAAGTAAAACAATGAGGAAAACAAAACAAAAATACCAGGTCGGAAAAAGACTTCACTGCAGATTTTAACCCTGTTTCTGCTCATTTTCTTTAATTTAGAGCAAAACTCTTACGGAGAGTTGTCTGTACTTAAGGTTCCTCAGTTCTGTCTTTTGGGATCACCCCTCTCCAGCTTGTACACTCATTTGTTCACTGATAATACTCTTGTCAAGTTAGAAGATCATTTCAGCTTTGCAAATGTTACTGATCCTTCTCAGTCTTCATCTTCTGTGTCAGCTCAGCAGTGTTTGTTTTGGTTGGTCAGTCTATCCTTGCTGAAATTCTTCCTTTACATAGCTTGTTTGACATCAGTCACCTAGTTTTCCTCTTGCCTCATTGGCTGTTGTATCTTAGTCTCTTTTCTTTATTCCTTCCTTTCTATCAGATTTCCAAATGGTGCAGAGGACTCTTTAGCTCTCTTCCATCAGTAGTAAATAAATTTGCTAGGTGATCTCATCTTGTCGCATTAATTTTAAGTGCCATCTCTTCATTGACTCCCCAATATGTATGTCATTGCTTGGCAAGAGTCTCCTTTTTAATTCCTCTTTATTAATATATCTAATTGCCATCTTATTATCTCCAGTTGAAGATTTAATAAAGTTCTCAAAATTAACAGGCCCAAAACCAAGTTACCTCTTTCCTGTCTGCTCCTCTCTTAGTGTTCCCATCTCAAGCAATGATACCTTGTTGTATTATCCTTTGCTTCTTTCATATCCAGCTTCTTATATATCATGGAATGCCTCTAAACCCAAATCAGACTGTTTCTCCTTTACATCCACCATTACTACCCTGGCCTTAGCCACCAATGTTTCCTTGGATTATTGCAATAATCTCCTCTAATTGTTCTTCCCACTTCCATTCCATTCTTCATTCCCTTAACATTAAAAATTTTATGTTTTATTTTATATTTGAGAGAGCGAGAAAATGGGGAGGGGCAGAGAGAGATGGAGACAGAATCTGAAGCAGGCTCCATGCTCCAGGCTCCGAGCTGTCAGCACAGAGCCCGATGGAGAGCTCTAACTTAGGAGCAATGAGATCAAGAACTGAGCCAAAGTTTGATGCTTAACTGACTATGAGCCACTTAGGCATCACATTCCCTGTAACATTTAACAGTCTTAAAGGAGTCCTATAGAAGCTAGGGTGATCCTTGTAAAATATAAATCATGTTAATCCTCATCAGGATCTTTTAATGACTTCCTTTCACACTTAAATATATTGCATTTTCCCCTATGGTCTGCAAATTTGTAATAGACCTATTCTCTGGCTTTTTCTCTTTTCTCATTTTTTAGCACTCTTCCTCTCACTTATTCAGGTACAGTCATTTGTCCTTCCTTTTCTTCACATATGCCAATCCTGTTCACAGTGTCTAACAGCCAGGAGTCTTCAATGAGAAATTGGTACTTTCAAGTGTTTCACTAGCTACTGGGATCCCCAATAAATGCAGTGTCCTGCTTTGTTTTGTATATGTAGGCTTTGAGAAACAGGAGCTATTTCTTTTGTTTGATTAAATGGGCCTCAAGGATGAGAAATCTTGTCCGGTTGATTATTTACCTGTTAAAATAATTGTTTTTAATGTTTCTTATTTTTGAGAGAGAGAGAGAGAGAGAGCACAAGTAGGAGAGGGGCAGAGAGAGAGGGAGACACAGAATCTGAAGCAGGCTCCAGGTTCTGAGCTGTCAGCACAGAGCCCGACGTGGGGTCAAACTCATGGGCTGAGAGATCATGAGCTGAGCCAAAGTCGGAGGTTTAATCAACTGAGCCACCCAGGCACCCTGTTAATTATGTATCTTAATGTAACTAGTACTTACATTAAGATTTGTTCAGCCTGTATGTTTCTTGTGGGATAACAAGCAAAATTTCATTTAAAAAATCTTTTAAGTTTATTTTTGAGAGAGAGCGAGTGAGGGAGGGGCAAAGAGAGAAAGGAGAGAAAGAGAATCCCAAGCAGACTCCACACTGACAGCGTGGAGCCTGATGCAGGGCTAAAACTCATGAACTGCTGCATCATGACCTGAGCTGAAATCAAGAGTTAGACATTTACCCAGACGCTTGAGCAACTGAGCCACCTAGGCACCCCACTAGCAAAATTTCAAATTCAAATTAGATGCTTTGTTAGAAATTGCCATCTCTGAAAAAGCTTTAAATCTCAAGTGCATTTTCAAATAAGGATAAAAAATTTGTTTTCAATAAACAATAGATACATGTGCTTCAAAACTCAAAATATATAAAAAATATGCTTTGAAAAGTTGTGTTTCTGTCTTCTAGCTACCCAGTTATGATTTTCATAGAAGATCAATGGAAGATATTTTTTATACTCATAAATTTTAAAAAATACATTAGTGATAGCCTAATGTATTTATTCTTTGTCACTTAGGTATTTTTACTTAATTAACCTTGGAAATTCATATAAAGCTACCTCATTATTTTTTTATAACTGCATAATGCTCTGTTGTAGGTATGTACTATAATTAATTTAGTCTCACTGATGAATAGATAGGCTGTTTCCAGACTTTGCTGCTGTAACTGTTCTTTTTTCATAGTTCCCTTGCAAGATTTAGAACTAATAAAACGCTGTATATTAACTATGGTCGAATTAAAAAATAAAAAGAATATTATATCTCTAGAATAAAATCTTAGAAGTTGAAATGCTGGCTCAAGAGGTATGTGTATTTAAAGTATCATAAATATCACTGTCTATTCTTTATTAGAGTTGTACCAGTTTATATTCCTACCAGTAGTATTTGACTGTAGCAGTTGGCGAACTTTTCTTCTTTCAAGGGCTAGAGTAAATATTTTAGGCTTTGCAGCTTACATATGGTCCATGTCACAAGTTTTTTTTGTTTTGTTTTGTTTTGTTTTTTTAGTATATATGTTTTGGCCTTGGGCCATAGTTCTGGCAGCTTTGGCCTGTAGCATGGCTGTCAGGCTGTTATCAAAACCTTTTGTCCTTACCAACCTGCTTGTGAACATGGTATCTCACTGCATTATTAATTTTCATTTCACTTATGAGCAAAGCTCATCCTTCATGTGTCCTTTCCTGGAATGTTTGTTCAAATCCTTTACTTCTGTACATGTATTTGGTTGTTTGTATTTTTATTGAGGCCTACGAATCTTATCTGTATCCAAAATGACCCTTTGTGATATCAAATACAATAAAATCTTTTTAGCTGGTTAATTTGTAATCTCTGGTTTGGTTTGTGTCTTCTCTGTAGCAGTTTTTGGGTCACATTTGACCTGTTATTGTTTTACTCAATAAATTAGTCTTTTATTCTAGATTTTGTGTCATTTTTAGAAAGGCTTTTCCCCACTTTATTAAGACTTAAAAATAATTTTTCCATATTTTTTATATTAGTGTTTTATTTTTTATGTTTAAACTTTGAAAACATCTGGAAATTATTTTGATAGGAGTTAAGGATCTACTTTTCCCAAGTGGCTAGCCTTTTCTCTCAATACCATATCCTGAATTTAAATGTAGAGGTTTTGAAAATTGCTTGCAATATTACTTTTTAGTGTTTACTTCTCATATACTGTAAAATTTAGATTAAGCTGCTGACCACATGAAAGGCGTATTCATTCATGAAACAGTTACTGAGCATGTGCTGTATGGCCTGGTACTAAGGATCCCTGGCCTTTAGTTGCTTACAGTCTGGTAGATTTATCACACCATATGCATGTGTGTGTGCAACACCCTACACTTCTTTATTTATATTTTCTCCTTAACTTTCTATTACTGTAAGAATTTTAAGTACATAGAACAATTGAAGGAATAGTATATTGAATATCTATAATGTAGTGCATGCTCTCTGATTCCTCCCTGCTGCTCTCTCTGTGTTATATATATACTATGTGAGTGTAAGCTGTAGACATTCCTAAGATTTTAGCATCTATTGTTTGATTATTATTTAATTAAGTAAGTGATGATTTTCTTGTTTTATTATTGTTTGTCTTATTATTCTGTTTGTCTTTCTAGTTCTTGAGGAGGGGGAACCATAGCTATCTTTTTAATCATTTTATCCCTTGAACTTATCACAATACTTAACCACAGAGTGGTTTCCTAATAAATATATGCTGAATGAATGAGTACTTTAGGCAGTAGGAAGCTGTGAAAGGATTTCAAGGGATATAATATGGAATGATTTATGGTTTAGAAAGATAATCTAGTGTCTCTCTGGAGGAGGGCAACTTGAGGAATGCTTTTATTTAGACTTTGTATCAATTAGGATTTGATTATAAGTAATCCAACTCAAACAAACTTAAACAAAAAGAGGAGTTTATTCTGGATCATGGAATCCAGGGAATGACTTGAAGAACCAACCAGTCTCACGAACGGTTGATCTGGGCTTCAGGAACAAATAAAAACAAGGCTGTTGGTACCACCAATATTTTTAGTCTTTGCTTCATTCTGTGTTTTTATTAGGTTCAGTTTGCCTGCTCATGGATCAATTAAATGTGGTTTAGGGGTAGGGTTTGTAAGAATATGATTGCTTCCTAGATGTCCATGTAGATTTAATTAGTACAGTGTCCACAGTAAGAGATGTGGAGTGTTAGAGTGGTGCCTTGTGGAGGAGATGGATTCGAGAGATATTAAGTAGGACAGTTTACAGAATTTGTCCAGAGGGAAAGAGAATTGGACTGATTTCTCTTTTCATGAGCAAACTGCTGGCTTGCTGATGCTGTTAATCAGGTGATGGAAATACAAGAAGAGTATGCTTGGAATGGGAACATGATGAACTTGGTTTTAAAAGTACTAAGTTGGAGATCCCTAGGGACTTATAGGAGCTTGTTGAATATGGAGATCTGAATCTTGGAAGAAAGTGCTTAGGAAATTCACAGCAATGGTGAAAGCTATGGTGGTGAGTAAAATAGTCTGAGTGTATAAAATAAGAGAATTGGAATATTGAGAGCATAAACAGAGGAAGAGGAATATGAAATAAATTAATAGACTAATTAGAAAGGTAGGAAGAAGTATAGTGTCAAAGAAACCAAAGGCCTTTTATTCAGGACATATATGCCACATAGGGATTGAAAAAAATCAATTGGATTTGACCATTAGGAAATTCTTGACGATCTTAATGAGAGCAGTTCCAATGAGAAGTTGGGACCCAGGTTGCATTAAGTTTGGAGGATTAATAACTGGGAGATGAAGTAGAAATAAACCGATGTAGACTTTTTTTCGAGAGGTTTGACTGTAAAGGGAAGGTGAAATGAGAGCTGGGAGGTTTTTTAAATTTTATTTTGGAATGGAAGAGATGTGAGCATTGTAGTTTCAAACGGTAAATAGTTTTTAAATTTTTTCTGGCTTGGATACATTTTATTCTTTATGTTTAAATACTTAGCATTGTAAACATTAACTGCTGTGTTTATTAGAGTTAGTACAGAGATAGTGAGACTTTAAGAGCAGAGACCTGTGTTCTAATCTCAGTTCCCCAGAATAATCACTGTAGTAATTAAAATGAAGTTTTATATTCTCTTCTGTGTGTTAGTCACTGTGTTAATAGGCCTTTTATACATACTATCATTAATCCTCACCACAAATTAATCTCTAAGGTGAGTATTAACACTGTTTTACAAATAAAGAAACCTGAGAGTTTACCTTTCAGGATCACATAGATTTTTAGCGATCATACTATGATTCCAACACAGATATGTCTGTTTCTGAAGTTGGTACTCTTTTTTTTCTGCATCACATTGCCTCCTTTCTAACTTCAAATAGCTTCTCAAGTTGTAGATCCCTATTTCCTTATCTGTCACATTAGGATAGTCCTATCACACCTATATCAAATTGCTGATTGAATGCTGTGGTATTATTATCTATATTTTGTTTGAAAAGAGAAATTATATATTTGGTTAAATACCAGACAGACCTTATAAATGTGGTCATCTTTAGCACTATCGTTTGTCTAAACAGTATTTTACTTTTTAAGGTGGTGGTATCATGGATACAGAAATGTCTGAAGATATAGACCACAACTTAACTCCTACCCTTGACAGCATGTCTTATGGAATGCCGAATCAAACAGGATCTGAAAATTCATTGCTGGATGAAGATGATTATTTTTTGAACTCTGGGGATCTTGCAGGAATTCCAGTCGTTGGTAGTGACAATGAGGATGAACAGGATTTTAGTTCAAAGGACAATCTTGTTTCTTCAATTCATACTGATGATAGCTTGGAAGTAGAGAGAAGAGTCACACAGCATGAATCAGACAATGAAAATGAAATACAGATTCAAAATAAATTAAAAAAAGACTTTCCTAAACAGTTTGATCAGGTTTCTGTCTTTAAATCAATACGGAAAGATTTTAGTCTAGTAAGAGAAAACAGCAAAGAGACATTTTCTGGAAAGGAGAAAAATAGAGACCTAACTTATCATGAACGTGAAAAACGATTGGATAAACCCCATAAAGAGTTGGATTCAAGGTTGAAAAGCAGTTTTTTTGATAAAGCAGGTAATAATTGTTGGAATAGAGCCACAAAACACAATAAATACGTACTGATAATAATATAGCTTTTATTAGTTCTGATTCTAAGCAAAATATGAACAGTTAAATTCATTGTAAGCTTGTCATTTTTCTTTTATCCTTGTTCTTTGCAGAGTGACTGAATTTCTCCCAGTAACTTTTGGTAATGGTAAAAATGATTGAAAAATAGTTCTAAACCTCATTTCTCCCTCCCCTGGTTGCAATATTTTGATGAGAAGGCAAGATACTCAAGTCACCTGTTCATTTTCTTTGGTTGAACATTGGAACCTCAAGTTGGATTTAACTTCTTTGTGCTGTAAGCACTAATTCAAACTGCTGTCCCACCAATTAGTCCAAATTAGGGAGGGTTTTTCTATTTGACAACATTTCTCTTTTATGTTCTAGAGGTTTCTTGAGGCCCTTCTTGAGCCTCTTTGCCCAGAGTACCCTATACTTCAGCTTCAGTTCCATTCTTGAATATGTCACATATTTTCTTGTTTCTTTGCCTTCTTTTACCTCTGCTGTTCCGTTTGTCTGCATGTCCTTTTCTTTCTTTGTATATATGCCTATAAAGTACTTCTTATCCAACAATGCCTAATACATAAACCTCTTCTACTCTGTAGTCATCTCTAACCTCTCTACCTGAAGAATGAATTGTTTCCTTCTCTATATTTACATAACATTTTGTTCATACCTCATTATTTATAGTACTTACATTACTTATTATACTTCTATATTTGTTTTGTTGTACCTACCAGTGTAGTTTATTGAGGGCCAGGTTGTATCATATTCATCTTTGCATTCTTAGGGCCTAACTTGGTGCAGTGAAAATTGTAATATTTCAATAAATGCTCAATAGATGTGAAGGAAAGCAAGGTGCCATATATCAACCCTTACATTTCTTCTGTCAATGCTGGAAAAATATAGTAGAAAGACTAGGTCAGTATTATTAAAAAGAGCAATTAATTTACATATCCATTATGTACCAGGCTGAACAGGGTATACTATATTTTTAAATATATATTATTAAATTTATATTTTTGATATCTCTATGGGGGATAAATTATGAGGGCATTTATGCCCAAGGAGCATAATGTCTAATAGTAGAAGGGAAAAGTCAAGTAGTAGAAGTATCAATGACCAGTTAAATAGTGTAAGATTTAATTTATAATTAAATACAGTGGTAGAAGAATTTGTCATAGGCCATACAAGAAGATTTCTTTCAGGTAACTGAAACAGTGTATTTTAGGTATTCTTAGAAAAGAGCTGCTTTTTAACTCAGTGGCCAGGGAAGGTTTATAGAGGAGAGGTGAATTTTGAACTGAGCAGAATCAGAAGTCTGTATAGAGATAGATAGATAGATAGATAGATAGATAGATAGATAGATAGATGATAGATAGATAGAGGGGTCTTGGAATGATATAAGCAGAAATGGGGAGGAACAAACACAAGTAATTTGCAGAGTATAGTAATAAGGTAACCACATTATTTAGGTTTGAGCAAGGAAATGTGTAAGGTGAGGCTAAAAGGAAAGTGGGGCTAGACTTTTGTTTGAGTGGAACTATCTTTTGGGTATTTTTGGGGACCCATTTCACTCTAATAAGCATCTTTATTTGACAAGAGAGGTGATTATCGAATGATAGCTTTTTAGGTCACTCTTTATAAAAGATTTGTTATTCATATACATGTGTTTGTTTTGTTTTTTTTTTTTCTTTCAATAGCTAATCAAGTTGAAGAAACATTACATACCCATTTACCACAAACCCCAGAAACAAACTTTAGGGTAAGTTTTCAGTGTGTATGCAGACTGCTGTAACTGTGGCAAGTGTCAAAGTTTTCTCTGTGTCATTTTCTAAACTGTAACTATATGTGTTAGGTAGAGCACGGATTGTTTTTTTAATTTGCTTTATTATTTGGTAAGGACATCTTTGAAGATGTTCTGAGAAGCCTCAGCTCTTAGTTTCTTTATTTGTATTTGATATTTAGACATAGACCAATTTACTTTTAGGCATAGGGACTCTAATGCGTATCCATAGAGTTCTTCATTTCCAGTGAGCTTATCTTTGGGTGTTAACACCTGAAGAGGAGTAATCTTTAAATCTGAATATTTATTAATACTTTATATTGTGTTTTAGGATTCCAGCTATCCATTTGCCAATAAAGAATCCATTGGTTCGGAACTGGGGAATTCCTTTGCATCAAATATTAGAATTAAAGAAGAACCTTTGGATGATGAGTATGACAAAGCAATGGCACCACAGCAGGGACTACTAGACAAAATTAAAGATGAACCTGACAATGCTCAAGTAAACATTTCACCTTTACTTTCCCCCCCCCTTCTTTTCTGTTCCACACGTGAATTCTTCATTTGAGAGAGGAAATTCTTGATTAAGAAGTGAAGTAGTTTGTTGACAGTGTGAGAGGAGACTTCATGAAGGTTAAGGCAATTTGAATTATCTTCTGAGAGTAATGCTAAGGAATCAAGAGTTACATGAAACTTCTCCTGAGTAGTAATTTAGGCTTTTAATCCTCTTTGTTCCTTAATGTCACTGTTCTATGATTTTTACAATTTCAGTGCAGGATTAGGGAAGGGGAGTCTTCAAGGATTTGAGATTGATGCAGCAGACATGGCTGAAGGTTTATGGTTTTTATGAGTTTATGTTGTGATTGAGTTTATACAAGGTAGTAAGCCTTGCGCAATTACTGATAATGAAGTACACACCGTGTGTGGATTTAAGTTTCTTGGGGGAGGAAGTAATGGACAGGTTATCTTTGAAAAGGTTAATTGATTGAAGAACTAGTTCATTTGATCAATGGGTAGAAGGTAAAGGAGGCTTTGATGGGTGAAATGGGATTCCAAATTTGAGATCTGTAATTAATAGGGAGGACCCAGCTCTGCTATTGAAGATTGCTCTGGAGGAAAAATTTACAGAGATCCTGTAACTGAAGTTCTGAAATCAGTGAAGATATCTATGCAGTTAATGACATTACAGTAGTTGGGATGTAAGAAAAAAGTTATGTGCTGTAATAAGTTTGGAGTGTACAAAGGGAACTGAGGGATGAATACACAAAATCAATTATTTGAGGGTGGTCTATGTTTTATACAAAGGGCATGAATTCAGAGGCTGAGAAGTAAAGATACCATGAATTAGCTATTTCTCGACATGATAGTTGATCTAAAGACAGGTTCCCTTTCCATATGTTTCTATTATTTTGGGGAGCTGAATGTGTGAGACTTCTGTGGAAGAGATTTTTTTATTCACATGTCTCTGAGCACGGTTTCCCAACTTTGGCACTATTGACATTTTGGTCCAGATAATTCTTTGTTGTGAGGGGCTGTCCTATGCAGTGTAGTACATTTGTTTAGCAACATCCTTGGCCTCCACCTTCTTGGTACCAATAGTATCTCCACCCTCTCAAGTGTCTGCAGACATTGCCATATGTCCCCTGTGGGGTGGGCAAAATTGTCTGCTGTTGAGAACCACTGTTTTACAATAAGGAGATGTAAGAATAGATGTTTTGTATGAGTCACATTGATATTCAGTTAATTTCTTGGTGCTCAGTGGAAGGTAGCAGTATAGAGTAGTGATGATAAAGCTGTAGGCACTGGATGGTTATGAGTGTGAAGGTAACAAAGAAGATGGCAGAGCAGGAATATGAAAATAGTTAAATACAAGGTAGATTGAAAGCATGTTAACAGAAGCAGGCAAAATGGAGATCTTGATTATTGGTATTAGGGATAAAGAAATATCTTGGTAACCTAGGGAAAGTTCATGCCTCAGAAGACTACAAATACATCCATATACAGGGAAGATTTCCTGTCTCTTTACATGCCCCAGTGTGGACATGGGACATTCATAAGAAATCATAATCCTGGCAGAGATCCAAAAGCATTACTTTCTCTCTGTATATGACCCAGTAACACTTCCTTTAGGATGAAAAGGCAGTTATAGCAAAGACCAAATACCTTGGGGGAAAGGGAACATCAGGAAGGATAATTTATATTACTTTTTGAAAGCAATCAGCAATTCCGGTGGTTGGGGGATACCAATAGGATGGAATTGTCATAAACAACTACATGTTTATACACTATTGAAAGTGTAATATGTTATAAAATGCTGATTATGAAGTTTCATCATGATTTTGGGGAAGAAATTCCTCAAAAGTTCCAGCACTTGATTGATTGGACTCTTGAGAACAAAGCAGGAATGTGTATAGGTCCTGGGCATACAGTCCAGAGACATTCTTTACCCTGACCCTACAACGGGGCAGTCCGAGCACATGAGTAGATAAAACTAGGTTTTTCAAAACCAAACCAAACCAAACAAAACAAAACAAAATGTTTATTTATTATTAAGAGACAGAGCATGAGCATGGGAGGGGCAGAGAGAGGAGGAGACACAGAATCTGAAGCAGGCTCCAGGCTCTGAGCTGTCAGCACAGAGCCCGACCTGGGGCTTGAACTCACGAACTGCGAGATCATGACCTGAGCCGAAGTCGGACACTTAACCGACTGAGCCACCCAGGTGCCCCGATAAAGTTAGGTTTTCTCTGAGACATCCTTTCTATTGTATCAGCCACACCAATTCTGTAGGATCAGACCTTTTCATAATTCTTCTAGATATCCCTCTGGGCAACTTACGTTAGACACAGATACCTGGTCTTTCTTTTCTTTTCCCTCATCTTTCCTTCCTGTTCCCTTTCCCTTCCCCTTTCCCTCCCCACTTCCTCTCCTTCATTGCCCTCTTCCTTTAGGTATTTCTCTCCGGTGACCATTGGAAATCTGTATTCTTTGCTGTTCAGTACTGCCTAATGCTTTCACTCTTACATTTCCCATAGACTGGTGAAAGGAGTCCTAATATTATTTTAACAGTTTCTGAAACAGTACTATTAACCTAACTCTCTTAAAATACTGATAGGTTTTACAGTTGTGGTCAGGCTTTACTTTTGACTGTCAGTTACCAGTAGTAACTTTTGTCATGATTTAATAAGATCATAGCTTTGGTTCATGGCACCTTATCAAAACCTCCTTTGGCTTTTCTCTTTGCTTAACTTGTAATTTTACTTTCAGCTCACTTCCTAATTCTCCTTTTTACACAATTCATTTTGGTCTTAATTTCTCTACTTTCCATACTTGCTCTACTTTCCAAATCACCTGGGGTGCTGAAATGTGTGTATATATATTTAAAGACTCAACCCATTTGTTCTTGATTATTTCATCAGTTAATGATTTTCTGGGGTCACCAGTTGTCATCCTCCTACCTCTGTTATCGGCATAATATCATTTGGTCTTGCAGTTTCATTTCTTTATTCAGATCCCTCCTGCATGTGACTATATTTTCTGTAGTGTTTTATAGGTACAGTGTACCTATACAGTGTGTAGTGTGTTGCCTCATCTTTCTGTATAAGAAGGCCATAGTAGGTGGTATTAACTCCATTTGTAGATGAGGGAACTGAAGTTCATGAAGGTTGGAAGGAACCATTATGGTGCCATAAGGAAGGTCATTTTATTATTATCCTAACAATCTTTATATAAATAAAAGTTGTTTAATGTTTAAAACTGCCTGGAGAAGGTTTTTAAAATAGAAAATTTAAAGAGCCAGAGACCCTATTTTTGCTTTTCCCCTTTTCAATTGGTTCTAAAAATTGGAAATTCAGTGAATACTACATTAACGTCATGATTTTTTTCTTTTTTCTCTTATTAAAAGAGCTAATTTTATCTCTTGTTAAAGTAAATGGATTATGATGGGAAAGCAAATAAATTTTCACAATAGTGAGTCATAGAGTTTTAGAAAGTAGAATGCAGTAATTAAATGCTGGGCTTTTTTAAGGTATATCAGATTAACTTGGCTATAGGTACTGGGTTCTTCATTTCTAAAATACTGTCTTGGGATACGGATACAATTCTTCCTTTATGGTAAACAAAGGGAAGGTAAAGCTATTGGTAAAGGATTTTTTTGTTTTGTTTTGAGAACCTGTTTTTCTCCTTCTGAAAGTTTTTGAAGCCATCAGATTTTCACTTAAGTTATTAGTCATTGTTTATAATTAAATATTTGTAAAGTTAGTCATTATTAGGGGGATACTAACATAAACATGATTCTGCCTTGAAGGCATTGTGCGGTCTATAAGTAGAGTACTTAAGATATACTTATTTTACTATAGTATATAAGTAATATGTACTTGAGGCTTAAGGAACGTATCAGAAGTTTGGAATAATTGTCATGAACAGTGAAAAAGAGCTGACTGGAGACCATTAAAGTATGTCAATAAGTATTGATTTTTTTCGGGAGTTTTCTGAGATTAAAAAAAGTTTTTTTTACTTGAAGTTTGCTTTAATATACTATATAATGTAAGAATGTCAGGATGAGCCAATGTTAGGAATTCTTTTAATACATAATTTCAACTGGTCAAATAAGACTGGATAGATAGATGCAGAAAGACATCTCACGTAATTTACTGTGCATTTCTTGTAATAGATACTCTCTTGGTCATGGTAAGGAAATATCTACTTCAGATCAATAACAATCATTGAATTTAAGAGTAAAATGATGGAAACCTGTTAATAATTACTAAAAGAACACAAATTACTGATGTCAGCATTATTATTTAACTCTTGTTGGATTTTCGACCCAGTACATATTAAAGAAATTAGAAGAAATAATGGAAAAGGGGAGACAAAATTGTCATCGTTTACTGGTAAGGATCTTTATTAGAGAATTAATAGAGTTCATGAAAGTATAGTGGAGTAGCTAGTTGAATTTTAGTTATATGAAAGATAGCAATATTTCTGTAAATCACTTGTTTCTCAGAGAATATGATGAAAATATTTGGTATTCCCCTTGGCAAAGCAACTAGAAAGTACTTATGTCAGGTGAAAGACAATTTGATAGAATGGAGAGACTTTTAAAAAAATGTAAGATATTAGTTATTCCTAAATTAAGATACAGTTTTGATAACAGTTCCGATGACAATATCAGTAGGTTCTAATGTTTTGAAGAATAGGCATCCACACAAACATTAGACATGTATTCTAAAAATATAGGTTGATAGTGGTGGACTATTGTATAAATGGTTAAACCTCTCATGATTACGTTTATTAGGATAGTGTGATATCCTAAAAATAGGCTGGCTCAGTTGGTGGAGCATGTGACTCTTGATCTTGGGGCCTTGAGTTTGGGCCCCATGCTGGGGGTAGAGTTTATTTAAAAAAAAAAAAAATACGGCTGATAATGATACAGAATAGATTGCCACAAAAGAGACATTTTCAAAGCAATCTGATCTGTTAACAGTGAATGGAAGGAATTCACTACTCAGAGAAAGAAAAAGAAGACTAGCCCTTTAAACATCAAAATAAATAAATTCCAGATGGATTAAATTAGGGATTGGGCAAATTAGCAGCAGCATGCCAAATCCAGCCTGCTTTCTGTGTTTCTGTTTTGTTTTTGTTTTTCTGCACACTGTTTTTATAAATGAAGTTTTATTGGATCATTGCCACATTCATTTCATTTACATATTACCTATGGGTGTTTCTGCTCTACCAGGACAGAGTTGAGTAGTTGTGGTAGTATGGCCTCCAAAATAAAAAAATATTTAGTATCTGGCCCTTTGCAGATAAAGTTTGCTGACCTCTGGATGAAAGGACTGTTTTAGAAACAATGAAACCATTTTCTTAGTGTTTTATTTTGGAAGTAGAACTTTATAAGAATCGAAGGAGTCACAAAGGTAAAAACTAGATTTTTGGCATAGAAATGGAAACTTTATAAAAAGTTTTAAAAGTACATATTGAGGAAATGTTGATAACATGCTATACAGGGTTAATATTGTTATATTATAATGCTTTTTTGTAAGTGGATATTACAAAAAGAATTGCAGATTGAAATGAAATAGTGGGGAAAGACTTTTCAGTGGCTTTTCACAAATTGCTAGAATAAATCTAATCAGAAGTTTAAAAACAACAACCTGTCATTGTGTATCAAGAACATTTACTGTGTGCCTTTCTACCTAGTAATTTCACTTCAAGAATCCTTTCCTTAGAAGATAATGCTAAGTATGAGAGTATGAATATTCACTTAAGATATTCATCATGGCATTTCTAATTATACCAAATGTGAGGAAACAAATGGACTGACTGACATTGGGTTATGGTCATATAATCTCATAGTGTTATGCAGGGCCATCAAATTGGAGACTGAGGCCAAAGGAAAAATCAGTAATACTGATCCCGTCTTTATTTATTTAAGTTTTGTTATTTTGTTCATGGATTTTGCATTTTTTCATTTTTAAAAATGCCACATTGAAACACTAATTTATCTTGATTACTGAGATTTTTGGTACCTTAACTTTGTGCCTGAGGCAAATGCCTCACTCACCCTATCCCAGTCCGATCCCTGTGTAATCTGGTATATCTATTAAATAATACACATCTATCAGTACTTCTCAAACTTGAGTAATGTACCAGATACCTCTTAACCACAAAAAAAGGGGGATATTTTGGAGTTGCCTGAGAATTCCAAGAATAAGATATCTGCTGGGGTTTCGCAGATTTCAGTGTGATAAGCAATTAATTAAAATAAAAGTTAAATCTGGCACTTAGAGTTTTCACAGTGCAATAATAGAATTGTTAAAGCAAATAACAGCACTGAAAACTTGTAGTATAACTCAGTTATATGTGGTTATTCATGACTAAAAATAAGTTTACATTCACCAAAAAAGTCATTGAAATAGATGCAGTTTTTAAAAATATTCTCTTAGAATTCTCAGACTCCCTACAGTACATCTATAGACCTCAGGGATTCTTGGACTCCCACTTAAAAAACACGGACATTTAGCCACTTGAAGTGATTTTGGAGTAATATGTAATAATATGCAAATGTTTCACTGACTCAAGTGATCAAGAAATCATTTTACTAGAATGATATATTCAGTTTAATTACAACTATGTAGAGAAATAAAATCTCTGACTACAGGAGGGGAAAAGACTGGAAAGAAATATACCAAGAGAAAATGGTGGTTGTTTTGGTGTGATAGAAATATGATTAGAATTTTTCCTTATTTCTGCTTGTCTAAATTTTGTATAGTTTTACAATACAAAATATAGTTTGTGTATTACTTTTATAATAGATAAACAGCAACTTAAAATACTGTAATAATAATTGTCAAAAATAATTTAAATATCTGGTAGTGCTACAAGGCTAATTGGGTAGCTTCCTTCATTTTTTTTTTTTCTTTCTCAGCATATACAAACCTATTATACCCTTATTGCAATTATAGTTTGCTTGCTATTATTTCTTATTAATGGTAATGTAGTATAAATTCCCCTCCCCACCTTCCCACCCATGTAGCCAAAACAAAACTTATTGAATGTCTGGATTTCTTTAGATATTTTATATTTATTCTTTTCTCTAAGTATTTATTTATTTATTTTCTTTTTTAAAGGAGTATAGTCATGGCCAACAGCAAAAAACTCAAGAAGGGGAACTGAAAATTAGTGCTGTGTTTTCAGTCAGTGGCAGTCCTCTTGGTAAGAAACAGAATTGAGTAAATGAATCATGTTTGTTTATTCTGACCAGTATGAGTGAGAGGAAGTATCTACTTGTATTAGTAAGCTAGGCAGTTCTCTGCTCATTTAGAATGGCTGTCATTTATATTGGATAATTAGTTTGGGGTTTCAAGACTGGTTATGGAAGAGGAAGAAAGGATATATACATAAAATTCATGATGAAAAGTAAAACATTTTTCTTTTAATTTTTTTTAAGCTCCACAGTTGACTACTGGCTTTCAGCCTTCACTGGCGTCATCTGGCATGAATAAAATGCTTCCTTCAGTTCCAGCCACAGCTGTTCGAGTTTCCTGTTCTGGTTGTAAAAAAATCCTCCAGAAGGGGCAAACTGCTTACCAGAGGAAGGGGTCGACTCAGCTCTTCTGTTCTACACTGTGCCTCACTGGATATACAGTTCCACCTGCCCGCCCACCACCTCCTCCCACCAAGAAAACTTGTTCAAGTTGCTCAAAGTATAGCAGAATTCTAAATTATCTTCTGTTTCCTTTTAAAACACTTCATTCTTATCTGTGTATTGTTTAGTTTTCTACATTTCCATATTTTTTGGTAATTGCCACAGTATGTTGTTGCTTTCAGTTTTTCTGGATCTTAGGTGCTCAGCTTATTTTAATTATAAATAATGTGCCTTTTATATATTGAGATGTTTTTGAAACCAGCCTTTCCCATCCATGTTAGTTGAGATGCTTCATAAAACAAAAACTACACCACTTAGGTCATATAATACCACAATATTTTATTTGTAGGTAATAGATACTGAAATCCAAAAATATTTAAAGTTATGTATCCTGTTATCTAATTGGAATTCATTTAATACCTTTCTTATCTTTAAAAGTACTCCAGTGTAAAAAAAAGAAAAAAGGACTCCAATATATATTTTTATCTTCTCAATATCTCTGAACTGCCTCAGAGGTACCATTTCAGTGTTTAATATCAAAAGAATATGACCTTAGACCTTGATGAGATCATCCTGATATATTTGAAGAATATGAACTAATTTTGGCTGATTTGGTAAGGTGATTGTTAAAACTGTTTAAATAGGTCAGAAAAAGATGAATAATGCTCTCACTCTGAAACACTTTGGCCTGTTATTAAACTGTTCAAACCATGATTTATTAGTTTAGATATTTGTGTTTATAGTGCCTTACGCGGATCCTTCCCTTTCTCTGGAAAGCGAAAAAAGATGCTCCCTCTTCTGGTTTAAATGGAAAAAGGCATTTTAGAGACTTGAAAGAAATTTGAATGTGGTTAGAAGTCTTTTTGGAAGTTAGTTATGTGGGCTTCCCTTTATGTTTCATGTTTGGTTTAGCAAAAATAGATTTCTTTATACTGTTTGAATTATAAAGCATGCTTTTGAAAGTGTGTACCTCTTTTCTATATTCTAGTATATTCATCATCAGATTCTAAGATTAAGTCAACTTGAAAATTATATTTATAGGGTTTTTTTTTCCTGTTTTCTGTTTTGCCATGAGACAATTTCATATAACTTCCTTTTATGCTTCTTTATTTAATTCTACTTTAGTGATAGGCACTTTCTGAAATTTTGATTCTATTTCTTCTTTCATAATAATAGCCCTAGATAGTTCAGAGATGTTATCAGTGAATTTCAAAATGACCCTAGAAAACTCACAGAAGGGGTTTTTGTTTTTTTGTTTTGTTTTTTATTTATTTTGAGAGAGACAGTGTGAGCAGGGAGAGGCAGAGAGAGAATCCCAAGCAGCGTCTGCACTGTCAGTGGGTAGCCCAGTGCAGGGTGCAAACCCATGAACCAAACCATGAAATCATGACCTAAGCCGAAATCAAGAGTTGGATGCTTAACTGATTGAGCCACCCAGGCATCCCAGAAACCCATAGAAGTTTTAAGATGTGTGCTCTCTTTCTTTGTTTTTAAATTCTTGTGCATACATATTTTTATTTTAGGTCATTTTTACCTACATATCATATCTTACCTATCTTGATCTTATGTAGTTTGGTTATCCTTTAAGATTGCATTTCTCTTTTGTTATGTTTGGTCTTATCCATAAATCTTCCATTTTTTCATCCTGTCATTTCTTGACTCTTAACTGTTCTACCTCTTCATTCACGTATTCTATTATCCTTTTTTGTTTTTTTGTTTTAAATCCCTCGTTCTTTTCCATTTGCCTCTTACTGTCCTTTCAGGTACTCCTTACCTGCCTGATCTTCTCCATTTTCTTTCTTTTCTCCCCTTCTCATTTTACAGGATATCTTTTCTATTGTTGCTCAGTCCTCAACCACTGATCAGTCTTGTTTTTCCTTGCATTTTGTTTTATTCCTGAACTACTCTTTTATCTCCTTTTTACCACTTAACCATTCCTCCCCTTGTTTTCCTCTTACACAGTCAGACTGCAGAAGTTTAGGATGGTCTGATTTATCTGACTATAATATTGTTGAATTGGATCGTACCTTAAGTATAAGGAAATTGGATTCAAAGAAATTAAAAGAGTTCCTCTGTGTCACATAGCTGGTTAATTTTGGCAAATGCATCGCCTGCCCCTGCCACTCCATATAATCAAACAGGTTTAATTTGTAAGTTAATCCCTTGAAGGAGCCCAAGAAGGATTTCAATTTAATTTGAATGGGTGGAGCTAGAAAAGATTTCCATCCTGATAGCCACTGCTATTTTTATAGACCAGTAGAGATATAGCAGCAGCACTTAGGTTGATTAAAAAACAAACAAACAAACAAAAAAACCTCATTAGCTCTTTGAATTACGTTTTATTTTTCTTAATCTTTTATTAACCATATTTCTTAGCATCTTGAATTTAACCTAAATTCTGAATATATTTTAGCTAATCATCATTTAATTTTCAGGTTTCCTTAGTAATAAGGACCTAATGCTTAGTTTTTAAAAATCTGTTTCAAAATCCTACTTAAAAGAGGTCATTTGGAGGGTAATTTTTTTAATGCTTTTAGATAAAATTACTTGATACAATGATAGAGAAGTAACTATTTTGGAATTGTCTGTATCATTTCTGAATTTTTACTGTTTGGAATCAGATAAAATCTATGATAAGATGTAATGTAGTTGGATGCTAAGCATACTAAGGCGAGTGAGAAATACCTACTTTTATACTCTATTGCTTTGATCAATGCTGCTCCCCAATTCTTATTTCCTTAACCTTCTGGAAAACTCCTATTTAAGACATAGCAAAAATAGCCTTTCATGTTACATATTGTCTGAAATAATTGTTTCTTCATTTCTCTTTCTGTTGTGCATTATATTTTTTCATAATTAGTTCACTTTTATATTTTAAGAATGCTTCTGTTATGGCATTTTATGTCATTTGTCTGTTTGTCCCAATATAGTGTGAGCGCCTTTAGTGCATGCTTGTACCATATTTTTATACAGGATGTAGCTAGTGGGTGGCTCAATATAAGTGCTCAGTAAATACCCCTATAAATGAAATATATTAAAATCTACTTAAAAAATAACTGTGAAGGCAAAAAAAAAAAAAAAAAAAAAAGCAGAAACTAGAGGTGCCTGGAGCTACTAAGTATAGAAGATGAGGTATGAAGTTATACATTACAGCATATGAGGTGTTCCTGGTGATGATTCCCATTATGTTTACTATTATCTTTTATTGAATCATAGATATTTGTCATCTTTTCTAAAAAGTGCTCTATTAGTATAATTTAAGTTGCAAGAATGAATATAATGGCTTATGTACTATTATGTGTATGTGTATTCATGAGAGAGAGACACTATTTGGAAAATTTCATCAAGGCATTGTTTTCCCATTGGCTTTTAAAATGCTTTACACTTAAACTATCTGATAAACTACTATTTAGGAACAGTGGTTTAGGGGTAAGATAAAGGGTGGAGTGGTAGGGAGCCTTAAAAGGTTTTAATATTCATTGCCTTTGCTACTAATACTTGTAAATTAAATTATTTAGATATGGAAATACTCTATTTTGTATAACCATGCTAGAATATACACTTTGTAGCTTGAAATGTACTTTTACTTTCATTCATTCATTCATTCATTCATTGATTCATTAAAGGTTTTATTTAAATAATCTCTACACCCAACGTGGGTCTTGAACTCACAACCCTGAGATCAAGAGTTGCATGCTGTACTGACTGAGCCAGCCAGGCGGCCCTGTATTTTTACTCTTAAATGATAGTGTTTTGTTTTTTTTCTTTTTTGATTTTTCAAGTGTATGTAAAATTAAAAATAGTTTTAATTATTTTTAAAGAGTACTTTGAAAATATAGAAGAGCCTAAAAAAGAAAATTCCTATCTCTTATAATCCCACCTACTAGAGATAATGAATGAGAACTGTTTGATGTGTAGTCTGTTAGTCTTAAAATATAGTATATTAATCCTCACAACAGTTCTATGAAATAAGTCATGTGTTAGAAGTTCTGTTTTATGGTACAGAACTTAAGGATCAGAGCAATTTATCAGTTTATCCAGGAAAACTGAGGCTTTTTCATTTAAGTAACAGTGCCCTTTCCATACACCTGTAATGGCCTCTGTGTTACTTATTAACTCACAAAAATGGAAAAATACAAATGATACTGTGGCTTATTTTATCTTTGTTATCATTTTTAGAGACATTTTAAATCCAAAGGATGTGATCAGTGCCCAGTTTGAAAATACCACAGCTAGTAAAGATTTTTGCAGTCAGTCATGTCTGTCAACATACGAACTGAAAAGGAAACCTGTTGTCACCATAAATACGAATAGCATTTCAACCAAATGCAGCATGTGTCAGAAGAATGCTGTTGTAAGTCATCTTTTTACTGTATTGGGGTGTGTGTGTGGGGGAAATCTAATGTTTGTGCTTAAAACAGATTTTTTTTTTTTAATGTTTGTTTCTTTTGAGAGAGAGAGAGGGAGACAGAGAATCTCAATCAGGCTCTGTGCTGTCAGCCCAGAGCCCGATGAGGGGCTTGATCCCTTGAGCTTATGACCTGAGCCAATACCAAGAGTCAGACGTTCAGCCTATTGAGCCACCCAGGCACCCCAAGAACAGCTTTTGATGGTCTGTGCTTGTGATTTGTGTGTTGTTTTTTAATTCCTAGATTCGACATGAAGTTAATTACCAGAATGTGGTACATAAACTTTGCAGTGATGCCTGCTTCTCTAAGTTTCGCTCTGCCAACAACCTCACCATGAACTGTTGTGAGAACTGTGGGGGCTACTGCTACAGTGGCTCTGGGCAGTGCCACGTGCTTCAGATAGAGGGCCAGTCTAAGAAGTTCTGTAGTTCAGCATGTGTCACGGCGTATAAGCAGGTACATGACTGTATCTAACCCCGATGTCTTTGTTCGTTTCAGGAGGACCTACGTTTTTTGGTAGTACTTACTTATGAAAATGCCGCAGAAATACTAAGATCTTATTATTAGCTTAATTGATGTACTTTACATATAAATAGGATTTGTCAAATGAATGTTATTAAAAACCCGGGTATAGAGTTTTGTAAATAGCATATTTCTCTTCATGCATTTGAAATACATGCTTGTGGGCATGACATTTTTATTTCAAATATGATTCATGTTTTTGAATAATATTTTGAAAATACACAAAGAAGAAAAATAATGCATTTCCCAGAGATACCCAGTCTTATCTTTTTGGTGTGTAGCCTTCTTTGAAATATATTTGGTTTGCATATAATATACTTTTTTATTGGACAAGGTAAGGTCCAGGTTACGTACATATTCTTGAATCAGATCCATATAGTTGAAATTGCAATTCAGAAATTGAAAATCTTACCATTAATTTGTTTATAAGGGTTTTTCCTTTTCTTCATGAAATACGAAAAAAATAAATGTAGGTCATATGTTATTTTGTGAATAGATGAGGCTTATAGAAGATGAATTGAATGAATTCTGAATGACAAATACAGCTTCGTTTTTACCATATTTGTAATTTGTTAGCAAATTTTGATCAAAAATTAGATTTTAGAATTCATAAATCCAAAGATATGATAATCTTTTTTGTTTATTTTACAATGCCTTTCTTTTGTAGCATGATAGCTGATCATTCTTTTTCTTAAAATAGTGACTTTTTATACAGTCTACCAACATTCATGAATGTAATAATGTCAATTGAGAAATTCCTTTTAAATTCTTAATACTTTGCAGTGATTTTGGAATTTTAAACATTATATGGTGTTTCCTTTTATTTCTTGTTATTATTCAAGTACATTAAAGGGGCTTAGCTTTACTATTTATTCCTTCCTTTAGAAACTCCTTGTTTTTGCTTTCACAGGGGATAAAAAAAGCCAATATCTTCATGAGTTTATCCTTGTTCAAAAGACTGTTTTCCTGATAACTGTTTCAAGTACTAAAAGTTACTTGGATTCAGTCCATTCAAAGATGGTTTATATTCCACAAGAGAAGGAGAAATAGGTTGAATCATCTTAATTTTAATTTATTTACTATATTTAATTTAGCCATTACTTATTAAATTTCTCACATATTTATATGTACTGTGGTATAGAGAAAGAATTTGATTTAGAAGTAAAGCATATCTCAGTTTGATATCTTGATTCTCTATTCAAATAGAATTTTACCTTGGATAAACAGTTAAACTCTCTGGGTTTAACTTTTCTTATCTGTGAATGGGTATTATACTACTACTGTCACTGGGATGTTATTAGGATTATGTGAAGGAAGAATGGGAAAGCACCTAGTATAGAACCTGGCATGTTGAAAATGGTCGTATCTGTTGTTTTGTTTTTTTCCTTATATATAATTCATTCAACAAACATTAGATGCGATTCCTGCTTTGAAGGGCTCCATGTCTCCTGAGGGAGATAGACATAAAACTGAGTAGAGATGCTATGGTGGAAGTATTATGGTGTTCAGTGGGGCACAGAGGAAACATGGTCAGTTCTAGTTGGTAGGACAGGATGAGACTATCAGCAAAAACTTCACAGAGATAATGGATGCTGGATATACTTACAAGTTATCTTGAATGTATGATATACTAGTAGTATTTAGTATTACTGGCTGCTGAATCCCTAATTAAAAAAAATTTTTTTAATGTTTATTTATTTTTGAGAGAGAGAGAGAGAGACAGTGTTGAGTGGGGGAAAGGCAGAGAGAGAGGGAGACACAGAAGCAGAAGCAGGCTCCAGGCTCTGAGCTGTCAGCACAGTGCCCGACATGGGGCTCAAACTCACGAGCCGTGAGATCATGACCTGAGCTGAAGTCGGACGACGCTCAACTCACTGAGCCACCCAGGCACCCCTGCTGAATCCCTAATTTAGCGCAAACTTAAGATAATAATAGACTGTTCGATTGCTTATATATGAAAATTTGTGATATCCAAGGTTTGCTCCCAGTTTATTGCTTACTTGCTTTATTGCTTTGTGTGCTTTGTTGTTGTTAGTGATAGAATAGTTGGCAGTGACTTTCCTAATAAGTTTATTAATTTTATTGAAATCACATTTTATTGCCACATATAGCACCTTTTGTAGGGGGGTTCTTCTAATTTTTAGCATAGTGTAAGAGCATGAATTCCCTGTGTGTAATTTTTTAAAAATACTATTTTTAAAACTATAGTTACAATCAATTAGTAGATCCCCAAATTAATTGCTAGGTTGCATTCAGCATTATTTTTTAATGAGATAGAATATAATGGAAAATATAAAAATGCATCACATGTTATCATGATTTATATTGTTTTATGAAACTTTTTTCAGTTTTATATACATGTATACTACACAAACACAAAAGTTCAGAAGTATGTACTGGGTCACTTTGTAAAATTTATTTCTTACTGAGGATTGTAATCATAAAAGTTTGAAAGCCACTAATTTAAAATATTTCAACAGTGTTAAGTATAAACATTTCAAAGAATTATGCTTTTACTTATCATTTGGTAAAAATGAATGTTATTTTATTCTCTTAATAGAAATCAGCCAAAATTACACCATGTGCGCTTTGCAAATCATTGAGATCCTCAGCAGAAATGATTGAAAATACCAATAGCTTGGGAAAGACAGAGCTTTTCTGTTCTGTTAATTGCTTATCTGCTTACAGAGTTAAAATGGTTACTTCTGCAGGTAATACTGGTTTCATAAACTATATAAATATAATAGTTGACAAAATTATGGTTATTGCTTTTTGTATAGTACAGATTTTGGTCCAGATTTAATTGATTTTTAAGGCAAGTTTAAAATATTTCAGATCTGTGTTGTAAAATATTATCTATTGCCTTGATTGCTTAACTTATGTTTATTTATTTGCTTGCCTATTTGTGCATTCCCCTTTACCAAAAGAATTTCATTTGACTTCTTTAAGGTATTTTTTTTATCCACACCTGATTTATTTCAGGGTTCATTTTGTAGTTTCAGGGTAGATCTACCGTGCCAACTTTACATTAAAAGAAATATTTTTAATGTTAAGTTAGTTTTTGTCTGTATGTGACATGATTTAGTTTCAGTTGCTGCAACTTGACCTGGCCCTTGAATTTCATATATTGGATAATATTTATTTTCTCATACATTTGTATACGTTTGTATATATTACTCATTAGTTTTTATTTTGATTTGCTAAGGTGTACAAGTTCAATGTAACAGTTGTAAAACCTCAGCAATCCCTCAGTATCACCTAGCCATGTCAGATGGAAGTATACGCAACTTCTGCAGCTACAGTTGTGTGGTAGCTTTCCAGGTACGGCTTCAGAAATCTTCCTCTCCTGTCAGTGAGTTGCCTACCATAACGTATACAAACTTGTTAGGTGTTTGCTAATGCCTGGATTGCCTGAATTTTTCTCTCAGTCCTGTTACACTTGGATTCTTTGATTTTTGATGTGTTTGGAGGCATGTCATTTAACTGCCTTCTGTAAAATTAAATGGTACTGTTACTACCCAGATTATCTATTGGGAGGATGTTATTATTTTATTTTACTTTTATTTTTTGTTAACTTTTTAAAAGTGTATTTATTTATTTTGAGAGAGAGAGAGAACGAGCAGGGTGGGGGCAGAGAGAGCGGGAAGAGAGAAAATACCAAGCAGGCTTTGTGCTGTCAGCACAGAACCCGACACGGGGCTCAAACTCACCACTATGAGGTCATGACCTGAGCCAAAATCAAGAATCGGATGCTTAACCAACTGAGTCATCCAGGTGCCCCGGGAGGATATTATTTTTATTTTATTTTATTTACCTTTTTTTTTTTTTTAAATGTTTATTTATTTTGGGAGAGAGCGAGTGTGTGAGCAGGGGAGGGACTGAGAGAATCCCATGCAGACTCTGCACTGTTATTGCTGAGCCCAGTGCAGGGCTCTATCCCATGAACCATGAGATCATACCCTGAGCTGAAACCAAGAGTCGGACGCTTAACTAACTGAGCCACCCAGGCCATCCCATGGAGATATTATTTTTAAAGGAGATTATTAGTTTGGGGCCTCTGGCTGGCTCAGTCAGTAGACGTGCAACTCTTGATCTCAAGGTCCTGAGTTCGAGCTCCATGTTGCATGTAGAGATTACTTAAAAAAAAAAAGTTTAAAAAATTTAAAGAGATCATTAGTTATTTTAGTTTCTGCATATAAATGACACTCTATCCATTCACTTCTAAGCTGTTCAAGGGCACGGAGTGTCGCCTGTTCACAGGTGTGTCTTATGTACCTAGAATTGTGCTTGTCAGACTTAGGCACTCGGTGCTCATTTGACTGAACAAATGATTACATTGATTATCTTGTTTTGTTTCATTTTTCAGAATTTGTTCAACAAACCAACAGGAATGAATTCTTCAGTAGTGCCCTTGTCTCAGGGCCAGGTAATTGTAAGCATTCCCACAGGTTCAACAGTGTCAGCAGGTGGGAGTAATACCTCTGCTGTCTCCCCCACCTCCATCAGTAGCTCTGCTGCAGCTGGCCTCCAGCGTCTTGCTGCCCAATCCCAGCACGTTGGGTTTGCACGAAGTGTTGTAAAACTCAAGTGTCAGCACTGTAACCGTCTTTTTGCCACAAAGCCAGAACTTCTTGACTATAAGGTAAAGTATAGGATCCTGATAAAGGGTTTGAGTGTAAAATGGTCTATCTATAAAATCATTTCTAGCTTTTCATCTTTAAAAATTACACTACTTGTTTTAAAATAAGAGGGAATAAAGGATTTCCAAAAGATAAACCAAATGTTTCATTAGTACTTAATGATTATTTCTTTACAGGGTAAAATGTTTCAGTTCTGTGGCAAGAATTGTTCTGATGAATATAAGAAAATAAATAATGTAATGGCAATGTGTGAATATTGTAAAATTGAGAAAATTGTAAAGGAGACTGTGCGATTCTCAGGTGCTGACAAGTCATTCTGTAGTGAAGGTAAGGACAAGATCATCTTACCTACTGATCATGTTGGTCCTCTTAAAAGTAACTGATAATTTAAGCTGTTACTTTGTAAGTTTATCTGTTTTATCCATTGTGTAACAAAGCTTTTTGTTTTGTTTACATTTGGTTTGCTTTTTACTGAGCTAGTCCTTCATATCATATAGATGTTAAAATGAAGGAAAAGATTGTTGAAGTGTATTACAGAAGATGGTGGTGATGTGAAAAACATTTCATGTTTTTAGGTTGATAGGGGGATTCTTTTAGTTATTGGCGCTTATTTCTAAAGAGAAACTTCTTAGGGGCACCTGAGTGACTCAGTCGGTTAAGTGTCTGACTTTGACTCAGGTCATGATCTCACAGTTTGTGAGTTTGAGACCCTGCATCAGGCTCTTGGCTGTCAGTGTGGACCCCGGAGCCTGCTTCAGATTCTGTGTCTCCCTCTGTCTGCCCCTCCCCTTGCTTGTGCGCCCCCTCTAAATAAATAAATAAGTAAGTAAGTAAGTAAGTAAATAAAAGCAAACATTTAAACATAAATAAATAGAACTTCTTACATTTTAGTAGCATCCTAAATTATATTTTTATTGTTTTAAATAGTCATTATATTTCTGAATATGATAGACAAATCAGTATGAGGTAGATTGTCTATTTCGATGACTTTTTTGTATGTTTAAAATGTTTTATTCTAAAACTGTGCATGATTAACCTCCTAGACTATTGGCTTTCAAACCTTTTGACCACAACACAAAAGAAGAAATACATTTTACATTGTGACCCAGTATGTTATCACCTACCCAAGTAAAACAAAGTTTTAGGAAACAAAACTGACTTTTATTATATGTGATGCTCTGTAATATTTACAATCCTGTCCTATTTTGTTTGAAAAAGAAAATGATAGTATAGATTCTATAAATTGATCTCTTGGTCTACTAACTGGTAAGGATCCAACTGTGAAAACATTGTCTTAGAGCATTTAAGTTTAAAGATGTAGGTACTTAATTAATTTTTTTCTAATGTTAATTTTATTTTTCCTGTTTTTAGGTTGCAAATTGCTTTATAAACATGACTTGGCGAAACGCTGGGGAAATCACTGTAAAATGTGCAGTTATTGTTTACAGACATCTCCCAAATTGGTACAGAATAATTTGGGGGGGAAAGTAGAAGAGTTCTGTTGTGAAGAATGTATGTCCAAATATACAGTTCTATTCTATCAGGTAATTAAAATTAATATCCTTGGGGTTTTTCAAATTAAGGCATACATTATTCCCTTCTTTTATTCTTTAAAGTAGTATGAAGGGCAATGTAATGATTTTAAAACTTTTAAGTATTAAATGTATTATGTTGTCCTGTGGTATTAATGTAAGATTTAAGATGACTTTAATGTCACTGAAGTTATGTTCTTTTTGTTTTTAATTTCCTTGTAGAAGACGTATCAGTCTTAAGACATTAAAGAGTTTAAAATTAGCATTTTATCTATTTATTATTTAACTAAAATGAATTTGTCTTCTGAAGTTTTTGAAGAAGATAGGTTTTATTTTCATTTCACTATGTTTTTTAATTACTCTTTATTGGCATCTTTATAATGTGACTTTTTTTTTAATTTTTTTTTTTAACGTTTATTTATTTTTGAGACAGAGACAGAGCATGAACAGGGGAGGGTCAGAGAGAGGGAGACACAGAATCTGAAACAGGCTCCAGGCTCTGAGCTGTCAGCACAGAGCCCGACACGGGGCTCGAACTCACGGACCGCGAGATCATGACCTGAGCCAAAGTCAGACGCTTAACCGACTGAGCCACCCAGGCGCCCCTATAATGTGACTTTTAATATGTAGTGTAAATGATTTGAAAAATGATAAATGTTTACCATTTTAGGATGGTTTTCATTTTTATGTTCTAAATTCTAAGTTAATTTCCTCACTTGTTATGTGTGAACTCCTTTTATTCTGTCAGAACAGAGATAATTTGTATTTTACTCTTTTACTATCTTATTTCATTTTTAGATGGCCAAATGTGATGGTTGTAAGCGACAGGGTAAACTCAGTGAGTCCTTGAAATGGCGAGGAGAAATGAAACATTTCTGTAACCTGCTTTGTATCTTGATGTTCTGTAATCAGCAAAGTATGTGTGACCCACCTTCACAAAACAATGCAGGTAAAATTAAACTTTATAGTCTTTGATCAGTGCTAGGGACCAACTACTGTTCTACAGAATGGGAACTTTAAACAGTTGTTAATAATTTCATGAAATGCAAATTTCACTCTGTTCAAATGACATTAACATTTGAATCCCTTTTTGTTTAACAGATTAAAGCTTTGTAGAAAGGAGTTCATTTAGTTTTCTCTGAACATTTTGAATTAAATAAACTCTGTAAGAACTATGGGACAGAATGGCAGTTAATATTTTGTAATGGGTATATACACCTTGACTTCCTTAAACAAGGATTTGAGAGTGTAACAAAGGACATAGAATATAAATCACATGGCCTTTTTTTTTTTTTAACGTTTATTTATTTTTGAGACAGAGAGAGACAGAGCATGAACGGGGGAGGGGCAGAGAGAGAGGGAGACAGAATCGGAAGCAGGCTCCAGGCTCTGAGCCATCAGCGCAGAGCCCGACACGGGGCTCGAACTCACGGACCGCGAGATCGCGACCCCGGCTGAAGTTGGACGCTTAACCGACTGGGCCACCCAGGCGCCCCCACATGGCCTTTTAAATACACCACATGTGTAGTTTTACAAGAGAAAATAAATGGAATACTTCTAAGTTTCACTAATTAAAAAATAGGAAAAAAAAAACCCAGTTAATCCTAACGTGATTCTTTGCTCTGACAGAATTTAACTTTACTGAAAGCATTGTTTAACCTCCTTGAGATGTTGGTTTCTATGTATGTGCATATAAATTACATGAGGTCTTTTTATTTTTGTTTATTTAATCAGCAAGTATTTCCATGGTGCCAGCTGCTTCAGCAGGGCCCCCATCTCTAAGAAAAGATTCAACTCCAGTTATAGCCAATGTGGTATCATTAGCCAGTGCTCCTGCTGCTCAGCCCACAGTGAATTCTAACAGTGTCTTACAAGGTATGTCTGATTTGAAAGCATTTATGTAGCCTTTTGAGGTTGAGTACAGGGGTTCTGTCTTTTTTCCATCACTGGTCATTTTCAAATATTTGACACATTTATATTATGAGTGGTGGCTCTCTGTGGGCTGTTGGGCACTAAACAATGTTTTTGTCCCTTTTTCTCACATGATACTTTAGATGCTAGTCTTCCCATGAATTAAGATAATACCTGTTTTTATTTGGAGATTTTGTGTCTGTTATCCCACCATCAGCTTTAAATGCTGCTGTTTATGTTTAAATAATTGTGTAAGATCCTAAATATTTATTTTAATTTATATTAGGTGCAGTTCCAACAGTAACAGCGAAAATCATTGGGGATGTAAGTTTTATTCTTTTAACTGGTATTGCTTGCTACTGTGTTGATTTTCCAGTTTTGTACAGTATGAATATGTCTATGCTAATTTTCCATGCTTTATTCTTTATTATGTAAAATAATTTTCATAAGCTCATAACCTTTGTTTAGGAATAAGATATTCTGGTTATTTATTGATTGATTCATATTGTGGTTCTTTAATTAGGTCTTTAATGTACTTTGATTTCTTTGAATACTTGCTGTCTCTGCATAGTTACTGAAGCCTATTTTTGTTGGTTTGTTTTTGTTGTTTTTAATAGTAGATAATAAAATTTTACAGAATTCAGGCATAAAGGTATTTGGGACATTTTGTAATGTAGTCAGATTGTAAATAAAGTATTTATAAAATACTTTTTGTTTCCACCCAGAGCAGATTATCCTTAAGTAAGCACTCTTTTTTTTTCCTCAATAATTTTTGCTTTGTTTCTTAGAAGAAAATTAATAGGAGAAAAATTTACAACTAGAACAGTAGCAGTTCTGAAGTGTTTCCTGGTCTGTTAGATAACTTTCACATCATCTTTTTTTAGGTTACTTAAATGATCATAAGTGTTTAATGTTATTTCTAGTTATCTTGAACCTAAGTCTTTTAAGACTCATCTCAGTCAGGAAATAACAATTCTCATTTTAAACATAGCCAGATTGACCAGCAATGTCTTATAATAGAAATAGCATTTTTCTTGGTAAATAGAATTGGTAATTAGATACATTCAGAGTCAGTATATAGTTATCAAAATATTCTTATATAGCTATTGGTATTTCAGGAATATTGTATTTCTTACATATTTAGTTGAATATTTATGTTCTTTGTCTTCCATGTAATTCCAATATAGTATTTCTTTTGAAATTATAGTATTTCTTCTAATTAATGATAAGCTTTTGAAACCTCTTTGGTTTCTGATTTTTTTTCTAGGCAAGTACACAAACAGATGCTCTGAAACTGCCACCTTCCCAGCCCCCAAGACTTTTGAAGAATAAAGCTTTATTATGTAAACCTATCACACAGACTAAAGCCACTTCTTGCAAACCACATACCCAAAACAAAGAATGCCAGACAGGTATGTTCCTTGCACTTCCTCTCTCTCTCTCTATTTATATATATATAGTTATATATATATATTTTAGTATATATTTATTTATAAATATAAATAAATTTATATATAAATTTATTCATATATAAATTTATATATTTATATATATATATTTTTTTTTTTTTAGTGGGGAAGGAATGCTAGATTTGCTTACATTAATTGAGTGCCTATTCCCTGGGTGATGTGTTTGATTGCTTATGTACATCACCCAGTTGCATCCTCATGACTTTTACTGTCAGTTAGGTATTTTCACCCTCTAAAAATTAAGTTATGCCAAAGAGAAGGTAGTTAATTGATAATACCATACTGGGAACACTTCATTTTCTTTTGTTAATGACAGTGTAATTTTATGGAATAAGGGTAGACTTTGGAATTATATAGACACGCTCTTAATAGGAGTTGTAGTTTCATAGAGGATCCTTATGTTTGAACTTTTCTACCCTCTATATCAAATAAAGTCAGGTTTTTGTGGGGGCGGGGGGCTTTCTTTTCTTTTGAATTGCCATCCCTAAGCAAAATCCTCTAATCTACTTTTCTGGATGCTGGTGTGGTGCAGTCCTCTGATCTTCTCAGCTCGCCTCTCCTGGCCTAGAATCTCTGCCCTGCAAATGATCTGGGCTGAGGATGATTGGGACCTCATATTCTTGGCCTACCAGTCCTGCAGTAGGGCTTCTACCCTATGGGTGGTAGCTGGGTGGAGAAAGGGAGACTCCAGCCTGTCAGCTGTACTCACCAGGAAATTAAACTTTTCAATATGGAGTTGGAGGGAATGAGAAACGATGGTGGCCAGACCCCTGGTGAGATATGGTAACCCTTGTTTGGGAGCTGAAGAAATAGGATCCCATTCCTCCTGGCCACACCTACCCAGAGCAGAGCTTCTGTCAAGTTGAGCTGGCTGAGCTGGGGTATGGAGTAAGTAGTGGAGCACATGTCATAGATTCCCACTATTCTTACTGTATTTAGGTAGATTTTCTCAAATAAATGTCTATTTGCTGTATTCCCTTAGGACAATTTGTAAAGAATTTAAGTGGTTGGGGTTTTTTTTTTTTGTTTTTGTTTTTTTAAATGTTTTTTGAGAGACAGAGCACAAGCAGGGGAGGGGCAGAGAGAGAGGGAGACACAGAATCTGAAGCAGGCTCCAGGCTCCACTCTGTCAGCACAGAGCCCACTGCAGGGCTCAAACTCAAGAACTGTGGGATCATGACCTGAGCTGAAGTCAAATGCTTAACTGATTGAGCCATCCAGGCGCCCCTGAGGTTTTGCATTTCTTAAAGCCCCCATGGACCACACTGAATAGTAATGTTACAGATGACTTCAGCCTATATTTGTATTGTAGTTAATAGTGACTTACTTAGTATTATGTAGCTTGGTTATCAGACATCTCTAATCCCGGTGATTTTATTTTTATTTTTATTTTTTGCGTATAGTTGAAACACACAGTTACATTAGTTTCTGGTGTGTACAGCTTAGAGATTTGGCAAGTTTATACATTATGCTTGTGCTCACTACAAGTATAGCTACCATCTGTCCCCATCATATCGCTATTACAGTATCATTGACTGTTTTACTTATGCTCTGCTTTTTATTCCTGTGACTTACTCATTCCATAATTTGGAGACCTCTATCTCCCTCTCCCCCTCACCCATTTTGCCCAGACTCCTATCGACAGGTTATTTAAGAAAATTATTATTTTTTTTTAATTTACATCCAAATTAGTTAGCATATAGTGCAACAATGATTTCAGGGGTAGAGTCCTTAGTGCTCCTTACCCATTTAGCCTGTCCCCCCTTCCACACCTCCTCCAGTAACATTCTGTTTGTTCTCCATACTTATGAGTCTCTTATGTTTTGTCCCCCTCCCTGTTTTCATATTATTTTTGTTTCCCTTCCCTTATGTTCATCTGTTTTTGTCTCTTAAAGTTCTCATATGAGTGAAGTCATATGATATTTGTCTTTCTCTGACTAATTTCTCTTAGCATAATACCCTCCAGTTCCATGCATGTAGTTGCAAATGGCAAGAATTTGTTCTTTTTGATTGCCAAGTAATATTCCATTGTCTATATATACCACATCTTCTTTATACATTCATCCATCGATGAACATTTTGGCTCTTTCCATACTTTGGCTATTGTTGATAGCCAAAACAACATGCTGCTATAAACATGGGGGTGCATGTGCCCCTTCAAAACAGCACATCTGTATCCCTTGGATAAATACCTTAGTAGTGCAATTGCTGGGTCATAGGGTAGTTCTATTTTTAGTTTTTTGAGAAACCTCCATACTGTTTTCCAGAGTGGCTGCACCAGTTTGCATTCCCATTGACAGGTAATTTTTAATGTCCACTAGACCATGGTAAAATTGATCCGATATAATTTCCTACCTCTAACCCTACTCAACTTGTCAGCTTTTCACTTCTTCTCACTAGCATTACCTTTCTCTTACATTAATGGTTTTATAATCATCTAGGGTATTTTTCTGGTACATAGAAAGGACCCTGTAGGATACCTGTTAAACATTGGATAAATTCTCCATCCTTCTCACTTAGTTTCCCTATTCTCATTTAGGCTTCTAAGTTCTGTTTCATCTTTTTAATACCTTAGAATATGTGTATGTGGCTCACTTGCTTGGGTGGCTCAGTTAGTTAAGCATCCGACTTTGGCTCAGGTCATGATCTCACAGTTCAAGCCTCGCATCAGGCTCTCTGCTGATAGCTCAGAGCTTGGAGCCTGCTTCAGATTCTCTCTCCCTTCCTCTCTGCCCCTCCCCTGCTCGTGCTCTGTCTCTCTCTCTTTCTCTCAAAAATAAATAAACATTAAAAAAAAAAAGGTTTAAAAAAAAAAGAAAATCTGCTTGTATGTATTTATTCATTTTTGTAGGTATCATAACCATCCTAGTCCAGGTCCTCATCGTCTTCATTGTATGTACATACTTCAATTGCCTGCTCCTTTTATACTTCATATACTTTTTATTCCATACTAAGATGGCCTCCAAATTAATCTTTTTTAGTGACCTTTTCATCATATTACTCTGTGCTAACAGATCTGCAGTAACTCCACACTATCTACTAGAAATGATTTTAAAAGTTCATTATAGGGGTGCCGGGGTGACTCAGTTGGTTAAGCATCCGACTTTAGCTCAGGTCCTGGTCTTGCAGTTCATGAGTTTGAGCCTCACATCAAGCTCTCTGCTATCAGCGTGGAACCCACTTTAGATCCTCTGTCTGCCTCTCTCTCTGCCCCCTCCCCCCAGAATACATAAACATTTATTTTAAAGTTCATTATAGCTTCACAAAAATGGCTCTATTTAATCTCATCTTTAACATACCTTTCTTATTCATGTTAGCAGTTTTCTGTAACCCTCTTCTAAGATAATTGTTCCAGTTCTTTACATGCATTAATCCACATTATATCCTTCATTCATTGTATCCTCATATCATTGCTCATTGTTTTGTTGCCTGCTTTTTATCTTTGCTATACTCAAACCTTTCTTTGCTAGTTTAGTTATTTCTTCTTTTGACTGCCAGTGTCATAGATTACACTTTTGAACTATAGGTCTGTGTGCTTTAAAAAGTTTTTTTTTAATTGTAATTCTTTGGAACTGTAAATCCCCATTGCTTTCTAAAAAATTTATATTAAGATGTTTCTAACCCTCTTTGTTTTGTTTTTTTTAATTTATTTATTTTTCATTAGAAGACACTCCAAGTCAGCCCCAGATCATTGTGGTGCCAGTTCCCGTACCAGTGTTTGTGCCCATACCTCTTCATCTTTATACTCAGTATGCACCAGTCCCATTTGGAATTCCAGTTCCCGTGAGTAATCATGTAGAGATGAAGGCTGATTTAGTGCACATTTTCCTCAGTTAAAATGTTACAGCTCAATTTAAAAACTCTTCACTTTTTGGTAAAAAAGTGTTTGGCTCTTATCATATTACTGTATTATTTAATATGGAGTATATTAAGGGCTGCTTGTATTTATACCCTGCCTCCTCAGAGAATGCTGTGATACAGCCTTTTTATAATGTTCCATACACAATAAGACCACTTAAATAGAAAAAGGTCAGACATGTGTATGTGTGTTAAAATTCTAGAGTCTAACAAGGGTGAAAAAATAAATACTGTGATTTATATTATTCTCACTATTTTAAAAAATGTGTTCATTTTGTATTGGAAATATATTTTTCCTTGGTGAATTCTTTTTAATGTTTATTTATTTTTGAGGCAGAGAAAGAGCATGAACGGGGGAGGGTCAGAGAGAGAGGGAGACACAGAATCTGAAGCAGGCTCCAGGCTCTGAGCGGTCAGCACAGAGCCCGACGCGGGGCTCGAACTCATGGACCATGAGATCATGACTTGAGCTGAAGTCGGACACTTAACCGACTGAGCCACCCAGGCGCCCCTTTCCTTGGTGAATTCTTAAGGAAAATAGTTGTGTGAAACTGAAAATGTTAAGCAAGAAATATAATCAGAAACTAGTGTGTATTAGATAACTTATTTTAGATGAGTTAGAAACACATTTTGTTGACTATCCAGAAAAGCACTTAATTGAATTTTGATTTAAATGGCTGTTGTCTTATAAAAACAAACTAGCAAGACTATTTTAATCATTAGCAATAGAAATATCTGAATTTGTTCATTATTTTAGTGCTTAAATCATCTCACAAATAATAGTTTTGATGACAAACCTGTTCCCAAGAAACTGTCCTTGGTCTTTTAGATGCCTGTTCCTATGCTTATTCCATCCTCAATGGATAATGAAGATAAAGTCACCGAAAGTATTGAAGACATTAAGGAGAAGCTTCCTTCACATCCATTTGAAGCTGATCTCCTTGAGATGGCAGAAATGATTGCAGAAGATGAAGAGAAGGAGAAGACTCTATCCCAGGGAGGTTGGTATAATTGTAAAGAAAGAAAGAAAGAAAACACACAAATTTTCAGGTAGCTCAAGTAATTTTAAGTATTGGGTAGTCAAGATATTTCTAAAAGCTTTATTTGTGTTTAAATACCGAATTTGTTAAACTTGTTGATACCTCTGAAACTTTTTTCCTTTTTGTGAAACTACATATCTATAGTCAATACAGTTTTTAGTTCTTAATGATTCCAGAAAAATTGCCTGTAAATCCATTTTCATGATTATTTTCTGACTTCATTCCTGTATTCAAAGCCATGATCCCCATGTAAGAATTCTTAGTATATAATAATCAGCATGTTCATAGAAGGTAAATAGAATATTATGATGGAAAACCATTCGGCTCAAAATAACCTGTAGATAAATCCCCCTCTGTGGGGTGGAATAACAATAAGAACAGTAGTTATGTGCTTACATACCGTAGGCATGTCCTAAATGCACTGTGTGCATTGCCTCATTTAACCTTTACAACAGCCCTATGAGGAAGGTACTGTTTACTTTAGATTCCTCATTTGGAAAAATAGGATATCCTACTTGCCCTGGTTGTACAATCAGGAAGTGACGGAACTAGAGGTTGAATTCAGGTCTGTCTTCCTCCAAAGTTGATGATAGTAACCAATACTAGCAGGACATATCCAGAAAGGTTTCTGGCCTTAGCACTTTCTTGATTTTGGGATATAAGAAGACATAGAGAAAATTGTGTTTGGATAGTCAAAATATACAAAGGCCTTTTCCTGTATCACTGATGAGTTAAGAAATTATTTTTTCTTGACAATTTTTTTCTTTTTTTATTGATGGTTTTTACAAAGCTAAGGTTTAGATTTTTGCATAATAAATGCTGGGTGATTTTTCTGAGCACTGTAACTTTTTTTTTTTAACATTTATTTTTGAGAGAGAGAGAGAAAGAGAGAGAGAGAGACAGTGCACAAGTGGGGGAGGGGCAGAGAGACGAGACACAGAATCTGAAGCAGACTCCAGGCTCTGAGTGTCAGCACAGAGCCCAATATGGGGGCTTGAGCCCAAGAACTGTGAGATCATGACCTGAGCCAAAGTCAAATGCTTAGCCAGCTGAGCCACCCAGGCACCCCAAACACTGTAGTGCTTTTTTAAAAAAAGTATCAACATTCCTCTAGTGATGCCATTAAGTTTTAAAATCATAATATTGTCAGAGTTGCATAAAAAGGTTATTTGTTACTATTCTGTTTCTGGTCTCATTTTGGTCTCTAGTGTATAATCTCATAATTCTGACCCATTTATATGTAGATTTTAATGTCTTAGAATGTTGCCCCTTATGCTTGATCTTATAATTTCTGATATTTAGTTTGGAAGTTTAGCAATTCATGAAAATAAACCTCATTTTAAGTTGGCTTTCCACTCACATTAACAGTTTACATTTTGGGGTGCCTGGGTGGGTCAGTTGGTTGAGCATCCAACTTTGGCTCAGGTCATGATCTCACAATCATGAAGGAGATTTCTGTGTCTCCCTCTCTCTGTGCCCCTCCACTGCTTGCTCTCTGTCTCTCTCAAAAATAATAAACATTAAAAAAAAATAGTTAACATTTTTTAGGTGCTTCCTCTGAACAAATATTGTGACTTTCTCTTAACCTAAAAATTGAGTCAGACTGAAAAAACTTTTTTAAACTAAGCCTTAAGACGGATAGTTGTGATCACTAGAGTGTAAGTAAAATCTAATGGTTTAGAAACATAAAGGAGGGAGAAATTTATTCCTACTGAAGAGAACTGGCTAATTTATGTTTGATTTCAGAGAAAAGAAGCTGTAGTCCTGGGTTTTAAAAAGCATTTTGTTCTGTTTTTTACTTTGAATCCTTAAGCTCTTTACTTTTATTTTTTAAAAGTAAACAAAAATTTAATGTTTATTTACATTTGAGAGAGAGAGAGAGAGAGAGCGCGTGCATGCATGGGAGAATGGTAGTGGGAGAGGGAGACAGAGTCTGAAGCTGGCTCCAGACTGAGCTGACAGCACAGAGCCCAATGCAGGGCTCAAGCCCATGGGCCGCAAGACCATGACCTGAGCCAAAGTCAGATGCTTAATCTACTGAGCCACCTAGGCACCCCTAAAACCTTAAGCACTTTAGTTTTAAAATAGTTAATTGATAGAACTGTGTTCGGTTTCATTCATGTGCTGATTGTTCATGTAACTTGTATTTATATTCTAAGTCTAGTGACTTCTCAGTGTAGTGTTAAGATATATTTTGGGAGGAAAAAGCAATTCAATGCATATTTGTCAGTTTGTAAATAAATTATGTATGTGTGTGTGTGTTTCGTGGTAAAAAATAAATTCAGAAAGCATAGGAGTGTATGGGGTGCCTGGGTGGCTCAGTTGGTTGAGCGATCGACTTCGGCTCAGGTCATGATCCCACGGTTTGTGAGTTTAACCCTGCGTTGGGCTCTGTGCTGACAGCTCAGAGCCTGGAGCCTGCTTCAGATTCTGTGTCTCCCTCTCTCTGCCCCTCCCCCACTCATGCTCTGTCTCTGTCTCAGAAATAAATAAACATTAAAAAAAAAAAAAGCACAGGAGTGTAAATCTAAAATAAAGGTCCCTCTTGACATGACTTCTCTTGTACTGCTACCTTAGAAATATAAACACTGTTAGGGGTCATAATTTAATTGCATTTATCACTAATGCCTATTTTTATTAATGAATTATTCTTTCTGCATATGAAGTCTTTTTATTTAAGTTTATTTATTTTCAGAGAGGGAGAGAATGAGTGGGGGAGGGGCAGAGAGAGAGGGGAACAGAGGATTCTAAGTAGGCTCTGTGAGCTCAATGTGGGACTTGAACTCATGAACCATGAAGTCATGACCTGAGCCAAAGTTGGATGCTTAACCGACTGAGCCACGCAGGTGCCCCTGCATATGAAGGCTATTTTTTTAGCATTCCTTAGTATGATTCATTTATATAATGTAGTCATTTCATTTGAGATGCAGTTTGCTTTGTGAATACATGTAAGTTCTTTAATTATGTGCTTTTTTTCCCTTAGGATCCCAAACTTCTGAACAGGAGCTCTTTTTAGATACCAAGATTTTTGAAAAAGGTTTGTAATTCTACATACATTTCAAATCTTAGAAATATTATCTCAGTCACAGAAACCATAAAGTATTAGTATTCTTGGATTTAATATTTGTATTTTTAGCTATTCATAAGGGGCATCAGATGTCTATGATTGTATGCTAATGTGTAATGAGAATAATAAAAGGTAACTCAGATACTGGTTTTAAGGATTAATTAAAATAATGCTTTAAAGTGTTTACCAAGAATATGAAGCCAGTTTTGTGAGGCTGGTGAAGAAATTACTTCATCTTTTGAGTGTATCTACTTAAATCAGCAGGTATATCTTGGTTTTGTTATTCAGGGGTTCAGGAGGGTTTCTGAGCATGTATAGGGTCCATCTCATTTTGAGCATTTGTTTGTTTTCTGTATATTTCAGACCAAGGAAGTACATACAGTGGTGATCTTGAATCAGAGGCAGTATCTACGCCACATAGCTGGGAGGAAGAGTTGAATCATTATGCCTTAAAGTCAAATGCTGTGCAAGAGGCTGATTCAGAATTGAAGCAGTTCTCAAAAGGGGAAACTGAGCAGGATCTGGAAGCAGATTTTCCATCAGGTTTGTGCAACATAAAATACTCTTGGTTTTAGAAGATTGGTAGAACTCTGAATTGACATCATGAAGCAGTTATACTGTCTGATAACCTAAGGCACAAATGGTCTCTACCTTTGAAGGTTAAATAATAAAGTGGTTAATTTTTTTTAACCTTTCACACCATAATCTTGCAGGAGGTTTCCTTCATCATTAATGAAGTTTTTATTTAAATGCTATATCCACCTTTTTTGATCATAAAAAAATAATATAGTGATGATTACCTGATATTTTCTCCCCCAAAGTCTCTATATAAATCTGAGTTATTTATATCATAATATGCTTTCTGCTTATTATTAATAGAATCCTTTGACCCACTGAATAAAGGACAGGGAATCCAGGCACGTTCCCGAACAAGACGACGGCACAGAGATGGCTTCCCTCAGCCCAGACGAAGAGTAAGCAGTAGCTTAATTTTTCTAGCATTTTTCTTTGGTGTTTATTAATTCTTGCTGTTTACAAAGCTCTGTAACGGCCATCGTCCCAGTATTCCGTATATTGTTTTACACAACCTTGTATTTTTATGCCTTTATTTTGTTTCTTATAATCAAGAATGATATCTTTTGGATATTTTTTTTTTTAATTTTTTTTTTTTTCAAAGTTTATTTATTTTTGGGACAGAGAGAGACAGAGCATGAACGGGGGAGGGGCAGAGAGAGAGGGAGACACAGAATCGGAAACAGGCTCCAGGCTCTGAGCCATCAGCGGGGCTCGAACTCGCAGACCGCGAGATCGTGACCTGGCTGAAGTCGGACGCTTAACCGACTGCGCCACCCAGGCGCCCCGTCTTTTGGATATTTTAAAGGGATGTGTAAACCTCATGTTATGGTAGTAGAGGTACTGAGACAAGTCTCCCAGCACAGCACTGGGCAAATGCTTAGTATGTGGTTGTTATTATGTAGCTGCTCAGATGTTTCTTGTGAATGTCATGGTCTGTATCACCATTATACCTTTTCCAGCTGGTAGAAGGGTAACCAGGCAAGTTTACAGTTTCCTGGTGGATTGTTTGTTACTCTGTTTTGTTACTCACTTGTGTTACAGAAAGTCATTCAGGATTCAGTAGGGATTGATGAGCTCCTGAGCATATATTTTGAGTCATGGCCCATGCTTCAGCCATATAGACCCAAGAAAAGACAGCATTCCTGCCTCTCTAAATAGCATATGATACCACACCTGTGTATGTGCCACATAATCATGAAATTTTTATAGATTTATAAAACTTTATAAATGTATTTGTGTTACACTTGATTAACTTAAATTAATAAAAAATATTTGGCAGACTACTGCTGTTACAAAAAAAAAAACCATTATCTTTTACTTTATATTTCTACCAGGCTCTCTTTGTTTCTACAATTAGAGATGTTTTTGTTCTGTTTTACTTTAAAAAGCTTTTTAAAATCCTCATTGTACACTTTTTTTAAAAAAACCTCTAAATTTAGCCTTTTTTACATATAATAATGAAGTTTATTATTTTATTTTTAAATTTTTTTTTAACGTTTTTTATTTATTTTTGAGACAGGGAGAGACAATATGAACAGAGAAGGGTCAGAGAGAGGGAGACACAGAATCTGAAACAGGTTCCAGGCTCTGAGCTGTCAGCACAGAGCCCGACACGGGGCTCAAACTCACGGACCGCAAGATCATGACCTGAGCCGAAGTTGGCCGCTCAACCAACTGAGCCACCCAGGCACCCCTTATTATTTTATATAATATAGTATAATAGTGAAATTCACTTGGACATTTTCTCATATTGACAGGGCTTTCCCACACTAAAATTAAAAGAATAATGGCCTTATATTTTTTTTAATTAGCTCTGTTGAGTTATAATTGCATCTAAAAGTTCATAAATTTAAAAAAAATTTTTTTTAATGTTTAGTTTTGAGAGAGAGACAGAGACAGTGAGCAGGGGAGGGGCAGAGAGAGAGAGAGAGACAGACAGACAGACAGACACACACAGATCTGAAGCAAGCTCCGGGCTCTTAGCTGTCAGCAGAGCCTGTTCTGGGCTCGAACTCACAAATCATGAGATCATGTCCTGAGCAGAAGTCAGATGATTTACCAACTGAGCCACCCACACACCCCTAAAAGTTCATAAATTTTAAGTGTAATATTTGAGGGGCTCTGTCAGATATATTAAGTATGTAACTACCACCACAACCATAACCCTTCCACTGTACTGAACGCTCCCTGGGACCTTTTGTAGTCTGTCCTTTCCAGTTCCACCGATCCACTTTGCAGATTGATGTAAAATGGTACCTCTTTGCTTTTTCTATAATTTCATATAAATGGAGTTTTGTGATTTGCCGTCTTCCCTGTCTGGCTTCTTTCACTTAGCATAATGGTTTTGAGATTCATCTGTGTTGTTCCATGTATCAGTAAGGCCATTCATTCCTTTTTATTTCTGAGTAGCATTTCATCGAATGGACAAACCATAGTTTGTTTAACAGTTGATGGTAATTTGAGTTATTTCCAGTTTGGTGCTATTTCAGATATACTACTGTGAACATTTTAATATAAATCTCTTTGTGAACATATACTTTCATTTGAGGAAAAATACCCAGGAGTGGGATTGCTGGGTCTTATTGTATGTGTATTTTTAACTTTGTAGGAAAGCTATCAAACTGTTTTCCAGGGTAGTAAATGTATTGATTTGAATTCCCACCAGCAGTGTATGAGTTCCAATGTGCTCCATGACTTTGCTAATACTTGGTATTTTTAATTTTAACCATTCTAGTGAATGTGTAGTGGTATCTCACTGTGGCTTTAGTTTATACTTACCTAATGACTGATGATGTTGGATATCTTTCCATGTGTATATTTGTTATTCTTGTATTTTCTTTTTTTTAATTTTTTTTTCAATGTTTATTTTTTTGGGACAGAGAGAGACAGAGCATGAACGGGGGAGGGGCAGAGAGAGAGGGAGACACAGAATCGGAAACAGGCTCCAGGCTCTGAGCCATCAGCCCAGAGCCCGACGTGGGGCTCGAACTCACGGACCGCGAGATCGTGACCTGGCTGAAGTCGGACGGTTAACCGACTGCGCCACCCAGTCGCCCCTATTCTTGTATTTTCTTTGGTATGGTGTCTATTCAAAACTTTTGTGCATTTTTTTTTTAAAAACTACCTTATTATTTTTTTTTAAGTATTTATTTTGAAAGAGACAGAACGTGAGCCAGTGTATGTCAAGCAGGGGTAGGGGTGCAGAGAGAGAGGGAGAGACAATCCCAAGCAGGCTACTCACTGTCAGTGCAAAGCCCAATGCAGGGCTTGATCTCATGACCTGTGAGATCATAATCAAAATCAGGAGTCGGGATGCTCAACCAACTGAGCCACCCAGGTGCCCCTCTTGCACATTTCTTTTATTGGGTTGTTTGCCTTCTTACTGAGTTGTAAGTGTTCTTTATCATGGATGTAATTCTTTTCTCAAACTGACTTTTGCTTCTATGCTGTTTTTTCTTTATTTTCTTAATGGTAAAGAACAGAACTTTCTGAATTTGTGAAAGTCCGTTTTCATCAATTTTTAATTCTTTTATTATTCATGCTTTTTGGAATTCCATGTAAAAGTCTTTGCTTAACCTGTGGCAACTAAGATATTATCTTATGTTTTCTTCTGGTTTTATATTTTAGATTTTATGTGTCTCTGATTCATTTTAAGATGATTTTTATATATGAGTTCAGGCAAGTGTCAAGGTTATTTTTTGTATGTGGTGTCCCACTGTTTTAGTACCATCTGGAAAAAGGCTGTCCTTTCCCTTATTGAATTATACTTCTGTTAACATCAGCCAACTGTATATATGTCCGTCTGTTTCTGAAACTGTATTCTGCATTGATTTATATGTCTATTTTTTTTTTAATTTTTTTTTTTAACATTTATTTATTTTTGAGACAGAGAGAGACAGAGCATGAACGGGGGAGGGGCAGAGAGAGAGGGAGACACAGAATCGGAAGCAGGCTCCAGGCTCTGAGCCATCAGCCCAGAGCCTGACGCAGGGCTCGAACTCAGGGACCGCGAGATCGTGACCTGAGCTGAAGTCAGACGCTCAACGGACTGAGCCACCCAGGCGCCCCTATTTATGTGTCTATTTTAATACAGTACCAAGTGTTTCGATTATTGTAGCTTTACAGTGAGTGTTGAAATCAGGAGTATAAGTCCTCCAACATTGTTGTTCATTTTCAAAATTGTCATTCGTATATCCATATAAATTTTAGAATAACTGGGGCGCCTGGGTGGCGCAGTCGGTTAAGCGTCCGACTTCAGCCAGGTCACGATCTCGCACTCCGTGAGTTCGAGCCCCGCGTCGGGCTCTGGGCTGATGGCTCAGAGCCTGGAGCCTGTTTCCGATTCTGTGTCTCCCTCTCTCTCTGCCCCTCCCCCGTTCATGCTCTGTCTCTCTCTGTCCCAAAAATAAATAAACGTTGAAAAAAAAATAATTAAAAAAAAAATAAATTTTAGAATAACTTGCCAATTTTTATAAAAAAGACTGCTGGAAATTTGGGGCTGTTCTGAATCCAAAGATCAATTTGCATAAAATTGCAATTTTGAGCTGTTCAATATATGAAGATTATGTTTTTCTCCTTTATTTAGATCATCTTTAATTTTTCTTAGCAATGTTTTATATATTTTATTGTTCAAGTCTCATACTTTTTATCTAATAAGTATTTAAAATTTATTTTGACCCTGTGTTAAGTATTATTTTTATTAAAAAATTTTCTAATGTTTATTTTTGAGAGAGAGAGAGCTTGCACATGAGCAGGGGAGGGGCAGAGACAGAGGGGTGAGAGGATCCGAAATGGGCTCTGTGCAGACAGCAGTGACCCCGATTCAGGGCTCATACTCATGAACTGTGAGATTATGACCTCAACCAAAGTTGGACACGTAACCAGCTAAGCCACCAGGTGCCCCAAGCAGTATTATTTTTAATTTCATTTTCTAATATTCCTCATTGTCATATAAAAATAGAGATTACTTTTTCTATATAGAGTTTATGTATTGTGATTTTGCTCAATCAAAATCTTTAGGCTTTTCTACGTGGACAATCATATTATTTGCGAATAAAAATTGTTTTACTCTTGGGGTGCCTGGGTGGCTCAGTTGGCTATGCATTCGACTTTGGCTCAGGTAATGATCTAAATCATGAGTTCAAGCCCTGCGTTGGCTCTATGGTGACAGCTCAGAGCCTGGAGCCAGCTTCAGATTCTGTGTCTCCCTCTCTCTCTGCCCATCCCCACTCATGCTCTATCTCTCTCTCAAAAATGAATAAATGTTTAAAAAAAAACAAACAAGACTGTTTTACTTTTTCCTTTCTAATCTTAATGCCTCTATTATTTTATTTATTTTTATTTAATTTAATTTATTTATTTATTTTTGGATATATTGCACTAGCTAGGCTCTGTTGAATATTAGTGGTGAAAGCAGGTCTTCATGTCTATTCTTTTTTTTTTTTTTTTTTTTTTTAATTTTCAACGTTTATTTATTTTGGGGACAGAGAGAGACAGAGCATGAACGGGGGAGGGGCAGAGAGAGAGGGAGACACAGAATTGGAAACAGGCTCCAGGCTCTGAGCCATCAGCCCAGAGCCTGATGCGGGGCTCGAAGTCACGGACCGCGAGATCGTGACCTGGCTGAAGTCGGACGCTTAACCGACTGCGCCACCCAGGCGCCCCTTCATGTCTATTCTTAATCTTAGGACAAGTGTTCAATCTTGCAGTGTTGTTTTTTAAAGATTGTATTTTTAAGTAATCTCTATACTGAACATGAGGCTCGAACTCATGATCCCAAGATCGAGAGTGACACGCTCTACCAAATGAGCCAGCCAGGTGCCCCTCAGTCTTACAGTATTAAGTATGATATTACTTGTGGGTTTCTCCTAGTTGTCCTCTGTCAGGTCCAGGAAGTTCTCTTCTGTTTTTAATTTGCTGAGAATTTTTATCATGATTGTATTGTTGAATTTTGTCAGGTGGCTCTCTTGTATTTATTGCAATGATCATCTGGTTTTTCTTTTTGAGTGTATTAAAATGATGACATACAGGGGCACCTGGGTGGCTCTGTGTGTTAAGCATCTGACTCTTGATTTCGGCTCATGTCATGATCTCAGTTTGTGAGTTTGAGTTGTAAGTTCAAGCCCCATGCTGGGCTCCACACTGACAGTGGAGAACCTGCTTGGGATTCTCTCTCGTGCTTCCTCTGCCCCTCCCCTTGCTTGTGCATGTGTTCTCTCTCAAAATAAACTTAAGAAAAAATTTAAAAATGATGATACATATTAATTTTTTGAATGATAAGCTGAGTTTGCATTTGCGGGATGTACCTTACTTTCTTCTGACATATTTATTCATATATATTTTTTTTTTAATTTAATTTTTTTTAATCTACATCCAAATTTGTTAGCATATAGTACAACAGTGATTTCAGGAGTAGATTCCTTAGTGCCCCTTACCCATTTAGCCCATCCCCTCTCCCACAACCCCTCGAGTAACCCTCAGTTTGTTCTCCATATTTATGAGTCTCTTGTTTTGTCCGCCTCCCTGTTTTTATATTATTTTTGTTTCCTTTCCCTTATGTTCATCTGTTTTGTCTCTTAAAGTCCTCATATGAGTGAAATCATATGATTTTTGTCTTTCTCTAATTTCACTTAGCATAATACCCTCCAGTTCCATGCATGCAGTTGCAAATGGCAAGATTTCATTCTTTTTGATTGCCAAGTAATACTCCATTGTATATATATACCACATCTTCTTTATCCATTCATCCATCGATGGACATTTGGGCTCTTTCTATTCTTTGGCTATTGTTGATAGTGCTGCTATAAACATGGGGGTGCATGTGCCCCTTCAAAACATCACACCTGTATCCCTTGGATAAATACCTAATAGTGTAATTCCTGGGTTGTAAGGTAGTTCTATTTTTAGTTTTTTGAGGAACCTACATACTGTTTTCCAGAGTGGCTGCACCAGCTTGCATTCCCACCGACCATGCAAAAGAGATCCTCTTTCTCAGCATCCTCGCCAACATCTGTTGTTGCCTGAGTTGTTAATGTTAGCCATTTTGACAGGTGTAAGGTGGTATCTCATTGTGGTTTGATTTGTATTTCCCTGATAATGTGTGTGCCCTTTTATTATTTCTTTTATTTCTCTTACTTTGGGTTTTAATGTGGTCTACTTTTTCTAGTTTCTTTTTTTTTTTTTAACGTTTATTTATTTTTGAGACAGACAGAGACAGAGCATGAGAGACAGAACATGAATGGGGGAGGGTCAGAGAGAGAGGGAGACACAGAATCCGAAGCAGGCTCCAGGCTCTGAGCAGTCAGCACAGAGCCCAATGCGGGGCTCGAACTCACAGACCGCGAGATCGTGACCTGAGCTGAAGTCGGACGCTTAACCGACTGAGCCACCCAGGCGCCCCAACTTTTTCTAGTTTCTTAAGATAAAGCTTAGATTATTGATTTTAGACTTATTTTTCATAGACACATGTTAATACTATAAATGTCATTGTAAGCTTTAGCACTGTGGGAAAAAATGCTTGGTTTTTGTTTTCACTGACGTTCAAAATATTTTCTAATTGCATTTGTGGTTTCTTCTTTGACCATGAGTATTTATAAATGTGTTGGTTAATTTCCAATTTTTGAGGATTTTCTTAATATTGTTCCACTACTGGTATCTAGTTTAACTTGATTATAGTTAGAGAATTTATGGAGGCTTGTTTTTTATCCCAGAATATGATCTACTCTTGTTTTTCATGAAATAGACCTGAATGGTAAAAATGGTTGTTCATACCTCACTGGGTGGGTCCAGTATCTGGAATATAGTGAGTATTTAAATGTTAGTAATCATTACAGTTCTGCATTTAACTCTCTTTTTTTCTTTTCCCATATGGATTGGATTAATCTCTAAAGCTTCTTTCTAGCTTTAAGAATTCTGAATCTTTAGGATCTAATAAAAATTGCATATTCTGTAAATTTTTCCCTTCTCTCTTTGAGAGCTTGTTTCTTAAAGATTCGAAACTAAATTTTATATTTTATAAATTTTTGGAATTCTTACAGGGACGGAAGAAGTCTATAGTGGCTGTGGAGCCCAGAAGTCTTATTCAAGGAGCCTTTCAGGGGTGCTCAGTGTCTGGGATGACACTGAAATACATGTATGGGGTAAATGCCTGGAAGAACTGGGTTCAGTGGAAAAATGCCAAGGAAGATCAGGGGGATCTGAAATGTGGCGGTAAATACACAGCATGAATTTGTATCTTAAGGTGGTTGGGAGGATAGAGTGCAAGTCATTAATCTACACAAAAGGGATACATACTAGGTCAAAAATCCCATAAAACTTTGGTTTGGGCCTACCTTAAAATTTTTCCCATTTTTATTTAACTTCTTATTTCTTTTTTCTCCTTGTCAGGTGTTGAACATGCTGCATCTAGCCCATGTTCTGACCCTTTAGGAAGTGCTCAAGACCATGTACTCTCTCAAGAATCCTCAGAGCCAGGCTGTAGAGGTAAAAATCATTTCTCTGCTTGTAATCTGAATTTTCTGAATCACTTTTAATATTATTGTCAATTTTAAATTTGTAAATGGAATATTTAATATTTGAAGTCTTATGGTAAAAGAGAGAAATTAATATCCTACTCTCAGTTATAAAGAGCACAAGCTCTATAAAGGTAAGGTTGTACAGGCATGATTTCGTTATGCAAATATGAGGAATTTTGTTCCTTTTTCCAACACTATGAGGGTGGCTCAAATCTGCCTTCTTGAGCCCTGTATCTGTAACCTAACCCACATGGAACTTCTGGTGTTGGTGTTGGTGTTAAGAAAGGTATCTGGAAAAGCCTTGCCTCTTCTGTAGAAATTTTTCCTAATAACAAGCTCTGTGAGACTGGGTGCTGGGAAATTTGGAACCCAATAAACACTTCACATAGAACAACAGTGTATAATTTTAGAGCCCACATTAACTCCCCCATTGCCCCTGCCTTGGTTTTGAAATTCTGTTCTAAACTTTTGTTTTCATTTTATATTTTCCTTTTTTATTATCTTTGTTTTATGTAATATACTTACTATAATCTTTGTGGAATGAGATAGGGCAGGAATGGATGAGTATGTCCTTGTCACTAGATTTTTTTTGCCTCTTTCCAACTATACCTTCTATCTAACAACTGAGTAGTTGCATGCACTCTTGGCTTCACCTCAGTGTATCCTGCTGGCTTTTAGTTAGTGGCTGCTGTGGTCTATGACTCATTCAGTTCCTACAGATCAAGTGTAATCTCTACCCAGTTATATAAATATACTCCTCTTATGGAGGTTTATTGGTCCCTTTACCAACCACTTTGAGCCACAGCACTCTTTGTTTTAAAAAAGAAAGAAGGATAATGAGAATGAAGAGGTAATACTATGTTAGACTACCAGCCCTAAATGCAGTAGCCACAGGGGATGCCTACTCATTTTTGCTACTCGTTCATCAAAAAAATACTTACTGAATTTATGTGCTAGGTGGTTAGCAGACATAGTGGTTAGGTGCTTTGGTGAAAAGGTCAAACATGGTCCTTGCCCTCTGAGCCACCACTTTTACCTTTTGCAAAATCATTTCAGGGGAACTCAAGTGTATCTTTGGAAACATGCAGGCTTGTCTCAATATAGATGAGCAGTGACTAGGAAGAGTGTTTCAATTCTAATCTGAATTGAAGTAGGATCTCTACTGAAGTAGTATCTCTACAAATCAAATTGGGTAACTCTCCCAAAATTAATTCAGTTCTTAGTTGATTTCAAAGCCTTAATATGCTATGTGAGGTTTACCATGATCTGCTCCCATCTGCCTTTCTTGATTTTCTCCGGTACATCTAAATCCCCTGAACCTTTTCATTTTTTGTGTATTCCAGCATTTCTAAGGACATGACATTTTTATATGTTATTTAAGTGTTCTATATGCACATAAATCTGAGTTAGAGAAAGTTAAACAGCATTTTAATGCAGATATTCCCAGAACCTTTCATAAGCCTTTTATATACCATTGTGAATTCTTTAGAGGCAAATATAATATGCTGCTGTTTTCCAAATTTATCAGATCTTAGAAACCCGGGTTTGTCCAGCTCTCATATTGCTAGTATTTTGTGGAATATGCTTTGGGAAAATTTCTTACATCCTCAGATTGGAATTCTTTATTCACCTGTTTAATTCTTCTTCACCTTTCAAGGTCTGGCATTAGTATCACATCCTCCAGAATCTCACCTGACCCTTCCCTGTTGGATGTTCCTTATTTGCTTTCCTAGAATCCTTCTTAAATAAAACCTCTGTCATAGCACCTGGTACTACATTGTTTTCATTTCTTTAATTGAAAAAGCCCTGAGAGCTGGATTTGTCTGTAATCCATGTATTCACCAGTGTTCACTGCAATGCCTGGGGGTACATTAGTGGTCACTGTTTTTTAGTGAATAAAGTTGTGTTACTGTGTTTCTTATAAGTTAATATTTCAGATGTTTTCTACCTTTCCATAGTCCGTTCTATCAAGCTGAAGGAAGATATTCTGTCCTGCACTTTTGCTGAGTTGAGTTTGGGTTTATGCCAGTTTATCCAAGAGGTGCGGAGACCAAATGGTGAAAAATATGATCCAGACAGTATCTTATACTTGTGCCTTGGAATTCAGCAGGTATCAAATTCAGTAATTGTTCTAAAATGTATTGCATTTTTAATAATTCTCATAGAACTTACGATTCAAACTGAAAAAACTATAGTGTGTATTGGTTGTTTGGTGTTACTTTTATATTCTGTTCTAATGAACCACTGACCCTGATTTAAAAGTCTTGATCATATAGTCTTTTGTAAGCCAAATTGAGACTCTTTGTAGAATAACAGAAAATGAGGATGGTGCATTTAATTATTAAATGGACAAAAAAGGCAAGAATAGCCAATTCACAAAAAAGTAATATAGGTGAATATGTATATATATGTATGTACTTTAAATGCATATTAAAATAACAGGTTACCATTTTTTGTCTATCACATTAGCAAGAATAAAATAATTATAACACTTATTGTTGATAGGACTTCTGTGAGGAGGGGATTTGCCTTCATAGCTGGTGATAATTAGTATACACTTGAACATATGTTTCAGGAATATTTTTGAATGTTCATACTTTTTTTTTTTTTAATTTTTTTAACGTTTATTCATTTTTGAGAGAGAGAGAGAGAGAGAGAGAGAGAGAGAGAGAATATGTGAGCAAGGGAAGGGCAGAGAGAGAAAGAGACTGTGAAGCAGGCTCCAGGCTCCGAGCTGTCAGCACAGAGCCCGATGCAGGGCTCGAACCCACGAACTGTGAGATCATGACCTGAGCCAAAGTAGGATGCTCAACCAACTGAGCCATCCAGCACACCAAATGTTCATACTCTTTCACCAAGTAATTCCCTTTTTGGGAGTTCGTCAAAGCTAGATATTAGTGTTATGTTTATATCAAAGGTAGATAGAGTGTTATGTTTAAGTAAATTATAGTATATTTATAAAGTATATTACATAACCAATAAAAATTGTTTACAAAGTAACTTCTAGTAACATAAAAATATTAATATTAAAGGACTAAATGAACAAAATGAGAGTACAAATACATGTTAACACATAGTGATTTAAAACCCAATCATATAAATACATAGTAAAATGAAATGCACCAAAAAAATGTTGACAGCAGTTATCGTGGTTATCGTCTTAGGGTGGTAGTGCCTTGGGTATTGTTGACTTTTCTCTGTTTGCCAAATTTTCTTCCAGTTGTATGATGGGGGAGGTGGGTTCTTTTATTTAGGCATTTATTAAAGTTTATTTCTTAATTATACAAGTAGTTTGTGCTCACTGTAATTATTAAAACAGTGAGGCATTTAAGGAAAATTTTATCTACTTCCATTCCCAGTCTCTGAGGTAACCAGTATTGTAACATCTGTCATTCATGTACCTTCTTCTGTGCTATACATTTATGCATTTATTCTTATGCATCATGCATTTATGCATTTATACATTTATTCTTGTTTTGCTTACTGTTTAGCAAAATAGAGCTCATACCATACACATTTTTTTCAGCTTACTTTTTTTTAAAATTTAAATGTTTATTATTTTGAGAGAGAGTATGCACACAAGCAGGGGAGGGGCAGAGAGAGAGAGAGAGACAGAGAGAGAGAGAATCCCAAGCAGGCTCTGCTCTGTCAGTGTAGAGCCTGATGGAGGTTTCAATCTCATGAACCATGAGATCATGACGTGAGCTGAAATCAAGAGTCCAACGCTTAATCTCCTGAATCACCCAGGCACCCCTGCAGCTTATTTTTCCCAATCTGTTTGTCCCTCCAATTGAATATAAATGAAGTTTCTTCCTTTATACAGAAAGCTGCATAATACTGCAGAGTATGAATATACCAGTTATTCACCATTTTTTCTTTTGTACATTCAGGTTATTCCCCCCTTCTTTTTTTTTTTTTAATTAATTTTTTTTTTTTTAATTTACATTCAAGTTAGTTATATAGTGCAAAAGTGATTTCAGGAGTAGATTCCTTAATGCCCCTTACCCATTTAGCCATTTAGCGCATCCCCCCTCCCACAACCCCTCCAGTAACCCTCTGTTTGTTCTCCACATTTGAGTCTCTTATGTTTTGTCCCCTTCCCTGTTTTTATTTTATTTTTGATTCCCTTCCCTTATGTTCATCTGTTTTGTATCCTTAAAGTCCTCATATGAGTGAAGTCATGATTGTTGTCTCTCTCTAATTTCGCTTAGCATAATACCCTCTGGTTCCATCCACGTAGTTGCAAATGGCAAGAATTCATTCTTTTTGATTGCCGTTTAATACTTCATGTGTGTGTGTGTGTGTGTGTGTGTGTATTCGTTATCCATGATGGACATTTGGGCTTCTTGCATACTTTGGCTGTTGATAGTGCTGCTATAAACATTGGGGTGCATATGTCCCTTTGAAATAGCACACCTGTATCCCTTGGATAAATACCTAGTAGTGCAATTGCTGGGTCATAGGGTATATTTTTAATTTTTTGAGGAATCTCCATACTGTTTTCCATTTAACCAACTGAGCCACTCAGGCACCCACCATACTGTTTTCCAGAGTGGCGGCACCAGCTTGCATTCCCACCAGCAGTACAAAAGAGATCCTCTCTCTCCACATCCTTGCCAACATCTGTTGTTACCTGAGTTGTTAATGTTAGCCATTCTGACAGGTGTGAGGTGGTATCTCATTGTGGTTTTGATTTGTATTTATTTCCCTGATGATGAGTGATGTTGAGCGTTTTTTCATGTGTCGGTTGGCCATCTGGATGTCTTCTTTGGAGAAGTGTCTATTCACGTCTTTTGCCCATCTGTTCACTGGATTATTTGTTTTTTGGATGTTGAGTTTGACAAGTTCTTTATAGATTTTGGATACTAACCCTTTATCTCATATGTGATTTGCAAATATCTTCTCCCATTCTGTCGTTTGCCTTTTAGTTTTGCTGATTGTTGCCTTTACTGTGCAGAAGCTTTTTATTTTGATGAGGTAGGTCCCAATAGTTCATTTTTGCTTTTGTTTCCCTTGCCTCTGGAGACATGTTGAGTAAGAAGTTGCTGCAGCCAAGATCAAAGAGGTTTTTGCCTGTTTTCTCCTTGAGGATTTTGATGGCTTCCTATCTTACATTTAGGTCTTTCCTCCATTTTGAGTTTATTTTTGTGTATGGTGTAAGAAAGTGGTCCAGGTTCATTTTTCTGCATGCCGCTGTCCAGTTTTCCCAGCCCCGCTTGCTGAAGAGACTGTCTTTATTCCATTGGCTCTTCTTTCCTGCTTTGTCAAAGATTAGTTGGCCGTACGTTTGTGAGTCCATTTCTGTTCTGTTCCATTGATCTGAGTGTGTTTTTGTGCCAGTACCATACTGTCTTGATGATTACAGCTTTGTAGTACAGCTTGAAGTCCGTACTCCCCCCCCCTCATTCTTATAAACAGTGTTTCAGTAAATATTTTGTTTGCATACCTGATGAACTGGGGCTTTTATTTTTAGGTTAAAACATATATAGATTTCTCTAATTTTAAGATGTTTTCAGATAACTTTCCAGAATGATTATAGTAATGAACAGTCTTACCAGCAGTGTTGTGTGCGCCCATTTCTTGAATTCTCCTTACCACTACTCTTTTTACTATTTATTATTCTGATGGATTAAAAAAAATGGCATCTGGTGGCTCCAATTTTATGAAGTAGTATATCTTTGTATGCTGTTGGTCATTTGGATTTTCCTTTCTTTCTGTAGGATCTCTTTTATGTTGGGGATATGAACTCTAAGTGCTTGAGTTAAATTTTTCTAGTGTATATTTGCCTTTCAGTTTTGTTTTGCCATTCAGAAAGCTTTCCTTTTTACACAGTTTAATAATATGCATTTATTTTATAATTCCTGATTTTTCTGTGTTGCTTAGGATGGTCTTCCTACTTATGTGTTTAAATTTAAATTCTCATAGATTTCTTTCTAAAATACATACTTTTTATATTGACATCTTTAATACATCCAGAATTCATTTTTGTGCATGATACACGTTTATTTCAGATGAATAACATTTATGATGGGTTATCTAGTTACACAGGTAGCATTCATTTTCCCCACAGAATCGAAATAGCACCTTTGTTATTAAAATATTGTTCCCATTGTATTTTGATCCAATTTCTAGATTGTAAAAGATGTTTTTAAAATCAACATACAAGGGGTGCCTTGGTGGCTCAGTTGGTTGAACATACAACTCTTCATTTCAGCTCAGGTCATGATCCTAGGGTTGTGGGATTGAGCCCCATGCTCAGTACTTAAGGTATTCTCTCCCTCTCCCTCTCTCCCTCCCTCTCCCCCTCCCCTTCTCCCCCTCTTTCCCTCTTTCCCTCTTTCCCTCTCTCCCTCTCTCCTATTGTCTGTCTGTCTGTCTCTCTCTCCCTCCCCCCTCCTCCACTTGCACTCTGTCTCTAAAATAAAAATAAAAGAAAACAAAAAAAAGTCAACACATGAGAGGAATTTTATAGGCTCTCTCAATGAAAATGTATTGGGCACCTACTATGTACCACACATGCATTTTGGTTAGGTAAAAATTTTGAAGATTCTGAACACTTTCTGAACTTTTAGAGTTTATGATATTAGGGATCTAAAAACATTCTCATATTTTATCAGTGCAGGTGTCAAGGAGTAAGAAATATTGTGGCAGTGATTCATATTCCGACTTGAACATAATCAAAGCGTGTGGCCATTGCTGTGAATTCAGTCACAAACTGCTTTACATACCAGATACTCTGCTATCTATAAAATATACTCTAATTTGTGAGACAAATCATAACCTTATAAAAAGTTTTTTCTAGTGTATTTATCCTGTTGTTTATATTAATAAATGATTTTTATAATAATACTATTAAAAAGAGGTTATAAGTTAACAGTATTTACCTATAGGTGATAGGAAGTAAATACTATAAACCTTTTACCAGTTCTGACAAGAAATAAACTTTCCTTAACCATAAGGAATTTTAAAATGTAACTTAAGCTCACATCTTAGATGTGCTTCCTGTTTTGTTTTCTTCCCTGATTATAAAAATGGTTATGCTAAGTGTAAAGAATTTTGAAAATACATTAAAGTGTAAAGAAATAAATTAAACCCAACCATAATATCAACACCTGTACCACCACTGTTAACATTAGCTGAGAAGGGGAATTGGCAAAAAAGAAACAAATAGGCAAATAGCAAAATTAACATACAGCTAACAGGCAAAATGTGTTAGGAATGTCTAACAATCATTTACTGTGTATGCTGTGTGTATTATTAATATAAGCTTATTTCATATATTAACTCATTCATTTGTGAGCATGCCCTTCTGATACATAAGGACTGTTATCATCACCATTTTCTGTTGAGCACAGTGAGTTAAAGTATTGTTTAAGGCCTCAAATGTAGTAAGTGGCAGGGCCAGGATGTGAATCCAGGTAATTTGTTTTCAGAGTCCATTCTTAATTTTTTTTTTTTTAACGTTTATTTATTTTTGAGACATAGAGAGAGCATGAACAAGGGAGGAGCAGAGAGAGAGGGAGACACAGAATCTGAAACAGGCTTCAGGCTCTGAGCTGTCAGCACAGAGCCCGACGCGGGGCTTGAACTCACGGACCGTGAGATCGTGACCTGAGCCGAAGTCGGACGCTTAACCGACCGAGCCACCCAGGCGCCCCCAGAGTCCATTCTTAAGATCACTGTGTTGGACTATCTCCCTGATGTAAAAGGTTACTTAATTAAAATCAAGGAAAAATGTCACCCATTAAACTGATTAAAAATTGAAAGGTTGAGAAGTTCAATAATTACTGTTGGAGGCCTTTTCAGAGGGCAAGTTGATGTGGCAAAGAAAACATTAAATGCATGTAGATTCGGGGCACCTGGGTGGTTCAGTTGGTTAAGTATCCGATTTCGGCTCAGGTCATGATCTCTCGGTTCATGATTCGAGCCCTGTATCGGGCTCTGTGCTGACATCTCAGAGCCTGGAACCTGTTCCTAATTCTGTGTCTCCCTCTGTGCCCCTCCCCCACAGACAGTCTGTCTCTCCCTCAAAAATAAATATTTAAAAAATATGCTTGTAGGTTCTTCAGTGTAGCAAATCCATTGATCAGTATTTCTCCCTCAAGAAATGCACACATGTACATAGACTGGTATTTTTATTATAACGTTGTTTTCAACAGCAAAAAATTGGAAACCACCTAAGTGTTCATTAAAACAGTAATGTTCAATCAACTATAATATGTCTGTACTGTTAAATACCATACAATAGTTAAAAAGCAATGAATTGCTCTTATACATTTTTGCATGGAAAACTCTTAGAGACACATTGAAAAAAGTTTTTTTTAAGGTTAATTTGCTTTTGAGAGAGAGAGAGAGTGTGTTGAGTGGGTGAGGGCCAGAGAGGGAGACGTAGAAGCTGAAGCAGGCTCCAGGCTCTGAGCTATCAGCAAAAAGCCTGATGTGGGGCTGGAAATTGTGAACCACCAGGCCATGACCTGAGCAGAAGTTGGACCCTTAACTGACTACGTCACCCAGGTGCCTGCCCCCAAGAGACATATTTTTAAAGTAACTTGCACGACTATGTGTTGTGCAATATTTATTTATATTGTGGCAAAATACACATGTTATAAAGCTTACCATTTTAAAATGTACAGTTCAGTGTCCTTAAGTGCATTCATGATGGTGTGCAGTTGTCATCACTGTGTTTTTCCAAAATATCACTGTGTTTTCCTAACTGGAAATCTCATAACCCATTAAGCAGCCACTCCCTATTACTTCCTCTGCTTAGTCCCTGGCAACCATGAATCTGCTTTCTATCTCTGTGGATTTCCTTGTTCTGGATATATCATATAAACAGGATTATACAATTATGTGGCCTTTCGTGTCTGGCTTCTTCCAGGTTTAACCTGTGTAGCATGAATCAGTACCTTTTTATGGGTGAATTATTTCATTTTTGGATATACCACATTTTACTTATCCATCTGTTTGTGGACATTTGAGTTATTTCTACCTTTTGGTTATTACAAATAGTGAATGATACTGTGAACATTCATGTACAAATTTTTGTTTGAACATCTGTTTTCTTTTGGGTCTGTGCCTACCAGTGGAATCACATGGTCAAATAGGAACTCCATGATAAGCTTGTTGAGGAGCCACCAAAACAGTTTCCACAGTGACTGCACCATTTTATGTTGCCAGCAGCAGTGTACAAAGGGTCTGTTCTCTCCATTCTTGCCAATGTTTGTTAATTTCCTTTTTTTTTTTAAAGTTATCTGATGGGTATGAGGTAGTGTCTCATTATGGTTTTGATTTGCATTTTCCTAATGACTAATGTCACTGAACATTTTTCCATGTATTTGTTGGCCATTTGGGTATCCTCTTTGGATAAATATTTAAGTCCTTTGCTCCATTTCTTAATTTGTTGTTTGTTTTTTTGTTGTTGAGTTGTAGGATTTCCTTATGTATTCTGGATATTAAACTCTGACAGATACGTGATTTGCAAATATTTTTTCTTAGTCTCTGAGTTTTCTTTTCAGTCTTCTTGGTAATGTACTTTGAGGCACAGAAATTTTGGATTTTGATGAAGTTCAGTTTATTTTTTCTGTTGCTTGTGCTTTTGGTGTCATCATCTAAGAATCCATTGTCAAATTCAAGTTCATAAAGATTTACCTCTATGTGTTCTTTTAAGTTTTTGGCTTTTAGTTCTTATGTTTAAGTCACTGATCCATTTTGAATTCAGTTTTATATCTCACGTAAGGTAGGGATACGTCTGACTTAGGGATAACTGTATATGTGGATATCCAGTTTTCCTACCACCATTTATTGAAGAGACTGTTGTCTCTTTATTGAACAGTCTTGACATCCTTATTGAAAAACGTTTGACTAAATTTATGTGTTTATTTTGGACTTTCAATTCTGATACATTGGTCTATATGGTTATTCCTATGGTGATACATGCTATTTTGATTACTGTTGCTTTGTAATAAATTTTGAAATAGGAAGTATGATTCTTCAAGATTTGTTTGGTGATTTGAGGTTCCTTGTAATTCCATATGAATTTTGGGATTGGCCTTTCCTTCCCTTTATGCAAGAAAAGAAAAAAAGCCATTGAGATTTTGATTAGGATTGCACTGAATCTTTAGAGTGCTTTGGGGAATTTTTCCATTTGAACAATATTATCTTCAGATCCATGAATATGAGATGTTTTACTTAGGTCTTTAATTTCTTAGCAGTTTTTTGTTTTTGTTTTTGTTTTTTTCTACCTTTAGGTGTATAGGTCATGTACCTCCTTTGTTGAATTTATTCTTGAGTATTCTTTACAATACGATTGTAAATTGAATTGTTTTCTTAATTTCCTTTTTGGATTATTCATTGCAAGTGATTTTTGTGTTGCTTGTATCCTTTGCTGAATTCATTTATTAACTCTAATAACAATTTTGTGTGTGTGTGTGTGTGTGCGCGTGTGTGTGTGTATTCTTTAGAATTGTCCCTATATAGGCTCGTGTCATTTGTAAATGGAGGTATTTTTACTCCTTAGGACCTTTCCTGTCTGAATGCCTTTTACTTGTTTTTCCTGCCTGCTTACTCTGGCTAGGACTTCAAGTACAGTAATGAAAGTGGCAAGAACAGGCAGTTTTGTCATGTTCCTGATCTAAGGGGGAAGTAATTTAAAAAACATGGATTTTATATGTACTCATATGTTTGAGTAAATGTATAAAACTCAACTCTGTGTGTTTCTGATGTTTAGTGAGTTGGGAGCATGTCATTCTTCCACGTTTTCTGTATTTTAAGCTTTTTCCATAATGAAGATTTATTATAGTTACATTGTGAAAATAACTTTAAAAGAAGAAAAAGATGAACACTTCTCAACAATAAAACTATAATCTGGCAGTGGCATGAATTGCCTTTGAAGAGGCCTATAGAAATGCATGTTGAAATGGTATATAATTTTTATTAGCCAAAACAAGATTTGACTGGCAATACAATTTTTCTCCAGGTCATACATTGGCTAGAAAAGCAGAAAACCAAAATATCTATAGATAAATAAATTAGGAATCCCAAATCATAAAAAACACCAAAAGATTTTAAGCATGTAATTATACCTTGTGTTGTATTTCCCTGAGTGATTTCATCTGACCTACCCTGCACCTTCAAGATGTTTTTTAACAGTAGTTTACCCAAACTGTTTCTTGTTTCCCCATTCTGTGATATGGTTCTTGATGGTTATAATTAGCATAGTTTTACATCCTATAATTAGACTTGAACTTTTTGAAGTCTGGGTTGTGGGGTAGAGAGTTGAGAGCTGTGGTTTAAAATTTGGCTATCCTCAGGTCACCTGACACTAGCTAACTATATTATTTCAGGAAGGGATCTTGTAACTGTGCTAAAAAACCCAAAACCGGGGCGCCTGGGTGGCGCAGTCGGTTAGGCGTCCGACTTCAGCCAGGTCACGATCTCGCGGTCCGTGAGTTCGAGCCCCGCGTCGGGCTCTGGGCTGATGGCTCGGAGCCTGGAGCCTGTTTCCGATTCTGTGTCTCTCTCTCTGCCCCTCCCCCGTTCATGCTCTGTCTCTCTCTGTCCCAAAAATAAATAAAAACGTTAAAAAAAAAAACCCAAAACCTTCTGAGAACACATTTGCAGATAGATCCTTTGAATTCGAAAAGGATTTGGAAAATACCAAACTAGAACCAATTTTTGGTATTTCAGTTTTATGAACTGAGAAAATTTTACCTTGCAAGCTCAGTGCTTGAGACAAGGACAGTTCATATGAAAAGGACCTTTATAGGGGGACCTGGGTGGCTCAGTTGGTTAAACATTGACTCTTGGTTTCAGATCAGGTCATGATCTCATGCCTTCACAGGTTTGAGCCCCACATTGGTCTCCACACTGGCAGCCCCTCTCTCTCTCTCTCTCTCTCTCTCTCTCTCTCTCTCTCTCTCCCCCCCCTCCCCCATTCATACTATCTCTATCTCTCTCAAAATAAATAAATAAACTTAAAAAAAAAAAAAAAGAAAAGAACCTTTATAGCTTGAATCCTGGTATTTTAAGATGTATTCTTAAAATGGTTCATAACGTTAACGGCAAAAATTAAGGGTCAACTTTATTCCTTAAAATAATCTTAAAAAAAAAAAGCTTGTGTTTTCTTTGTACCAACATATATGTTTCCATTTTTTCTCTTGTAGTACCTGTTTGAAAATGGTAGAATAGATAATATTTTTACTGAGCCCTATTCCAGATTTATGATTGAACTTACCAAACTCTTGAAAATATGGGAACCTACAATACTTCCTAATGGTAGGATGCTTATTTTTTATTTTGATTCTTTTCTTGATATGCATTCTTAAATTGCTTAATTTTTATGATTATGTTTTTATAAACTGTTCATTTATGTTTCTGTCTTGATTCATGAGATATTTGGAGTTTTGAGGAGGAAGTCTTTGGCTTATTATTTAAGTAGAATTTTAACTTCCATATAGTGTATGTATAGGTATATACCATTGAAAATAAAAAAAAAAAAACAACTGGAGGTTGTATTTACTTCTTAGAAACCATTTTTGGTCCGATATTGGTAGTGTAGTTGCATACTATACCAGTAGCTGGCACATACTTTACTTGTAGACTGTACCTGTTAGCAGTGGTCCTTCTTCAGCAGTTTATTATAAATACCCTGTATGGGTTATTACAAGAGTTAAATCTTCATCCTTGAATTGTCTCTGACCATATGTTGTTGGACAGCTCCCTAATTTACTCCTAGTCTTAGGCTCCTTGGCTGTGAATGGAGAGGTTGAATGTGATGTTCAGGAATTTTTGCCCCTTTGGTTGGGTTGTAGAGCAACTTTGAAGGATTCTGAGTAGGGTGGTGGCTTGATGCAGTTAGCATCCAAAGAGGCAACTAGGGAGATAGAGTTGGAAGTAATAAATTCATGTTTATGGTTAGGCTCCCAGGAATAGAATGCATAAGCAGCAGCAAAGAGGATTGTTCAGAGAACATAAGGGAAGACCTGCATTTAAGGGCTGACATGAGGAGTGTACATTTAACAGTATACTCATCTTAATTCTTCTGTAAGACATCTGCTTTTCGAGAAAAATCCCAAAGAAGTCATCATGAAGTAATTACTCTTAATGTAAATTTAAAATACGAGGGAGTGTGAGGGAGTGAGGGAACTATCTGCCTTCTAATGTTCTTAGCTAAAATAAAACTGAACCAGTTAACAGTAAGCCTAATACTCTCAAACAGGAGTCTACAAACTGCTTAATCTGGCCTGCTGCCTGTTTTTGGATAGTCCATGAGCTAAAAATGGTCGGGACAAAATGTAAAGATAATAATAATTTGTGGTAAATGAAAATTATATAAAATTCATATTTGTATGTATAAATAAATTTAATTGGTATATAGCCACAGCTGTTTGTTTATGTGTTGTCTGCTGCCCCTTATTTTCAATAACAACAAAGTTGTTCAGAGCCTGAATGGCCCACAGTACTTAAAATATTTACATCTGGCTCTTTATAGAAAAAGTTTGCCAAACCCTGGTCTAAAATAACAATAGATTAAAACTGTTTCAGGGGGTTGCTCCCAGTGTCTGTCTGCCTCAGACAGACATCTTTTCTTTTTTTCTTTTGCGGTACCTTTTTTGGTTTTTCATATAAGGGAGCAGGGGAAAGATGGAGCAATTGGTCATTTCCTTTATATCTTCCTATCTGAGAACTGGAGAAATTATTTAGTCCTGTTTAGCAGGAGCTTAGTACTGTTACTTCTGTCCTCCTTCTGGTGCAGGTTACATGTTTTCTCGCATTGAAGAAGAGCATTTGTGGGAATGCAAACAGCTGGGCGCTTACTCACCAATTGTCCTCTTGAACACCCTCCTTTTCTTCAATACCAAATACTTTCAACTCAAGAATGTTACTGAGCACTTGAAGCTTTCCTTTGCCCATGTGATGAGACGGACCAGGACTCTGAAGTACAGCACCAAGATGACATATCTGAGGTTCTTCCCACCTTTACAGAAGCAGGAGTCAGAACCAGGTGTGTGGGGGAGTTTGTGAGATTTCCGTTTGAAGCCCTGTTGGTATTCAAATAGACTTATCACAGAAGAGTAACTGTAAACTCTAGACACGGAAGAGTGTAACTTTAATTTTAAATTTAGATGCTTTTTTATTGTCAGGGTTAGGTTAAAGGCTTGCCACAAAATGAGAGGAATCACTTGCCTCCCTATACTTTTATTGGCTTTTAAACTAGAAATTCTGGGGGCGCCTGGGTGGCTTGGTCGGTTAAGCGTCCGACTTCAGCTCAGGTCATGATCTCACGGTCCGTGAGTTCGAGCCCCGCGTCGGGCTCTGTGCTGACAGCTCAGAGCCTGGAGCCTGTTTCAGATTCTGTGTCTCCCTCTCTCTCTGCTCCTCCCCTGTTCATGCTCTGTCTCTCTCTGTCTCAAAAATAAATAAACGTTAAAAAAAAATTAAAAAATAAATAAATAAACTAGAAATTCTGATTTAATTGGTCAAGATTAGAGCCCAAATAATTTGCATTTTTCCTTTTCTTTTTTTTAATTGTTGATTTTTGAGAGAGAGAGAGAGAGAGAGAGAGAGAGAGAGAGAAAATGTGCAAGTGGGGGAGGGGCAGAGAGAGAGAGAGGATCTGACGTAGGCTCTGCACTGACAGCAGAGAACCTGACACGGGGCTCAAACTTGTGAACCGTGAGATCATGACCTGAATCCAAGTCGTACGCATAACTGACTGAACCACCCAGGTGCCCCTCAAATAATTTGCATTTTACAACTTCCCAGGGAATTAAAATCTGCAGCTAAGGATCAGAATCACTGATTTAGAGGCAACAGAGTGGCCAGTTGCTAGGTAAAAGGAACCTGCCTAATTTTTAAATCTGTTTCTAAATCTTTTTTTTTTTTTTTTTTTTTTTTTTTAACCAGAGCACCACTTTTTAGTTCACATTAACTATCTGTTTCTGCAGAACCTTAGAACCTGGCCTAGAGTATACAGATGGAGTTTGACTTAATAATTTTTTAACTTTACAATCCTGAGAAAGCAATATACATTCAGTAGAAACTATGCTTTGAATTTTGACTTTTGATATTTTCTCAAACTAGTGGAATACAGTATGATCCTCTCTTGTGGTGCTGACAGCAGCAGTCTGCAGCCCCCTGTCAGCCCCATGATCACGAGGGTAAACAACCCATGTGCTTACAGCCATTCTGCACCCATTCAGCCATTCTGTGTTTTCGGTTTTCAGTACCATATTTAATCATTTACATGAGATAGTCAGTACTTTATTATGAAATAGGCTTATTATATGTATTAGAAGATTTTGCCCAACTGTAGACTGTATAAGTGTTCTGAGCATGTTTAAGCTATGATGTTCAGTAGGTTACATGTATTAAATACATTTTCAGGGGCGCCTGGGTGGCGCAGTCGGTTAAGCGTCCGACTTCAGCCGGGTCACGATCTCGCGGTCCGTGAGTTCGAGCCCCGCGTCGGGCTCTGGGCTGATGGCTCAGAGCCTGGAGCCTGTTTCCGATTCTGTGTCTCCCTCTCTCTCTGCCCCTCCCCTGTTCATGCTCTGTCTCTCTCTGTCCCAAAAATAAATAAATGTTGAAAAAAAAATAAAATAAATGCATTTTCAATTTAGGATGGCTGTATCAGGTTGTAACACCATCGTGGTCAAGGAAGATCTGTATTGCTTTTGTACACAGTAGAATAATACCAGCAGTGACAATTTTCGTAGAAGGTTTATCTTACATTCCAAAAAAGCCTATTAAGTAATAGTTTGTTTTTAACATTAAAAAAATTAATGTATTATGGAACTAGAAATTAAATGTATCAATTTTGACCAAAATTGTAAGTTCTAAAATTCCCAAAATCAAGTTGTTACTTCCTTGGGATAAGAGTGAAATACATATTTTGAATGTGAGCATTTAAAATCACTGAAACTAAAATCTATAAAGAATAATTGTGATGTTCATGTTTGTGTTAACTTTTTTGTCATTTGCCCTTTCTCTTTAGAAAATATAACTCTATTATTATATCTATGTCCTATCTCCTTCATTTTGTTCATATATAACCCATTTTGTGCTCTTAATAAATATTGTGGGAGGGAGAGGCATTCAGGTTACATTTCCGCTTTCTGTTGAGGTGCTTGACAAGATTGGTAGTAAGTTTAGCTTCTTCTCTGAATGAGCAACTCTTTATATTTAGGTATCCTCTAAATAGAAGACTGGGGTGAATTTTAAGTAATAACTAATACAGGAAGCTGGGGAAAGTTCTTTGCCAGCTATTCAGAGCAGCTGTAAGAAAAGAAGAAGAAAACCTTTTTCCTCAGGTTCACAGCAGATCCACCACCCACTGCTATTCTCTTGAAGCCTGAATGGAGAAGGTGGGAAAGAAAAAGCCTTACTTTCCATGTTTTCACCCTGGTTTCTTTTTGATAACCGTTAGCCTCCACAAAATTCTGTTGGTGAAAAAGGATTTGCTCCTTTCTTACCAAATGGCCAACTTTACTGAGAATTTCTTTTCCCAGCAAAGATCCCATTTCTCATAAAACTGACAAATAAAAGAAACTTGAAAAACCGTTTTCTACAGTGAAAATATTTTCAGATAACTAGGTGACAACTTATACCTTGATCTCTTCTATCTGAACCCTTTTTGTTCCTGCTTTACCTTGCTATGGCTTAAGATATACGTGATAAAATTTCGTAGCAAAGTCAGGCTCAAAAGTAAGACCTAACTCTCTAGTACCATGCATTTGGCTCACTTTGTAAGCAGGGGAACATAAATTTTATAGAACAGGGACTTTGTTTTGTTCAGTGCTATTACCTAGTACTTACATTACTCTACAGCACCTGCATAGGTCATGCTTGTTGAATGACAAAGTGAAAGGGAGGAGAAAGGGAGTGACAGTTCTGACTGGAGACAAAGCTCAGTGGATTTCTTGAGCATGGGAGTAAAGATTTTTCTGATCTTTTGATAATTATTTCCCATCTCAAGATAAACTGGCTATTGGCAAGAGGAAACGAAATGAAGATGACGAGGTCCCAGTGGGTGTGGAGATGGCAGAGAATACTGACAATCCACTAAGATGCCCAGTCCGACTTTATGAGTTTTACCTGTCAAAATGGTAAGCAGTCTTCCTCTGGACTAGATCCAGCACACTTCAAACAGTAGTTAGCATGGTTCCGATTTCAGATGCTTGAATATCAGAAATGTAGCCAGCTTATGACTGTAGATAAGGATGTCCTTTTAATTTCCTTTTTTTCCCTATTCTCATATCTGCCTGATTTTGGACCCCAAAACACATTGCTTTATCTTGATTTTTTTTTTTTTCCTGAAAAGCTCTTCAAAATCAAGAATCACAGCTGTAGTTTGATCTTTACAACTGTTGCTCAGCCTTTATGTGATAATGAAACTGTTGTGATTTTACTGTTTATATAGAAAAATTTAGAGGAGAAGTTGTACTCCTAAACCTATAAATGGAAAAACAATTTATTTTTAAGGAATTTATATGTTTGAGGTCTTTTTCTTTCAGAAACTTTAAGGCTTTAGAGTTATAAGATCCACACAAAAGCACTTTTTTCTCAAAGAAATACAGTGGCTTGGGTTTGCCCCATGGTAATGTGTATTGAGTGCTCTTGGGGGTCATTCCAGGATACTGGGCACTGAGGATATGTGGTTCTCAGCCATAGTGTTACATGTGAGTTGAATTTTTTGTTACTCCTAATAATGTTTTAAATCTTTCAATTTGTGAACGATTTACACTTTGTCTTCTGTTAACATTACACTCACCTCCAGTGAGCGTAGGAGAAAAAAATGTGCAGTTACCGGTTGCACCTGGGGGGAAGATGCCTGTAAACTGATTTATCTCAGTGGGTACATTGCTTATCTAGGACATTAGTCACAGTAGGGAAAAAGGTGAGAGTCACTATATTAAAGAGTAGTTACGTATTTCCTATACTTTCTGATCCTCAATTTTCTTAGTTTCTTTCTTTCTTTCTTTCTTTTTTATCCCCTGTGGATAGTTCTGAAAGTGTGAAGCAGAGGAATGACGTGTTTTACCTGCAACCTGAGCGCTCCTGTGTTCCGAACAGCCCCATGTGGTACTCCACATTCCCAATAGACCCTGGGACCCTGGACACCATGTTAACACGTATTCTCATGGTGAGGGAGGTACATGAAGAACTTGCCAAAGCCAAATCAGAAGACTCTGATGTTGAGTTATCAGATTAAAGTGGACGTGGGGTTCCTATTTTCATACACGTGGGTATGCACCAAACTGTGAATGCATCCAGCTTTGGAAAACGATGTACAAGTACAAGTCCTCTTGACTTGATTACAAGATAATGGAAAACAGATGACTCGTGAACCACAGTGTGGATGTACAAATGAAAATTGAAGGAAAGAATATGAACCAAGAAATGTTGTTCTTTGGCAGTGATATAGTTCTTAGACATCTTCAGAATGACTAACCAATTTCTCTGAGTGGTGCATAATCTTATTTTGTTTGGGAATAACAAATTGTGGAATATTTTTAAGGAAAACTGTTGTATAAAACTCTACCATAGTAACCTTAGACCTTAGAGAGGTAGCTTTGGAGTAAGACCTTGGCTGCAGTAGGCTACTTAGGCAAGCCCTATGTGCACGTCAGGGGAGAAGTCAGTGCAGAGCTAAGAGTGACATCAGATGAGGACCGTGGGACCCAGACTTGAAGACCCAATAAAAATACTCAACTTTTTTTTTAAAAGGTAGAGAGTGAAGTGGTCTTGATTTTGATTTTCACTGCCAAGCCAATTCTGTGAAGGATAGAAGCCTCTGGTGCTTTTGCCATAGGCCCCTCACATCAGGGAAAAAGGCCTTCACTGCTGTTCACAGAGTAATATGTCCCTTTCACTTTCTGGGTCTAGCCTTCTCAGCTGTGGGTCTGCTGTGGGTAAATTGAGGTAAAGGGGCTGATACTCCACAAACTGATTATGCACACAGAAAATCTGTGGAGCCCATTAGACCCCAAGTGTCTTGAAATGTTTGTAGAAAACCCACTAAAATGCCCACTTCTCTGGGTGTCAGCCTTTATTGCTGCTGTCTCATAGCATGAGCTGTGGTACACAGAAATGGGGGTTCTCCTTTTGTTTTCATTTTATCCCCAAATGGCAGCTTTTCTCCCATTGTTTTATCTTCCTATTTCCCAAATCTTCTTATTTGTCTTTTGCACCAGTTTCTGGAGGCCCTTGTCATTTCAAAAAGAAAAGTCTCTCTCACTCTGGCAAACCTGTGGATGATTCCACAAGGACACAGTATTACTTAGTTATCAGAATTATGGTAGAAAAGGTCCTAGTACGTTCCTATAAAGCATTTGGAAGATGACCTTGTTGTCCTAAGAAACTTGAAAATAGGGATTCTGGGGTCAGGATACAAAGACATGGACTGTCTTGCATATCCACAGCAGGGCTTCTAGCATTATTCCAAACTCTAGCTGTTTTACTAGTTCTATGAGGACTGCAAGTCATAGGTGTGTTTGGCATATCAGTCCATCTCCCTCATTTCTATTCGCAGTTTCTTCCCCCCCAAATTTTGACTCAAAGCTTTTCTGATGTTGGCCAGTCACAGAATTTCTTTAGCTGAGGTTAATTTGACCCTGTAATAGAAATGAGAAGAGTCCAAAAACCCTCTTAGTAATTTTAACCTTGGAAAACTTTTCAATCTGTCCCATTTTTTTAGATGGGCGTAGCAGGTGTTTTGGTTTTTTAAAATAAATGGAAGTCATTTAAGTAAAATAAAAATTTTAAAGTAGGCCTTTTGGCGTTGTGTACTTGATGGTTCTGTCCCTCTGCCTGTAACAAATTTCATTTTGGTTACCAGGAACTGTGTGAAAGAAGGAAATCTGCCCCAATTCTGTATGATTAATTCCATCTGTGTTTGTCATTTCTGACTGGAAAACTTCTTACTTCCAGATCTTGTTTGATATGGAGGAAAAACAACTGGATTGTCTGATAAGTCTGCCAATAAACTATCCAGAAACATCAGGTGTAATAGCCCCCACTATACAAATTTTATGGTTTGTATAAACACTAACATTTCCCCTTCTGTAGTTGTATCAAGAACAAATATTGTTGGCATAGTAGATACATTGTTATAAAACACCAGAGAGAAAAAGAAATCTGTATCTTTTAACTGAGAACAGCCAATACCCAGGTAAATGACTGTATCAGGACTTCAATTGCATGTTAGTCCGCAGAGTTGTCCAGATCCTAAATTCGTAAAAGAAAATTTTGATTAATTATTGGTCATTCTTCATAAGCGTAGCTGTTGATATGTGTGTCAGACTATTTGCTTTTTAAAATTTTATTAAAATTATGTAAAATTGCATTTTTATTTCCAGGGGAGAAAACATCAAACAAACGAGAGAAACATCTAAATTATCCTTTCCGTTCTTTTTTGTTTTTTAACCACTTTGGGTTTTCCCCTTGCAGAAACCACAGAAATATTCCCTTAGAATAAAATAGTATATTTGTATTTGATGGGTGAGTTATTCCTTTTCTTTGTCTTGAACGAATTTTAAATATTTTTTTCTGTTTAGCCTTATTGGTATGAGCCAACAGATGGTATATTACAAAGAAAGAGCAGTTTTCAGGAAATAAATTATTTGGTGTTTACTTAAGTCCAGTAAACAGACTGTTTCATTGCAAAGTCTTTTCACTTGTTGTCTTTTTCCATCAAAAGACTTGTGCCTGTTTTTAGTTAACTATATGCAAAGCCTTGATAGCCAGTAATCCCAAATTTCACATATATATTTCATTTCAGGCAAACTTTTTTGAGATTTACAAAGCTTGCTTGCATCACTTTACCTTGAGTGATTTTGAACTTGAGAGACTGGAATAAAGAATATGTACTCATTCTTAAGTGTGTGTGTGTATATATATATATATATATATATATATATATATATATATATTTATCTTGGAAATGTCAGACTAACTTGCATTTTCCTTAGATTCTTGCTCCGCCTTGGTATTGTACAAACACCTTCAAATTCCATACGGACTGTTTCTATCTGCTGCCTTTTGGCATCCCTAATTTTATAAAACAGGAGTTTTCCAAAAAGTCTACAGTAAAATGAATTTCTGTATATTAATCCCAGTTTTCTACTAGAAATTAGAATTTAATTTTACATGTAGATAAAAAGGTTCCCTATGGTACTGAGTTGAAATTTTAGGGAAGAATTAAGCACTGATTCCCCCAGTTCTTCCTATGTGTTACCACTGTTGAAAAAAATAATCACTGAGAGGCATTTTTAACAGAGTAGGAAGAGCTGAGGCTTTGGAGCCTAGTCTTTTCACTTACTGGTTGTATAGCTTTAAGTAAATTACTTTTGTGTGCCTCAGTTTACTTATAAAGTGGGAATAATAATAACTCTTTTATAAGTTTGGCTCATGGTAGGCTTTCAGATGTTATGGATTTCTTATTATAACATGCAGATTGCTAGGCATGTATAGCAAGATTTAAAATTGATGTTAATCCCCTTCCTGCAGCCTGAATTTTCACTATTTCGGTGCTTCAGGTTCTGCAAAACAGAATTCCCTATATGATTTGAGTCAAATATTTGTTATAACTAAATACTATGTACAGTCATAAGTTCTTCACTCATGTGCCTATATGCATACGAATAGTAATCAACATCACAAAAATCCATTGATATACTTAATACATTGCAAAGAAGATATATGTGGTATACCTTCTTTCAATTAGAGAAACTCCTAATGAAATTTCATTTACTTGATAATGGTTATATAGCATCACTTGGGAGCAAGACAGCTGTACAGTATGCGTCTCCCCACTTCTTCCTTCAGTAACAGAAACCCTGTTCCCTCACATTTTATCTAGGCAGTAGTTTCATTGGTAAGAGACAGTATTTTCCAGGCTACCTTGCAACTGGAACATGGGACTGAGTTTTGACCAGTGGGATAGAAACAGTAGTTTACAACTAGCAGGCCACATCCTTAAAAGGAAAGGGCTTGCCTTCGTCTTGTAATTGCCTCTTTTCCACGGGCCAGAATGTGTGTGTGCTCGTGGCAAACTTGTTTCATCTATGTGGGAAAGGGCAGAATATCAAAAGCACATTAAACTTCATAAGGCAGAGCCACGTATCTCCTGAACTGCCTGCTAGCTCAGTCCTTCACATAAGAAAGAAACCTTTTGGGTCACCTGGGTGGCTCAGTCAGTTAAGCCTTAGATTCTTGGTTTCGGCTCAGGTCATGATCTCACTGTTGGTGAGGTTGAGCCCTGTGTCAGGCTCTGCGCTGACGTCACAGAGCCTGCTTGGGATTTTCTCTCTCCCTCTCTCTGCCCCTCCCCCACTTACATGCACACTTTCTCAAAATAAAAAAACATTTAAAAAGAAATAAGATATCTTCCATCTTATTCAGTCATTGTTATTTGGTCTCTAGTAAAGTTTGGTTACCAAACTGGTATCCTAACTAAGACTTACTATGCCCAGTATCCTGTTACTGCTTAACATAGAACTAGAAATTCTGATTTAGACTATAAGGAAAGAAAAAGAGAATATCAGTATTGGGAAGAGAAATAAAACTCATTTTTACTTTATCTTATTTATATTTATAAGGTTATCTCTACATCCAAAACGAGGCTTGAACTCATGACCCTGAGATCGAGAGTTGGATGCTTCACCAACTGAGCCAGCTAGGGCATCCCTGAAACTCATTATTTTTAAGTCGTATTTTCAGAGGTTCAGGTGCATGTGTGTATTACAAAAAACACTAGAGCAGCAGCCAGTTAGATAATGTAATTAAAAGGAAAAGATACTATTCACAGTAGCAGTGAAAGCTGTAAAGTATTTAGTAATTAAGTAATATGCAAATATCCTGTGTTTGTTTTAGTAGGTGGTGTTGGTAAACTGGCTTTTACATGGAGAAAAACAGGATACCTAACTCGGATCATGTCCAAAGATGGTCTCTCAATGGACTAAAGGTCTTAAATGTGAAAGGTAATATTATAAAATTAATAGAAATATGGAGAATAATGTGATCTGGGGGACAGAAAGAGCTTCTTAAATAAACTCCAAAGCAGAAACTATATGGAGAAAACTTAGATATTCATTCTATATCAAAATTAAAGATGTTTGTCAATAAAAGATGACAAATAACAGGCTTAGGGAAGATACAGGTTTTCCCTCTATCTGAAAGTAAGTGTTCCTATGAAACCTTTAGTAAACCAAAATGGTGTAGAATGGAGAAGCAATTACCATTAATTTGTAATGGAAAATTTTTTAATACTCCCAGACCCCAAAATAACCTCTCTTAGGTTGTCCTGACATTTCAGGGCACATCTTGCTAACAGATACAGAAAATAAATCAAGATAAAGTACCGATGCTCACAGACACATCCAAAGCTATGGAGACTTAGATGGTTGATGCTGAGCCACTGAGTGTGCTCCTGGGAAAGGAGCTTGGCAGGCCACTCTCATTCCTTGGGATGCGCACTGCCTCTGTAAGGGCTAGCTGTAAAATAAACTCAACACTGTTTTCGCATTGTGCCTTTTTTTGTAAGAGTGCGAATCCTCTTCTGATATCTTTCGGTTAGCAAAAACACGTGCTAATGTAAGTCTTTTGTAAAAATAAAGTGGCCTAACAAACCTTCAAAAAGCAGGAATCCGTATACACAAAACTACCCAATGATATATATTTAGAATATACCCCAGAGTGCTGAATTGTAAAGAAATCTGAACAAAGAATAACAAATACTTCATAGAAGAAAAACCTAAAGGGTAACAAGTATATGAAGAAATGTTCAGACTCATTAGTAATCATGGAGTTTCTCTTCAGACCTATCAATTCATGTCCTTGAGACTGGACAAATTGGAAAAATGGATAATGTCAAGTGTACTGTTGTTGGGATTTAAAAACCCTTACATATTGCAAGAATAAATGAACTGTACAGTTGACCCTTGAATGATGCAGGGATTAGGGCAATTATCTCTGCACAGTTGAAAATCCAAGTTGGAAATCCAAGTATAAGTTTTAACTCTACAGAAACTTCACTACTAGTAGCCTACTGTTGATATAAAAAGCCTTACTGTTAATATAAAAAGTTGATTAAACACATATTTTGCATGTTTTATGTATTATATGCTGTGTTACAATAAAGTAAGGTAGAAAAAAGAAAATGTTATTAAGAGAATCATGAGGAAGAGAAAATACATTTACAGCCCTGTACTACCAAAAAATCCATGTATATGTGGACCTGTGTAGTTCAAACCCATGTTTTTTTGAGGGTCAACTGTATATCCATTCTGGAAAGCAATCTTAAACATCAAGTTAAGAAGGTTTTGATAGCTTTTACTAAAAAAATCTCCCCTCCATCCATTAAATAAAAGATTGTTATCAAATGCATTTTTTGTGTCTATATAATCATATAATTTGTATCCTTAGTGAAATACATTGATGGATTTTTCTGATATCAAACCATCCTTGCATTCCTTAATGAAATCTTAATTGTTCATGTATTTTATATATATACTATTGGATTAGATATATAACCCTTACCAAGGACATTCCTTTTTATTCCTAGTTTGCCATGAATTTTTCTTTCAATTATAAAGAAGTGTTGAACTTGTCAAATGCTTTTTTTGACATTTATTGTAATAGTCATTTTTTTTGCCTTTATTAATGTTATGAAACACATCGATTTTCTTATGATCAGTGGTTTTGCATTCCCTGGATAAACCCTTATTAGTTTAAAAATATGTACATACCTTTGGGTTTGGGTAACTAGTATTTTATTTTTGTATTGGTACTCACGGTGAAATACTTTTTTTTCTTGAATTGTCAACTGACTTTGGAATCACCATTAGACTAGACTCAAAAAGAGTGAGCAAGTTTTATTCCTTTTCCATTGTGTGGAATGTATAGAAAATTTCTGTTATTGAAAGTATACTCAAACTGTAAAAATTACTATTCTTACTAATTTTTTTATCCCTCAAAGGGGAGGTCTTTGCCATTTTAATTCACTTAATGATCACTGTTCTATTCAAATTTTTGATGTCAATTTGGATTTTTATATCTTATGTTTTCTCTGCAGTTTTCTAGTTCTCTGTAATTTTCATAAGTTTCATCTATATGTTCAGCTTTATTAACATGGTTTGTAATTTTTCCCTTCTTCCATTCTGTATTTGCTAAGGGTCTTTTCAAAGAACCTTTTTTTTTTTTTTTTTTTTTTTTTGTCAGACTTGTCTTTTCTACTTATTTCTGGTTTTATTACCATTTTTATTACCATTCTTTTTGTTTTTTATTTCATTCTTTAAATTGTTGAATGATTGCTTCCTTCATTATTAATCATTCTTATTGCTAAAAATGATTTCATGAAAATGATTTCAAATCAATTTTTCCTTCTTAGTTCTTTAGTGGTGTTCCCACCTTCAGACAAGATTTTATCATTAGTCTGTTTGTAGGTGTTTTCTCATTTCTGTTTTTAACCCAAGCGTTATCCACCCTCCCTTTCCTTGCCTGAAATTTTGTCAGTTTTCAGGCTGTTTTTGAAAAGGTACTCTAATATCCATTTTTCTTGATTAATTTCTCTTTCTTATCAGTATATAATCCCTAACCCTTCTTTTTTGTGTTGAATTCTGTCACTATAAATATTGATCCCCTACCTTTCCTTTAGTTAATGTTTGCTTGGTAGTATTTTCCCATCATTTTTGCCCCATGTTGTTAGATATTTTATAAAGAATTTATAGTCGTCTTTTTTACTCTCTTGTTTATATCAGTATAGACTCATGGATTCCTATTTTATTCATTAGGTTATAATCTGATGCTCTCTTTATTTGTTTTAAAATAGATTTAACCGGTGGAAGCCTCTTCTGGCTGGCTCCCATGTCCTTCTGATATGTCCCCATCATTTTTTCAGCATCTACTTAGTCAAAACAAGATGTTCCAAGATGATTGTGTACTTCCCTGCCATAATCTTGGAATCAGTAGTGGAACCTAATGCCTTAGCACTTGGTGCTCATTGCTACTAAGGAAAATTTTCTTTTCCTATGAATCAGTCAATCCATAAACAAATACATATAACTATGTACAACTATCCATCTACCTGTTTAGCCTGTGAGTTCTTACCAGTTCTTCCAATTTCAAGTCAAAACATTGGGGTTCTTTCTAGCCTTTTCCCTTTAAATATTCATAAATCCTTTTACAGAACAGTGAAAAATCTGGTTCCCATTATTCTCAGTATATGTACTTAATTTCTGAATCACTTATTTGTACAATGTAATCAGTCTCCTTACCATTCCAGCCAGTCACCACCTCATTTGCTCTGCAGTAGGGCTGCTTCACGGTGGCACCCCTCACCATTGTACCTGGGCTCCAGGCACACCAATTACTCCATGCGTTTACTTTCTCAAATGCTAAAGTGTCTGCAGGGGGAGCAGGTGAATATGGCAAAGAGGGGTGGGAGTCTGTCTTCAGTTAAGTTTAAAATGTTTATATTCATTTTAACTACTGCTTTTAGAACTTATTTTTGATGTTGCTTTTCCTTTCATCATAAGTGTACTCTTGAATCCTCATCCCATATTTCACTCATCCCCCACCAACCTCACCTCTGATAACCATCAGTTTGTTCTCTATAGTCGAGAGTCTGTTTCTTGATTTGTCTCTTTATTTCCTTTGCTTGTTTGTTTCTTAAGTTCCACATATCAGATCATATGATATTTGTCTTTCTTTGACTTATTTTGCTTAGCATTATACTCTCTGCATCTATCCATGTTGTTGCCAGTGGCAAGATTTTATTCCTTTTTATGGCTGAATAATATTCTATTCTTCTATTAGTGGACACTTGGGCTGCTTCTGTAGTTTGGCTATTGTAAATACTGTAATAAGCATAGGAGTATGTGCATCCCTTGGAATTAGTGCTTTTGTATTTTTTAGATAAATACCCAGTAGTGCTATCACGGGATTGTAGGGTAGTTGTTATTTTTAATTTGAGGAACCTCCATACTGTTTTCCACACTGGCTTCCCAGTTTGCATTCCTACCAACAGTGCAGTGCACGAGGGTTCCTTTTTCTCTACATCCAACACTTGTTGTTTCTTGTGTTTTTTATTTTAACCATTCTAACAGGTGTGAGGTGATACATTATTATACTTTTGATTTGCATTTCTCTGATGAATGGTATTGAGCATCTTTTCAGGTGTCTGTTGGCCACCTGTATGTCTTTTTTTGAGAAATGTCTGTTTGTGTCTTCTGCCCAGTTTTTAATTGGATTATTTGTGTTTGGGGTGGTGTTGTGTCAATTGTTTATAGATTTTGGATACTAACCCTTTATTGCATACCTCTTTGCAAATGTCTTCTCCCACTTAGTAGGTTACCTTTTAGTTTTGTTTACTTCACTGTGCACAAACTTTTTATGTAATCCTAATAATTTTTGTTTTTATTTCCCTTGCCTCAGGAGACCTATATCTAGAAAAATGTTGCTACAGACAGTGTCAGAGAAATTACTACCTGTGCTCTGTTCAAGGATTTTTATGGTTTCAGATCTCACATTTAGGTCTTTGATCCATTTTTGGGTATTTTTGTGTATGATAAAAGTGGTCCAGTTTCATTCTTTTGCATGTTTCTGTCTAGTTTTCTTAACACCATTTGTTGAAGAGACTGTCTTTCTCATTGAATATTCATTCTTCATTTGTCGAGGATGAATTCACTATATAATTGTGGGTTCATTTCTGGGGTTTCTACTCAGTCGATATGTGTGTTTATTTTTAATCAGTACAATACTGTTTTAATTAGTACCACTTTGTAATATAACTTGAAATCTGGAATTGTGATACCGGCAGTTTTGTCTTTCTTTTTCTTTTCAACATTGCTTTGGCTATTCGAGATATCATGGTTCCATACAAATTTTAGTACTGTTTCTTCTAGTTCTGTGAAAAATGCTGTTGGTATTTTTGATATGGATCACATTAAATCTGTAGATAGCTTTGGGTAGTGTAGAAATTTTAACAATATTTGTTCTTCCAGTCCATGAACATGGAATTTCTTTCCATTTCTTTGCGTCGTCTTAAATTTCTTTCATCAGTATTTTATAGTTTTCAGAGTACAGGCCTTTCCCTTCTTTGGTTAAGTTTATTCTAAGATACTATATTGTTTCTGGTGCAGTTGAAAATGGGATGGTTTTGGGGCACCTGGGTGGCTCAGTCAGTTATGCCTCTGACTTCGACTCAGGTCATGATCATCATGGCTTGTGAGTTCGAGCCCCCACATCAGACCCTGTGCTGACAGCTCGGAGCCTGGAGCCTACTTCGGAATCTGTCTCTGTCTCTCTGCCCCTCCTCTGCTCACACACTGTCTTTCTCTCAAATATAAATAAACAATAAAGAAGATTTTTTTTAAATGGGATAGCTTTTTTAATTTCTCCTTTTGCTGCTTCATGATTAGTTTTTTGGTGGAGTCTTTAGGTTTTTCTATATGTAGTATCTTGTCATCTGCAACTATAGTTTTACTTCTTCCTTACCAATTTAGATGCCTTTTATTTTTTTATGTTGTTGAATTGCTATGGCTGGGACAGCCATTACTGTTTAATAAAAGTGGACATCTTTCTCTTGTTCCTGACCTTAGGAGAAAACCTCTCAGTATTTCACCATTGAGTATATAATGTTGGCTGTGTGTTTTTCATACAAAAGCTTTTATTATGTTGAAGTATGTTCCCTCTAGACATACTTTGCAGAGGTTGTTTTAATCATGAATGGATGTTGTACTTTGTTGAATGCTTTTTCTGCAGGTGTTGAAATCAGAGTTTTTACCCTCTCTCTTATTGATAAAGTTATGTTGATTGATTTGCAAATATTGAAACACCCTTGCATTCTGGGAATAAATCCCACCGGATTGTGGTGTGTTTTGTTTTTCATGTGTTATTGGATTCAGTTTGCTAATATTTTGTTGAGGAGTTTTGCATTTATATTCATGAGATAGTTTGGCCTATAGTTCTCTTTTTGTGGTGTCTTCATCTGGTTTTGGTATCAGGGTGATACTGGCCTCAAAGAATGAATTTGTCTGTTTTCTTTCCTCTTCTATTTTTTTGGAATAATTTGAGAAGAATAGGTATTAACTCTTCTTTATGTGTTTGGTAGAATTTGCCTCTGAAGCCATATGGTCCTGGACTTTTGTTTCGGGGAGTGTTTTGATTACCGATTCAGTTTTGCTGCTGGTAATAGATCTATTCAAAATTTCTGTTTCCTCCTGCTGTTCAGTTTTGGTTGGTTATATGTTTCTAGGAATTTATCCATTTCTTCTAAGTTGATTTTCTGTTTGGATGTTGTGTCCATCAATGTAGTTTGGTGGTAAAGTCCCCTACTATTATTGCTATCAATTATTTCCTTTATGTTTGTTATTAACTCTTTCATGTATGTGGGTTCTCCCATGTTGGGTACGTAAATATTTACAATTATTATATCCTCTTGTTGGATTGTCTCCTTTATTGTTATATAGTGTCTTTGTTTGTTTATTTTGAGAGAAAGAGAACACACAGGAGGAGCAGAGAAAGAGGGAGCGAGAATCCCAGGCAGGCTCCACACTGTCAGCAGAGTCCAGTATGGAAATCAACTCACAAACCATGAGGTCATGACCTGAGCTGAAATCAAGAGTCTAACCTACTGAACCACCCAGGTGCTCCACAGTCTTTGTTTTAAAGTCTGTTTTGTCCAATATAAATACTGCTACTTCAGCTTTCTTTTGACATCCATTTGTATGATAAATATTTCTCCCGTCTTCTCACTTTCAATCTGTAGATGTCTTTCAGTTGGAAATGAGTGTCTTGTAGGCAGCATATACATGGGTCTTGTTTCTTGATCCACTGTTACCCTGTGTCTTTTAAAAATTTTTTTTTAATGTTCATTTATTTTTAAGGGAGAGAGAGAAAAAACAAGCAGGGAAGGGGCAGAGACAGATGGAGACACACAGAATTCAAAGCAGGCTCCAAGCTCTGAGCTGTCAGCACAGAGCCTGATGCAGGGCTTGAACTCATGAGCCATGAGATCATGACCTGAGCCGAAGTCGGTCGCTCAACTAACGGAGCCACCCAGGCACCCCTGTCCTGTGTCTTTTGATTGAAGCATTTAGTCCATTTATAATCAGTAATTATTGATATGTATTTATTGCCATTTTGTCACTTGTTTTGTGGTTGTTTCTAGAGATTTTTTCTGAACCTTCTCTTTCTGTCTTGGTTTGTTGGCTTTCTTTAATGATACATTTGGTTTCTTTCTCTTGATTCTTTGCATATCTATTACTGATTTTTTTATTTGTGGTTACCATTAGGTTTGTATAAAACATCTTCTGCGTAAAACAATCTGTATTAAGTTGATGGTCACTTAGGTTTGAACCTAGTCTTTATTCCTCTCCTCCCCGTTTTTTATGTATATGTTGCTATATTTTACATCTTTTTATGAATCCCTTGAGTGATTTTTACAGAAATACTTGTTTTTACTGTTTTTCTGATTTTTTTTACTTTTCATACTGTCCCTCAGGGTATTTCCTTTGCACTCAGAGTCCCCTTTAGTTTTTGTCTGAGAAACTCTTTCTCTCTCCTATTTTGAATGATAACCTTGCTGGATAGAGTATTATTGGCTGCAGATTATTCCCTTTCAGAACTTTGAATATGTTATAACACTCCCTTCTGGCCTGCAAAGTTTTTTCTGAAAGATCTGCTGAGTGTCTTCTGTGGTTTCCCTTGTATGTAACTGCCTTCTTTTGCTACTTTGAAAATTTCTTTAGAACTTTTTTTTTTTCTATTTTTAATTACTATGTTTCTTGGTGTGGACCTCCTTAGGTTGAATTTGCGGGGGGGGGGGGGGGGATCTCTGTGCCTCCTGGATCTGGATGTTTCCTTCCTCAGATTAGGGATGTTTTCAGCTGTTACTTTTTCAAATAAATTTTCTGCCCCCTTTTCTCTGTCTTCTTCTGAGATCCCTATAATGTGAATGTTACTACACTTGATGGTATCACTGAATTCCCTTAGGCTGTTTTCAATTTGCATAATTTTATTTCCCTTGCTCAGCTTGGTTACTTTCCATTACTCTGTTTTCCAGGTTGTTAATTCATTCCTCTGCTTCATCTATCCTGCTATTTATTCCATCAAGTGTATTTTAAGTTTCATTTATTGTGTTCTTGATCTCTGCATGGTTCTTTTTTTTTTTCTACGTTTATTTTTTGAGAGACACAGCATGAGCAGGGGAGGGGCAGAGAGGGAGGGAGACACAGATTCCGAAGCAGGCTCCAGGCTCTGAGCTGTCAGCACAGAGCCCGACGCAGGGCTCAAACCCACAGACCGTGAGATCATGACCTGAACTAAAGTCAGATGGTTAACCGACTGAGCCACCCAGGTGCCCCCTGCATGGTTCTTTTTTATCTCTGTGTTAAGGGTTTCATTGATGTCATTCACTCTTGTTAAATGAGTATCTTTATGATCATTACTTTAAATTCTCCATCAGGCATATTACTTACATCCATTTTGCTTAGGTCTCTTGCTGTGGTTTGGTCCTGTTCTATCATTTGGGGCATATTTTTCTGTCTCCACACTTTGTCTAACTTTCTGTGTCTGTTTCTGTTAGGAAAGTCAGCTACTTCTCTTCCTTTTAACAAGAATAGCCTTATGAAGAAGAGGTCCTCCAGTGCCCTGCAGTGCCGTGTCCCCTGTTCCCCAGGGCCTGGCACTTCAAGGAGTGTCTTCTGTGTGTGTTGTATCTTCTCTGTGGTTTTGTCTTAGCCTCTTGTTTCTTCAGTCCAGCTGTCTGCAGAGGCTTTCTTTGCCTATTGTGGGCAGTGTTTGGTCCCCAGTAGAGATGGAACACATTTTAACAGTGTGTGTAGTAGTCTGCTTGGGAAGTGAGACCTGACCTTCCCCCTGCCTCAGCTGCCACCTCCAGAACTGAGGTCCCGCAAAACATGAGTCAAGAGATGTGTTGGCAGGGTTTACACTGACCTTTTGGGGTGCGGCCCACAACTCCACGACTTAAGGCGGATGAGTGGGAAGGATGAGTCCACAGAAGTGAGGAGGGGTGGAGGGTGTTGGTGCAGGCGATTTAGGTAACAAGTGTCAGAGCCAGAACCCTGCTGTTTGGGTTTTTTATACTTGGGGGTGGAGTAGGGAAATGGTACCTGTCAGCTCCTTTGTTCCTAGAGCCATCTTCCTGGTTGTCCGTCTTTCCAGGTCATGCTCTAGAAAGAGCAAATTATTCATCTCTCAGCTGCCCCTGGTGCTTTTCAAACTACCGATTCCTTGCTGTATCTGCACTGGCTGTGTGGTTTCTTGGGGATGGGGGTTAGGGGGGTGAATTCTGCTTCCTAATGCCCTCCAGGTTCTCCTAGAGCAGAGCCTGCAGAATTTAAAAATTCCAGGCTTTAAATCCAGCTGGTTTGTGAGTTGTTACTCACAAAATTCTGCCCCTCTTGCTTTCAAAGGCAGGTATTACGAGGTATACATCTTCCCTGTTCATGGGCTCCCAGGTGTGAAAGTCTGTTTTTTGCCCTTCTCCACACCACCGGCTCCGTTCCCACCGTGGACCACATCTTGACCCTTCCTACCTTCTTCGGGTGTGGTCTCTTCTCTACCTTTAGTGGAATTTGTTCTGCCAATCTGCAGATCGTTTTCTGGGTTATTTATGTTGATGTATTATGTATCTGTGAGACAAGGTAAGCTTAGAGTCCTCCTACTCTGTCATCTTCCCAGCCAAGCTAGTTCTGCTATTATTTCAGTTTCTACTTACTGTATTTTTTCCCTCTTGCTTTTCATTGAGTAGCAATGAAAATTTTTCTTCTACCTGCTTAAAAGTAATAATACATGCCACGGGCACCTGGCTGGCTTTGTTGAGGGAGCATGCGACTCTTGATGTCGGATTGTGAGTTCAAGCCCCATGTGTTGGGTGTAGAGGTTACTAAAAAATAAAAATTGGTAATACATTCCAGTTTTTTTTTCGATTTTACTCAATAGTAATCATTTGTTTGCCCCAGTTGGTTTAACTGCCATCTAAGTCTTCCTGATAAGACATTATACTCTTATGTTCTTGGTCTTCCTAACCATACCATGTTGGTATTCTTTGGAATTTTGGTTTTGTATTGTTGATATACTTCATTTTGTTTTCCATTGGCCCTAGCTGTTTCAGATCACAAACTTTGCCAGAATATTTTATTTGCTCGCCACTACTTCCTATATCTCTTCTCATGTCTAAATTTATTTTTTGTATTTGACCACTTCCAAGAATATTTTTTAAATGGATCTTTTGTGGGGCGCCTGGGTGGCGCAGTCGGTTGAGCGTCCGACTTCAGCCAGGTCACGATCTCGCGGTCCGTGAGTTCGAGCCCTGCGTCAGGCTCTGGGCTGATGGCTCGGAACCTGGAGCCTGTTTCAGATTCTGTGTCTCCCTCTCTCTCTGCCCCTCCCCCGTTCATGCTCTGCCTCTCTGTCCCAAAAATAAATAAACGTTGAAAAAAAAAAATTTAAATGGATCTTTTGTGAAAATAATTTTGAAGGTTTATATTCCTGAGAATTTTTGTAAAGTAAACTCTACCCCCAACGTGGGGCTCAGCCTCCACAACCCCAAGATCAAGAGTCACATGCTCCACCAACTGAGTGAGCCATGTGCTCCGAGAATATTTTTTTTTCTTTAAATGTTTATTTATTTTTGAGAGAGAGCGAGCCCATGAGCAGGGGAGGGGCAGAGAAGGAGGGAGACACAGAATCCGAAGCAGGCTCCAGGCTCTGAACTGTCCGCACAGAGCCCGACGTGGGACTTGAACTCACAAACCGCGAGACCATGACCTGAGCTGAAGCCAGACGCTTAACCAACTGAGCCACCCAAGTGTCCCAGCCAAGAATATTTTTTATTACATTCTCAAATGAGTTTTTCTTGATATAAATTTTGAGCTCAAAGTTCTTTTTCTTCAGCATTTTGGAAATGTGATTCTTTGTCTCTCACATAAGGATACTGTTAAGAAACCTGATGTCAGTCTCTTTCTTCTCCCTTTGTAATCTATCTGTTTCTCTTCTGGGAGCTTTCAGAATTTTTGCTTTTCTTAGATGGTGTTTAAAACCATCTCTCGCTGTCTTGCTACAGTGTTTCTGGTTTCAGTACATTTCCCCTACTTATCCATGAGTTCTTTGATCTTTCTTTAATTCTGGTCTTACTACATCAAATATTTCCTTTTCTACCTCTTCCCTTTCCTTCTAGGACTCCCAGTTACTCACATGTCGGCACTTCTGTTCTGCCCCTGGACTGCTTTTTCCTTTCCTGCTTTCTGGTGGTAAAGATCCTCAGGATGCTGATTTGTTTTGACCTGTATCTGTCACTCTATCCCATTCATTATATTTTTCATCCTGGGTATTTCCCTGTACTTCCTGTTCCTGTTTCACACTGCTAATGTTTCCCTGTACATTTATTTTGCTTTATTTTTAGTTCTCGACTAATGTGTGTATTTAGTTTGCTGTCTTTGGGGCTGAGGGTTGTACACCCCAGGCAGCATCTGGTTATTTTGGCCAATGAGCTCATGTTTCTAAAGAGCACCAGCTCCTGTCTAGTAACATTTATTGATGAAAGGCCAAGGCCAGGCTCTATGCTGTCCATCCCAGTGAGATTAAGAAAGGGAAGGTAATAACCTCCAGACACCTCAAAGGCTCTATTAACTGCTTTACCAGTAGTTGCTTCAGATCCTTAGGAAGCAGCAGCAACTTCCTAGTTGTCATCTTCCAGTCTTGGGACATTGGAGAGGGAAGGGTTTTTTAATTTCAAGAGCAGCCCAGCCAAGCCCTTTTCATCTCAGCAGAGCTTACAGCCCTGCCCTGACAGTGTCCTGCTGACACCAGTGAATTGACTGATTATTCCATGTGTAACAAAGGGTAGACTTCTCACTTATGGCCTACCTCCCAGTTTATGATGACCTTCAGTCTCCTAGGCATACTTACAGGATTTGGGGGTGGTTTGTTGCTGGGTTTGGTGGTGGTTCCTCAGATTTACGCCATCTCCTAAGGTATATTATTTTGGGGGGGAGAGGAGCCAGTAGCCTATGCCACTTTATCATCTTAATAAGGACCAAAGCCCCTACTATATCTTTACTGTTTTCTTTTTCAGTGTTTCAATGTTGTATTTTACGTGTCTCTCTTACAGTTTTACAAATATATCCAATCTGTTAACTTCAGTTTGGAAGTGGTGGTGGTGGTGACGGCAGTGGCGGTTTTAATGTCTAATCTGACAACTTTTGCCCATTAAGTGGTCACATTTTTAAAAAACTGCTTTCTCCCCCTTCATTCCTGTACGGTTTCACTGATTGAAGTATTTTTTTCTTCCCTTGTCTGGTGCAGATGTTACATATGCCAGTTACTAATTGTTAATGGTGTCCTCAATATTTATAACATGAATACTTGACTTGAATCCAGGACCTTAGCTTACTGGAAGGACCTTAGCTTACTTTAATTTCAATCATTATTTGACCCCCCCCCACCCCACCCCAATCTTATTTTGTTGTTCATATTTTAACTCCTTCTCTTTATTCTCCTAAGTAATACCTCTGGGAGCTTAGTAGGCCATGTTTCCCTGGAGTGTCAGCTCAGTTCAGCAGTGACAAGATCTGCCATCTTTTCCCTTGTTCAGCTGACATTTTCCTTTGAGAAGCCACATCTCCCACATCTCTAGGATGGATCACCCTTTTAGACTGTGCTCACTACAGGCACGCTCTGAAGTGCGTATCAGCCACTGTGCTAAGGAGTAGAGACAAGACGATGAGTAAGGGGACACTGGTGCTTTGGTAATGCTGAATATTTCCTGTACTCAACTGGAAATATGCCTAACAGGACAGCAGCATTGGTTTCTGGGTTTTGTCCTTTTTTCAGTGGGAAGAGTAGGGGATGAAAAATTGATCATCTCGGAGATAAAAGCATATCCTTCAGTGAGCTGTGGCTGAGGTAAGATGTAGAAATGAGCCCCACACCCCAAAACAGGACAAGTCCAGAAGGCCAGTAAGTGATCAAGTCCTGGTCTCCTGCCCACCTTCTCCTCCTGTGTAGCCTGACCTGCAGCCCTGAGGAAACCTGTATCCCTGGCCTGAAGCGATTCAAGCTTTTGCTTCTGTGATTACCTCCAACCTTCAGGATGGGACAGCTGCCGCTCCTCTTCAACGTTGCACTAGATACGCACTTCCAGACCAGTGGTGCTCACAGTGTGCCCCGGATCTGCAGCGTAGTGTCTCCTGGGAACTTAGTAGAAAGGTACATTCTCCTGTGCCAGACCTCCATCAGAAAGTCCACAGTCGATCCCCCACAGTCTGGCATCAGGCCTCCCAGGCTTTTGATCCAGCCCACAGACTTCTGCGAGGCCCGAGTTCTAATTCTGTCATTTATTGTATGTGGACCGAGTTATTTCTTGCTGTGCCTCAGTTTCTGTATCTGTGAAAACAGAGCCAATTCTCATGCCCAGGGGGGTTTTATGCGCAGGGCCTTGGGTAGAGTATGAGCTCCATTGTCCTCTCCCCTCCCCTTCCTGGGAGAGAGACTGTACACCAGCCCTCCTCCTACCCTATGTGCTGTGCAAGCTGCTCCATGAACACTGCACTGTGTTCTGGGGCATGAGGCCACCTCTATTGCTTTGAAAATCCAAAAGGGAAGCACAGGGGCCCAGAAATCTAAAGTCCACACCCTGGGCGTTAGGACACTCTGAATTCCCTGCTTGGTTCAGAGGGTGGGGTGAAGGTGGAGGAATGAATCATTTTTGTGTTAACAGAAGGTTGGAGAAAAGGACAGAAAACCCCCTCCCTGAAAGCCAGTGGGGAGCAGCTGACCAGCAGAGGCCGGGAGCCTGCACCAGTGGCCAGGCAGCAGCTGAGGCAGAATCTCAGCACCATCAGCCACACACACTGATGCCAAGGCCCACAACTTCCTTACTGGAGGCTATCGCATCCCAGGGATGCATAGGTGGCTGGACCCATGGTACAGGTCAGCAGTGTAGCACAAAGCAGCACACCCAGCAGGCACACATACAATTAAATAGCATGTTTAATCATCTCACAACAGACAGTAGTGCAGTAGTGTAAACTAAGTTTCTTTTCAAAAAGTCACTCCCCCAAAGCTCCCATTCCCCAACACCCAGGATGACCATGGCTGAGGAACCAGTGACAGGGCCAGAGGGATTCAGGAAGTCTCTGCTCCAAAGAGCTAAAAGTCTGTCCAGGTAGCCTCACAAGTAGCCGAGAGCCCTATGAGGAGTTGATGTGCGCACATTCTGACACACACACACACACACACACACCTACATGCAAGGGACACACAAGACAGACACAGAAGAGACCGCCATGGGGCAGTCGCACACATGCGCTCATGCCATCACATTCCAGTCAGCGTCTGACTGTCTCCTGCGGGCAGGGCATGGGGGCCTGAGCCCTGAAGCAGCAGGTCAGGATGAAGGAAAGGGTCTGTGGCCAGCCCAGCTGTCTGACAGATGGCCCTGCAGCCAGAGGGGCCCCTCCATTCCGGAAACAGCCAGTCCTCCCCTAATCTCGGGCTGGACACGGGCATCAGTGGTGAGGACAGGGGGTTCCACTTTCTCTGGACCTAGCGAAAAGATAACGGCTGTGTCCCAAAGAAGAGAACAAAGAATGTGCCCACAGGCAGGCTCTCGGAGCAGGAGGCTGGTGGTGCTTGTTCTACAGCCAGGACTTGCTGTGCGGGTGCCCTGGGAGCAGCAACACTGCCAACAGGGAACTGGAGAGGCAGCTGGGAGCTGGCTGGACGGCCCTTGGAGCAGAGGAGGGGTTTGCGAAAAAGGAGGCCCTGAGGTGAGGACATTTGGTGGGGGGGGGGGGGGGGGGGGTTGGCTACCAGAAGGGTTTTAAAGAGGAAACCTCTTCATTCACAGCTTCATTCAGGGTTGCCGGAGAGAGTCTCTGGATTCAGGTGCCAGCAGCTCTGGTTGAGGGTATTAGGGTGGAATGACCAGCAGACGCTGGGAGAACAGCTGCCCACGGACATGGGAGGTATGAGAACCAGCCTGGCAATGCTCTGGACTCGCACTGCCCACCCCTACCCTGAGGAAACAGACCAAGTAGCTACAAGATCTCCTCTCGTGGGCTCCTGGCCTTAAGTGGGGTCTGCCCGTTGGGCACGGAGCCATTCTGACCATGCAGGAGTTTGCCCTTCTCTCGGTCTGGCCACGTGAAGATGGCATCATCACTGTCCAGCTCCGACTCAGAGCGCATCAGGCTGCTGCTCAGCATTGGGCCTTTCTGTTTGATGCCTGCGAGAGAGAGGAGAATCCAGGCTCAGGAGCACAAAACCTTCCTCAGCCTCAGCCACACCCTGTACCCTTCTCCCAGCCTGAAGAGGAACAGAGGGACAGGGGAAATAACAGAACTGGGTTGCAATGTGGATTCCTTGTCTCCAGTATCTATTAGCTTTGGTTAACAGTACCACCTAATGACCCATTCTCCTCTTGTTGAAATGTGCAATGTTTTATCACCTCCCTTTATGAACAGGATGGAGCTCCCACAGGAGGCAGGAAAGCACGACAAATGAGAACTCAGCTCTAGAGGACAAACTTTTCACCATACCCCAGCTCAGCATGGATGGTAAAGGGCTTGCCCGAGTTCCCGACATCGAGTGAGTACGCAACCTCGCTCCCCACAGATGCTTGCTCTGGTTCCACTGCGTGGGTGCTAGAAGCAGAGAGCGTGACTGGAGTACCAGGGACTCCCAGAGACAGTCCCAGGCCATCAGCGCATCAGAACACACAAACAAGGACCCATAAGAAGCACCTAAGTTCAGAAAGGATGCCTGAGATTCTGCAAGCCATTGCAGTCACCTTCACTACCTATCCCTGTGGCTGCAGAAACCACACCGAAAAAACAAAAAGCCACAGGATGAGGCGTGGGAAGTGCCAACAGAAAACCCCACATGGTAGTGTTCTGGGCCCTACACCACCCACCCTGGAGCTGACCTACCTCCTTTTTGAAAAAGGTGACCAGACAGGTGAGGTACGTTTGAAACCCCATATCCAATAGTCACTCTCCCTTCCCCCTGGTCCCACCCAGATCCCCCAAAACACTGAAGTAATGTCCTGAGATGCTTCTCAGCCATTCTGCCCCTTCTTGGCCAGGAAAGCTGATACCAGTGTCCCAGGCTTCTCCAGTGTGGCGGGAACAGTGGGCCACCATAAGAACGAAGCCCAGGGGAGGCTCAACACCTTCCCCTCTGTGCCTGTGAAGCCTTCCCTCCCATGCCCACATGAAGCTTCCCTTCTTCCCCAAAGCCCTCCTTCCTCCACAGCTACAGAGGACAGGAGCGGGAGGGGGAGACATGCACCCAGCACCACACCAGACAGCACTCACCCAGGGCCTTCCCACACTCACTCCTGCTCTGCCTGGAGAACTGAGCGATCTCACCCACTAAACAGTACAAGCTGGGCCTGGACAGGAGCTTCTGCAGCCACACTCCTCAGAACAGCCACAACTGGAAAGAATTCAACTGCCTGTCAACAGTACACCTGCCAGATGTATTAATACAGTGGAAATCACACAGCAGGAAATGGACAAACTACTGCTCTGCCTGACAGCACATCGGGAAGTCATAAGTGTAATGGTGAATGGAAAGGGCCAAATACAGTGATTCTCTTTATATAAACTAAAATATTAGAAGTACGTTGGCAGGAGGAAGAGGATGACGGGAAAGAAAGGGAGCTGATTATATGAGCACGTTCACTTGCAGGAAACCCATCCAGCTGTCCGTGGGGCTGAACCACAAAAAACTACCATTTTTATGGGTTCAAAAAAGTCACACACTATTAATTTCGTATGGTTCAATCTAATATGCTTCAAAAGAAAGCTTTGGAAAATCAATAGAATAGCAAAAACAAACCCAAAACCACAGTCGCTGAACGGAAAGCAGGTCTCCTGAGGCTTGACTTGGGAGCTCACCCAGGCGGGTGCACCGGCTCCCCAGGCAGCCCTCATCAGAGCTCAGCCTGGTTCCCAGCAAACAGGGTCTCTGTCAGCGCGCTTCCACGTGCATTACCTTTCTTCGCAAGGAGACTGTTAAATCCACGCTTCAACCTATCAGCTTCCGTGCCTTATGTTGACAGGCTTGAATCCCCTTCTCCCCCACCTGCTAGTGGCTCTGCTCTGCGGTGCACCCACTAATCTGCTGAGTCCACAACTGATCTGCTGGCCAGAGCCAGAAGACCAAGCGCAAGGGGGCTCTCACCTGTCCCTCAGCTACACACTGCCCACAGAGAAGGGCCTCCTGACTCTCCTCTTTCTCCTCCTGGTGACCCAGATGCAACTGGGCTCTCCCTTGCTGCCCCCCCTTCACTGGATGTCTGCCTCCTGCCCATTTTGCCTCTTCAACGCAGCACTTCCTGGTGCTATCACCCAGCCCTGTGTCCCCCACCCTCTCCTTTCTTGAGCCCCATTCCCTCTCTCCTCAGGAGCCTTACCTCTGTCTTCTGCCTCACCCTGCTTCACTTCTAAAGGACTTTTTTTCAATATTTAGGGCTTCCATTTCCTCACTGCATACTTACTGCTGGAACAACCTACATTTTCACTTCTGCTACCATTCACCATTCTACTCTAGCTCTTCAGGTGACCAGAAACTTCCCCAGTGTCATCTTCACGGACAATTCTTATCCCTGTCTGCAACAGCTAATACTGCTGACCGCTCCCTAACAGTGCACCTCTTCCCTCACTGACGGCCCTTCATGGGCTCCTCAGCTCTGGACTCTTTGGTCCCTCAACATTTTCCCCAGAAGGGATGTGACCCACTTTTGTTTTGGCCCTCACCAGCATCTAGAAGATTCTTACACTGACACTTGTAGTCCAACTGTTCTACTGGGTTCAACTGAATTCATCTTTTCTTACCCCAGCCGGCACTGCACTGATGTCTTAATTGTGTCTACAGAATCATTCTCTGTCCCTCAGGTCAGAAGTCAGCCCTGACCTTTCCCGTCCTCCATCCTGTTGACCCCATGTTGGTTGAGTCATCGTCACCTCCCTCTTGGACCACTGCAAAAGTCTCCTTGCTGGCCTCCACATGGGATATCTCCCCTTCAGTCAATTACAGGTGTCATTAGAGACTAATTTTCCTAAGCCAGCACTTTCAAGATGACACTTCCTGTCACCATCAGAATTAATGCTTAACTCTGGCTGATGTTCAAAACCTTCCGCACTTTTGTCCTCACCAATCTTCCAGCGTCATTTCCTCAACACCATTCGCAAGCGTCCTGAAGCAAACACTTCTCTTCTCCGGCATTTCCTCTCCAGTACCACCCAACCCACACCTGCTCAGAGCAGAAGCTCCAGGACCAGCTTGCACGTCTCCTTTTCTCCCACACCCCTCGGCTAACATGCCACAAACTGCATCAAGTCTTCCCTGCAAAGGTACCTGGAATCTACATGCCTCTCCCTATCTTACTATCTCTCCACCATTAGGACATTCCACCGAATCCTCTTTTACCTGCTCTTGCCCCTCTGATTCCTACACAGCAGCCAGGGTTGTCTCTTTTTAAAATGTAAACCAAATCAGACCATTCACCTCCTTAAAAAGCTGCCTGTGGCTGCCCACTACTTTCAGAAGGAGCCCACAGCTAGGTCCCTGCTCACCTGTGCAGCCTCGTGCCACTGGCCCCGTGCTCACCATGTCCAGTATGTCACCTTCCTCTATTTCCTCAAATGCCCTCTGCTGCTTCCAGCAGCTGGCCCTTTACCGACTTTGCTCCTTTGCCTGGAATGCGTTTTCACAGAGTCCTTATGTGGCTAACTCCTACTCGTCCCTTGGGTCTCAGTTCAAGTGTTCTTCTTTACAAAGACCTTTCATTATCACATGCTGTGTATCTGGGAGTTTGCATATTTCATGTCTGTCTCATAGAACCTCCAGAGCAGCAGAGTCTGTCTGGCTCACCGTATGTAACTGGTATCTGGCAGAGGGCCTGGCAAACAGTGGTCTCAATCCATATGCACAGAGGAATAAGACACAATCTCTGCCCTCACCAATGTCACTGACTGGTAAGGGGACAGATACAGAACTAATATAGGGACAGAAATTCCAAAACAGTCATGTGACAGATGAGCATGACATTTACAGGTTAAGGGAGGGATGACAAAGATGACAAAGAGCTTTCTGGACAGAAATATGAACCAAGTCAACAAGGCGATAGATCTCAGAGAAGCCAACGGATGAGAGCTCACCCAAGGCCACGTTAGCCAGACCCAAAGTCAGTCACCAAAGGATTTCGAGGGGTGGGAAAACTTTCAGAGTAACATGAAAACAACCTTGGCCACCAGCTGGGGGGTGGACTGTGCACGTTTTTACCTCCAGGCTCCATTTCAGTGTTTCTACTTCTCTGGTTTTACAAGCCCCACCACCTCCAGGTACCACCCCAAGATGTTCTCTGACCAAGATGCATGGGTGCAGAGCCCAGGCCGCCTGAGAGCATCTTTTTTTTTTTTTTTTTTTTGCCTCTAATGTGTCTGTGCTCCCTCAGTAGACTGAAATTCTGAGGGCAGAGCCAGGGTGTCAGAACTCTCTGTTTTCCCCTCTAGCCTCTCCTAATACAAAGCTTTAAGTATGAACATGTTTGATAAATGCTTTGTATAAAAACAGTTTTGTTGGCAGAGTGTTTAGGAATAGCCCCACCTAGAGTCCCATAAACAGGCGATGCAGGTCCTGTGGCCTCATGATGAATGGAAACCTCACCCATGACGACACCCAGCCAAGGAAGGGAGCCCCTGTGCACCCTGACCTCCAGACCCATCACCCAAGCCATCTCAGTGCTTGTGCAGTTGGTGATTCCTTGGTGGGAGGCACCTGAAAGACGAGTCCTGTGCACTGGGACTAGCAGGGAAGCTTCCCTCCTGCCTGTTCTAAGCCACCAGCGGAGCCCATGGATCTATCGGCCAAATACAGGGTAGAGGAAGATAGAAGAGGAAGGCCAGCTGAGGAAGAGGCCAGCTGGAGACACTGATTTCAATCCCACTGCTGCCACACCTTGTTGTCTGCCCAGAAAGGACAGACTTGTCAGGCCTAAGAGACCAAGGTCCCTGAGCATGACTAACAGGGGGCAGCATGAACAGCTGAAAGCCAGGAGGAATCCCTGAGGGGAATGAGCATGCCAAGGAAAGCAAGAGGCTTAGTCCTTCTGCAAAGAGAAGCAATACTGAGAAGTGAGCCCCAGATCAGAGCTCACCCAGCAGGCAGCTTCTGCCAGTGCAGGGCAAGGTCAGCCCTCAGCGTTTAACAAGCAAGAGTCAAAATGCTTTTCTAGAACAAACAGCTGTTAGCAACACATTTAGGAGGGGACTATAGTGACAGTAGCTCTTCACAGGGAGAGTGCACAAATCTAGAGGCCTCCGTCCCCAACCCCCAGGGCCACTACCTGCTCGGGAGGTTGGCTTCAGTTCCAGGCTCTCCTGATCCGTGGCATCTAGGATCTTATACTTGCTTTTCCTCTTGGGTTTTCCTTTCTGCCTGAAAAACACAATCCCCACAGCTGCTCAAGAAGGGGGTTCTGCGTGAGATTAGGGAGCTCACCACAGGGTGACAGCCAGACTACATAGAGGGGAGGGCCCCGTCCTGGTGAGAGCTGCTTAATGGGAGGACTGTTTTCCCTTGCTTTCGCAGCTGCAGGAAGGTGGCGACTGTGATTTGTTCTTCAAGTAATGCCTCACCGATTCTGGGAAAGGAAGGCAAGTCTGACTATCTTACCATGGAGCCACTGATCCACAGCAGCAAGAGAGGAGAGACTGGTTAACAACACAAACGTAATGGGGTACAAGCTTGTCCTGCTCGCCACACACAGGCCAGTAAGTCAAGGGGAAAGATGAATGCGGTGAGAAAAACAACTTCACTCAAAAATCAGCAAACCGAGGAGATGGCGGACTCCTGTCCCAAAGAACCATCTCCCCCAGCATGATATTTGAGCTTTTCTGTTAGGGTGGAGGAAGTGGGAGGAGGCTGGAGTTGAAAGGTGACTGATGTCTGCAGACATCCAAGGAAGGCTGTGTAACTTCTCTGTCCTAGGTTGGTTGATATCTGTAGGAATCTGATCATGTTTCTGTGAATCTCAAACATAGCACAGGCATATCTGAAGGTACTTGCTTATCTCCTTGAGTGAGGTAGGTCTCAGGTTAAAACAACAGTTTTTTGTTCATCTCAGCTATAAGCAAAATTCCTTCGATGATTAACATGCCTACGTACAGGGCCCAGCAGAAGTTTCTAAGCTGTAGGTCACAGCAGCAAGGGAAAGAGGCAACGTGGAGTCAGGCACAGTTTCTCCCTATTACATTAAGAGAACAAAAACCCTGTGCTTGAGGGGTGGGGAGTGAAAGAAAGCATCTATTAATGGTGGTTGTCTCAGGCTGGTGGAAATTATCAAAAATTATTTTCACTTTCTAGGTTTCATGTGAAACCTAGGCTCAATATTGCAGGCTCTATCTCAGCTCTGTCACGTATTAACTGTGTGTCCGTGGACAGGTGGGGTTGTTTTCCTGGGCCTCCATTTCCTTAGCTGTAAGATGAGCAAAGGTTCTCATACACATTAAAAAAAAGGTATTACAGGGGCGCCTGGGTGGCTCAGTTGGTTGAGCGTCTGACTTCAGCTCAGGTCATGATCTCACAGCTCGTGAGTTCGAGCCCTGCGTCAGGCTCTGTGCTGACAGCTCGGAGCCTAAATCCTGCTTCATATTCTGTGCCTCCCTCTCTCTGCCCCAACCCACTCACATTCTGTCTCTGTCTCTCTCAAAAATAAACAAACATTTGAAAAAAAAATTATAATTTAAAAAGTATTACCTACAAAATGTTATCATGGTGTCTGGCACACAGCAGTGTAGAAATCATACTTATTATTAATAATGAAAAGCATACAATAAATATTCCCATTAAATATCATTTGAGAGGAAGACTCAAACAAAAAAACCTAGAACACTTAATCATGACTAATCTAAGTCTACAGTTACGTGAAAGTACATAGACACGTGAATCCCAACTAGAAAGGAAGGCATAAAAATTGAGAACTCATGTGTCAAGTGGTGAGACAGGTGGAGTGGAGTAATACAGAACACATATCCTAGACAGATGTGACTCAGGTCCACATTCCAGGCCCATCATGGCTATGGCCACACTTCCCAGGTTGTGCATCAGTGCAGTGACAGCTACTTGGCTGAGGGGTGTGTTCCTGCCCTCAGGAGTGGCAGAGGGTAAGGAAAGCCTTTCTGTGTATGCCTTGGGTGGGCCAAACGACTTTAACAGTGACAGGAAGGTTGGGACCCCCCAAGACTTAGCACCTTCCACGTGAAAATGCCAGATACCTCCCTAATGAATGAAGACACAACTAGAAGCTCTAATGAATTTTCAAGGAGAATCCATCTTACCTCTTACAACAACAGATCACAGTCCAGGACAGGATTCCCAGGGCGACAACGATGACAAAGGAAGCAATGATAACATACAACACGCTCCACTCTGCCAAGAGAAACAAAATGGTGAGGGCTGTGAAGAGAGAGGGGCCAGCAGGACAGTCTGGGCTGCCTCGGCCTCGGGCAGGTGGCTTCGCTCTGCAGACAGGAAGGCTGCTCAGGGAAGGTGAGACCTTGCAGTTGTAGGCAGCTGAAGCTTTCACTTTTCTAAACCATCCCTGCTGAGACCCTGAGGCAGTGTAGCAGGTTGTAAAGAGCTTTCCCAGAAGGAAAGGGGGAACAGACACTTGCAGACTTCCACTAGGCTATGGCACAGAGACACCCCGCAAAAGACAGGAGGCCTTGCAGCCAGTCTGATCTAGGCTGCAATTTGCAGTTGGTCTGATTTAAGCTTGGTTCTTTGTACAACACTGCTTCAGAGCTCTGCTCTAACCCTGAGCAGCGTGGAGGAAGGAAGTAAAAGTCCTCTGCAAACAGAAAATACACAGAGTTCTTCTCCTCGCTTGCTCATCTGCCTCGGAAACACCAACACCCACCTGCTCAACTCAGAACTACAGTCAGTGCCAAACCGGCTGGCACAGCGCCAGGCAGAAAACTCACCACAGTTGCTGTCTCCATCCCTCAACTGCACCTTGATGAAATTCTCCATCCAAAAAGGGTCACAAATACAGCGTTTGGTGAATGAATCACAGTGGCCATGGTCAGAACAGTTCAACTGGCATGCTGAAAGTAGTAGGAAAGGGAAAAGGTCAACAGGAGTCAGAGCCAGACTGGCAGCTGCCAGCGCCCCTGCTGTGGCCCGTGGGGACACCCACCCCGAGGGCTTTTACAGCTCGGGCATATTGCCCGTGATAATCGCCACGGTCAGATGAAACTGGAGCAGTCAGGCCACTGAAGACAGTTCCGGCTGCTTTTACTTATTGTTACTCTCTGCCAGCAGTACGTCATCTTTCATGGCCCACAGACCCCCCCTTCTTTGCATCGTTTAATTGCCAAAATAAAATACATGGTATTACAAAGGAAAGCAATTATATTGCACATGTTTTTTAAATACTGAAGAATATAAAATTCTAAGCTAATTATACATATACATGTGTCTTTATGAAAACATCAAGTAACAAGATTTAGAAGCGAGTCTAACAGCTGTCATGATTTTGAAGTAGTGATGAGTAGTAATGATACTTCATCACGTAGTGTGCTATGACGTTATTTGTGATTCCTATTGCCTTAAAGTCACAGGTTCTGTTAATATTACTGGAGTTCGTCGCCCACCTTCACAACAGAGGGAAATAATGAACTTCAGTTAAAGGTGAGTGAAAATAAAGATGTCATTTTCTTCCCATTCAAACTCCTTGCCCCTCTGAACACTAGCTCATGGACCCATGGACCCCAGGTTAAAACCTCTGCAACAAGTCAGGACTCTTCCATGTCCCTGGCAGTGGAGCTAAGCGATTATATCCATGTTCCTCAAGAACAGGTGATGAAGCATGAGGACAGCAGGACTGTGGTGAACTGTGGGCACTGGGCAGGCTTGTATTCCCAGCTTCCCAGAATTACTCACTGACAGTATTGATTTCCAGGGCTCTGAATATCAGAAAGTCTGCTTTTTGCTTCCGCAGCTCATTCTTGAGCATCGCTGCCACCTCATGGCCTTTGAAGATCTGGTGGGGAGGTTCGTTTTGAACAAAAAATACCATCTTGGTGCTGCAGAGACATGCAACAGTATGAATGAGCTGAAGCCGTCAGCAATAATAGCAGTAGCTGCCATTTGCTAAGCACTTTATGCCAGACACTGTGCGAAGCATTAGACACATTCTCTCACAGCAAGCCAGTGAGAAAGGTGTTATCAGCGTCCTCTCCATTTTACAGAGGACAACACTAGGGCTCAGAGGGGTTAAGTAACTTGCCCAAGGTCACACAGTTAATTATGGCAGAGCCAAATTCCAACCCTGGTATGTCTGACTGCAACACCTATGCTTTTAGAAATGCCCTAAGCTGTCCTAGCTAACAAGACGACCCATTCCAAACAAGTAACTGGAGGTCAGGAAAATGGAGATTTGGTTACAACTACATCTCTGCTGTCAGCCTTTTAACAGCTAAGACTGTGGTGTGGTGCTGTTGGGTCTGTGCCTAGGTTACCTATAGGACAAACCATAATGCTCTGAAAAATGTATGTTGTTGGACAGCATCAAAGCATTATCCATGGGTCAAAACAGCCAAATGATCATTACTGTGATGGCAACAAGAAAGACCCCACACAGTGGTGTGGCTGGTGCAAGATTATACTACCCCATGTTCAGAATCTGTTTGCTTTCTGTCAACTTCTGTCCAGGGCAGGCCATGTTTGATCTCACCTCTATATGGGCACAAAGTCTGCTGTCTATGCCTTGGCCTTAAGAGGCCTTTTGGAGAGCCCCCTTGACTCCATGTTAGTCTCACAAATGAACCTTCTCAATCAGTGGGTCACGCTGGGTTGTAGGTGTGCCCAAGATATTGATCCCCTCAGCACACAGAGTGGCTGGCTGGGACCCGGAGGCCCCAGACCAGTTGCTTCCAGTATAACCAGCCTTGTCTATTTATCCCAAAGTGCCATACACATAGCATCACTGCCTATGTGTATCATGACATAAAAGTTTGGGAAGCACTGTCATAAAAGACTTCATAAAGTCCTCTGCACAGTGAGACTAAGGGTGGGGTATTATAAATTTCAGAATCAAGACACAGACCTTTGTCATAAAAATGTGTGGTCCATTTCTCATTATTTTCTCCCAGTTACCTAATCCATGTGAACAGTTTCAATTTCTCTATATATACCAATAACCCTCAAATATTTATTTCCTCTCCCCTAGTCTTTCCAGAATGACCACATCTACATCTGCAGAAGCTTGCTGGGACATCCACCCCATCCGTATCTCTCATAGGTACCTCTAACCCAACAGGTCTCAAAATAAACTTACAATAACCAGCAACCGAGCACTCTCTGTGTGGTAGGGATACGAACATTCTCTTATTTAACTCTCAGTAACAATCCTACAAAAGTGTACAAGTGGCAGGCTAGGCTTGGAGAGGGGCAGTACCTTGCCCATCATCCCAGAGCAGACACTAATGGAGCAGGGCTCAAAAGCCAGGTCTGTCTGGTGTCTGCCCCATGCTCTTTCCTGCTATCATAGACTCCCTGCCTGCAAGCCTATCCTCTTGAATTCCTCAACTTGGCCAATCAGTCCAAGTCAGAAACCCAGAGCCACCGTGCTGCTTCTCTTCCTCATGCATCATCTTCCAGATGCAGGGAGAGCAAGTGTGCTGGCAAACCCTTCCGTGACACGTCCAGCAGCACTCTTGCTAACGTCTTAGCACTGCTTCTGCCCAGCCAATCCCCACCAGCTTGGGTCAATCCAGGCAGCCACTTGCCCTGTTCCTATTCACAGGCTGCCAGCAGACATTACAAAGAAAATCCCTGGGGTGCCCGGGTGGCCTGGTGGGTGAAGCATCCGACTTCAGCTCAGGTCATGATCTCATGGTTCATGAATTCGAGCCCCATGTCTGGCTCTGTGCTGACAGCTCAGAGCTTGGAGCCTGCTTTGGATTCTGTGTCTCCCACTGTCTCTTTTGCCCCTCCCCTGCTAGCACTCTGTCTCTCTCCCTCTCTCAAAAATAAATAAAACCACCCCCCCCCCAAAAAAAAAAAAAGGTCTTATTATCATGCTCTGACCCGGTGAAACTTCAGTGTTAGATTCACCTGGAGAGCATGGAAATTTCAGGCGCCCAGACCTCACTCCAGACCAACTGAATCATAATCCCTGGGGGTGAGGCTCAGGTAATGGCACCTTCATAAAAGCTCCAGGTGGTGCTATCAAGTAGCTAGAATTGGGAGCCACCACTCTAACCTCGTGTCTCTAACCTTGGATGAGATCTCAATGCTGCTCAAAGCCAGCATCCTTTTGCTGGAACTGCTGTACCTAACCTTTACCATTTTCTTCATGCTGCCCACCTCCTTCCCACCTTCTCAAAGCAGATGGCCTGGCCTCCACTTTCAGAGACAAAACCCAGAACGCTAGTATCAATGCTCTCGAATGCCATCCTGTCTCTAAAATCCATCCTTAACAGCACATTTTCCTGCCCTTCCTCCCATCTCCAGAGAAAGTGGCACACCTGCTCTGCCCACAGCCAGTCCCCGAGACCTGCCTCTATTTGGAACCCACCTCCCCAGTCTCCACCTTCTACTTTTCCTCTGCACCTTCCCTGAGTCTATAAAAGTGCTCAAGTATTTCCTGTCTTTAAAAGGTGTTCTTTTGATCTACCTCCCATCTTGTTTTCAGCACCAACCTCTTCAAAGAGTGTTTTATTTACCATCTCTGTATCCTCCAACCATGACAGAATTTGCCCTCTGTCCCCAACATCTAAGTAAAATGCTCTCACTGTAGTCCTGACGATCTAATCATAAAGCCAAAACCTGTGTCCTCACCATACTCTTCCTCTGTGGCATCTGAATCCCCTGGCAGCCGCTAGCTGCCAGCCGCCTCTTAACTTCCAGCAGACCACTCCCACCTGCTTTTTCACTCACTTCTCTACTATTGCTTCCTAGTTTCCTTTGCTGGCTCTTTTCTCCTTGCCTCATCCTTAAATACTGGGGTTCTCCAGAGTGCTGGACATTACCCCCAGTGGGACTCATCTGTCCTTCCAGCTTTGATTCCTGCCTGTATGCAGTGATTCCCTATCTTCAGCTTTTCCTTCTGCCCCAAGTTCCAGCCCGTATTTGCCACTGTCTGATGAAATCTCTCTCCATGTAACCCATGAGACACCCTAAATTCAACAGTCAAAACTGTTATCTTTTCTTTGAAACTGGTTCCTTCTGTATCCGTAATCTCAGTTAATGGCATTCACCATCTATCCAGGCATCAAAACCTAAAGCCTCATGTTTGATGCCTCATTCCCCTTCATTCCAAAGAATTACTAAGTCCTGCTGATCTGCCTCTATTTTCTTTTCATTTCTCTCTTCTGTCATTCCATTGCCACTACCTTAACTTAGGTTTATCACTTTTTTACTAAGACTAGTTCAAAAGCTTCCTGGTTGGTTCCCCAGCCTTTAGTGTCTGTCTGTCTCTCTCTCTCTCTGCATCTCTCTATTTTGGTCTAGCCTCCACACTAGGGGGTCTTCCTTAAAAAAAAAAAAAAAAAACAACAACAAACAAAAACAATTTCTAATTTCCTTGCTCCAAAAACAAAACAAACAAAAACTTCACACACATAAAGGAATCTAACTTGAATCCCCCCCTTCCCAAACTATTAAAACTAAACTCCCTGACTTGCTTATGACTATTCTCCATCTACACAGCCAGTCTTATCTTCCACCATGTCCTGGGCCTGGTAAGTGCTCTGAACCATATGACTTCCTCCAGAGAGAACTCTGTACTTTCATACCACAGGATCATGGCTCATACTTTTCAGCTATTATGAATTTCCTCCTAGTCCTTCTATGCTTGCTCAATGTAAGTTTTACTTCTTCTGGAAGATCTTTGGATCACACCCTGCCCCAAATCCTCTGGAAGAATTCATTGGCCTTGCCTCTGTGAGTCTCCATGACACCCACACATTCTGTCAAATTCACCCTGTACTGATGTTACATACTCATCTTGATTATTTTCCCTATGAGACTATGGCCTTCAAGATAACGGACCTCTTCTGACCTTGTACCCTGGTACCCTGCTGCAGTATCTAGTACAGACTATGTGACCTGTACTAGAAGAGAAAATTTCATTAAAGAAATAGACACCATGAGTGGTTCTTGGTCAGAGAGCCCACCCTTCTCTATCTACCCACACTATTTCTTAGCTCAGTCAACAAGCCCAGGGGGCCCCTGGTCTTTCCTTTTCTCCCCCCCATTCATTGCCCAGCTACCTCTGCTCCGTGTACGGCTGAATCTTTTGCACAATGATGTCGGAATCCAGCACCCCCAGGAGGACCCCAATCTGGCGGATGAACATCCCCTTCAGCCTCTCAGTTAGCTGACTGACGTTGACATCCAAGATGATCTCCACCAGGTTGTTTTTCCTGGGATCTGGAAAGCATGTGGATCAGTCATGGCTTTGGAAGTAGGAGAGTTAACACAGACCTGCCATTGTGTGTCTGTTCTGGCACAGGAGAAAAAGTAGTGAGAGCATTCAGGAATGCAACTGACCTCCTGCAAATGGAAAGGGACCATACTGAATTGCTACTAATGCGGTCTGGGGCTGGTGTGGAGAGCTCTATACCAACCTGACAATTACCACACGTGTGCTGGGGATCAGGCCATAACAGGGAGGCTAGGGGTTTGGTGAAGGGAGTGGGAAAGAAGAACACTTCGAGGTCTGTTCTCAAAGCTTCTGCCCAGCTGGCTTTGCTGAGCTCTCCAGGCCAAGTGGGGGATATGTACAATCTCTCCTGATCTGTGTCTGACTTTCAGTGCCTTGCTGTGCTCTGTCTACAACAATGGGAGGGAAAATGTCCATCTCAACAATCTTATTGATCCTGGAAATGCATCAGCCCTACAGGTTTGAAAACAGTAAACAAAAAATTTCCAGGCAGCCAAGAAACAAGGACTTCGCCTTAGAGCAGTATCACAGCTGCACAATATTTTTACGGCTCTAGAACTATGAGACCACTGTCCTTCATTTCTGTGTCCTAGAGGCTGTGCTACACTTGGAAGTTAAGTGATTAATCACAATACCTTATTCCCATAATTGGATGCACCATTTGCCTGTTCTGATGTATCATTTACATAATTAGTAGACTATCTGTGATCTGATTTTAAACACAGAAGAGACTTTACAGTGTCTTGGCTGTTGTCCTTCATAGAGGTAGGACAAGGATGGAAGACCTGTCAAGATCCTTTCCCATCTAAGATACCTGTACATGAGCTTGGCCTATATAAACAACAGTAGATTTAAAGTTAATACCTTCGTATCAGATGCTCAGGAATTTATAAAGCTCTACCCCACCCCACACTCATTTCCTCCCTAATACTAATCTAGCCTCAAAGCAAAATAAAAATATAGTTCTATGGAAGAAAGAAATTTTCTCTCTATAAATCTGAAAAATGTAAAGGACATCAGTTACTTTACCTTCCTTGGATTGTCAGATAAAGCCTGAGGCTCAACTTATAAAAATAAATTGTTTTCTGCAGCTGTGTGCTGATGAGGCATCATGACTCAAGTTATTTCTCTGCTCAGATTCCCGAAGCACCCAGAGCCCTCTCTCTGTCACGTGGTGAGTAGGCAGTGCTGGACTAGGGGCACAAAGGCCTGGCTCTGACACAACTGCTGTGTGACGCTGAGCAAGCCCTGCCCTCTCTGAGTTTCAGTTTCTCCATCTGAGATGAGTTGGGGAGCAGGGATCCACACTCACTCCTGTATGGGTAGGAGGGATACTGCTGGAACAGAGTCTCCACGGATTTTTCAGCTTGGGGTTTCTAGAGTGTTTAGAAGCTGGCTTTGCCACTTGGCTCTGTTCTTGCTGGGCAGAAGGGGTCCCAGGACTGAGGTCCTGCTGGGCTGAGCCAGCAGTCCCACCCAGTCCCAGCGCCAGATGAACTCACCAGGCTTCACCTCCACGGTGGTCCGGTCTGTGTCACTTTCCCCCTTCGCATCAGTCACATGCAGGTGAAATGTGTAGGTGCCCTCAACCAGGTTGGAAAGAAAGAGGATCGGGTGGTGGTCAGAGTGATTCAGCACCTCCTATGGAGTTGAACAACATGGCTACGTTGCAGAGCAAGACCACACTCCTTTCTTGGGGTCAGGTACTGCTTCTGTTAGGACTAGGCCCCCTCTGGGAAGCTCCTGCTTTTGTAACAGCTCTGAAGCCCACAGCTGCCAAGATCAGGGCAGAGGAACATATTCTGTGCCATACTAACTTGCAGAGTGACCCTAGGAAAGTCATTCAGGATCCTTGGATTTCAGAGGGCAATCCAGGTTTGACACAAGACCCCTTGGTTAAAACAGATACTGGAATGTTTGGCTCGGCCTCCTCTCCCCATCTCACCACCTTGACCCCATATAGCTCTCTAGTTCCTGGCACTTACGCCTGCCGCTGGGCTCCCCTCATCTCGGGTCCAGAGGTAGCTGACTATTGCCTTATCATCTGAGGACTTGGAGCCATCCAGTTCTGCTGTGTCCGTGGGCAAGGTAATCACCACACTCCCAGTTATCTTGGCTACAGGTGGTTTGTTCATTTCTAACCAAAGAGACATCAATGAAATGACATAACATTCTGGAAAAGAAAGAATGCTTCTTCATGATGCTAATGGGGAAATTAACATCAAAAGCATTTTAAGGGGCACCTGGGTAGCTTACTTGGTTAAGCATCCGACTCATGGTTTCAGCTCAGGTAATGATTTCACGGTTCGTGAGATTGAGCCCCACATCGAGCCTGTCATGGAGTCTGCTTGGGATTCTCTCTCTGTCTTTCTCTGTCCCTCCCCACTCATGCTCTCTCTCTCTCAAGATAAACTTAAAAAAAAAAAAAAGCATCTTAAATGGAGAACTGTTTTAATTGCCTATCCATGCCAGCAACTAACAGCGTAGTAGAATTTTTTGACAATAAACCAACTTTTAGTTAGTTGGGGGTTAGGACCCAGTGAAGACCAGGCTTCAGTTCCCCTCTCTCCATGCTAAATAAAACCCAGGCAGAGCCAGAGAGCTCATGATTAATAGTACAAATTTGAAGCCACCAGTGTCACAGGTCCTGAGACTCCAGTCCCGCCCAGAGTGACATTCTTCTGACACCATACAGCAGAGGGAACAAGCATAGTTTTCTTCTGTGTCCTCCTAGCAGCTTCCCCTGGAAGGATTCCATCTCTTTGCTAGGGAAGCGCATGATGATTGGAAACAAAGGCCCAAACTGGTTTAAAGACCTGGAGGTTAGGTTTCATGCTGCTGATACCACAAATTCTCTTTACAGTATGGCCTAAAATGTTATTTTCTGAACATCTTCTTTTATTCTTTCCTTAATACTCTAATAGAGAAAAAGGAAAAAAAGACCTCTCTTCTCCTGCGCCCCCCCCGCCCCCCCCCCCCGGCAGCTTTGTTTACTCAGGTGTGTATTCTCTACTGAGCTCAAGATATTGTAGCTGGAGGCCACCTGCGCATCTCCCATCAGCTTACAGCCCTCTCCCAAGGCCATCACGGGTCACGTGCCTGCAAACCAGAGCAAGCCAATCAATGCTCGCCTCAAGTTGGCCTCAGCTGGCTCACAGGAGGAGCAGAGCAAACTACAGTGCAGGCCAGTCATTCTAAGGTCTGACAGCAGGTGTCACTGCAGCTAGCAGGAGAGTCACAGAAACCCCAGGTCTCAGCAGCAGAGGCAAAATAAAAATGCAAAGGAAAAAAACCTAATTCTTTCCCTATTCAATTGAGAAGGAAGGCAGGGGAAGGGTGACAAGAAATTAAAAGTCAACTTATAGGCACTCCCAATTAAAGGTTGTTTTAGAAAAGCACATAACAGGAGCCCCTGGGTGGCTCGGTCAGTTAAGCTTCCAACATCGGCTCAGGTCATGATCTCATGATTTGTGAGTTCGAGCCCTATATCGGGCTCTCTGCTGTCAGCACAGAGCCTGCTTCGGATCCTCTGTCTCCCCCTCTCTCTCTGCCTCTCCTCCCCTATCTCTCAAAAATAAACATTAAAAAGAAAAAAAGTTCATAACAGCTGCCCTTTCTCCCAACTTATCCCCCACCCCTTGTCTCTCATCAATTTCTGCAGCCAAAAAAGAGATGCCTGATTCCTCAGTTATCTCACCCAGAGGCCGCACCAACCCAAGACACGGAGGTACCTTCTTTGACAATGACATTCACAGAACTTTGGCTTTGCAGGTTCCTCTCATCTTTGACGGTCAAGGTGAACACGTAGGTTCCTACTTGTAGCCCTGTCACAGTGGCGACACTGCTGTTAGCATTCTCGAGCTGCACCCCATCGGGTCCCCTGGACAAAGATGGAAACCAAAGGGTAGAGTTGTACCTGTCTGCTGTTCTTCCATCCTTGACTCAGCAGGAGCAGACAATTACTGCCTCAGCTGATGCACAAACTATTGTTTCCCAGACCTTGCGAGGACATGTTTAAAAATATTACATCTGGACACAGTGTCATTTGGCACCAAAATACAGCTACCTGCTGATCAGAAAATTCCATTCACCAGCTTTCAAACACATCTAGCCTTATCCTTTTTATGAGTTTCTAGAACATTCAAACTCTGCTGTTCCAGTTTGTAAAAGGAAGAAAGCACTCTGAGCAGGTCCCTGATCAAAAGAACGATTTCAGAGTGATGTTTCTGAAAAGCATTTCTGGCCCAGTAGTTGGTTCAGCTCTTGCCAGCAAAGAAGCAAAATGCGTTTCTTAATCATATGCCAAACTCCCTCCCACTGAAAAGTCAAGGAAAGGAAATGGGCCAAAGCTGCAGAGGAACTCTCAGCAAAACCATCCTCTTCTTAGCAGCTCTGAAGCAAAGCTCCCAGACAGGGGCCACAGAGGCCCCAGGACACCCTGCATCCTTCTTTCTCCCCTGTGGCCTCACATAGCAGCCTGCAGCCAGAGAGTGAGCTCTATGCCAACATCCAGGCACAACTCTGCACATACCAGAGAGCCCTTCTGTTCAAGGAGCAGAACGCCCCAGAGAGCTTTGTTTAAAATTAAGAGATGACCAGAGAAATCTGCAGTCTTCCAGGTTTTTGCTTTATTTTGCTGTTTAAACATATAATCTCTGGTCCTAGTCATCCCTCCTGAAACAGACTCTCCTCCAAGAAGCTACTCTAAGCACTATTTCTGCTATACGATTTCTACTCAAATGAAGGTTTATCAGCTGTCTTTAACAGTTACGACGCAAACACACTGGGCTGAGGAGGATTAGGTTCTCCACAATAGACAAGAGCTGAGGAAATGAATTTCTAGAATCCAACTCACCAACTGTAAAGTCCAGTGGTTTCTATAGTCAAATTATAGCCCCTTCCCACCCATTTTGAATTCCCTAGTCACCAACAAAAACAAAAAAAAAAAAACTCAGTCTGTCCTTAGTTGCTACCTTTAGAAACTAAGAATGCTTTTTAACTCTTCCTTGGAATTCCTTTGCTTTCTGTGGGATCCTGCATACAATCTGAGTTCCATTTGTTATGGTTTAAAGGAGCTGAAAGAAACTGTGAGAACCAGAAATGGTTCGATTAGGTAATTCCAGCTTAATTAGTATTATTTTGGTTAGTGCCTTTGGCCTCTCACTAACATAATTGGTAAATGATGTCTTTAAGGAAACAATAACAGAGTAATGCTTTCATTGTGCAGATGAATTTTCAGTTCTCTTTAATAGCTGCTCTGCCCTATCCACACTGCCAGCCTTACCCAGTTAATTTTGAGCAACAGTATTTTTCTGCTCCATTACCCCTTCCATCCCGCCTCTCAAGTGTAATTAAACTATGCATTTCGGCAGATGGATTATACCTGTAAAAGCACCAGGACCACAAAGTACTAACTGGGGACTAGCTGATGATAAGCATACTTTTTTCTTACAAAAATTATGTTATATCATTTTCTTAAGAGTTAGTTTAGATTGCTAACGTTTCTTTCTCAGTCACCAAGCCACCCCCGTTGTCCCCTTGGATAAGCCAGTAAGAACAAGTGAACTCTTAAAAGCAAGTGACATTTTGTTCTTCAAAGGTCTGGAGGCTGCATAAATAAGGGTTTTGTGCCAATACTCACTGTGTTTTCTCCCAGAGATATGAGATAATTTTCTGATCATCTGAGCTTTTGCTGCCATCCAGGGTTGTGCTGTCCACAGGAAGAGTCAGCTCCTTATCCGGGCCTGCATCTGCTTGTGGAGGCTTGTTGTTTTCTAGAAGACAGAGACACAGAGGTCAAAAGAAGGTAGTTTGGCTGGGAAAAGAGAGGAGCCACCGGGATATATGTTCTGGAAGCCATCAGGACTCTGCCTCTCTGCCCAGAGAACAATCAGATATTGTGGGTCAGGGAGCTCATGATGAATATAAGACTGAAAGATATAAAACTATTCTGAAAGAACATGGCAGAACATAACAAAGTTGTAATGCCATGCTAAATTTGAAATGTAATACTATGGGAGTTCAAATGAAAGAGTCTGAGTGATAAGATAGGGCTTTCTTGAGGAAGTGGGCTTTAAGCTATCCCTTACAGGACGTGGTAGGTTTTGGGATAACAGAGACTCTATCTGCTAGGTCCCCTCGAAGGCACGATGACTAGCCAAAGGCAAGGGCACAAGCTGAGGCTGTGAAGTACTCTTTCTCTCTAGCTCTGAAGAAAGCACTTGGAACGGACAAGTGAAGTTGCCAGGGTCCCCGTGGACTGGTGCCTCCCACTACCGCTGTGTACCTCAGAACCCAAACCCTATTCTCCCCTATGGTTCAAAGGACCAGCCAACAGAGGAGTCTGCACTACAAGGTTGGAACTTACCAGGCTGCACAATAACAGTCACTTGAGCAGTGGCCTGCTGTCCTATCGTGTCAGTCACTGTGAGCTGGTAAGTGTAGTCTCCTTCTTGCATGGCAGAGAGCTGCAGGGTTGGTGTTCTAACACCCTGGATGTATAAATACAGACAAGTGGAAAAGCAAACTCCCAGAATCACAACATCATACAGTAAGTCCTACTCTGGTCTAAATGATGCACCCAGTTCTCTAAAGCTAGTGAGTGCAGCATCAAACACTGTGGGACATCCTGTTGAAAGTAAAAGGTTCCCGTTTCAAGGGAACAACCTTCCGACAGCAGCACTTTCAAATAAAGTCAGAGCTCTCCCCAGGGAAAGGAGTACAGGAAACTGTGCACAGATAACCAAGATCATCAGTCTTTATGACCCAAGCCAGAAAGAAGGCCATGAGCATATAATAAAACAACATGCTTTTAAAACCATGTTCTTCCTGCTGAGGCCACTCAGTCATCAGAACAAAGCTGCCTCAATAAAACATGGCAACTCAAGAGGTTATGCAATGCCATGCTGTCCCCTTGCAGGTTCGTGCAGATGCTGCAGCAGCAGAGAAACTGAACATCATATCTAAACAAAAGCCAGGTGAAATGTGAGCTTTAAGTCATGCCTCCAATTTGGAAACACAGTGTCAGAAGGAACATTATACCCAATTTAGGGCAATGCAGGAACTTCCTCTAGAAGAGTGAGCAAAACCTGGCAGCCTCTGGGCTGAATCTAGCTTGCAGGCGTTGTGTTTGGCCTGCAGTGTCTTAGAAGTTGGAAATTTTCTTTTTTTTTAATTTTTTTAAGATTTTATTTTTAAGCAATCTGTACATTGAATGTGGGGCTCAAACTCACAACCCCAAGGCCAAGAGTCCCATGCTTCAGTGACAGCAGCCAGCCAAGCACCCCGAAAGTTGGAAATTTTCACATAAAGGTCTAGAATTCCATTTTCTCTTGAAAAGCTGGCCTATCTAGGAATATATGAGAGCATATTTCCATGTGGCAACAACCAGCTGGACCTGAGGCACAGATGGCCACCTCAGTCAGGGGTTATGTTGTATGATTAGCCAAAGGCCCTATTCAGTTTTACTTACATTACCTGCCTGGTGACAGATCTAGTCTCTTCTTAAATATCTCCCGAGAGAAGATGCTCACCATCTAGCCAGGCAGGCTACTCCAATCTGTGGCAGAGCTCATTAAGATCTGTACCCTTGTAGCATCAGAGTAGACTGACTCTCTGGAACTGTTCTAGAACAGCTCCCCTTTTTCATCTCATCTTTTTCTCTAATACTAAACACTAAAGACAAAGATTTTGCTAATGTGTTCATTAAAGGCCCCTTAAATTTTCTAAGTTGTTTTTTTTTAATTCTAACCTTCAATGTTCTATATAAATCTGACTTTGGTAATTACAATGGGGCAAAAAGAAGCCTCCGTAGGGCAGCCAGCCTAGGAGCTCTGACTCCCCTGGGCAAGAGAAGGCAGAAGCCGCTCCCTCCTACCTGCATCTCCACCACTTTCCCCTTGCTGCTTGGGCTGAGTGACCACTCATAGCTGGTGATGCCATGATCATCGGTGCTCTGGTTCCCAAAGAGGATGATGGAGTTTTGGGGCAGGGTGATCACTTGGTTGGGGCCCGCATTGGCCACAGGGGGATAATCCACGGCTTTGTTCACTGTCAGGCTCGCAGTAGTAGAGCTGGTTGCTCCATCAGAGTCTACTACAGTCAAGCTATCAGGGCAGAGAAAGCAGTGCAGTCAGGGATGGGCTTAAGGAAGAGGAATGTATCTGAGAAGACTGAAAATTGAGGCTAAGAAATACCAAGGCAGCAGGGGTACCAAATGGTAACCAAATCTTTACCCATTCTTCTTGGAAAGACAGAATAATACTAAATGCTAACACTGACTGAGTGCCAGGCACTGTTCCAGGTGCTTTCTATCTCACTAAATCCTCACAACAGCTCTATGAAGTACTATCCTCATTTTACTCCTCACATAGACAAGGAGACTGAGGCAGAGAGAGTCAGGACCTGAATCCAGGCAGTATGTCACCAGCACTGTTCTGGGCCACTGCCCACACTGTGTGTTCTGTGTGCTCGGGCCTTCACGAGCATTGTCTGGTCTGGCCCACACAACAACTGTAAAGAGCAGGCATCCTTAATCTCACTTTATGGGAAGCTGAGAGAGGCTGAGTCATCTCCCCAGGGCTATACAGTGGGTCAAGGTGCAAGCCCAGTTCTGTGACTGCAAAGCCCAGAAACCAAGCTTTAAGAACAGATAATCCCTTACAGGTGTGCTGTTTTGAAGGGACACATGCACCCCCATGTTTATAGCAGCACTATCAACAATAGCCAAAGTATGGAAAGAGCCCAAATGTCCATCGATGGATGAATGGATAAAGAAGATGTGGTATATATACACAAGAAGTACTACTCGGCAATCAAAAAGAATGAAATCTTACCTTTGCAACTACGTGAATGGAACTGGAGGGTATTATGCTAAGTGAAATTAGTCAGAGAAAGACAAAAATCATGACTTCACTCATATGAGGACTTTAAGAGACAAAACAGATGAACATAAGGGAAGGGAAACAAAAATAATATAAAAACAGGGAGGGGGACAAAACATAAGAGACTCAAGTATGGAGAACAAACAGAGGGTTACTAGAGGGGTGGGGGAGGGGGGAGGGGCTAAATGGGTAAGGGGCATTAAGGAATCTACTCCTGAAATCATTGTTGCACTATATGCTAACTAATTTGGATGTAAATTTTAAAAAATAAAATTAAAAAAAAAAAACAAAAAATAAATAAAAATAAATAAATAAGAAGAACAGATAATCCCTGGCCCTTGAAGCTGTGGGGCTTAGAGGCATCCCAGTAAGTAGAGCAAGCTGACTGCAGCAGGCCCTCCTCTGTGCACACATTACAAGAAGGGGTGCCCCGGGCGGACAACCTCGAGGATGGACCAGGAGGGCTGGCTCTGGCAAGACAGGCGCCCGAGATGCAAATGAATTCTCCTACGCGACAGCCCCACAGTTTGTGCCAGTGTGAAATAGGATTTGCAAGAGAAAAAAAAAATGTTCATTTATAAGAGCAGGCTTTTACCTAAATGATGCCTTCCAGCTGAACAGCCTAAAGCTTCTCTTGCCACCTCCAAATGTGAGCATAAGCAAGCAAGGAGGTTTGGGTTCCTTCCATTTTGCTGACAGAAAGAGGAAAAGCATCGAAAAGACATGTCGTTTGTTTAAATCTCACTGCCAGCCACAGACAGGGCCAGACACCTGTGGGGCTATGCCCCACAGCCTCACCTTCTACCCATGGCCTGAAGGGGAGTTTTGGTATTAGAGGCTTTTAGAAGAAGAGCACAAAAACATCAGACAAACAGACATGTGCAAATCAACAAACATCTCAAAAAAGAAAAATCCACAGAATCTTTCCTCTTTTTCCAGTTTCCTTGTTGTTTTCACATTTTTTTGTTTTGTTTTGTTTTGTTTTAAACATATCCTATTTGTCTCCTATTTCAGAACAAAAGTAAGTTACAGACAAATGGCAAAGGGCAGCTACCCGTTATTCTTTCACCTCAAACAGTCCCGGGCTTCCATGCAAGGATACTGGACCCAATTAGCAGCTGACTACAGGGCCGGGGAAAGAGGCCACTGCCATATGAACACAGGGGAGAAGGAAAGGTGAGTGGAACCAAACAGACTGGATCTTAATGCTAATCAAACCCTCATCATTTCACAGATTGAAGGTTAGAAAAAAAAGAATCACCCCCAATACTGCATCCACCCAAATACTGTGGTTAAAAGTGCAGACCCGAGTCCTACTGCCTGTGTGACCCTGGGCAAGTTACTTAACTTCTCTGTGCCTAAATTTCTTAATCTACAAAATAATAGGATTAAATGAGCTACTGCATGGGAAGAGCTCAGAACAGTACTCACAATAATTGTTCAAGAAATAGTAGCTATTATTGTTACTTTTTAAAAAAGATCAACCTGGCCCAAGCTAAATTTCATAAATGCTAAAGCTCCTATATTAGAAATCTAAGGTAAAAACCAACTCACATTTTCATTTTAAGCCAATGAGAAGGTTCCAACCCTGTTGAATGGCAGCTGCCTTTCAATCATCTGGTCTTGAGTCAATGAGAGTGCTAAGTCCTATTTATTTACATGGCAGGTGTTGTGCTAGGACATTTATCACTGTGCCTCTGGTAGTGTCTAAAACTTGACTCACTGCAGATCCAGTGGGGAAGACAGACACCCATGAATGAACTATTGCACCACGGTAGGTGCCACATAGAGGCACCAAGTGCAACAGTTCCGGGGAGAGACATATTCTCTCCTCTTGGAGGAGTCTCAGGACTCGTAGAAAACTGAGCAGGTCGCTAAGGATGGGCAGAACTCCAACAGATTGAGTAGAGCATTCAATGAACCATAAACAAAATATGTACAGGTCAAGTCAAGGAGTGGAAGAGAATGAGCCCTGACCTGAGGGTTAGAGAACCTAGCTGAAACGTGTGACCCTAGAGAAGTTAGTAAATACACTGAGCCTCATTTTTCTCAGATGTAAAATGAGGATGGCATCATGTACATACAATGTTTGTATGATACTCACAAGTACTCTGTAACATACAAGAAGTCTTGCAAACATAAAGAGGATGACTCTAGAGTCAGCCTCACACTCTTATTAATAACATCCTATAAAGTTGACACTAGTTCCCAGGACTATCTTTGAATCAAATTCTCTCAAAACGCCCCAAAAGATAAAGATCCTAGAAATCATATTGAAATAAAACACTAGTCAAAAGTAAAGATTTTGAGATCTCATAAGCTGAGGGAACATTTACCAAAGGGAAGGGACAAGATAGGAGTAGGTAGTTTCCTTCTAGATTTTTCCTGAGAAAAGGCAAAGGAAGGTGAGCCGTTTCACTTAATGACAGAAATCCTAAAAAAAAAATGTTTGGAGATGTGCCAGGTGCAGCTTTGAGAAGGGTTAACTGTGGTGGGTCCTGATCTACTATGCAAGAACATCTGCCCTAAAAACTTATCATTGGTGTGACCACAATCACCACAGGACTCAGAGAACTAATCGAGCCGAAGGCTGTATCATCAACTAAATCTACAATGACTTTGATATCTGTCAGAGTTACTCCTAGAGGAACATAAAACCCACAAGGGAAAAACACAGCCTAAGGTAAACTTGAAGGATCCTAATTTACCTGAAAGTGTAGTTCCCAGGGACGAGCTTACTTAGTTTTAATATGGCCGTATCTTCAGAAATCTTCTCTTCTCTCAGAGGTCCCTTAAGTTCTTCCCAATGGTATTGGACGATTTTATCATCATCAGTGCTTTCTTGACCATAAAGAAACATCAGTTACAACATGAAAGCACTGGGTCTCAGCACTTATCCAGCTTACACAAACTAGGGCAACTTCCCAGAGATGTGAGGCTAGGAAAGCTTCATGAAATTACAAACTATCTCTCCAGAGTGTTTCTTCCCTAGGAGTATTGGGTCAGTCTGCCTCTCTATGAATATTCCACTGCGTAGTTATCCAAGGTCTCCAACACAGGCAATCTCTGGTTAAAATGCTACTGTATGAAAAAAGGAAACTCAAAAATTCTCAAACGCGTGAAAAGATACTCAGCCTCACTTAAAATAAGAGAAATGCACATTTAAATTACACTGCAAGTACTATATTTTTTACCCACCCGACTGGTAAAGACCAAAGTTTCATAACACATACTATGGGTAAAGGTGTGGGGCAAGGCCCTCTCGCAAGTCATGGTGGACTTATGAGATACAGCCTCTCCATAAAGAGTAATTTAGCACAATTTATCTTTGCCCTTGCAGTTCCTCTTTGAGGAATCTATCCTACAGGTATATTTGCACATGTGTTAAATGTCACGCTTACAAGACTATTTATGGCAACGTTCTTTGTAATAACAAAAGACCAAAAATAACCTAATGGTCATCAACAGAGATTGAATGAAAACAAGTATATAGCCATATGACGACATTATACAGCCATGTAATGGAAGGCTATGTAATCATTAAGAGAAAAAAAAAAATGAAACACTACTTCATGTACTGACTCAAAAAATTCTCCAACCTACAGAAACAAACATTGTACATAAAAGTGTGTATTATGTGCTATCGTAAAGACTGTATATGTATTTTCATACATATGCATAGAATGCCTCTAGAAAGACCATAAAATAATACCGTTGATAGTCTGGAGGAAAACTGGACAGTTGGGAGACAAGGATGGTAGTGACTCTTCTCTTTATGCTTTTACTTACAATTTAACACTGACCTATTAAAAAATATAAAGTAAAATGGTACTATGTGAACCCTCTGTACTTCTCTCATAAGTGCTGCTTCTTGTTCTCCCTTCTCTCTTTGCCTGCTACTTTTCTACCCTCCTCTTCTCGCCAGTAACATAATGAAATGTTTAACCTTGCTAGAGATTCTTCTGCTAGTGCTCTGACTGCATCCGCCAAAAGCCGCTATTGGTGCCAAGACAATCAGTGTAATGGGGCCTTAAGAGGTCTCTAAGGAAACCAAGCAAACTCTGGTGAGATGACAGGCCTGAAACCTCTTTTGCATGCAGCCAGGACGAGTGGCAGAGATCCCAGAGTCTTCTCATGTCATCCACCAGGGGACACTACTCTGAAGGGTACAATGTTAACGAGCCCGGCCGGGGCATGGAGCACATTCTGCGAGTCTCTCCAGGAGGAGGCTGACAAGAGCCTTGTTAGGCAGTGAGGGCTTGGGGAGAGCTCCTCAGTCAAGACCCTCAGTTATTTACCTTGCTATGAGAGGAGGGAGCTTTGTTTCCATAGCTAAAAATGGTGACTCTATCTAAGCAAATTTGAAAACCAGGAAGTTTCATACTAAAATAATGCTAAGTATATGCTCAATTCCACTTTCTTACCATCTCAAGAGAGCAGAAGTATTACTTCAAACAAGCCACATGGGGATTTTAAATGGGGTCTGTCTTGTTTTTTACTTCCTAATCATTTGCTTGAGATGGGCAGTCCTCCCATAACATGGTCAAGAAGATGGGCCTATACAGAATGTGGACACAGTTGGCCCTGAATCTTCTACCAGACTTTTCTATCATAGTTCATAGTGAATGCTCTTCTAAAACATCACGTCTAGACAAATACTCACGGCTGCCATCAATGACTGTAGAAGTGGTTGGCAAAGAGATCTCCTGGAACTGTGGTGACACAATGGCAACGGGAGGCTGATTCTTACGAGGCTCTGCAGGAAAATGACCCAGAAGAAATTGGAAGAGGGGCTTTCTAAATTAGAGGAGGAGCAGGCCTATGTGAATGGATTATAAATCTGCTTCCATTACATAATTGATTTATTGGTTGCAGCATCACCAAATTAGAAAGTCACAAGACCAGGCTGCCATTCTACCATAAGATACCTGGAAGTGTTAAACCCTCTTCCAGGCCTGAAGATAGGCTCTGGTGCTGTCTTGTTCATGAAAAGTACTACAGCAGCACAAGCTGAGTAGAGGTGGATAACAAACAAGCTTTGTGCAATAAAGGCCTTGGCAAGCAAACTATTCCTTGGCACGGACTATGCTAAAAAGACAATGGGAGATTTCTCAACCATCCCTGAGCTGATCGTGTGTGAGGTGACTAGGCCTGAGTGATGGGAGGGTCACAAACCACACTGTCTACTCAAGTGACTGTGAGCTAAAAACCCAATGGCCTTTTGAGAAATAATCCAATGGTCTTGATGTTAAACACATTTTTAATAAAGTGAAAGGACTACCTTGGTTACAAAGTTCAAGGAACAAAGAGAAAATAAAATCTATTACCAACAAAGGCAGAAAATACCATTTTCCAACTTCCCCCAAATTTCCCTGAAAATGCAAAACAAGATACTTTGCTACTGCACTGTAATTTACCAATGGTGGATCAGTTAAAAAAGAATGATGGGATTTGGTTTCCAAAGTGAAAGAAGACTGGCAAGGTTTAAATGAGGAATTTTGTGTGCAAAACCCGTATCTGGAAAGAGATCAGAAAGAGCCAGCCATTTGGCTGATTCTCCTTCTACATACTTCTCCTAAGCTCCTGGCTTTCTTGTGTCTCTTAATCACAACACATGGTCCTCTCTCAGCATGACCTACTTGGAGAAGTAATTCTCAGACAGACAGGCTATCGTTCAGGCCATACTGCACTGGGGGCCATGTGACTACTGTTTCTCCACCCAGCCAAATGTTCCAACTAGAACCAAAGTATATACTCTGCCACCTTAATCTTTTACTACATTGAACTAGGAATTGCCCAGTGAACATATTAAAAAAAAAAAAAAAAAAAAAAAAAGAATGGGAAACAAAAACCCCTCAAGTCAAATCTCCCCCTCTTTGGGAATCCTGCAGAGGGAGCAATGGAGACTCAGCCACAGCTTGGAAACACATACCTGGTTTTACTGTCACGTTCACATAGCCTTCCCCATGGGTATTTTGACCATCTACAATCACTCTGAATTCATACAGGCCTGGAGTAAGCTGCGGGAGTGAAAGAAGACAACCACAAAGAACAGCAATTCTATGTAAAATAACACATATATCTGAACTTGCCATGCTGATACTGAACTCTCTTTTTTGCACTGTTTCCAAAATGGAGAAAGTAAACTAGCTAAGGAGATGAAACAATGAATTATAAACTAAAAAACCATAGCTTTTAATGTGAATCTTATTACCAGCTGACTCTAGAACAACAAAAGGGAATTCAATATCTCTATACTCCCATTTTCTTTTCAGAAGAACATTAAGGGCCCAACCATCCTATTTCACAGAGTTATGAAATTAAAATAATCATCTGTGCAAAGAAAACCATTTTGTAAAACTACCAAATAGCTCCCAAATATCTGAATATTTTTCCCTCCTGATTTCCACTAACGGTATAAACATAATATAAAGAAAATCACCCACAATCCCACTGTCTTAACACATCAGGTAACTGTATTTCTTCTCCTTCCAATCCTTGACCACATATAAAAAAAATAGTTTTTAAGTAGTTCATTCATTCAGCAAACATTTACTGAGAACCAATCATGTACTGGACATTATCCTAGGCTTGGGGTTTACAGATGAATAAGATAAGATTACTACCGTCAAGGAACTGGACTTTCAGGGTCCAGTTAAAATCAAGGTGTGCATCAAGCTTTTTTGTTGTTCTTGTTATTTCATGTCTTTTATTAACCCATATAGAATTCCTTGTCTTCCAGATTATTGAAGCAACAGGTCAGAAAACACTTACCAAAATAATGCCAAAGTGGCTAGTAATAAAAACTCCAGCACCACATTCATCTGAAAGGCACTCCAGATGAAGGTGATTGATTTGGCCATTCTCATCCACCTTATGGTATTTCAAGACAGACAGCTGAACCTTCTTTCTCTTATGCTTATTCTTCTTGGGAGTGGTGTAAGACTTCTTCCTTTCCTTCCTTCCTCTTTTTTTTTTTTTTTTAAATGTTTACTTTTGAGAGAAAGAAAGAGAGAGAGAGCACGAGCAGGGGAAGGGCAGAGACAGAGAGGGAGACAGAGAATCCTAAGCAGGCTCTGCACTGTCAGCACAGAGCCTGATGCGGGGCTTGATCCCACAAACCGGAGATCACGACCTGAGCTGAAATCAAGAGTCAGATGCTTAACCGACTGAGTCACCCAGGCTTCTCTCTTCTTCCTTTTCTTAGCACCACCACAAAGTCGCAACAGAAGATGAAGAGTGGACTCCTTTTGAATGCTACAGTCAGATAAAGTATGTCCATCTTCCAGTTGCTTGCAAGAGAAGATCAGTCTGTGCTGATCAGGAGGAGTTCCTTTCTTATCCTGAATCTTGGCCTTTACATTTTCTATTGTATCCAAGGGTTCAACCTCGAGAGTGATGATCTTCCTCATATGGGTTTTCATGAAAATCTGCAACTTGGCGGTGGTTCCACTGCAGATGGTGGATCGGAAAGAGAAACCCGCATCAAGCTTTTTATTATTCTTTCTTCTGTTCATGTAACATGAACACTTTCCTCAGTATAACAGTCTTTTTAATGGTCATTTTAAAGCTACAGAATAGTACATGAGTGACTGTGTCATATCACATAGGCATTCCACATTGTTGAGTATTTGGGTTGTTTCCAGATCTTTATGCTGTGATGAACATCATTCAGACAAATGAGGTTTTTCCTTTCTTCTGAATTATGCTCTTTGAGAACATGCTAACTGACTAACATTTCTGACGTTTTTCTTCTTGTAACGCTTTTATTTCTTGGCTTTCACTTCTCTGTCCACTCCTCATTTCCTTCAGTTTCTTCTTCCTTCCACACCTTTAAGGACAACATTCCCCAGGATACTAATTGCAACCTGTTTATTTCTTCACTGTACGCACTATCTCTGGATGATCTCATCTATTACCATGGTGTCAGTGTCATTTCTTTGAGGTTGCTGTGAAGATTTATCTATCTAGCCCAGATCTGTGTCCTGATCTCTAGTCCCTGATCCCAGCTACTTCCTGGACACCTCCACTCAAATGTTTCACAGGTACCTCAAACTCACTCTGTCCAAAAATGACTTAATCATCTGTAAACCTCACCCAAACTTGCTTCTCTTTCTGTGTTCCTCATTTCAGTGAATATCACCACCATCGCACTGACATCTACCCAGGTGCCTAAGCCAAAAGGCTAGAATTATTCTAGACTTTTCTTCCTCAACACCACCACCCAATTAATTGATCACCAGGTCTAATTGAGTCGACCTCCATATAATATTTCTCACATCCACTCACTTCTCTCTGTTCACATTGCCATCACCTTAGATTTCAACGATCACAGCACAGCTGTTAAAAGCAAGAGCTTCAGGAATGGAAAGTTCCAGTTCAAATCTACCAATTAATAACAGCATGAACTTTGGCTAAATCACTTTTTCTAATTTTTAGTTCTGTCATTTGTAAAACAGATATTAATGCCTACATGTTGGGGTTGTTATGAAGATAAAATGAAATAAGTGCATAAAACAATTAGCACTATGTCTGGCACATGGTAGGAACTCAACAGGTGATCTTTAAGTTTTATTTTATTTATTTAGTTTTTTGAAGTGCCTGGGTGGCTCAGTTGGTTGAGCATCTGACTTTTGATTTTGAACTCAGGTCATGATCCCAGGGTCATGGGATCAAGCCCCACATCAGGCTCTGCACTGAGCGTGGAGCCTGCTTGGGATTCTCTTTCTTTCTGTCCCTCTACCCCTTTCCCCCACTTATGCTCACTCTTTCTCTCTCAAATGAAAACAATTTTAAAAATAAAACTTTATTTATTCAGTTTTTTTTTTTTTTTTTTTTTATACTCAGGCTATTACCATCTCACACCTACATTTTTCAACAGATTCTCCATTGGTTTCCCTGGTTTGAGTCTTACCTCCTCTATCTGCAGGCAGGGTGATCTTTCTAAACTGAAAATCTAAATAAGTCTTTCTGCTGTTTAAAACCTTTCAAAAGCTCCCTAGTCCCTATGGATAAGCTTCTAAGTCCTCAGGTTGGTGTAAGACTCTGTGTGATCTGATCCCTGCATCTCTCTGACTTCTTTGTGCCACTGTTCTTCTCATGCTAGAGGGTCCAGTCACACTGAACCACATGGAATTCCCTTTTTCCCACATTTTCCCTCTAATATTTGGCCCAATGGATATATTGCTTCTCCTGCATGAGGTATCTGCACTCCATCCTTTACCCAGCACTCCATCATGACCAAGCCAGGCAAACTCTAAGAAATCAAACTCCCCGGGGCTTCAATACCCCCTGCACCAACCTAGTGCATCCCCTGTTATAACTGCCTGCTTCTGCTCAGTATCACCCATGAGACTCTATTGTCCTTGAATGTGAAGATTTTGATCAATTCACTGGTAAATCTCCAATGCCTGACACATAACTAGTATACAATGAACAACGGAAAAAAGAGAAAGAAAGAAAGAATGAATGAATGAATGAGCATGCTCGGCCAAAGAATATGAACATTTTTATGGCTCTTAATAACTACACTGAATCTCAAAAAAGACTGAGCCAATTTACACAGTCTTGTGGCCGCAAAAAACTTAGCTTATCTCCCAAATTCTAAAATCCTTATGTTACCCTTAAAAGCTGTTTAGTGTATATTTTCAGCTATCACCACCATGCTTATACAGTCTTCTCACCATAAATGAACATTTGAGAGTCATACACTAACAAATACTGGATGTCAGCCAGACTTTTGGAGGATTCACTTCTGAAAGACTTCCTGATTTAAGTGTGAGCAGAAAATTTTACATTACACATTTTAGAAAATGGTCAGCACCTCTTCCCTGGCCCCACAAATGAGAGGAGGCAAATTCACCTTGGATAGTTTGAGGATCTGGGAATGTTTCCCTTCCATCTCACCACTGTAGTCTTCGGGATGAGTAATCAGCTGCCAGTCGTAGGTGTAGGTTTCTCCTATAGAAGGGCAGTTACAAAAATCATGAAAACACACACCTACACACAAGGAGGGCAGCCACACATCCTGCCAATAACAAATCTCTTTTAAATCTTGACAAGGATTTAGTTTTTAAGATTCCACCCCAAAGCCTATAGGGAAAACCAAACGTTTTGTGGAAAAAAGAGATTCTGCTGACTCAGCTACAGTCAGGGCTTCTTCTACTTTCTCCCAGCAGTGCTCTTTCCTGCCCCATATCCACCCTCCCATTGAGAGAGGCCAATCCTCCCTCCAAATACTGGGTTGCTCATGGTGTGGTGTCACACTGAAAGTACATGCCCTACCAACCACTATAGATGAACTTACTGGGAACAAAGGCCATTTTCTTGCAAAACTTCTTTTGCAACAAAGAACAGCAATGACTTCTAAATAACATGGTTCAAAAATAGCTTTTTTACAGAGTGCTAACAATGCTTGTCTCACTGAGGTCATCACACCCTGGTGAGTTAAAAGAGCTACTTCATTCCTGCTGAGCTAAATAACACACTGCAGAAGATGGTAGGGGATGGCCCATTTAAAACAGGCCCCACTGAAATTAATTAAGATCAAATGAAGCATTAAATGGTCCTCATTTGTAGCTCAGACTATATGACTGAGTAGGGCAAGGACAGAATCCTGTTATCTAAATGGAATCCCTCCTTCGTGAAAGTGGTCTTAAATTTGGGGGAGGGAGGAACTAAATTCATGTCTGGCTAGGGAATGAAGGCTTAGTTTACATTACTACTCAAAAGGAAAAAAGAAAAAAAAAAAACCTCAAAAGCATAACAGAGAATGGCCAAACCTAATTCCAAGATAGCCTTCATCTGAAGACCAGATTTTATTTTATAAGCCTAAGATACGAGATCTATTACTCTTCCTTCCTCCCCAAAATACTAGTTTTGTGTTGGCCAGCCGTCAGCCCTGCGCAGCTCTCACAAATGTATTATGCAGAAGTCAGGTTAGGTGAGAAGCAGGAAAGCAACTGCAGCAGTGGGACTGGTGCTAAGAGATGACATTTCTTCCAACTGTAATTGGAAATTTTTTTCCACACAGAAAACAGACTCACACCAGTTTGGGAACTGACAATTTTATAATATCTAAGGCTGGCAATACAATTTCAAGAAAGGACAATATTCCTAGGACAGAAAAGCTTGGGGGATGCATTATGCCTTATAGCCCAAAATTTGCCCAAGGGTAGGAACAACTGAGGATAGGTCTGCTAGACAGAATGCTGGTTTAAATGATTCAGGGCAGTGGTTTTCAAACCATGCCTCCAAACCCCAGAGAGATCCTGAGAGGCACTTCAGGGACTGCCACAGGAGATGAGGGGGAGGAAGAGTAGGCAGAGCTGGTCCTGTTCATCTGTCCTCAACCTTTGAAAATCTGAAACCATTCATCTCATGTATCTGATAAAGGCTGAGCAACTCATGGAGAGGAGAGTTGAAAAGAATCTGTTTCTCGGGGCGTCTGGGTGGCTCAGTCAGTTAAGCGTCCGACTTCAGCTCAGGTCACGATCTCACGGTTCGTGAGTTCGAGCCCCGCATCGGGCTCTGTGCTGACAGCTCAGAGCCTGGAGCCTGCTTCAGATTCTGTGTCTCCCTCTCTCTCGGCTCCTCCTCCACTCATGCTCTGTCTCTCTCTCTCTTTCAAAAATAAATAAAAACATTAAAAAAAAAATTTTTTTTTAAAGAAAAGAATCTGTTTCTCAACCTATGTGGTTTGGAATACTGATCTACAAGGTGACAGCACCACACAGACATGAACATGCAAACAGGGGTTAGACAAGAAGATAAGGCAGAACTCAGCTGCTTTTACAAAACAGTGGAGGCAACCACAGCTCAAGGCTGTTCTCTCCTCACCTCCATCTTCAAAGGCCACCCAATTCATTCACCTTAACTTACCACCAGAGCGGGGAAGGAAAAAGCTTCTCTGGAGGAAGCTGGAATGAACTGATAATTTGAGGGCAGACATATAGAACAGAGAGGGCATTTAGGTTCTGGAAAAGTACTTTTGCATAAATATGCTATTTGGTATTCGGCCTATTAGAAAGCAGGACTACTGTACAGGACAAGAGTACATGTACCTAAAATGGGAGGACTCCAACCTGAATCCTAGAGTAGGACATTCTTCTTGATTCACCTTTAATGAGGGGAACATAAACCCAATGCAACCATTTTCCATCAAAGTATGCTTCACTACTGTCAAAGGAAGTTTTAAGAAGCACATATATGTTTCTAAGTCAAATTCTGGTCTATCAACATATACTTCAAAGGTGAAAGGGATACTCATAGTATAAAAGTTTTCTTAAATACTGAATGAATCGTTCCCTAATTTATATATTTTATAAATCTGAATTTTATGTATCACATTGGGCTTGTCTTTTTTTTAATGTCAAATCTATATTAGCAGTAGTCTTGAATAACTTTTCTACAACTGCTATATCTACTATTTACTAGTTGTTTGGACAAAATAAATAGGTTAACCTAGCCTAAGTTTCTTCCTCTTTCAGTGGGTACAACACAACCTCAGTTTAATGAGCATCAGCTATATGCTAGGCACAGACTGAAGCAAGTCCCTTGTAAGCCATCTCATTTTGCCCTTAAAATAACCTCATAAAGTAGAAATTATCCTCATTTTACTAAGAAATAAATGGAAACTTAGAAATAATTTGCTTAAAACCACTCAGATAATGACTGGCTGAGCTGGGATCTGAATCAGGCTTGACATCAAAGCCCATGATCTCAAACACTACATTACACTGCCTCTCACATCAGATAAATATTTGTGCATGTGCACACTATATCCTGTTCTCACAGGTCTCTTGCAATGAGTAAATGAGTTAAGGTATGTAAATATCATTATAAATTAAAACATTATCCAAATGTAAGGGGATGTTTTACCTTCAAGTGGTTCTTGCAGAACAAATGCATTTAACTGAACTTCATTTTTAGGCAGGGTGATCTGGACACTCTTTCCAGCGGATACCACCAGCTCCTTTGTAACTAGAAACAAAGAAAATATACAGGACATAAGAAATTAGATCCAGACTATCTCATTTCTCTCCCTCCTTTGGGGCCCAATTTGTTTTATAAATAATATTCTGCTATTTCCTTTATTTCCTCATTATTTATCTACTTTCTAATCCCCTGAAATTTGATTCTGCCCCCACTTTTCTCCTGACAAAGATCTTTTGAGGTCATCAACAAATTGATCCTTAGCAAATCCAATAGTTCTTTCTCAACTCACATACTTTACTTCTGTGGCATCTAATAATGCTGACTGCCTCGTTATTAAAACTCTCAGTTATCATGACACCATATTGTTCTACTTTTATTCCTTGTTCTCTGAGTTTTTCTTCACTGTATTTTAACTAGTCTGTCCCTAAGCCCTCTTTATATAGTACTTTCCATAGAGTTCAATAATTAAAGTTCTACAGTGTCTCAAGGATCATCTTTATGCTAATAAATAACCTTCTAATAAAATACATCTGTAACATTCCTGGAAGAAATGCCAAATATTGATCATGAAGCTAACCTTAATAATTTCTTTCTATTCCAATTGCTACAACCATAGACTTAGGTTATTCCAAGAATCTTAACTGGTCTTCCCTCTGCTAACACTCCCCACTGTAATCTATTCTGTCTTCTTCAAATACTACCCCTACCATGTTACTCTCCTACTTAAGACCCCCCACTCCCACACCATGTTCGAGGCCAACTCCTAATCTGGCATTAGAGAACCATTATCATCTGATCACACCACCTCACCTTTCCTACCCAATTCTGCCTCAGCTGTATTCATTTTCCCTCTTGTGCTCCATACAAGACATGGTCTACTCTTGGGGACTTTGCTAATGTTACTTCCTTCAACTGGGCTATATGTTTTCTTTATTCTAAATCAGTACTTTGTTTCTAGCTTAAAGCCAGTCTTCTCTCCAAGAAATCTTCTCAGACCATTTCAGTTCAAACTTACCTATTTCCTGAACTACTTCAGCATTTCTGGAATACCCACATCAGCTAATAGCTATATACATACGCTCTTCATACTATTCAATAACTATCTCATACATGTCTAGGTTTCTCAACCTTGACATTACTGACATTTTGGACCAGATAACTCTTTGTTGTAGGGGGTGGGAGGAACTGTCCTACACACTGTAAGATGGTTAGCAGTATCCCAGGCCCCCACCCACTAGGTGTCAGTAGCAACCCTCCTCCATAATTGTAACAACCAAAAATATTTGCAGGTTATCGAGAACTACTATTATATAAATCTTATTTCTCTGACAATAATTGTCATTTGGCATGACACCTAGGAATTAGAGAGCTTAAAGCAAACAAATGGCTGGTCCATCCATATTTCAACACTGGGGGTCTTGAAACAAATGGCTGGTCCATCCATATTTCTTAGAAAACATGAAATTTGAGATTTATCTGCTTGAGAACACTGCACTTGGGGAGAAAGGAAATCTTCCTTATGGAAGTTTCAGCATTTAGACACCCTAAGAGGTTGAATAAGAATTCTCTGAAGTGACTTGCAGAAAGAGAAAGAAAGAAAGAAAGAAAGAAAGAAAGAAAGAAAGAAAGAAAGAAAGAAAGAAAAAAGAAAGAAAGAAAGAAAAGAAAGAAAGAAGAAAGAAAGAAAGAAAGAAAGAAAAGAGAAACCACTATACTCATAAAGAGTGTAATGGACAAAAATATAGCATTTGCTCAAACCCTTCACAATTACACCAAAAATTACAGGCATTCTGCCTGAACACAAAAATTACTTTAATACCTCAGGATTGAAACCCCAAAATTTCATGTTATACCACCATGAAAGAAGACCCTAGGAAATCAAATATCAGCAAAAATTCATTTTCATTGGCTTGGCTTCACCCTGTTGCCTTTTCAGGGGATAAAGAATTAGTTTCCTTGATTAACCACTTCCTCCTAATACCTTAGAACAGCACTCATGAAGCACAGACTTGTTAAGGCAACACTCCTTATAAATTTCCTTCCTATGGGTTGCTTAAAAATAAAGAATGCTGCTGAAATCAGAGAGACAAAGAACTGACGTACAATCAGACATTCAGAAGGCAAATAGGTACGTAGATCCAACAGTCTTCCCACTGGCTTCTGTTTGTTTGGTTCCTTGAACATTACTTAATTGAATCTTGTGCCTTTTAGTCCCCAACACAGTGGAATCTGGCTCTGGGCAAAAGAGCCTCATAAATTCTCATAGGCTGGGGCCTGCTGAGAAAAAGGATGGAGAGCCCCAAGTCCTATGATTACAGATACAATGACAGGATTATTATTTTTTCCCCCTAATCCACAGCACTTAAAAGTCATGCCTCCCTCCTTTTCTTGCAGTAAAGGGGACACTGTGATCAAACGCTCTACTTTTCATATCTTATCTCCAAGGACAGAAGCAAAGGGCCTCACCTGGGTATGGTGCTGAGGTGCTCTGGAAAGAGGCCTGGGGGGTAGGGGTAGCATAACTGTAGGAGGGAGCCACTGGCAGAGGGGTAACAATCTGGATTCTCCCAGGGCTTTTTATGTGCTGAGTGCTAGGCATAGCACCAGGATCCTCTGATGTCTCAGGCTGGACTGACACATTCTTTGACCAACCAGGAGTCTCCGCAGTCAGGACTGTGGTTAAGGGACTGGAAATTACAACGGCCTTGTGGACCTAAAGAAATGCAAACATTCGCTTGAATAGGCAAAAGTTATACAGCCAGTTTTTAGGTTATGTCTCATAAAATAATTACATGTTAAATGTTTTTATGAAAAATGCAAAACTGTCAAAAATATTAAAGAAACTAATCTTGCCACCCAAACTGGTGTTCAAATGTTGTTGTCAGTCTTCCCAGTCTTTTTTACTATGCAAAGAGGTTTGCTTAAAACAAAATAGTCATAACCATTCTATGCATACTCTTTTACCTTCTTTTCTCAACATTTACATTAAATCTTTCTACAAATACTTCTTAAGCACTTATGGAACAGGGGCTGTGGATCCAAAATATAAATAAGACAGAATAGCTGTGCTCAACAAGTGCACGGTCTAGTGGGAGAGAGAACAAAAAACCTAACAAGCCAAAATGATGAATACACCTATAAAGGTTACACTGAGCCCAAAAAGCATGGTCTGAAGAGTACTTATCTCCTCTCTTGAAGAGGGAGCATGTGAAGGACAGTTTCAATAAATAAATAAAGGCTTTTTCTAGAGGACAGTCCTAAGCTGAGTTTAAAAAGGTAAACAGTTTTTTACTAGAGAAAAGCTGAGGGGAAAGAGAATATAGGTACAGGAAATGAGATTAGCATGGCTTGTGTCGGGAGCTGAGAGTCATAAGCAAAGTGAGAGGCAGGAAGTAATGGAGGATGAGCTGGAAAGACTGTCAAGAGCCAGACTAAAGAAGACACATGCTATTTTAAGGTGCCAGGTAGTGTTGAGCAATTACAGTGTTGTAGACAGGGAAATGACAAGGTCAGGTTTTTGTCTTAAATGGATCATTCAGGTTGCTGCATCATGTAAGGGTTTGAAGAACTAAGACAACAGCAGAAATACCACTTAGGAAGGTACTGCATTCATCCAAATGAGAAATGATGAGCGGCTACACAAAACTGGTGGTATGGATTTTTTTTAATCAACTGAATTGAAGTGTATTTTACAGAAAGTAAACTGCATGCTTTTAAAGTGTATAGGACTATGAGTTTTGACAAGGGTATATACCCAGGTAACCACAATCAAGAGAGAAACCATTTCCGTCAGCCCCAGAAGTTGGTTCATTCCCTTTGCAGTAAATTCCTGCCTCCACCCTCAGGCTCACGCAACCACTGATTTGTTTTCTGTCTCCATTGGTTAGTTTGGGCTTTCTTATATTCCATATAAAATGAATCTATTTCTGGTCACGTACTATTTTTGTTTCTGGCTGCTTTCACTCAACATATTTAAAAAAAATTTTTTTTTAATGTTTTTATTTATTTTTGAAGGAGAGAGAGACAGAGCATGAGCAGGGGAGGAGCAGAGAGAGGGAGACACAGAACCCGAAGCAGGCTCCAGGCTCCAAGCTGTCAGCACAGAGCCTGAGGTGGGGCTCGAACCCACCAACTGCGAGATCATGACCTGAGCCAAAGTCGGACGCTCAACCGACTGAGCCACCCAGGCACCCCTCACTCAACATATTTTAAAGATTCATCCATGTTATTGTGTATATCAGTAATTCCTTCCTTTTTATTACTGAGTAATATACCATTCTAGAGATATACTAAAATTCATTTACCCATTCATCTATTGATAGAGATTGAAGCGGTTTTCAGTTCTCAGCTCTTATAAATAAATCTGCTATAAATGTTTGAATACCAAAGTTTCTGTTAACATGTGTTTTAGTTAATTTGGGGTAAATACTCAGAAGTCTTTATTGCGGGTTACATATAAGTGTATATTTAAGTTTATGAACTGTTATCTAAAGTGGCTACACCATTTTGCATTTCTACCAGCAATGTATGAGAGTTCCAGGTGCTCCACAACTTCACCACACTTGGTATTCTTGGTCTTTTTATTTTTCATCATTCTAGTAGTATCTCACTGTGATTTAATTTGCATTTTTTTGATGACTAATGAGGCTGAATATTTGTTTATGTGTTTACTGGCCAGTCATATGTTTTCTTTAGTGACATTCAAATCTTTGTCCATTTTTTACTTTATTAAGACATAACTGACATACAATAAACAGAACATATTTAAAGTGTACAATTTGACAAATTTTACTATATGCATACTTTGAAACCATCACCACAATCAAGATAATGAGCATATCCATCACTTCCAAAGATTCCTCATGCTCCTTTGTAATCCTTTGTCCCAACTCCCAGCCCCAAGCAACCACTGCTCTGCTTCTGTCACTGCAGATTAGTTTGCATCTTCTAGTATTTTATATGAACAGAATCACATTCTATGTACTCTTTGTCAGCTTCTTTCACCCAGCGAAATTATTTTGCTATTTGTCCACATTGTTGTCTGTATCAGTACCTTTTCCTTTATGATTGCTGAGCAACGCATATATTAATATACCACAATTTGTTTATTCATTCACCAATAGATGGACATATGGGCTGGTTCCAGTTTTTGCCTATTACAAATTGACTTGCTATAAATATTCCTCTATAAGTCTTTGTATGAACCATATATCCTTTCATTTCTCTTGTGTAAATATCTGCAGGTAGAATGCCTGGTCATAAGGGAGATACGCCTTTAACTTTAAAAAAACTACCAAACTATTTTCCAAAGTTGTATCATTATATAGTCCCACCACTGGTATGAGAATTCCAGTTGTTCTACAACCTTGACAGAAATTGGTTTTTTTGTCTTTTTAATACGTCTTTTTAAGTTTAGACATTATGGAGGTGTGTAATGGCATCTTATTGTTGTTTTAATATCCATTTTCCCAATGATTAATAAGTATCTTTTCATGCACTTATTGGACACTTTTGTCCCAACACTGTATTGGATTGTATGAATTCTTTGATGGACTATCTGTTCAAATCCTTTGCTTTATTATTAGTTTTCTGATTAAGTTCAACAGCTCTTTATGTATTCTAGAATAAGAGCTTTGTTGGGTATTTAATTTGCAAATATGGTTTCCCAGTCTGTAGCTTGCCTTTTCATTTTTGTTACTGGTGTCTTTTAAATACCAAAAGTCTATAATTTTTTATTCTAATTTATCATTTTTTTTCTTTTATGGTTCATGCTTTTAGTGATATGAGTTTATTTATTTAATGACAAGATCACAAAAGGGTTCTCCTGTGTTTTCTTCTATAAGTTTTATAATTTGAGCTCTTACATTTAGGTCTATGATCCATATGACATAATTTTTCTGTACAGTAGGAGGTAAGGGTCAATGTTCATGTTTTTTCATATCACTATCCAATTGTTCCAGCATCTATTTATTGAAAAGATTATCCTCTCCCCATGGACTTGCCTTGGCACATCAACTAACCATATTTGCATGGGTCTATTTCTAGATGTTATTCTGTTTCACTAATTTAGTCTATCTTTACACCAATACTACTGCTTTGATGACTGCAGCTTTACACTAAGTCTTAAAGCTACAGAGTTTAAATCTTCCAACTCTGTTGTTTATTTTCAAGGTCGTTTTGTCATTCTAAGTCCCAATCCATGAACATGATTGTACCAGTTTTCTAGGGCTGCCATAACAAATTACCACAAACTTAGTGGCCTAAAACAACAGAAACTTATTCTCTCACAGTTCTAGAAGCCAAAAGTTTGAAATCAAGACATTTGCAGGGCCACAATCCTACTGAAGGCCTTTGGGGAGACCTTCTTTGCCTCTTCCAACTCCCAGAGGCTCTTAGCATTTCTTGGCTTGTGGCAACATAACTTCAATCGCTATCTTCATCTTCACATGACTGTCTTCCTTGTGTCTCTCTGGGTCCAAATCTACCTTTGCTTCCTCATGAAAGGACACCAGGCATTGGATTTAGAGTCCACCCTAAATAAATAAAGAATGATTTTAACTTAAGATCCTTAACTAACTACATCTACAAATATCCTATTCCCAAATAAGGGAAAATACTGAGGTCCCAGGAGGACATTATTTTGAAGGGAATACTCTTACAACGCAGTATTATTTCTCCATTTATTTAGTTCTTTACTTTCAGCGATGTCTTACAGTTTTTGGTATGTAGCTCTTGCACATATTTTGTTAAATACATCCTTAAGTATTTTATGTTTTTGTATGCCATACATTTTTTTTTATTTTTCTTAATGTTTATTTATTTAGAGAGAGAGACAGAGCATGCACGCAAGTGGAAGAGGGGCAGAGAGAGAAGGAGAGAGAATCCCAAGCAGGCTCCACACTGGCAGCCCAGAGCCCAACACGAGGCTCTATCTCACGAACCATGAGATCATGGCCTGAGATGAAATCAAGAGTCAGATGCTTAACCAACCAAGCCATCCAGGCACCCTGGATGCTATACATTTTTAAAAACTTCAATTTCCAAGTATTCATCACTAATATATAAACACAATTGATTTTTGTATATTGGTCTTATATCCTGATGCCGTTCTGAATTCCCTTAAATAGTTCCAGTAGTTTTTGTGTAGATTCCTTGGAATTTAGGGGGTACATGATTCTATCATCTGTGAATAAAGGCAGTTTTCCTTATCTCCAATCTGTATTCCTTTAATTTCTTTTTCTTGCATTATTACATTAGCTAGGACCTCCAGTACAATGCTGAGTAAAAGTGGCTAGAGCCACTATTTGCTGGGCAATGTTCATCTTGTTTTCCTTTGTATCTTTGAACACGGGTTCCTTTAACTTTTTAAGCATGTTTTTAACAGCACTGAAGTCTTGCTAAATCTGACAGCTGAGTCCTCTCAGAATTCACTTCTACTGATTACTTTTCTTTCCCTAAATATGGGTCATACTTTCCTGATTCTTTTTTTACATGTCTCATGACACCTGGTTGGAAACTGGAAACTTTAGATCATATACTGCAGCAATTCTGGATTCTATTTTATTTTTCTGATGGGCTGTTGATTATTTTTAGTAACTTCTGTGTGCTTAAACTGAAGGATCAGACTCCCTCCACAGAATGTTGCAAGTGATACCTTTGCTCAGTTTTGTTTTGTTTTTTATTCTTATTTTTATTTTAGCCTGGCTTCCTAGGTGTTGCTCCTGTATCTGCATAGTTTAGCAGTCAGTCAATGATTTGGGCAGAGGTTACTCAAACACATTAAGCCCATAAACCTTCACCCTCTGCCAATCCATCTGTGTGTTCCTTGGGGAATGCACTGAAAGTTGCAGCCAATTCTCAAGTCTCCTTTGATTTTTAGCTTTTACCAGGTTCTCTTGGGTATCTTTGGGTTTCTCCGTTGACCAGGGATATGTGGAGAGCTTATCTTAGCCCTCTTATTTTTAAGATCTCTTATTTTTAAGATCTTCCCATTAAGTTTCTGGCAGGCCCACCACTCATCCCAGCAGGCACTGCAATCTCAGGCTAGCAAAGCTGTGGATTCTCTCCATTCATTCCCAGCTAAGTTTGCCACGTTCAGTTGTCAAAGCTATGAGTTTTCACCCTTTGCCCCAAGCCATGTCGAACCTCTAGAAAAGTGGCTAGTTTTCATGTCCAACCACACACGTAAAACTATATTTCTTGTCACCTGAGCTGGAGTGATGGAGGTAGACACTGATGGGGGAAGCCCCAGGAAGAAGACTACAGACACCCACTGTACTTGCTCAAAGCATTATCAGCTGAAATGCTTCTCAATTTGCTTCTGCCTCTATTATATTTTTAGTAGCCTGAAATATTTTTGACAATTCTGTTCTGTTTTATACGTATTTTTTCAATGAGAAAATTAGGGACCCTCTCATAATGCCATAAGTGGAAGTTCTCTACTCTCTATTTTCCCATTTTTAAAATCATTTACATTTCTTTTGAAATTCTTTAACTGTTCACTCACTAAAACCATTTTCCTTTAACTTCCATTAGTTCTCTGAACATACTTTGAAGTCTTTGACTACTAACTCCAATATCTGAATCAAACTAGAGTCTGTTTCCACTGACTGCTTTTACCTCCTGAGTGTGGGTCACTTTCTCCTCTGTCTTTGCATGTCTAACAGTTTCTGTTTGAATACTGGACATCTAATATATGCAGTGACTCTGGATTCTACTGTATTTTCATTGGGATTATTTACAGTATTTTTTTTTCTAGTAGGCAAGTAACTTATCTGGACTTAGAACTGTAGACTTTGCTTCCTCTGCAATATGCAGCAACTGATATCTTTGTGTAATTCCCACAGCTGCTTTTTCTACCTGGTCCCCTGCAGGTGTTCTCGTTTAATCTGGTGATAAGCAAAACAATTTTGCCATAGATTGTACCCAGAATTGGGGCCTGCTCTGTGCTTTCTTAACTTCATGAGGTTATTCCGTAAATTTTTTCAGCCTTAGACTCTGTACTTGGACTCCCTAAGTCAGTAAAACTTCAGATTTCTGCCACCTGAGCTATATATCGTTGAGGAATGCACTCAGTTAAACTCACAGAACTCACTTTGCATTACATTCTGTCTTTCAAAGACAGAACTCTGCCTCTCTGATCTCTGCCTGCTTTATTACCATGCCCTCTGGAATCTTCCTATGTAGGTGTAGTTTAGAGGTTCAGCCAGGGATTTTAGTAGAGTTTATTGTCAGGTTATGGATTTCACCATCTTCTGTGCTTTTCTTATTTTCCCCATAAATTTTCAGGGAATTTTTCTATCCTGAAATCTGTTCTTTGCCACCATAAGGAAATAAAACTAAAGTTTTCCACTGCCACTCTCCTCTGCTGTGGGGGTTAGCTAATGCCTTCAGGCAAAAATTTAAAAAAGCTGCAAACTCACAATTCTTATCACTTCCAGTTGCTGTTTTTTCAAGAATAAGCTCTCCTTTAGCTTCTGTCTGCTTTGGGATCCTTTCCAATTTCCTTAAATACATTTTTTTTTACATATTTTATAATTATTATCTGTGGGAGGATTCAGGAGACCACTTTACACTGCCACAATTACTGGAAATTCCTCCTGTGGGATGAATTTTAAAATATTAAGAATCTAATACTTGTGAAGCTGAAATGCATCAGGGGCTTGGGGGAAAGAATCTAAGATGAATCCCATGTTTCTAGCTTGAGTGGAGGGACTAACTATAGTGGTATCAAAAACTAAGATAGACTACAAAGGAGCAACTTTAAGAAAATAACAGGCAAGTTATGTTTTAGACATACTAAACCTGAGGTACAGCTGGGAAATTCAAAGCGACCCAGAGTTGGAATCAAGATCCCAAAGATAGCAACTGAAGCCGTGGGAATACATAAGCTTGCCCAAGAAGAGCAAGTAAGGAAAGGAAACGAGGCTTAAAAATAGAATACTTGGGAATAACAATGCTCCTGTAATGAGGAAAAATATCAATTAATTAAAACTGACCCAGAAATAACAGAGAGAACAGAACTGGTAGACAAAGGTATTAAAATAATAATTATTATATTCCATATATTCAAGAAGCTATAGGAAAAAGTGCGTGACTTCATATATTAAGTAGTGACACGGAAGATTTTTTTTTTTTAGTTTTTTTAATGTTTATTTATTTTAGAGACAGAGAGAAAGAGAGTGAGTAGGGGAGAGGCACAAGAAGAGGGGGACAGAGAATTCAAAGCAGGCTCTGTGCTGTCAGCAGAGAGCCCGATGTGGGGCTCAAACTCACAAACTATGAGATCATGACCTGAGCCAGAGTCAGATGCTTAACCAACTAAGCCACCCAGGAGCCCCAGGAAGATATTTTTTTTAAAAGATCCAAATCAAGCTTCTAGAGATGAAGATTATAATGTGTAAGATGAAAAATACACTGTGGAGAATTTTGTGTTTGTGTGAGCCACTGCTGTGATTAAGGTATTGTTATCCTGGCTTAAGTACAGACACATACATAAAATACATTGCAAAGATTAAATGGCACAGTAGACAATGCAGAAGAAAAGATAAGTAAACTTAAAGACATACTAACAGAAATGATTTGAAATGAAACACGCAGAGAAAAGACTGAAAAGAAATGAACAAAGTAGCAGCAACTTGTAAAACAAATTCAAGTGACCAAAAACACTTTGGAGTTCTCAAAGGAAGGGGGGACAGTAAAATATTTGAAAAAAATAATAGTCAATAATGTCCAAATCTGATGAAAACTATAAACCCACACTTGAATATAAATTTGAGTTTATGCTCCAAGGATAAGAAACAGAAAGAAAACTACACCAAGGAATAACAATGGAATTACTTAAAACAGCGATAAAATCGTAAAAGCAGCCAGAGAAAAAAGACACATTATGTATAAAGGAAAGAAATATATAAAAATTACAGCCAACTTTTCAATGAAATAACACAAGCTAGAAGATATTGCCACAATATCTTTAAAGTACTGTAAGCAGGGGCACCTGGGTGGCTCGGTCGGTTAGGTGTTCAACTCTCAATTTTGGCTCAGGTCATGATCTCACGGTTCGCAGGATCAAGCTCCATGTAGGGCTCTGCGCTGACATGGCAGAGCCTGCTTAGGGTTCTCTCTCTCTGGCCCTGCCCTGCTCTTTCTCTCTCAAATAAACTTTTTTTAAAAAAAGGTATTATAGGGTACCTGGGTGGCTCAGTCGATTAAGCATCCAATTTTGCCTCAGGTCATGATCTCAGGTTCGTGAGTTCAAGGCCCACATCAGGCTCTGTGCTGACAGCTCCAGCCATGCCAGAGCCTGCTTCAGATTCTGTGTCTCCCTCTCTCTCTGTCCCACCCCTGCTGACACTCTGTCTCTGTCTCCCTCAAAAATAAAAATAAACATTAAAAAATTTTTTTTAATAAAAAAGGTACTATAAGCAAAAAAACAAAAACAAAAACAAAACAACCCTGCCAACTTAGATTTACTTAAACAGCAAAGGTATTTTTCAAAGATGAAGGTGAAATAAAGACTTTTCAGACATACAAAAGCTGAAAGAATTCATCACTACAAACCTACACCACAAGAAATGATAAAGAAAATCCTTCAAGACAAAGAAGATGATACCAAATGGAAACCTAGATCTACATAAAGTAATAAAGAGTACTGAAAATAGTAACTAATTGGTTATATATTTCTTCTTATTATTCAAATCTCTTTGGAAGGTAACTGGCTGTTTAAAACAAAAATAGTAGTAATAGATGCTATGGTTTATAACATGTGGAAGTAAAATGTATGACAACAATAGAGCAAAGGATGGAAAGAGAAAACAGAAGTGTCGTAAGGCCCTTACATTATATATGAACTAGTAAAATATCATTTGAATGTAGTTCTTGATAAGCTAATGATGTGAACTATAAACTCTATAGCAACCAGTAAAACTACATAACTATTATAACTATTAATCTTTTTATTGCTGCTGTAAAAAATTATATTAGCAGCCTAAACCATAAAAATGTATTATCTTACAGTTCTGCAGGATAATAATCCAGCACAGATCTCACTGGGGTAAGATTAAGGTGTTCACAGGGCTTTATTCCTTTTTGGAGGCTTTAGGAGAGAATCTGTTTCCTTGCTTTTCCCATTTTCTAGAAGCCATCTACTTTCTTTGGCTCATGGTCCCCTCTCTCCATTTTCAAAGCAAGCAATGTTACATCTCTCTATGTCTTTCTTCTATAGTTATATTATCCTCTTCCACATTTAAGGACTCTTGTGCATAAATTGGGCCTACCAAAAAATGCAAGATAATCTCCCTATTTTAAGGTCAGCTGTTTAATAACATTAATTCCATCTGCAACCCTACTTCCTCTTTGCTATGTAACATAACATAGTCACAGGTTCCTGAGAGTTGGACATTGGCCTCCTGTTCTGCCTATCACCACTAATAAATCAAGAAAAGCAGGTAAAATGGAATAAAAAATAGTTAATTTCAGGGAGAGCATAAAAATAGGGATAAAATGAACAAAAAACACGTGGGACAAACACTAAATAAATACTAGGTAGTAGAATTTGACTCCAATCACATCAGTAGTCACATTAAATAGTCTACATATCTCAGTTAATCACCAGAGATTCTCAGACTGGAAAAAAAGCAATATCCAGCTATATGTAGCCTATAAAAAATACATTTTAAATATAAAAACACAAGTAAGTTAAAGGTAAAAACATGAAAAAAGATACATTATGCTAATACTAACCAAAAGAAAACCTGACTGGATATATCAATATCAGACAAAACAGATTTCAGAGCAAAGAATATTATCAAAGATAAAGAAGATGATTTTATAATGATAAAAGGGCCAATTCACCAAGAGTATGTAACAATCCTAAACATTTACACAGCTAATAAAATTTTCAAAGTACATGAACCAAAAGCTAATCTAACAGTGAGGAGAAACAGATATATCCACAAATATAGTGTGATATTTCATCACCTTTCTAAATAACTGATAGAAACTAACAGAAAATAAGTAAAGATATAGAAAATCTGAACAACAGTAACCAATTTGACCTATTTGACATTTATAGAACACTCACCCAACAATAATAGTAGGATACATATTCTTTTCAAATACACAATGGACATTTACCAAGACAGACCATTTTCTGAACCATAAAACAGGTCTCAATGCATTTAAAAGGATTTAAGTCATACAACATTCACAGACAGCAATGCATTAAAATTACATTAAATTACCAATCAATAAGACAACAATATCTGGAAGGCCCTCCCCCCCAATATTTGGATACCACATTACATACTTCTAAATAACCCAAGAGTCAAAGAAATAGTCAAAAAGGAAATTTAAAAGTATTCTGAACTGAATGAAACTGTAAAAACAAAATATCAAAACTTGTAGGATTCAGCTAAAGCAGTACTTAGAGGGAAATTTATAGCACTAAAATGCCTATGTTAGAAAAAAATCTGAATTAACGATTGAGATTATATCTTAAGAAACTAGAAAAAGAGCAAATGAAATCCAAATTATGAAGAAGAAATGAAATAATAGATTAGAGCAGAAATCAATAAAATAGAAAACCAATAGAGAAAAATGAATAAAACCAAAGATTCATTAAGAAAATCTAGTCAGTCTGATGCAGGGAGAGGGGGGGAGAAAGCGGAAGGGAACACAAATTACCAATATAATCACTACAGGTTCTACAGTTATTAGAAGGGCAATAAGGGAATATTATGAGCAACTTTATGCCAATAAGTTTGACTATTGGGACAAAATGCACAAATTACCTGAAAGACACAATATGCCCAAGTTCACTCATGACAAACTATTATAGATAACCTAAATTGCTGTGTATCTATTATATAGATGAATTTATAGTTTAAGATTTTCCTGCAAAGAACTCCAGGTCAAGATAGCTTCACTGGGGAATTATATTGAACATTTAAGGAATAAATAGTACCGGTTCTACACTAACTTTTCCAAGAAACGAAAAGAGTTAAAACTTTCAGCTCATTTTATAAGGCCAGTATTTCTTTGATGTTAAAAATCACAGGCTAATATCCCTCGTGAATACAAATTCAAAATTCATAACGAAATTTTAGTAAACCAAATATAACAATATACAGAAAGGATAATATATTATGACTAAGTAGGTTTTATCTCAGCAACACAGGGTAATTTAATACTCAAAATCAATCAAGGTATTCACCATGTTAACACACTGAAAACAAAAACCCATATGATCATATCAATACATGTAAAAAAAAAAAAAAAGCATTTGACAAAACCCAACATTTATTCCTGATACAAATTCACATCAACACTTTCACCACTTTTATTCAACATTGTAGTAAAGGTTCTAGGCAGTGCAATAAGGCAAGAAAAAGAAGTAACAGGCATCCACATCAGAAAAGAAGTAAAATGGTCTTTATTCACAGACAACATGATTATAAATAGAGAAAATCCAATGGAATCTACAAAAAAGTTACTGGTATGATTAAGTGAGCTTAGCAAGGTTTCGGGATACAAGATCAATCTACAAAAAGTAATTATATTTCTACACACTAGCAACAAACAGAAACTGAATTTTTTTTATAGTTTCTTTCACGGAGCATTTTAGAAACTGAATTTTTTAAATGCCAATTATAATAGCACCAAAAGTATAAAATACTTAGAAGTAAGTGACAAAATATGTGCAAGATCTGTACCCTGAAAACAACACATTGCTGAGAGAAATTAACGATGATGTAAATAAAAAGAAAGATACACTGTGTTCATGGATCACTAGATCACTATTATTATTAGGCTATCAATTCTCTCCAAATTGATCTATAGCCCCAAGATAGTCCCAATAAAAATACCAGAAGGCTTTTTAAAAATAAATTGACAAGATGATTTTTTTGACAAAATGATTCTAAAATTTATATGGAAACATAATGGACCCAGAATAGCCAAAAATTTCTTTTTAAAATTTTTTATATGTTTATTTATTTTTGAGGGAGAGAGAGAGAAACAGAGCATGTGAGTGGGGGAGGAGCAGAGAGAGGGAGACAGAAAATCCAAAGCAGGCTCCATGCCATCAGCTTAGCCCAACGTGGGGCTCAAACCCACGAACCCTGAAATCATGACCTGAGCCAAAGTCCAACGCTCAACCGAGCCACCCAGGCTTCCCCTAGCCAAAAAATTTCTGATAACAAAGAACAAAGCTGTAAGATTTACATAATCTGAATAAAAGACTTACTACAAAGCTATCATTATCAAGACAGTGTGGTGTTGAAGTGCCTGGCTGGCTCAGTCGGTAGAGCAGGCGACTCTTGATCTCAGGGTCATGAATTCAAGCCCCACATTGGGCAAAGAACTTACTTAAAAAAAAGACAGGGTGGTGTTGATATAGACAATGTATCAATATAAACAAATAAAATGATGGAACCAAAAAGAGTCCAGAAATAGATTTGTAAGTATATAGTTAACTGATTTTCAATAAAGTGAAAAGCAATTCAGTGGAGAAAGGATGCAAAAAATATGGTGCTACCACAACTGGATATTCATATGCTAAAAAACAAAACAAAACAAAACCCTTCCATCCACAGCTCCTACCATGCACAAAAACATTCTAGACCTGAACTTAAAAACTTAAAACTATAAAGCTTTCTGAAGTTAGGATAAAATCTTTCTAAAACACAATACCAAAAGCATGATCCATAAATTTAAAAAACTGATAAACTAGACATAATCAAAATTAATATCTGCTCTTCAAAAGACACTGCTAAGAGAATGAAAATACAAGCCACAGATTGAGAGAATATTTACAAATCAAATTTCTAATAAATGACATATATGCAGAATATGTATGTAAGAGGACAACCCAATTTTTAAAATGGGGAAAACTATAAACACGTTACCAAAAAATATATAAATGGCAAATAAGTACATGAAAAGATGTTCAACACCATCAGTCATGAAGAAAATGCAAAGAAAAGCCACAATGAGATACTATTAACACACCTATTACAATGTCTAAAACCATACAAAGTTTAGTGAGAAGGTGGAACACCTAGAACTTTCATACATTACAAATGGGAATGTAAAATGGTACAACTGCTTGGAAAAAGTTTGGCGGTTTCTTATAATATTAAATATATACCTACGATATGATGCAGCTATTCCACTCCCAGGTATTTATCCAAGAGAAATCAAAGTATATCCCCATACAAAGACTTTTACACAAATTTCCTAACAGCCTTATCTGCACCCAAAAATCTAGAAACAATTCAAATGTCCATCAACAGGTGAACAGATAAACAAATGATGTATCCATACAGTGGAACACTATTTAGCAATTAAAGGGAACCAACTACACACTATGTAGGATGTGACACATACTACAACAAGGATGAACATCAAAACATGATGCTAAGTGAAAGAAGCCAGACTCAAAAGACTACATATTGCATGGCTCATTTATATGAAAAGTCCAGACAAGGCAAATTTAAAGAGATTAGTGGATGCCTGGGGCTAAGAGTGGGAGTGGGGATGGCACAAGGGAAGTTTTTGGGGTGACAGAAATGTTAAACTGGATGGTGGTGATAATGCACAACTCTATCCTTAATAAAATCACAAAACTGTATGCTTACAAGGAGTGAGTTTTATGGCATCCTCAATAAAGTCGTTAAAAAGAGTACATAATGTATGATTCCATTTATATAAAAATTCTGGAAAATCTATAATAACCTAAAGCAGATCAGTGGTTGCCCTGGGGTAAGGGAGGGAGAAGGAAGGACAGATTATAAAGGGACAGGAGGAAACTTTGGGGCGTAACGGATATGTTCATTACCTTTTTTGTGGGGATGGTTTTATAGGTATATTTTTGTTAAAACAAATTATACACTTTAAACATGTACATACAGTTTATGTCAATTACACTTCAAGAAAGCTGTTTTTTAAAAGTATGGTATTCATATGGAACAAAAACAGACACTCAGATCAATGGAACAGAATAGAAATGGACTCACAAACGTACAGCCAACTAATCTTTGACTAAGCAGGAAAGAAGAGCCAATGGAATAAAGACAGTCTCTTCAGCAAGTGGGGCTGGGAAAACTGGACAGCGGCATGCAGAAGAATGAACCTGGACCACTTTCTTACACCATACACAAAAATAAACTCAAAACGGAGGAAAGACCTAAATGTAAGACAGGAAGCCATCAAAATCCTCAAGGAGAAAGCAGGCAAAAACCTCTTTGACCTTGGCCGCAGCAACTTCTTACTCAACATGTCTCCGGAGGCAAGGGAAACAAAAGCAAAAATGAACTATTGGGACCTACCTCATCAAAATAAAAAGCTTCTGCACAGCAAAGGAAACAATCAGCAAAGCTAAAAGGCAACCAACAGAATGGGAGAAGATATTTGCAAACGACATATCAGATAAAGGGTTAGTATCCAAAATCTATAAAGAACTTATCAAGCTCAACACCCAAAAAACAAATAATCCAGTGAAGAAATGGGCAAAGACATGAATAGACACTTCTCCAAAGAAGACATCCAGATGGCCAACCAACACATGAAAAAATGCTCAACATCACTCATCATCAGGGAAATACAAATCGAAACCACAATGAGATACCACCTCACACCTGTCCGAACGGCTAACATTAACAACTCAGGCAACAACAGATGTTGGTGAGGATGTGGAGAAAGGGGAACTCTTTTGCACTTCTGGTGGGAATGCAAACTGGTGCAGCCACTCTGGAAAACAGTATGGAGGTTCCTCAAAAAATTAAAAATAGAACTATCCTATGACGCAGCAATTGCACTGCTAGGTATTTATCCTAAGGACACAGGAGTGCGGTTTCGAAGGGGCACACGCACCCCAAAGTTTATAGCAGCACTATAGACAATAGCCAAAGTATGAAAAGAGCCCAAATGTCCATCGATGGATGAATGGATAAGGAAGATGTGGTATATATATACAATGGAGTATTACTCAGCAATCAAAAACAGTGAAATCTTGCCATTTGAAACTACATGGATGGAACTAGAGGGTATTAGGATAAGTGAAATTAATCAGAGAAAGACAAATATCATGACTTCACTCATATGAGGACTTTAAGACACAGAACAGATGAATATAAGGGAAGGGAAGCAAAAATAATATAAAACCAGGGAGGGGGACAAAACATAAGAGACTTTTAAATATGGAGAACAAACAGAGGGTTACTGGAGGAATTGTGGGATGGGGGATGGGCTAAATGGGTAAGGGGCAGATAAGGAATCTACTCCTGAAATCACTGTTGCACTATATGCTAATTTGGATGTAAATTAAAAAAATAAAATTAAAAATATATATAAAAAAATAAAAAGTTAAAATAAATAAAAATTCCTTAAACTATAAAAAAAAAAAAAGTATGGTATCCACAGAAGAGCAAGCATTCTGTGTGGCTGAAGTGGAAAGCAGAGGAAGTTGAGAAAAGCTATTCATATAACCAAAAATATATATATTTTTTAATTTTTTTAAATGTTTTTATTTATTTTTGAGACAGAGAGAGACAGAGCATGAGCAGGGGAGGGGCAGAGAGAGAGGGAGACACAGAATCTGAGGCAGGTTCCAGGCTCTGAGCTGTCAGCACAGAGCCCGACGCGGGGCTCGAACTCACAAACCGTGAGATCATGACCTGAGCCGAAGTCGGACGCTTAACCAACTGAGCCACCCAGGCACCCCTAATCAAAAATATATTTTTAATGGCTGAACAACTTCAACTTTCCCCTTATTAGACAGACTGCTTCCATTTTTTAATTAAATAGCATCTTATCATTGTGTATGAAGCTCTTTCTTTATTTAGGAATTGCTACTTTAGAACAGATTCCCAGAAATAGAAGAGTATAAATCCTTTTAAGCAAGGCAGGCAGATTTTTATTTTTAAAGAATTTGTTTATTATTTATTATTATTAAATTTTTAAAAAGCAGGAAGAGGAGATATGAAGCAAATCATTTTACTTCAGAAACTATGAAGTAATACTAAAAATTTGTAGAGGATGATATAGGGTCGAGATTTGGGTGAAATTTCCTTAGGCAATTTTTTTCTGGCACTTGACAGAAATAAAAACCAACCTAATTCTGAACTAACCGTAAGTCATATAATCATGCCCCAGGTGCATACACCTATTTCATCTTCAAAGAAGCTTTATTCAGAATGATGAGAGGCTTCTATTCACATTCTCTTTCGCCATTTCTCTCTCACTCCTTCTCCCACTTCTTCCTTCTGCTTTCTCCCCAGGCCTAGTTGGGACTGCCTTCCCCTCATCAAACAAGCCAGCCCAGTGATTAATATCATAATTCCAGACGACCCGAAAAACTTCCACCATGAGCTGTTTGGTTTTGAGTATCAGGAGCCTGCAGAACCCACACAGGATGTTCACACTTATCCAGGCCATATCATCACAGTCCAAGTAGGGGGCCCTCCTTGGTAATACGCATGCCACCCTGGTGACTACTTAATAAAAAAGAACGAATGGTTCATAGAAATTGAACTTTCAACACATTTTGATTTGAGACACAACTGTATTAAAATAAAACAAAAACTATCATTGTCATTAACAAAAAATCCTACTAGAAGACAGTCTTCCTACAATAGCAAAGCCAGTGGGGTTTAAAGACATACCAACCCAGTTCTCAGCAACTAAAGCTGAGGCTAGAGAACAGGGCAGGGTTTATTTTTGCAGCAGTTAGTTACAAAGTTATGTCTTCTCATAGTCTCCTTGGAGAAACTAAGACCACCATGAAGAGAGAAAGGGAGAGGGATGATAAGGGTGTTGGCTAAGAGATGGCTGGTTTTGAGACTTTCTTCCCAAGGCTCAAGGTGTGCCAATTAGCAACGCTCTATTAACCCATCCACACCAAAACCTTCACCACTGCCTGCATCCTAAGTTAACTTAGCAAAGTAGCCAACAGGGGCACCTGGCTGGATCAGTCAGTGGAGTGTGTGACTCTTGATCTCAGGGTTGTAGGTTCAAGCCTCATGTTGGGTATAGAGATTACTTAAAAAAAAAAAAACAAAACAAAACCTTAAACAAAGTAGCCAACAAACACATTTTTTTTTAATTTTTTTTTCAACGTTTATTTATTTTTGGGACAGAGAGAGACAGAGCATGAACGGGCGAGGGGCAGAGAGAGAGGGAGACACAGAATCAGAAACAGGCTCCAGGCTCTGAGCCATCAGCCCAGAGCCCGACGCGGGGCTCGAACTCACGGACCGCGAGATCGTGACCTGGCTGAAGTCGGACGCTTAACCGACTGCGCCACCCAGGCGCCCCCAACAAACACATTTTTAAATTCACTTCATATAGTGAAATAGATTAAAAAAAAAAAAAAAAAAAAAGATAAGCTGATGAAAGAATCAGAAAATTTAGGAGATGAGAGGAGAAAGGGAGCAGTTAAGGGGGGAGGGGAGGAAAAAGGAAAGGGTAGGGTATTCTAGTTCGGGCACTAATACTTTTGAGAAAAGAACAGTACAGTTGCAGGGATTTCTGCACACCCACACACAACAAGGGCACAGGCTACCCAGTTTTTCTTTCAATGCAATAAGCCAGTAATGTAAGGTTAGAATGGTGGTGGGGGAGGGGGCATTTAGTGCATATGTGTGCACCCAGACAGTACTAGAAGGGCCTTGGTCACTGAGGGGTAGCAAAGTCATACAACTTATCCAGGCCAGGGGGCTGGAAGGGGGCCTGAGGCTAAACAATTTTTGGTAAAAGTTATTGGCCTGTCCGCTGCCCAGATAACAGAGAATGAGAATCTGAGGGAAACTAGGCCTGGCCCTTAGGAATTCCAGATATGTCAGGAAATAATAGCCAGAAGAATAAATGAACCCTTGGCAAAAATTTCACAGCCCTAAAGGATTATAGGGAAGATTTTTTAGTTTTTATTTTTTTAATGTTTATTTATTTTTGAGAGAGAGACAGAGTGCGAGTGGGGAGGTGCAGAGAGGGAGATACAGAACTCGAAGCAGGCTCCAGGCTCTGAGCTGTCAGCACAGAGCCTGACGCGGGGCTCAAACTCACGGACTCACAGACTGTGAGATCATGACCTGAGCCGAAGTTGGCCACCTAACCCACTGAGCCACCCAGGCACCCCAGGAGAGATTTTTTTTAAATCATAAAGAAGTTGGGGCACTTTGTTGGCTCAGTCGGTTAAATGTCTGACTTTGGCTCAGGTCACAATTTCACAGATAGTGAGCTCAAGCCCCACACTGGGCTCTGTGCTGACAGCTCAGAACCTGGAGCCTGTTTCAGATTCTGTGTTCCCTCTCTCTCTCTGTCCCTCCCCCTGCTCACACTTGGTCTCTTTCTCTCTCTCTCTCTCTCTCTCAAAAATAAGTAAACATTTAAAAAAATTTAACAAAAAAATAAAAAGTAAATAAAAATCAAAACAAAGTGATCAAGCAAAAAACCCTGAAAACCAAGCCAAACCAAACCAAACCAAACCATGGGACAAAGGGAGACAGAACGGCCGGGTTTCGTACTCGGTTATGCAAGGCTCTTCTCTGTCGCTGCCCACACCCCACACCTCTATCTGCTGGTAAGATGTAGAGTCAGCACAAGAATTTTCCTCAGTAAAAACAGCAGCAGAGAGGTGCCCAAAGGCTTGACTCATTTATCCTCTCAGATATTTGTCCCACAGAAAGGCACTGGCTTACCGGGGATGAAATGATGGTGGTGGCAGAGAAAGGGGCGCCTCAGTTTTCCTAAAGCCAAACCTTCCATGTGGGGATACCTAACTGTACCTTCATTTCCTGGGCTCAGAGAACATTCCTCTCCTCGTTTCACAAAGCAGGCCTGGCAGCAATTAACTGCCAGTGGCTGAACTGCAATAAGCCTTCATTCTCCTCCTGCTGACAATTCAGAGACAATTCACCGCACAGAAAGGACACAGCACTTAAACCAAGCAGTACGAGCCTCTCCTTCTTTAAGGTGATAAAGGGGAATAAATTGGTGACATTCCTTTCCATTTTTGGAACTGCAAAAGGTCCACAATACCGGCTCTTAGATACAATATTTGTATGTCTCCAAAAGAATGAAGAATGCTACTAACAACCCAATGCCTTCACAGCTCTGCAGGCATTTCAGGCAAGACGAGAGCAATTTATGATACAATTTCTTACCACTTTGGATGCAGAGTTGCTTGACCTACCTTAATGCCAACAGTACAAACTAGAAACTAGTACTGCTAGCCAGCCATCCCTAATTAGAAGGAGAAGATCTGCAGCGTATACACTTCCTTCCCTTTCCCCAGTGCATTAAGCACAAGTTTGAGCTGCAAGTACTCTCCTAAAAGAAATGCCTACCAGTTAACTATTCTGAACGCGCAAGGTGATTCTACCACCCTTCCAGAACTATCCAAGGCCTCAAGCTCCTACGAATGGCATATAAGGTCAAACATAATGTCTGGAACTGAAGACTTCACTTTGCCCTATTATTTTACAATGCTTACAGTTCTCAGCAAGTGATGCCAACCTATATAAATGCCTCTGTGCAACATTGCACAAAGGCCCCCTCCTACTCTTGCGGCTCATAGTTCAAGTTCAATATTCCTCCCCCCCATGTCCACCCACTCTCTGTTTTAGACCCTAAAGCTCCAGATCCCATTCCTTAGCAGCAATTTATTGCTACTGTCCACTGCAGGCAAACAAGAAGAAAAAGTACTCCCCAGCAACACAACCCCAGGATCTTCCTTCCAAGGTACACCTGAATTCTCTAAGGCCCAAATTTGAGTTTTTACCCTCTTCCAGGACACTGCCAGGCCTACATCTACCGTATTTCTTGTTTTATTGGTCTACTTCTCATTTTACTGACCACAGTTATCGGAAGTGTGCTGGAGCTGGCTCATCTGACCTGACTGTGCACATCTCTCCCAACTCATGTTGGAAGTTCCAAAATGGTCATGGTGGCTGTATTTACACCATGGAAACTGACAACATCTACAACTCAGGGCTTGTTTTGGGGGCTTTGAGGGGAGGGAGGGACCCAGTTGTTAAACATTTATTATACCACACTGTTTTCCCTAAATTACCTACACTTCCTCTCCTGTGAGACCTAACTTCCTTTTCTTTCTACCAAAAATTCCATGTAATCACGTAGAATTTCTATTCCATGATCAAAAATCACCTAGAAGCTCATCATTTCATGTGTTATTCCCTATACCTCCTGCAGGACATACTACATAATACGCAGGATACAGTGCAAAATGAAAATGTGGGGTCCCTTATTGAAAAACTATTAAGAATTTCAAGACAATGACAGCTATGCATCAAACTGAGAACAGAGCCTAAGTGTGTGGACTTGTACAACTGCACAGGTCACATGCCCATAAAAGGGTCCTTGAGCACCTATTCTTAACTGTGAGCATGCCCTTCCCTAAGGATACTATTTCCCATGTATCTCTGCAATATGAGGGCTCCTTACTCTCCCATATGTCACAACTGAAGGCAGGTTAGTATTTTATTTGCTCCCCTTCCCAATGCCCTTTGCAGACCATTACTCTTCTACCTTTTTTGTAAAACCTCTCTCCTCTGCCATCTTGCTGCAATTCAACCCTTACCACACTGTCCTCTCCCAAATGCCTCACTACTCCTTCTGTTTTTCTGAGGGCTTTGACATCTGGCTCTCGAAATTCCTCTTTACTGCCTAAACAGTAACAGGGTTAAGAGGACAGACTCTGGATAGAAGCAGAGTGCCTGGGTTCAAATCCTGGTATTACCATATACAAGCTATATTGCCTTGACCATGTTCCTTAACCTCTCTCTTCCTGAGTTTCCTCGTTTATAAAATAGAGATGGCTAATAGTACTTCATAGGAGTTGTTGTATGGATTAAAAGAGTTAAAAATACATCAAGGGTTCAGAATGGTATCTGGTACACAGTAAATGCTCACTCAGGAAACAGTAGCTATTGCTATCATCATCATCATCATCATCATCATCATAAAAGTCTATCTCAGTGTCTATATGGATAACTCATGTAACATGTATTTTGGGCTTCCTGAGTTCTTTGAGCTCCTTGTCTACTCTACCCCAGCAACTCTCTTCCACAACTATACCCTAGATATTGTAGTTGCCAGAACTTCTCCACCTCCAATAACTTAGATTCAAATATCCCATCCTTGGGGTACTTGGGTGGCTCAGTCAGTTAAACGGCCAACTCAATTTCGGCACAGGTCATGATCTCATAGTCATGGGATCAAGCCCCGAGTTGGGATCAAGCCCCGAGTTGGGATCAAGCCCTGCACTGGGCTCTGCGATGAGCATGGCACCTGCTTGGGATTTTCTCTCTCTCTCTGTCCATCTCCTGCTTGTTCCCTCCCCCCCCCCAAAATAAATAATCTTACAAATATATGCCATCCTCTGATGACTACCTCCAGTTTTACAGGACACACACTTAGTTGTGCCTCCTGTGTCTGTCTCTCATCATGGAAAACTCTAAATGCCAAACTCCTCTATCATATTTCTGTCAGTTAGCCCCTCTTATATTTATTTGCCTCTTTTTCTATCTTCCTAATCCACTCTCTTGACAATAACCTCGACTTCCACATCCCTATTTCCTTCTATGCAAGATTGGCAAAGTTCCAATCTTGGGTAAATCAACCTATCAAACTGCTTTTTCTTGACAGGGTTGCTGAGAGCTGCTGAGGAGACTCACACACCTGCAGATGTCAGTACCACTGTTATAAATTTGTAGTCTCCGTGTTCAGTGCTACCAGTAGTCTATTTCCTTACTGCTTGGCCTTCTCCCAGCCTTCCTAATGGCTGTTTCAGACCTTTACCACTCTCTCCAAACCTCTGATTTTCCTGCCTACTACCTACCTATGCCCATTCCACCTACCTCTGCTTCTACTCTCAGCAAATAATCTACCCCACTTCAGAAAAACAGGCATGAGATTAGAACTACCACAATTTCCTTCTATTGAACCTACAAACCCACCTTTGCTACACCTATATTCACCTATTTCTTCCTTCCTATCATCATGAAGGAGATATCTCCTCCTGCTTAAGGCTAATCTTGGTCCTCTGTGCTCAGGATTCAAACGCACTCACCCTGTAAGACACTAGTTCTCAATGTGCGTTTCTCAGACCAGCAGCATTGGCCTCTCCAGAACTTGTCACAAATGCAAATTCTCAGGCCTCACTCTAGACCTACTAAATCAGAAACTCTGGAATCAGGGCCAAACTGTTTTCAACAAGGCCTCCAGGTGATTCTGATGTATGCTAAGGTTTGTGAACCACCGCTTTATGGAATTATTTGTTGTTTATTCCCTTTCCTGTATTTTCAACCTTTCTCTAGTACAATGGTTCCCTTGCCTTGAAGAGCCTATGATATTGCTTGCTCCAAGTACATTCTTGCCTCTCTCCAATCTATTCACCACACAGCAACACATCTGATCAAGTTATCCCCTACTTAAAATTCCTTAAATTTTTCTTAATGTTTATTTATTTTTGAGAGAGAGAGAGAGAGAGAGCATGAGCATGAGCAGAAGAGGAGCAGAGAGAGAGGGAGACACAGAATCCGAAGCAGGCTCTAGGCTCTGGGCTGTCAGCACAGAGCCCAATGCGGGGCCTGAACTCACGAACTGTGAGATCATGACGTAAGCCTAAATTGGCCGCTAAACCGACTGAGCCACCCAGGCGCCCCTCCCCTACTTAAAATTCTTTAATGACTTCTCACTGACCTGAAGATAAAGACCAAAATCTTAAGAAGGCCTTAAGGCTCTCCACAGCTCACAACCCTCCTTTTTCACCTTTGGCTTTCTACGTTGAACAAGACCAGCCTCTCTCAACTTCTTGATCTTGCCACGCTCTAGGGCACCTAACAAACTTTGAAATTGTTAGCTCTCTGCCTCAAATACTTTGCTTCTTTTCCAAACTCCTTCTACATCAAGTCTCAACTTAAACTTTCTTTACTTAAAGTACCTAACCATATCCCTTAGTCTCAATTAGGTCCCTGTTAGATGCTCTTCCAGCACTCTGCACTTATCCTCTTAAACCCATATTAAGCTTATAATTATTTAAGTATTATAAACATAATGTCTGTTTTCCTTGCCAGAGCATAAGCTCTGTTGGGGGAGAAATCCTGTCTATCTCACTTACTATAATATCCCCAGTGCCTAGCTTAGTATAATACCTTGCACACAGGAAATGTGCAAAAAGTATTTGCCAAATGACTGAGCCTTTGCATGCACTGTGCCTCTGTCCCCAGTGAAATCCTACACATCCTTCAAGAAATATACTAAAGATGGTTACCAGAGGGGAGGTGGGTGGGGGGCATAGGTGAAATAGGTGAGCAGGATTAAGAGTATACTTATCTTGATGAGCACTGGATAATATATGGAACTGTTGAATCACTATATTGTACACCTGAAACTACTATAACACTGTATGTTAACCACACCGGAATTAACATTTTTAAAAAGAGGATTATAATCTAGTGTAGGTAATAAATGCTTAAAGAGAAAAAAGAAATAAAATAAACATTTCTGGGGCACCTGAGTGGCTCAGTCAGTTAAGCGTCCAACTTCAGCTCAGGAAATGATCTCACAGTTCATGGGTTTAAGCCCCAAGTCGGGCTTTGTACAGACAGCTCAGAGCCTGGAGCCTGCTTCAGATTCTGTGTCTCCCTCTCTCTCTGCCCCTCCCCCACTCGTGTGCACGCGCGCGTGCTCTCTCTCAAAAATAACAAAAAATGTTTTTAATTAAAAATAATAATAAATTAAACATTTCTGTGAAGTCTTCCCTGCATATACATACCACCTGCCTGTTCAAATGAATCACTTCCTCTTTTCTGTTCCTACTGTATTGTATATGTAACTCTACTAATGCAATAGTTACACACTATTATAAATACCCAACCTTTGTGTCTGAGTCTCCACTACACTGTAAACTCCCTGAGGGCACGGACCACATCTTGCTCACTTTCTATCTCTAGTGCTTAGTAAAGTATCTGACATTAACAACAGATGTCTAATGTTTACGGGGCATATTAAACCTAAGACTGTATCTCTAATATTGCACTGAAAGGTTTTTTCCTAATATTAAATCTGCATTCCAATCCTAGGTTTGTTATTCATTAGCTACACAATCAAACTGTTTAACCTCTTTGGGCCCCAGTTTCCTCACTGGTAAAACAGGGCTAATAATACCAATTTGGGAATATTGTTATGAAAATCAAACAAAATGACATTGTACGACGATTAGCACACATAGTGCCTGGCATGTAGTAGCTTCCCCACTCTGGCTTCAACTTGGTAGAAACAACTAGGACAAAACAAATACAAAAATAAGTCACAGCAATCAAGGGAGGCTGAGCACAGAGTGAGTCATTCCTTTTAATCATTTGCCCAGGAAGATCAACAATGAAGAAACATAACAAGCAGAATAAACTCTACTGGTGGTATCTCCCTTGGCATACAAAGCTTGGTAAGAAGTCACCCCAGAAACCTCTTGGCTAATGGCCAGCTCTGGCTCCCCAGCTCAGTAAGTCGGGTCTTAGTCTGCGGTGCCAGGAATGGCACTTCAGACTGGAATAGAAACTACCCCATAAGGAAATGTATTTGTACGTGGGAGATGGGGAAGAGGGAGGACAGCTTGAATGCAACCATGTCAATCAAGTGTTTTGCAACCTGGCAGCAAATACTGCAGAATTGTTGGTGAAAACGGACACCACACAACTGCACTTACCTGTAGCCAAGAACCAGCTTAGACTAGATAATGAGCAGATTTCTGCTGTTACCAAAACAATGGTCAGACTTGTAATGCAGTGAACATCTCTAAGGTCCAACTATGCTTGTAACATCTGGGCTGCACCCACAAAGATGACACCAAGCAGCTTTATACATATATTCCTCAGCATAGAGTGCTTCCCACAAGCACCAGTTTCACTGCTCATGTGTGCCAAATGTGAAAGCAGATTTAACAGTTTCTCTGCTCCTTATTCACAATATGCTTACCTCTGCAGAACCACTGGTGTTCAGATCACCTACTTCCTTGGAGTCATTCATTTCAGAATGCTGTGTCACTGTATGTGTAGCTACTTCTTCACTGGGACTATCTCTCTTCCGAAGCTTCCTGATTAAGCTCTGCTGGTCACTAGAAGATACAGTGGGTCTGAGTGGAGCTCTGGGTGGATTCTGTCTCCTCCAAGATACCCTGCTCCAACCTAGCCCCAGAATATGTGGTTCATCTTCTTCAGGTGGATAGCCCAAACCATCTTCAGTTTGGAATTTTTTAAAAAACACCAGCATGGAATTGGAAGAGTCTGTCCTGAAAGTCTGGCAGCTCCGGGGCCTGCTGCAGTCTGCCTGAATGCACATCCCTTCTAACCACCAAAAGGCATGGCAGGCAGAATCCTGGCAGCAAGCAGCCCAACACAACTGGAGAGAGGGGGTTCCTTCAAGAAGCCGGAGGTGATTTTCTCCCCCAGATCTCAGGCCAACTCCAAATTCTGTCTTCTCATGCTGGCACCTGCTCTCACTGGCATCTAAAAACAAGGAATGAAAACATTTTAAGAGGTAATAAAAACACACTACTGATCTGTAAAGTGCCCCGAACACCAACATTTAAGGCTATTTTGAATACTGGTTTTTAAGAAGGTGGGAAAGCTGTCTAGTAAATGGAACAGAAGAAGCAAAATAGAGTGTTTTTTGGCTCAGGATACTTTAGCTTATAGAAGTACTGTTCCACATTCATCGGTGGTTCCCCTTCTCAATGAGTCCCTTCCACATAGACCTTTCATACAGAATTCCAGTTCATGAAAAAAAGCAAGACAAACAAAATAGCTATTCTGGTGGAAGTGTATGGAGGGGTGGAAGGGGCAGAGTCCCACCACTTGACCTTCCACTCATGTCCTGGCCTTTCTCAGGGACAGTGCAAGCACTATGGGACCAGAAGAACAGGTAGTGGAACAGGATGGAATAGTCCCCCCACCCCCACCCCCACCCACTGAACTGGCAGCAACACAAACGGAGTATTCTTCACCTCCAACAGGTTACAGGTTCATCCATTTTCTAACCAACTGTTTGCCAGAGTCAGGTGGTTTTGCATATCATGGTATCAACCAGAGCTGATCAGTAGTCAGATTACCAAAAAGTTTAATCATGAGAGGTATTCTGCTAGAATGAACTTCCTACTGACAAGCCATGTCATGATAAGAAACAAAGGAACAGAAGTACAACAGTGACCTAGTGTGGTTAACATAAATAACATGGTTCAAAATTCTGGTTACTGTTGCTTATGGATAAACTTTTGGGCTACTGAATTACCTTAGGCATGGCATTAATTCTCGTGAAATATTACGTCACTTCTGTTTTATTAGATGAAGTAAAGTCAAAGCATGTTCTAAATGAAAGCTATTATACAGAGCTCATTTTAAGGTCTTAGTTATATAGGTATCTGTACCCAACTATGGTCAGGGTTATACAGGGCCAGAACCAGGGTGAGGCAAGATCAATGCCTCAGGCACAAAACTTAAGAAGGAATATATTCTCAGAGTCATGTAAGTACAGAGTTGGCTTACCCAACCTTGAGAGTGAGCACCTCCTTCAATTTTGTGCCTTATGTGTCTCTTTCTTCACCCTAGCTCTGGCTCTGGGGTTAGAACATAAAATATCTTGAAATTACACATAGAAAATATGCAGTAGAACCAAAACACTGAAGAGATGGATAATCATGTCTGCACATACACATAACTGAAAAAGGGCTATGACTAACCAGAGCAACAATGGAATAATCAGCCAAAGTCAGGGCACCTGGGTGGCTCAGTCGGTTAAGCAGCCGACTCTTGGTTTCAGCTCAGGTCATGATTTTACGGTTCATGGGTTCGAGCCCCATGCTGGGCTCCGCGCTGAAGGTGTGGGGCCTGCTTGGGATTCTCTCTCTCCCTCTCTCTCTCTGCACTTCCCCTGCTTGTCTCTGTCTCTCTCAAAATAAATAAATAAGCTTAAAAAAAAAAAAAGAAGAAGAAGAAGAATCCGCCAAAGCCAACTTGACTCCCAGGAAATACTTACAAAACGTCCAGCAGACTAAATGTGAACACCAGTCAACTGAGAGATATAAGGAAAATAAAGGCAAGCTTCTGGATGACTGAGCAGGCGCTATGGAAGCCAATCTGCCATTGTTCATTAAAAGAAAAGAGACAGACATTGGCACGAACCTAACATCAGACAAGGCAATTTAGAAACCTAGAAAAAATAGAACTTCCTTAAGAAAAATGAAGAAATAGCAACTATGAAAAAAATGAAGCTACCAAGAGCTACAGAAATACCCCTCATATCCTCATCCACCTTCCCACACAGTAACCAATGGTATGAATCTTGGTTAACAGCTAAGTACACAGACTGTGTTGAAATCAATAAATTGTTACCTCAGTAACCACCGTCAGTCACCTTTATACCAACTTTCCCTCATTCTTCCCAGAGTAATTCTCTCATATTTAACATAGTGAAGAGGTCCACACAGATGAAATAACCTGCACTTTTCTATAAGCCACTATTTTATTTAATTTTTAATATGTACCGTGACCTCCACTTTTGCTCCTGCAGGAGAAACTGCCATAGGACTTGCCCTCCCACCATGAGTAGCTAGAACGCTAGACAAAATATATGGAACAATTGTTTTTAGACCATGAACAACAGGTATGTGATCCCAGAGAGAAAGGAAACAAACAAGGTGAGCCCTGTGACCACCAGGGCTTTTCGTACAGCATCATGCTCCAGATGGTGGCACAAGGAAGGAGAGAGCCCAAGCAGACTAGGGCAGACTTGCTGCACTGAGGAAACAGAGTTTGAGGTGACTGTGATAGCAAGAATTTTGGAACAAACAACCAGAAAGGAGGAAGCTACACAGATAAAGAGCTCCCGACAACTGGATAATGGTCCCTTTTCATCTTTGACTGACCACTAATTTATCCCAAGTGTAAGTTGAGATCACATGAGGGAAATTAGATTTTGAACTGAATGAAAATGAAAACATAACATATAAAAATTCATGAGATGCAGTTAATGCAGCATTTAGAGGGAGCATTTACAGTTTTAAATGCTTATTTAGAAAATAAGAAAAGTCTAAAGTCGATAATCTAGAGAGACACACAAGGAGAAGGCCATGTGATGACAGAGGCAGAGACTGGAGAGATACAGCTACAAACCAAGGAACACCAATGACTGGCAGTGACCACTAGAAGCTAAGAAGAGTTGAGGAAGGGCTCTATGCAGAGACTCAGAAGGAACCAACCCTTGATTTTGGACTTCTAGACTCCAGAACCATTGGTTTATCAGGATTTTCTGAAGAGCAGCTAAGGAGACAAAGGGCTCCCAAGCTACATTTACACATGTGGCTGTGACCTTTACCCACACTGAACAGAGACACCTGGACGCCATTCAGTGGATACGTACAGGGATGTGATGCTGGAAAACTATGGGAATCTGGTGTCCAAGGGGCTTCTCTTTTTCAAACCAAAATTAATCACCCACTGGAGCAAGGGGTAGAGCCCTGGATGGAGGTGTGAAAAATTCTGCCAGGTGCCTGTACAGTCCAGGAGTACTGATTTGAAACAAAGATATCAGTCCTAAAGCAAAACGTTTCTGAAGGATTGTCTCTAGAAGAGTGAACATACAGTGTCATGATTGATAAAGGCCTGGAATGGAAGCACAGAAGCTCCAAAGAGAAGTGGCACGGTAATGTGGGAAAGCCTTTAAATATAATTCTTCCGTTATCAGTCACCAGAAAAGTTACACAGGTGAGATAACCCATTAATGTAAAGAATGTGGGATAGTGGGGCACCTGGGTGGCTCAGTCTGATTAAGCATCCGACTCTTGATTTCGGCTCAGGTCATGATCTTGTGGTTCATGAGTTTGAGACCCACATTGGGCTCTGCGCTGTGGGCGGCGCAGAGCCTGCTTGGGATTCTCTCTCTCCCCTCTTTGCTCCTCCCCCACTCACGTTCTCTCTCTCTCTCAAAATAAATAAATAAAGTTAAAAAAAAAGAATATGGGATAGCCTTTATGAACAACTCATCTCATTTCCTTTAAGATTTTGTTTTAAAGTTTATTGAGACAGAGAGGGTGCACAAGTAGGGAAGGAGCCAAGAGAGAGGGAGAGAGAGAATCCGAAGCATGCTCTGCACTGTCAGTATAGAGCCCGAGGCAGGGCTTGATCTCATGAACCATGAGATCATGATCTGAGCCAAAATCTAAAGTCGGACGCTCAACCGACTGAATCAGGTGCCCCAGCTCATTTCCTTTAAATCATCATAAAATTCACAGGAACAAGTAACCTTATCCTCAAGAAGGACTCAACAATTATCAGTTGTCAGAGAATCCATTCTAGAGAGAAACCCCATAAATGCAATGAATGTAGAAAAGCTTTCAAAATGAACTTTATCCTTTTAAAGTCATCAGAGAATTCATACCAGTCAGAAACCCTACACATGAAAAGACTGTGGAAAAAGCCTTTGCTTAGAACCCAGGCCTTACTCATCATGAGAATGCATAGTGGAGAAGAGCCTTTTAAATGCGATGAAAAGCTTTCAGGGATAACTTAACTGTGTGGCACATCAGAAAATCAATACTGGTGAGAAACCACATTGGTGTAATGAATGTGGAGAAGCCTTTAGGAAGAGCTCAACCCTTATTAGTCATCAATGAATACATACAAGAGAGAAACCCTATCACTGAAATAAATGGGGAAAATCTTTCAGGTACATATCCTTTGCTGGACATCAGAAAACTCACAGTGAAAAGAAAGTCTACTGGTGTAATGACTGTGTGAAAGTCTTTATGAAGAACTTAATGGATATGAGAATTCATACTGAACAAAAAGCCTATTACTGCAAGAAATATGGGAAAGCTTTCAGACACAGCTCAGGCCTTGCTGAACATCAGAGAATCTATATGGAGGAAAACCTCAGGAATGTAATGAAAGTAGGAAGACTTTTCCCCAAAGTTCAGCCCTTAAACAACATAAGAAAATTCATAACAAAGACAGAGCCACCAATTGTAGTTAGTGTGGTAATTCACATCGAGTTAATTCCTTCTGAGCATCAAAGGGGAGACATTCAATAAATTACACATGTAACAAAAATACTCTGTGCACGTCTATCCTGAAGAACTTCTCACATGTGACAATTTCATTACAGCATAGTTTGTACAGGTGAAATATATGAAAAATCTACATGTCTATCAACACAGATACAGTTACTCTAGAATGCTATGCAGCAACTGAAAACAATGAGGTAGAATCTATATACAGCAACAGAAAGAGTCCCATGATACTTTAAATTTTAAAAGTTGCAGAAATCTATGTTTGTTTGTACATATGTATTATACACATTCCAAATGATCTAGAGAAAAAAAGGCCAAACTTTAAACAAAAAAAAGAAAATTTTTTTTAATCAATGATCTACACTTTCATCATAAAAGCTAGAAGGGTAAATTATACCCAAAATAAACTGAGAAGAGAAAAGCTAAAGATAAGAATAACCAATGAAACGAAAACAAATAAAAAACAGAAAAAAAAAAAATCAATGAGACCAAAATCTGGTTGTTTGGAAGATCAACAAAACTGATAAAGCTCTAGTCAGACTGATGACAGGAAAAAAAAGAAAAAAAAAAAGACAGCAGTCACAAATTAACAATATCAGGAATGAAAGAAGGGGTATCACTACTGATTCAATAAACCAGGGGCAGCAAACTATGGCCCAAAGGGTAACTCTGGCTGCTGCCTATTTATTGTAAATAAAGTTTTACTGGAACATAGTCACACTCATTTACGTATAAAATGTCTATGGCTATTTTTGCTCCACAATGGCAGAGTTAACTAGCTGCAATAGAGTTTTTTCTTAAGACTCACAAAGCCTACAATGTTTACTATCTGGCCCTTTAAGAAAGTTTGCCAACCCGTGGTCCAAAGAATGTACTTTTGTTTGAACTATTAACTAATGAGTACAGCCTAAATTTAGATGTTAATTTATAGAAGACTGATAAGTTACAAATGATTTTGATTTTTACAGAGATGCAAATTGTTCCTGTCTAGTAAAAGATAAGCTCAAAGGTTTAATTAAGAAAGGCACGTTTTCTTCCCACCTACCTATTATCTTTATTTCTTTATTCATTCATCCATTCAACAAATATTACAATGCATCTGTCTCATGCTAGGACTGCTTTGATGGAGATTATAATTTATGGGGAAGACACAATTAAACAGACAATAATGAATGTAAGATTAAATTAGATTAAATAGACATAATAATGAATACAGGATTGCAAACCAGCATAAGTGCTCTGAAGGAAAGAAATTCAGCCTTTATAGAATAAAGGTAGCTAAACCTGGAATTAACTGAACAGGTATACTATCGCACATGTGACATGCTATCAAAAATATTCACTGTGTGTTGTTTGAAATGAAAAAAATATTGGAAATAACTTATAAGCTTCTCAATAAGAACTGGTTACTAAAGACGATCCATGCAGTTATGGGGATGAATAAAGCTACTTTATACAGTACTAATATGCAGTGATATCTAGGGTACGTTATGTAGAAAAAGAAAAGTTCAGAGCAGTGTGCATAGTATGCTACAATTGGTGTAGGGAGAGAAAGAATATAATGTTTATGCATATATTTGCATAGACTATTTTTGGAAGAATAGTCAAGAAGTTGGCACGGTTGCTTTTAGTAGGGAAATGAGGTAGCTCAAAAGACTGAAGTGAGAGACTTGTCGGTTCACTAAATACCCTTTTTTACCTTTTGAATTTGTACAATGTACATGTAATATCTTCTGAAAGATAAATTTTAAAAATTTAAATAAACAGAAATATCAATGGCTTTCCAAGGCTCTTAGAATGATAACCAAAAAAAATTTTTTTAATGTTTATTAATTTTAAGAGAGAGTGTGAGCAGGGCAGGAGCAGAGAGAGAGGGCGAGAGAGAATCCCAAGCTCGACACCATCAATGCAGAGCCGGATGCAGGGCTTGAACCCACAAACCATGAGATCGTGACGTGAACTGAAATTTAGAGTTGGATGCTCAACCAACTGAGCCACCCAGGTGCTCTGATAACCAGAATTCTTAACATAACCTAAGAAGATCCTGTATGATCTACACCATGCCTACCTTTCTGGCCCCAACTTGTATCATTGCTCTCCCTCTGTCGTGCTCCAACTCACCAGGCTTCTTTCATTCCTCAAATGGACTATGCTCCCTCTCCTAACTGGGCTTTGCGCATGCTGCACTCTCTAGTGGGAACTCTCGTCTCCCTTCTTTACCCAGTTAACTCCTCTTATGAGATATCAATACAGCCATCATTTCTTCAGAGAAGCCTCTATGCCAGGTCAGGTCTCTCCGCTTACACACTCTTTGGGCCCTGTTGCCCCTTTCCTTCAAAACAATTATAACACATAAAATTACATTTCTTTGTGCGATCATCTGCTCAATGTCTTCCCCACACCACCCCACACTGTAAGCCCTAGGATGACAGGACCATGTCTGTTTTGTTTTTTTTTCTCTCACCACTGTACCTCCAACTCTAGCATGAGATTGGCACATTACACTGCAGGTGCCCCAAAATATCTTTCTCAAACCTTTTTTTTTTAATGTTTATTTATTTTTGAGAGAGAGCGCGCGCGCGTATACACACACACACACACACACACACACACACACACACACACACACGTGAGTGGGGGAGGGGCAGAGAGAAAGGGAGACACAGAATCTGAAACAGGTTCCAGGCTCTGAGCTATCAGCACAGAGCACGATGCAGAGCTCAAACTCACAAACCATGAGATCATGACCTGAGCCGAAGTTGGATGTTTAACCAACTGAGTCACCCAGACACCCTCCAAAATATCTTTTTGAATAAATGCACAAATAAATGCACATGTGCATGCATGAAGTATTGAAAGAATCCATGAGTAAACTGTCAGGAAACCAGGTGGCCTGATATCAGGTGGGTCATACTGAAGACATCCAGGCTGATAACAAGACTTCAAAAAGAGATGAGGCCCATATGCCACAATAAATGAGGGGGGTGAATGATGGTTGGTAGATGAATAATGATTAGGGAAGGGTAGGAAGTGGTATAAACCTCAAAGAGCAGAACTTTTTCCATGACACTGGAGGAGTACTGTTCAAGAAGTGACAGTGACGAATGATGAGGACATCAGTTCCACCTCCAAATTCAGAGGTACATGGGATATGGAAGAATGAGCAACCATCGCCTGCAGGCTAGAGGGAAAACCATGTCTTCCTCCAAGAGAAAGCCAGATCTATCTAATATCTTAACTCACAAGTTTCAGTATGAGAGGATTTAATAATGCAATGGATTCTTATCACAGTTAAAAAGTTGGGAAGGGAGGGTGGTAAATGTGAGTGAGTTGAAAAACACAGAGTTATTCAGGAATGTCATGTCAGACTCACACAAATCACAGCGGTTAGGTACTTTCTAGCAAGAAAAAAGGAGAGGATGGAAAATTATGATGATGAACTGATGACAGGGTTGCTGCCTATCCATCCTCGGTACAAATGGTGAAAGTTGTGAGGCAAATCACAGAGGTACTGTGGAATCTGGGGGAACAGATCTAGACTCAGGAGAAATGGTTAAGGAAATTTATGGAAATTACAAGGTTGAAGGGAAAGCAGCAAAAAATTCTAATTATCTGGTTGTTGCTAGCAGCTCTGGTCAAATCCAGATCTTTGAAAGAAGAGGAGATAAAAGTGGGGGTGGGGGGAGGGAGCTCTAAGACTGGTCTGACCTGCAAAGGTCTTCTTTTGCTCCCATGGCTCCCTGAAGAATGTCACATAAGCTACACAACTATGTGGCAGCATAAAAGAGAAACGTTTCATAACCCAAACACTTCCCCTGCTTTGTGAGGTGACCTGGAAGCCTCAGTTAGAGATCTTACCATTACTCTGGGCTGGAGAGAACCTGTTCAGTGAGGGAAGAAACAACCTGGGGGTTCACACAGGATATTTCAGACTCTCTCTACCTCACTTGTACCTTTTGATTGACATATTCTTACAATTATTACTAAAGCTTAGTAATGACGGCTAAGATCTCTGATTCATCTGAATCTTAACTGACAATTTGATACTTTGTCAAGGGAATAGAGAGCCTGGGAAAGGACAAATGGTCAGAAGCACTTAAGTCTTTGACAGTGACCAAGAGTAAAAACAAATGTGAGGTCTGGGGCAGGTTAACTGTCTATGGCATTGCTAAGAAAATTAATCTCAGTCAGGAGTGGAGGTACTCTGATCTCTCAGTTCACATGTTTACTTAGCAGGATTTTGACTGAGTTTTTTTTTTTTTTTTTTATTAAATGTTATTTAATGTTGCTCCATTATGTGTTCAATAATAAAAATATGGGAGAAAACCAGTTCTTTTCCATCTATTCAGTAGATCATAATTCATAATTTAGCCCTCTTAGAGGGCTAAAAGACATGGGATCCAGATTCAGCTCTAGATCAATCATTTACTACAATTTAACCTTTGGAAAGTAATTTAACCTAAGATTCAATTTTCATTGTTTTCATTGTTGTTACTCTTGAGAAAAAGAGTTCATCAGAGGAGGAAGCAGGGGAGCCCTGGTAGAGTCAATATTGGATTCTAGAAGTAACTTGGATAAAAGGTAAGATGAAAATAAGCTCCAATTTTAGATCAGTTCCTCTCCTGCCCACGCCGTCATAGCCTGGCTCCGCTCCCAGGGCCTAAGCAAAAGCAATATTAAATCCTTACAAAAGAGGGCTTACATAGAACCTTAGACTGAAAACCCTTTGGGAAAGTCTGGAACTCACTCCTGGTAGAAGCATGTAGAAAGCTTACCCAGTGGAGAACAAGAGGACAGAGCCAATCCCTTTCCTTCTAAAGCCATGGCAAAGCAGAGAATACAGGGCTCCCATATGTATTATTTGGAGAATCCTCAAAACAGGAAGCTCTGGAACTAGCAATACTTACTTATTATTACCGCCTCTCAAAATACAAAATTCTAATAAATCTAGCACAAAATCTAGACCAGGTTTCATAATCCCCAGCAGCAGAGTGGAGAAGTCTATAGAAAAAAAAAATTATTACCAGTGGAAATTCATCAAATACTTTAGGAAGCTGTGAACAACTCTAGAAATACTTAGAGACAATGCTGTTACCTCTGGCATTTGTAATTCTCAGGTAACAAGCCTGACTCTTCCAGCTAACTTGGAAACTTCAGAGTTTCCAAGACAGAGCTGGCAACCAAGAAGGAAGCAGATACAGAACACCCACTACTTTAGGAACCATACTGTTATGGTCATTGGGAATTCATACTTTAACCAAATTCATCAAACTGAATCCCAATGGAAGGACTGACATGGTAGAAACGAGAGTAGAGAGAACGCCCCGTCAGTGTTGTTAAAAAAAAAAAAAAAAAAAAAGAACAGTTGGTAAATTCTTCTCTTGGGGGACAAAGGGAAACCAAGTTTCTGTGGATAATAAGGCATGGTAAAAACATTATATAAGCAAAATTTGCACTTACTTTTAATATTCATTCAAACTAAAATTTCAGAATTTTATAATATGGTCAAGAATCCATTCAAAGCTTTCCTTTGATTATTATACCTGTAATGAACTATTATCAAGCAGTAAAGCAGAAGCCCTAAATTTGGTGAAGTCAGTGATTGAACTATGGCTCCACACCAACTGTCTTCCTGCAGCTATAATCAAAAGCATGCATTCTTTTAGAAGCAATAGGTCTTAGCCAAGATGGCTGCCATATGAAAAGCAGACAGCAGGGATATTATCAATCCCCCAAACAACTGACAGGAACCGTTCAAATACAAACCACCTCAGGGGGCACCCTCCACCTTCCTTTTGACTGTCAGCATGTCTATCACCTGCACACCCACTAACAAACAAACACAAAAATGGTTCCAGTGACTCTCCACACCAGTTCTCTCCCACAGTGGGGTAGCATATTCAGAAAGCAAAGCAGAGGTGGTAACTAAATCCTCTGAAGGGCACAATCAGATATTATGAAGTTTGGAAAAAGCCAGGGTAATAACTGGTGCCCTCTCTCCTCTTCAAAAGGGCCAACACTTTTTTCCTCAACTGCACACAGGTTAGAATGAAAGGTGGCAGCAGCCTCACAAAGCAGCCCTTTGAAAAGAAAATAATTACCATTCATTGCCTTTGCTGTGTGCCTAGCTTTGTTAAGAGCACAATTTGTTAAATGTTGTGGTGTAGGTGATTTGCTGAAACTAAACTAACTGCTACACAAGAATCAATAGGCTTTGTGTCCATATTCTGACTCCTTTTCCTTGACAACATGTAATATTTCCATTTTTCCCAAAGACCATTGTGATCAAAGACAAACTCCCCATGGAACCAGCTGCCCAACAGATGTCTCACAGCCACTGTTCACATTAACTCCTGATTGCCTGCTAGATGGAAAACAAGCTTCCAGCGACTCAATCACAAAACCTGAGTCCTATAGCACTTCTCTGATTAAGCGTACTTGGAAGAGTAAGTCGCCTCCTGTAAGACTGTCGCTCAAGAAGCCTTGAAAGTACTGGATTGTGGCGAACTGCTGAAGAGAAAAATCATAACATCTCCTTAGAAGATGGCAATATTTACATGCAAAAGAGGGGGAAAAGGTTCTTTTAATCTCTTATTTAAGGCAGAATATGGACACTTTAAAGGACCTATGAAAACCCCCCTCATTTAATCTTGGTTTGATGAAAAAATACATCCAATCTCCAAGGTGAGGTTCATACAGAACCGTCTGGAAAACTGAGTTAAAAAAACATTGTTTCCAAAAGAAAATCCCATATCAAGATCAATACCCTTACTCCATCTCACCCCATCTTCTGTCCCTCACCCCATGGGTTGAGGCTTTGGCCCCTGAAATAAAGACTGCCGGAGTCTGAATCTCTATACAGTCAACTTACTAGCTGTGTCATCCTGGGTCCCATTTCTTGGTTTCTTCATTAGTAAAAACAGGAATGATGGAATGATGGTAACAGTACCTAAACTCACAGGGTTATTATAGATATAAAAGAAGGTAATCTATGCAAACTACTTAACACAATGCCCGGTATGTAGTTAAAGCTCAGTATATATTAGCTGCCATTACTTCTGTTGTTCCAACAGTGCATTTCAGCACAGGTACCACTCCTTCCAGAAAGCCTTCTTTGATGAAACCTTTACCCCCAGATTCCTCTCTGCATATCCTCTATCACAGTATTTCTCCCACTGATCATATCCCTTTGCTTACCTCACACACTCTGCCCTGTTGAAGTGCTGGAGTTATATGTTGTAACTCTGTATTTGTAGGCACAGTAAAACGCTTGGCATGTAGAAGGTGTTCAAAGAATTGTTTAATTTTAAACATTTACCCAATATTGAAATAAATTTATGCTATTTTTTAAACTAACAAAATCTAGCAAAAGATGTCAGCTCCACTACTTGACTACTTGAATTGTAGTCGTTCGAATCAGCTCCTTAATCGTAATTAAATTTCCTTGACTAAAAGAAGGCAGGGACAGGAGAGAAAAGCAAAGTTCTCAGCTCACTAAGAAACGAGAACTGGCTTTCTGGGTTAAATTGGAGAGAGCACTGAATGGGAGGTATGAGGAGATGTACAAAAAGAAACCGAAGAAAAGCGAAATGGATTAAGAGATCTTTGCGTCTAAAGTAACCAGCTAGAAAACAGCCTTTCCTGCCTACACTGAAACATCCTTTCAAACCACAAAGCAATCTTTCCTCGTGAAAGGACCAACCACATTTCAGTTCCCCAAGTTATCTATTTCAGAACACGCCAAAGGAAGGACAGGCTTTCACCATAGAACTTTCTGAACAAAGTGGCAGTGGAAAATAGTTTCCAGTTCACCTAGACAAACAGCCATCCATCACAGATGACATCTAGATCCATTCAATTTTCCTTCTCCCAAGCAATAATGGGAATGAAAAGAAAAAAAAGCTCAAGTTCTGGTCACCTAGGTGGAAAGACAGAAACCAGTCTATAACAATTCTAATGCCTATAGCTTTTACCTGATATTTATTTTAAAAATCAGAAGTTTGGGGTGCCTGGGTGGCTCAGTCGGTTAAGTGTGAGACTTCAGCTCAGGTCATGATCTCGCAGTTCGTGAGTTCGAGCCCCACATCAGGCTCTGTGCTGACAGCATGCAGCCTGGAGCCTGCTTTGGATTCTGTGTCTCCCTCTCTCTCTGCCTTTACCTCACTCATGGTCTCTCTCTCTCTCTCTCTCTCAAAAATAAACATTAAAAATTTTTTTTTGAAAAAATAAATAAAAATCAGAAGTTTACATTAACTAGATACAATTGCTATTAATTTCAAAGACCTTTCTGTTAAGGTTTAGTCCAAAGCCATTTTTACAACCAAGCTATAAGTGAGAATATTAATCAAAATAGTGGTATAGCTGAAAATAGCTCTCCTGCCATAATGTTACCTGTTCAAAAATGATCCAGTCATCGAGGCTTTATAATATTTAAAGAAAGATTGAAGGCAAATGATTAAACCATATACTTAAAAACAAAACAAAACAAAACAAAAAACACCTGTAACTAGGGGGTTACATTGCTGCATATAATATACTCAGAATCTCCTGCTTCGCTTTTTCTCCCACCACCTTATGACTAAAAGACTCTGGAGAATGCTGTCAGCAAGAAACGCACGCCTCCAAGCCACAGCATGAAAGAACGAACCCACACCTCTCCAAGTAACACGGGCTTTGTACTTCAAAAAGCACAGGTATCAAATGATAACAGATAAACTTCAGCCTATACATAAAAGTGGTTCTAAAAAGAAACGTTTTTTTATAGAGAAAGCCCCCAGGTATGGTGTCACGAATCTAGCAATTCCCTACATGGCCCACTTGTAGAGGTTATTGTTAAAAACCTGCAGCTGACTGCTGTCTCTGACTGCAGGGCTGATAAATTATTTGCATTCATCACAATCATACCAACCTTCTCTGGAAACCCACACAATGAACCTTGAATCAGAGCCCTGCTTTGTTTTTCAGGAAGATTTTAAATTTTTTTTTGCTGGTTGATTTGGTTTTCTAAAGAGAAGGTCATTTGGAGGACTGTGGGAGAGGGATGTAAATTATATAAAATAGCAGTGAGCTTGGGAGGAAATAAGGAAATAAGGGAGCAAGCCATGAAGTGCTCTTTCAGCAGATATGGCCAATAGAGGAAAAGTTTGTGTCAATTTATCCATTAAAAATCTCTCCTTTTGGAGTATTATGTAAGTGTCATAAAAAAAAAAAAAAAAACTGCAGTGGGCTGAACTGGGCCATGTGAGGACTCAATACAACCAAGCTTCGAATACTTAAATATCTTAAACCACTTTTTGCTTATAGCAAATAAAATGCAGAGCTGCAGATGCTTCCTCATCTGTGTGTAAATGAAAGCAAAACTGTGTGAGTAGTTAGTATTCTTAGAATTTTTGAGAGCCAGTTTATTTAAATTAAATCAAAGCCAATCTGTATCTGTACAGAAATAATTTTCTCAGGGCTCTTGTTCTCTAGACTTTATAGAGCTGTACATACTCTTCTCTCTACCTCTCCCTCTGAGATCAAGAAGTGAAAAGAGCTCTCCAGGTCCAAAACCACTTCACATGAATCTGGGAGAAGGAAGTTCAAAGGGATCAGAGTATCATTCGTCTTAGCAGCCCATTATAGAACAGGGTTCAACTCTTCCCTGCCCGGTTCTTTGTGTTCCCATAGCACATCTTGGAATTTATCATGTTTCTTTATGTTTCTATATCTATCTCTGCTTCCATAGTGTGAACTCTCTGATGACAGGAACTGGGTTTTATTTAGCTGGAGACAGTGTCTGTTGACCTGAATTGTATGTTTCTACAGTATGTACATAACACCCAGATTTTATCATCAAATGACTTCAATTAAACATCCTAGAGAAGGTTTTAAAAAGGCAGTAAGCATATAAGGCACTGACTATAAGACAACACATATGAAGAACTAGGGATCGCAAATATTAGGAAAGTGCCATCTAGTTAAAGTCATCTATACAACGCAGCACCAACATTCAGATAATTTGGTATTGTTTGGTTTATTTATTGTAGTCATGTGGCTTTTAATAGATTTCATTTTGATGACATGTACTTACATGTATCTTTCTCTTATACCTCCATTTTCAAATTCATTGTAATACACATTCTACTGACAGAAATAAAAATTGGGGCCAAATGGTCAACACCTCCCACTACCAAATTATCCAGTACAGACTCCCTCTAGCCACAGAGAAACTGACCTTTCCTTATCATCACCTAAAATAGCAATATTATTCCGCTGCTTCCAAAGTGACATTAATTCTAGGTGAGGCAATAAGGATATCCAAGTACGTGTATGTGTGTGTCTCTCTCTCTCTTTCTCACACACACACACACACACACACACACACATTCCCCATAGGCACACAGGAAACTCCTTGAAAACACATCATACACAGGGCCTTCACTCTTTACCTCTTCCTTCCCACTGACACAGGCAGCCATGCTGCCAAGGCAGCAACCCCCACGTGAAATATGAGAGTGGAGGCGAAACAGCTCAATCAAAACAGCCTGGAAAGGAAAGGAGGGTATGCGTGTCAGTGAAAGTCTCCGTGGAAAGGCCAGACAAGTTTTGCTTCAGCCTTGACCATCCTAGGCACATAGCCCTATTCAAGGTCTGCTTACCTGAGCTTAAAGGCCAAGCCCTCCCTTTAACCTTTCATAGAACGGGTAACATGAAAATTCACCCCAGTATTTGAAAAGTGCATTGTGAGAAATGTCAGGGTGCAGCTCGTGAGCATACTCCGGAGAGCACAGCTGACAGGCATTTTGAAAATAAGCAGTTCGGGACTGATGAAATAGAAGGCACAGGTAGAAGAGAAGCTCAGCACTGCTTCAGCACTTGGGGGCTGTTTTGCTTCAGGCTAAAAGCCACAGACTGACCCAGCAGGATGCAGATTACTCAACTTTCTGAAATGGAATCTGGCTCTTAGGCTTCTCTCCACAAGGTCCCTTCATTTATTCTGATTAAGACTCACTCATTTTACCTGGCCTACTTCCATAAGCCTCCAGCTGACTCAGGTTGCCCCCAGTTAAGGACAATAAACACTGAGCTGTATTCACATTCACACGCGCGCGCGCACACCAGAGGAGTCATTTCTTTTAAAAGCCAGTCCTGTCAAACTTTTAAGCCTGAATCTGAAATTAGAGAAGTAAAACCAAATCAATATAAATTCCCCACCTCCCAGGTCTGATAATACTAGACATTCTCCTATTACCTACAAGTGAGAGAATCCACGAGCAGACATTTATTTCAAACGCAAATGTGCTGCTGGATTAGAATCAAAGCATAATGTTAAGCCAGTTGGAAGAAAGACAGCATTCCTAAAAATTCTGTCATTTAGTGGAAGGGTTTAAAAAGGGGAATTGAGGTGAGCTACATGGGCACTCACCTTAGCGGCAGAGTCTGAAGTTGATGGAGTTTCAGATAGGCCTTGGCCAGCATTCCTGTCTGCTTTTGTTTCTCCTAGAACAGTGTCTGTGATGGTTAATGCGCCATTCAGGATATTCTTAACTCCTGCTTATCTTAAGGTATTTTACTGTTTCCTTTTGTGATTGACCAGAGAAATTCAGAATTTGTATAATCTGGTGCTTGTCTGATACTAAGCCCTGGAACTGTTCACCAGAGGGCCTGAGTAACCAACCTGATGCCAAAAAGGCAGGAGCACACTGATACAGAAAAGAGTTTCCAGAGCTCACTGGTTGGGTATACGTAATACTTATGAAGTCACCAGAGGACAAATGCTTCCAAGTTAGGGGCAAAGGCTGCAGCTGTCACACTGTCCCCAAATCTCCAGATAACCACCTTCACCGTTTATCTGGGGCCATGGGTTATTAATGGTGGAGCAAGTCAGCTGGATTGAAAGGAAAGATGGAAACATTGTAGACAGGGGCTTCACCCACACAATTATGAGCCAAAGGTTACTCTACTGAGACCAGACATCAAATCACCTAGTCTCCTACATTTCTAGGATTTTGCAAGAAGAACTGGGTCTCCACTGTCATTGAATTACCCTGGGACCCTAGGGAGGCCTCAGCCTCTCTGAAGGGAATCTTGATGCCAGTAACATCATCCTTTCAAAGAGATTTTCTGTTCCTTAGGAATGGCAAAGGAATCAACATACTGCACTCTCCATGAGGGCAGAGACCATGTCTCTCTGACTCACCACTACATCTCTAATGCCCAGGATTGTAGGTACCCCAAAAAAACATTTTGAAGAAAGGGACTAACTCTGGCAAGCTACTTCTGACACAAAATCCAAAAGTGCTATTGAACCAGCCACAGTCAATGCAATAACCTGGCCTATCACACGGCCTTGCCAAGCATGGGCACATCAACGGTTTTGGGGAAAGTGAACCAGGGCTCAGGGTCAGGTGGTGTCATGATAGCAGAACAGAGTCCTCTTCCAGAGGAAAAGTATCCTTGGCTGAAAGAGGAAACAAGTAGTCAGTCATGCTCCTTAGTGGAATTTTATAATCATGGAAAACACACAATGTAGCTCATCCTACCACGGCTTCCACCAACCTCAGGCCTATAAAGCCATGTGAATGGAGGTCTCCTTTTCCCGACAATGCAGAAAGACCAGCTGCCTGCCTGCATTCTACTTCTAAAAATGTGGGAACTGAGATCCCACTGGGTGGAGGTTTAAGAAGCTAGGAGAGACTTCAAACCTAATGCCCACTGCGTCATCTTGCAGTTAGACAAGAGTTTAACCAAACAGGATATTATGTTATCATGTTACAATGACTACTGTTAACACTTGCTGAACTGTCACCTATGTACCTGGGAGTAGGTTAAATACTTTGCATAAACATTTTACTTAATCCTTACAACAATCCTATGAGAGGCACTGTCATTCTCACTTTGAAGATAAAAAACCTGATGAAATGTGGGTTTCAGTAATACCACCCAGTATGTAAGAGAACCAGGACTCAGAGCCAGGCCTGTCTGACTCCTGAGTCCATGTTCCAAGCTCTTGCTACTCTGCCTCCTCCTGTCTCTTGCTGGGTCGATGAATAGGTAGGTATCAAGACCAATTCTTGCAGCTTCTAAAACTTACCCATTATTGCCTGAAATCAAAAGTGGTTAAAGGAACTTAACCACATAGACTGACTTTTCTTAAGGAAGCTCTTAGATGAAGGATCAGAAAGGAAGTTCAAAAGGCAGTCCCTCAAACCAAGAGCTATGCATTTTGGCCCAAACTTTTCAGTACAACTCATCGGAGAATAAATGTCCAAACACTAACCACACACACAGTTCTTAATCATGTTCCTCCTGGTTCCACACAATGACTTGAACTGAAAGCTGTTTCAATTAGTAAGATTTTTATGCAATCTCCAAAATAAGCCAAAAGGCTTACTTTGGCCCTGCAATTGTTATTTTGTTTTTATAAATTCCTCCACTGTATTATTTCCTCCCTTGAAGAATTCCTAAGGCAAGTCCATTTCAGACAGCTTTTAAATCATATTGGATTTACTGCCCAGTTATACCATTGTCTTATCTCTCTTCACTTTGTCACACAAGTTAGGAAGTACATTTGTGTTTGCATTATCTTTCTGAAGGGCAAAAAGAACCCACCAAAATTATGCTCCAAAATACAGAGCAAGACTTAAGATGATCATCTTTTATTGAAGAGTGTTTAAGCAAAACACAATTGCTTCATTTCATTGGGAGAGAGGCTAATTTTAGAGGATTTTGGTTGGTCTTACTTAGGTCAATTAAATTGTGATATAACAAGATCCCAAAGACCTGCTCAATGCTAGCTGAACTTTAGAATCAAAAAGCTCGCATGATTTGTGTTAATAGCCAGAAAACTCTACCTTCCCCCAGCTGCCATATACTCAAATCATTATCCTACAATCTGAGGAGACAGATGTAGGATTAATAATTTATCACCTTCCTGTACTGCAATGTAGTTAAGAATATAGGACAGTTTGGCAGGAGAGAGTTCTTGCTGAAGGCTCATCACTATGAGATTTATTCCATTAGTCATCCAACTTAAATTAGATGCCCAGCAGATACAAGAAGAGCAGGGATATAATGCCCTTTAAAAAGTCTCCTGAAAATGCTTTTCTCCTAAGGATAAGACCAATGCATGATCAAGATATATTACTCTCTTAAAAGAAAAAGATACCACTTGGTCTGTCTGGTACAACAGGGGCTACAGCCCTCAAAGTACAATCAAACGATAGGGGCAAAGGAGGAAAGTGAGTGCAGGTGCCTTCTGTCTGTCAGGGGCAAATGCAGGTAGTTATGAGAACAAAAAGAAAATAGCAACAAGTGGGGAAAAGATGTCTTGCTAAGCCAGAAGCTGCCTTTGTCCCAACTGTAGTCTCTACGGGAGGTTGAGGGTCCCACCCAGAGTTTGGGACGAATTAAAAAATAAATATGGCAGGGGTGCCTGGCTGCCTCAGTCAGTAGAGCATGTGACTTTGATTTCAGGGTTGTGAGTTTAAGCCCTACGTTGGGTGTAGAGACTACTTAAATTTTTTTTTTAACTAAACAAATATGGCAGTTAGAGGTAAATGGAGATCAAAACATCATCTTTATAATAAGCGATAAGGTGACTGGGGAACATAGCTTAGATGTACAACCACATACTGGCTTTCTAATACTTTCCTCTACTTAATTAAACTTACCCAGTTGGACACAGGCAGGCTATCCTGGAATGGGCAGACCAGTTAGAGGACGGCAGAACGTATGCAAATCCTGAAGACAGGCCATTCCATACAATAGGAGTCTTTTTCAACCTCACCAATCAGAAAAAAAGTCACTCATCCATTCAGAGAGAGAGAGCCAGAAAAAAGGCAGAAAAAAGAGCTAAAATCACCTTCCAAATATTGTTCCCTCCTGGGAAGTGAAGGGCCCACTTAATGAGCCAAGAATGAAAAATAGGGTAGAAAAGAACGATTCTCCTCAACATGTATATTCCAACGTGGTGTCATTTCCAGCATTCTTTTTCGGTTAATCCAACAAACTGTTATTGCTACCTACTATGTGCTAGATTCTTGGTGTGTAACTGTGATTAAGACAGTTTCTTGAAGCAGACACATAAGTGAGTAACCATAGTAGCCATCTGCTCCCAGCCACATCTGCTATGATTACTTAGGTTACTTACTTAGAACACAGGTTACTCCCTGGCATACCTGGTACCAGACTCACCATCTACAATAAATAACTATAAAACTGGGCAGAATATACAAAACAACTGTTCTTAGTCAGGAGATAACAGCCAGTACAAGGCTGCAATCCCCGAGAGAGATTGCAGAAGAGAAGAAACTTGAAGTGAGCCCTACCACTGCCCAGGTCTCCAGGGCCAACTTCCCAACCACAGCACCGAAAGCTGGAACCCAAACAGAACACAGGGGGCTTGCTGAGCCCAGGAAGCAGAGATATGAATTTGGCTAAAATCTGAGTGGTGAGACACTGGAGAGGAAGGAGCTGTGAAAAGAGGGAGCCCCAGAAGTCCTTAGGGAGGGTCCCCTGCCAGGCTGAGAGCTGGAATGTAAAGGCACAGGGCAAGACTCGAGGTTTATGAGATAGCAGATGCTACAGGGCAGAGAGGGAAACAGAATCACTAGAGGTCAAGCAGCGCTGGGGGTAAGAACAGGAGCACTTTGGAATTTGGCTCTGCCAGAGCGAAGAAACCACATTAACACCACAGACGAGCACACACCAGAAAGACCTCACCTCAGGACTAAGGACCACACTCTAGAGCAAGACCCACTCTGAATCTCTCCTCACAAAGCCTAACACACACAGTACAGCATGATATAATAACAGAGAGCTGTAAGACACTACAAGAACATTAAAGAATAAGTTCAAACTAGAGGTCTCAGAATATATCAGAAAGGAGCTTATGTTTACCTGAATCAGACAACCTCAGTGAGAAGACTAACGGCACTCTGCATGAGACAGGACTCTACAGTGATGTGAATGTGGAGGAAAGAAAAGAGTGTGGAATGGCTCAGAACGCAAGAGGAGGTGGTCTTTTCACTGTTATAGGGAACACAGGAGGAAGAAGGACAAAGGACCATGGGTTTGGTCTTGATACATTAAGTCGGAGGCAGCTGTGAGCCATCCAGTTGGAAACGTATGACATGCAGGTGGGTATGTGCTCTGGAAAGGACTGAATGAACAGCTATGGATTTGGGAGTAGACGGCACACGTCTTAACAGTTATGGGAAAAAATGAGGCTACCCAGGGGGCACACACAAGAGTTAGATAAGAAAGGGTAGAAAAAGAATCCTGAAGAACAAAACACTGAATAAACAAGCTGACAAGGGAGTGAGGGAAGAATAATTAGAAAGTTCAGTGGACGGGCTGGAAGGGGAACAAAGAACAGCACTGCACCCCTGTACCTTTTCACTTACCATGGCACGGTATTCATATGGCTACTCCCTCGTCAAACTGGGAGTTCTTCCAGGGCAGGAACTGTGCTGTACTCATCTTTATCACCCTTGTTCCTAGCCTAGGACCAAACTGCCAGTAAGTTCTCAAAAACCAGTTATGAGGGGCGCCTGGGTGGCTCAGTCGGTTAAGTGTCCGACTTCGGCTCAGGTCATGATCTCGCAGTTTGTGAGTTCGAACCCCACGTCAGGCTCTATGCTGACAGCTCAGAGCCTGGAACCTGCTTCAGATTCTGTGTCTCCCTCTCTCAGCCCCTCCCCTGCTCACACTCTGTCTCTGTCTCTCAATAATAAATAAACGTTAAAAAATTAAAAAAAAAAACAGTTCTGAATTGAATGTTTTCTCTTGTTTATTAACTAATACTTACTAACTAATTGGGTGATCTACTTCTCAGAAGCGGGGGAATGTCAGTAGAAGTTTTCACAGCCAACTGTTAGCTTTAGGCCTACATGAGCCTTGGTGACTCCATAGTTTAGGTTTCCAATGCTGGTTCAGGCCCTCTCACCACACACACACATACACACACAGGCATAGCTCTTCAGATGTACATATTCTTTCTTTAGATATGTTAATATATTTGTGAATATTTTAATCAGATCTCATTTCTCTCAAAGGCATTGTGTCTCCTTAAAGTGCCCTCATATACCTCTGATCTGATTGTGCTAATTTTAAGTTTTAACTCTCAAGCGATAGATTATGTTAATTTTAAAGTTTAATTCTCAAAGGACAATTCCCTTATTTCTAATTTATTAATTTATTCAGTCAACAGATATTTTTATGGTGCACCTATTATATACCAAGCACTCGGCACCTGCTAGGAATACCTAGTAGAAGTAAAACAGGCAAAACTTCTGCCCTTAAGAAGCTGACATCTATTGCAGAAATTTCCAAATTCTTGGAATCACCTCATTTTTGTCTCCCGATACTGACAGTCCCCAGGTCCAAAATGGAATTTTTTAAAGGATTTTACTTCTTTTTAAGTAATCTCTATACCCAACATGGGGCTCAAACCTACAACCCTGAGATTAAGAGTCATATGCTCCACCAATTGAGTCAGCCAGGCGCCCCCCAAAATGCTATTTTTAAGCCATTTAACAATGACACTAAACAGAGAAATAGTGATTCAATGGCCTACAAGGAAAACACAGAGTATCTTTTATCAGACAAACTATAATCACTACTTTCTAGCAGTGGGCTTCAGCACTGAACCCAGAAACTGAAATAAAAAAGAAACCTACATAAGTCAGCAGGTACCTGGGGTGCTACTAGAGATGGAGTAAACTGCCAAGTGGTAAACAGGAATGGGGATAACAGGAGACCTGCCTTATTTTGGTCAGTTTTTCAGGATTAATCCATATAATCCAGGGGTACCTGGCTGTGCTGACAGCTGGGAGCCTGAAGCCTGCTTCGAATTCTGTGTCTCCCTCTCTCTCTGCTCCCCCCACCTCCCTCCCTCCCTCCCTCCCTCTCTCTCTCTCTCTCAAAAATAAATAAACATATAATCCATAAGCTAAATGACAACAGCAAAGAATCAAGAATGTATTTTTTCAGGGAACACTTAAGGGCTCAGATAAAAACTGAACAACTCACTAGTAGATAAATACTGACTCAGGCTACCAACAGCAGGTTTTCGCTGCTATTATTTTGTTGTTGCTTTGTCAGGTAGGTGTTTTTACCCTTATTAAAAAAAAAGACTACACACATACACTGAAAAAAAGATGGAAAACGCAGAAACTGTACAGAGATAATAATTCCACTACTCAAAAAATATACAAACAGGGGATGCCTGGGTGGCTCAGTTGGTTAAGCATCTAACTCTTGATCTCTGCTCAGGTCATGATCTCAGGAACCATGAGATCAAGCCCCATGTTGGGCTCTGTGATGACAGTGCAGAACCTGCTTGGGATTCTCTCTGCTCCTTTCCCATTTGCAAGCATGTGATCTCACTCTCCCAAATAAATAAACTTTAAATATGTATATGTATATATTATATACACATATATACACACACAATTATGTATCTTGTTTCAAGCTTCCTATTATATAAAAGTACTTTTCTCTTTGCACAAAATTGGCACCTTAGTGGACATGCAGTTGTATATCCTGCTCTTTTTTTTTTTTAATTTTTTTTTAACGTTTTTATTTATTTTTGAAGGAGAGAGAGACAGAGCATGAGCAGGGGAAGAGCAGACAGAGAGGGAGACACAGAATCCGAAGCAGGCTCCAGGCTCTGAGCTGTCAGCACAGAGCCGGATGCGGGGCTCAAACTCACAAACTGTGAGATCATGACCTGAGCCAAAGTCAGATGCTCAGCCGACTGAGCCACCCAGGTGCCCTTATCCTGCTCTTATCACTTAACATGAGGAGCATTTCCCATGTACTTACTCTCCTGAACTGTGAACTCTGAAGCTGGATAATATGCCACATGTGGACATGCTATAATTTCATCACACTCCTACTGTTGGGCAGGTTGTAGCAATGCTTTGCAACATACAATAAACGAGTGTTGATGAATGTCCTCATTCACAACCATCTAAATATATCCTTGAGATAAATTCCCACAAGGGGAATTACCAGGCCAAAAGATATGAACTTTTTAAGGATCTTGATATTTATGCCAAAAAGTTCTCTGTTCAAATTTCCCAGGACAGTATGAGGGCAACGACATCACCCTTCGGGAGCACTAAATATTTTTACTTTGATCTTCATCAGTATGATAGGCTAAAAAAAGATATCTCACTTTAATCTGTTCTTTGGGGGTACATGGCTGGCTCAGTCGGTGGAGTGTGCAACTCTTGATCTTGGAGTTGTGAGTTCAAGCCCCACGTTGGGAGTAAAGATTACTCAGTTAAAAAAAAAATCTAATCCGCAGTTCTCTGATTACTAACAAGAAAGTACATTTTTAAAAATGCTAATAAATCATTTTACTTTCTTATTTATGGTACTGTCTCTTTTCTTTCCTCTGGGTACATCATTTATTCATTTTTCCTATTAAGATATTATGTTTTTTGGGGGCACCTGGGTGGCTCAGTCAGTTAAGCGACCAACTTCAGCTTAGGTCATGACCTCGTGGTTCACGAGTTGGAGCCCCACATTGGGCTCTGTGCTGACAGCTCAGAGCCTGGAGCCTGCTTCAGATTCTATGTCTCCCTCTCTCTCTGCCCCTCCCCCACTTATTCTCATTCTTTCTCTCTCTCTCTCTCAAAAATAAATAAAACATTTAAAAAAGTATTAAAAAAATATATTATGTTTTTTAAAACATTGATGTGTGGGGCATCCAGATGGCTCAGTTGGTTAAGTGCCTTGGTTTTGGCTCAGGTCATGATCTCAGCATTCACAAGTTTGAGCCCTGCATCAGGCTCCGCGATCAGTGCAGAGCCTGCTTAGGATTCTCTCTCTCTTCCTCTCTCTCTGCCCCTCCCCTGCTCGTGCACATGTTCTCTCTCTCAAAATAAATAAATAAACTTAAATAAATAAAATAAAATATTGATGTGAAAAAGCTCTGGTAAGTTAAAATATATAACAAATCTGTCATGTGTTACCTGCATGTGACCTCAGTTTGAACACACATGGTTCTCAGTTCTTCCACAGTAAAAGCTCCAAACTTTTCTAAAATAAAACTAGTAGGGGCGCCTGGGTGGCGCAGTTGGTTAAGCGCCCGACTTCAGCCAGGTCACGATCTCGCGGTCCGTGAGTTCGAGCCCCGCGTCAGGCTCTGGGCTGATGGCTCAGAGCCTGGAGCCTGTTTCCGATTCTGTGTCTCCCTCTCTCTCTGCCCCTCCCCCGTTCATGCTCTGCCTCTCTCTGTCCCAAAAATAAATAAACGTTGAAAAAAAAATTTTTTTTAAATAATAAAATAAAATAAAATAAAATAAAATAAAATAAAATAAAACTAGTAAAATCTAATCTGCACCAGAACCACTCCTAACAATACCACCTTTGCACCTCTATACTCAATCTGCTCACTGTTGTTGTTTTTAAGCAGCAAGCTGAGGGGATACTAAAGACTAGCACAGTAGCCCACAGTACTCTGTTTAACCAAGTGCTAGATTGGAAATACAGAAACAGAAGTAGAAATGCTTCCTCCCCCCTATACATGGAATCCCTCAAATAACAAGCTGCTCATCATGGTTCAGGGTAAAAAAACTATCTTTGGTCCTCCGAAAGACTATCTGTGGTTGGAAGACAGAGAGTAACAGAAGAAAAGGAGCACAGGCTATTGAGTGAACAAACCAGAGTTTAACTCCTGGCTGTGTCGTGACTTCTTGCTGTATGACCCTAGGCGAGTCATTCCGCCTCTCTGGGCCTCAATTTCCTTATGTATAAAATGAGACTAAAACTATCTGTTTTAGGATTATCATAGGGATTAAGTGAGATAAGATATGCAATGTTTATAACCAAGGGCCTGGTATGTGGTAGGTGCTCTTCAAAAAAATGCAATTTTCCTACTCTGATAGTGCTAAATCACTTACTTATTTAACTCAAATGATCTTACATAAAATCTTGGCCTGAAATAGTTAGCTGTCCCAGCAAAGCATCATCTGGGTAAAAAAACATTTAGGTCAGCTTTCTGTCAACTGCAATTTCCACTGCTCTAATTATGCAATCATCAACCACCACTGCAGAACAACAAAAACTCTAAAGCTGATGTCACTGAAATTGCTAAATACAGTAATTACTTGATTCTCTAGATCATGACCACCAACTCCTTTAGGAAAACAACAGAAATCTTTGGAATTATAGGAGCAAAAGGCTGATTCCTTATCCCAGACAGTGGTCTCTATAACACAAGGCTTTTTGGTCACTGCCCAGAATGGCAGCATACTCCAAAGTCTCTCCGAGATGGCTGTTCTCTCACATTCCATACTCTGAAAAGGACAATGTCAACAAAAGAACTAAAAGAAAAAATGATTTCAAGAAACAGTATCCCTTGAAATGTAACCTTCGCACTTTTTCCTGGCAAGAGGTTCCATCCAGCCTGGTGAGATAATCTCTAGGAAGAAAGCATACTTTATGAAATCTATCAGCATAACCCTTTTCTACAGAAAAAGCAAGGAACACATTGTCCCTGTAAGTGAAGATTCCTTCAGAAAAGAAAAAGAAGCAAAGTTATCTTTATGAAGCATCTATGTTCACAGTGCTGTACTACACACTTTAATTATGGTATCACTCCTATCAAGCTACAAGGTGAAATCTTATCCTTCTTTACAGACAATAGGTAACTTGCTCAAGGTTTTACAGTTATTACGTAGAAACATCCAGAACCAGGACCCAGGTCTTCCCAACTTCCAAATATTTTTATTTCTTTTTTAAGTAGGCTTCATGCCCAGGGTGGAGCCCAACTCGGGGCCAGAACCTATGCCTCTCTGATCAAGACCTGAGCTGAGATCAAGAGTCAGATGTTTAACTGCCTAAGCCATCCGGGCATCCCTCAAATGTTTTTCTTTTCATGACATCTTCACCAAATCTTAAAATTATCATGCCAATTCCCTTTTATAAGAAAGAATCCAATTTTAATTGTGGTTCCAAAACAAATAAACCCAACAAACTAAGTGTCCACCAAAAGGATGACCGTTTCTCTCAATTAGAAGATTGCTTTTCTACCTCCTCCTAGTCTTTGATATGAACTGAAAGACTCATACAGTTTAAATCTATAAAGAAAATGGTACCTGTTGACAACCACAGAGCACTGAAGCAGAAGCAAGTAAAAAACAGGTACAGGCTTCTCAACCATTTCACAGATAGCTGCCAACAAAATCCTGATAAAATCCAGGAAGCAGGGCTTGGCTTGACTCCCAGCCTCTTCTCCATGGCCTTCCAGACAGACGGAACCCGTTCCCTATAAAGACAGAAAGGGAAGAAATTATATGCCAAGTAATTAATAATTGATTCCTGGAAATGTAGAATTCTAGAGAATGTGACAGCCTAGAGGGAAGAGAAATTTCAAGTTTATCTTTCACTGCTCATACCTGCCTGTAAATTTTAAACCTGAGCTTTGACAAAGCCTATAATTATCAGGATAAAAACATAGCAAGGGGTATGAAATGAATCCACTGTAAAACTGAAACATTTTATGTTCTATTATTTTCTAAGCTAACAGTAAATCATCTATGTGGAAGAATGGAAAGAGCACTTGCCTGAAGAAAAAAAAGATCTGAGCTTCAGTTCCAATTCTGCAAGTAACAGCTTTGTGACTTTGACCAAACACACCTTCTTATTTATGAAGAGTTTCGACTATCAGAGGTAAACTAAGCTGAGAGTTTTGTCTAGCTGTGCTTTAAAAAAATAAATAAAAAAATACTGTGACTATCTTTAGGAAGTACATGCACTCTCCAGTTTAAGGCCCCACCACTATGACCTTAAAAATCTATCCAAATTACACTTCAATGTCACATCCCTGATCCCTAGAATCATCTGCAATTCCTGACTTGAATTCATATAGACACTCAAATATTTACACAGTTCCTATTATGTGCTAGGCATTGTGCTGGCTACTCTAGAATCTAGGAGCTGGATAATTTAGGTCCCTTCCAGAGAAAAAATAATTTTCATTTGTTTCTTCTCTTATACAACTTCCCTACATTGTATAAATTATTATATAAATCTTGGCAATATCATGAGGGTTGGTTGAGTTCTGAGGAAGCAATTCAAATTCTTCTGTCCTAAATGTGCACCTGTCACCCACATGTGGCAAATGGTAGACTCCGCCCTCCACCCCCAGCCAGCATACAGGGAGACGGGCATCACATGAAGTCAATATTGACTAATACCAGGAAATAGACACATGCACACACACAGCTGCAAAACTGAGGCACAGCCCACCCAAGAAAAGGCTTTCTATGAGCTTAAGCAACTGAAGTACTTCTTCCTCATTCACTTCCATCCATTCTGATTTCTAGCAGTTTTGAAGTTGTATGTTAGGGAGCAGGGGGCTGAAAGACGTGCGGGCCAGTGACATGTTCAAGAGATTATAAAATGGAGCCCAAGTTAGAAAGTATATCCAGCAACTTCTCTAGCCTCTCAAGATGGAACAGTGAGTGTGCACGTGTACGTGTGTGTGTATGGATCTTACCCAACACATTTCTGCCTACCACAAAAGGATTTTAAATTCAAAGTGACTCAACACCTGTCATCAATAGCGTGACAGGTGGGCGACAGAAGCATAAAAGAAATGAATAGGTTTTGAAAATGGGAGTAACAAACACCATTGGATTAGCAAGCTGATCAGAAGTGCAATGTCTTACAAACCATGCATAAGAGGCAGAGCTCTTTTCAAATGAACTCCCAACCAGCCAAGCCTCTGAAATCTACAACTGCCTAAGGGTGCAAATCACTGCTAGGGTCCATTCAAAGCCTTGCTGACCAGAGGCAAGAACAACACAATCACCAAGATCCAAATGGTTTGTTACAGAATCAAAGGGTAAAAACCCAGAGAGAGAACACACACCCCCACAATACTTGACAAATGAAAATCTAGAAAAGCTTGCAATAGTTTTGGCATTTAGGGCGTTACAAGTACACCCGAAATAAAAGCACTCTCTGTTGCAGCAGCTGTTCAGACAGAGAAGGGGGTAATGTTTACTTAATCCTTCAGGTTGATGGGGGATGTATCATAGTTCAGTCTGTCAGCTACATACGTGGAACTCCATTTATGTACACAGCGATAAGATATGTTTGAACAACGACAGAGCAAGTCTGAAACAGCCTATTCAGCTGGTATGAGTAATCAAGAATAAAGCTCTTTTAAAAAAAAATCTCAGATATTTGGGAAAGTTACAGAACAGACTGCCATGAATAACTTTGCTTATATTTGCAGGCATTGTTTTCCAAATAGCTGGAAAAATGAACAGATTGTTCTGGGAGGTCGTCTTTCCAATTTGTTCTTAGCTCCCAGTCTGTTAATCACAGAAGAAAGCACAAGGAGACTCAGCTAATGCTCTTCACTAACTGCATCTATTGTCGGTTGGGCACAAGCATCAGGAGGTGAGAGAAGGAAAAGCGTTTTTGGAACCGCCTGAGGTGTTCTTTTGACTTCCTTCATTTCACCTTTGTGCCCACCGCAGACACCACAGAACCCTTCTGTGGGGAATAATTTTCTAAAGTCCGGAATAAGGCAGGTTTCGCATGATAATTTACACGTCGTGCTCAACCCCGCCCCCCTTGTTCTGCATCAACTTTCTATCTTGGTGGGGAGACCGAATACCAGAGACAGCAGCTAAAGACGAGGCTGCAGAAGTCGAGGGAAGAAGGATAGCAGCGCCCCGAGCCCGGTCTGTCAGGGGATGGAGGATGCTGCATGACCAGGCGTGGGCCTGAAAGAAGCAGGGTCTGGGACTCGAGCCCCACACCTACAAAGCCAGAAGAAGCTGGCTGCCCTAGCCGGGCCAGGAGCGCCACCTCCGGGTCCCAACACCCGGCCAGCTCACCCTCAGAAATAGCCCGTCCCGCTTGCCCCTCCCCTGAGCTCGAGGTCCTCGGCCTGGCAGCCAGCCGCCCCCGGCCACCTACCGGGGCTCAGGGCCACACAGCGGGGCCCCGGCTCTCGGCGGCCTCCGCCTCCTCCCGGTCCATGGGGTCGGGGCCCCAACCTTCGCTCCCCTCACCCGGAGGAGGAGGAAAAAGAAGAAGGTAGTGTGGGCTCCCCACCCGGACAGCTCCCTCTCGCCTCAGCCTCCCAGGACAGCGACGGCGGCCGGAAACGCCGCCTCCTCCCACCTCCCTGGGCTCAACCCGGAAACACACTCTTCTTGCTAACCAGCCCTCCTGCCCCCACCCCCACCCCCGGAAGCTCAATTCCAGCCGCGAGCCAGAGGGGGAGGTGAGGCAGTGCTGAGGGACAGAACTACGCACGAGCGAAGGAGCCTGGGCCGCCAGGCTGTCGCCTCCTGCTCTCCGCAGTCTGCTCCTTCGCTTGCCCTGCGCGAGCCCCAGGCCCCAGACTCGGGCAATACCCATAAGCAAGATGGCGGCAACGGTGGCACCCCCTACGGCTTAGCGCCCAGGTGTGCCATTGGCCAGAGCTCGGAGTGAAGCCGCCGCGGATTGGCCGAGAGCTCTGCGGGGGTGGGGGTGGAGCTGCAGCCGCCTGGAGCCGGGAGTGGGCAAAGCGGCGTGAGCAGCGGCCCCAGGCTCCAGGAGCATCGCGCTCGGAGAAGATTTCGCCGCTCGGGGCCGCAGCCTGGTGAGCTCAGCCCCCTTCAGGCCCTCCCCTGCATCCCAACCAGGGCCTCGCCGAGCCGGCGCTGATCGATGCCGACACACCCCGGGGACCCTATCGCGACTCCATCGCGCCATATCGCGACATCATCGTGCCCTGTCGAGACTCCATTTTGTCACAGCCCTTTTCAATATATAGCTAAATATATATTTTTTTAATTTGCCCTGTCATCTTTGGGGGCTGTTCATGTCGTGATTTTGCCGTGATCTCTCCGTGACATCACCGCGCCATCGTGAAGTGTGATCTCATCGCCGCCCTGTCGTGACTTCATCAATGTCGTGTTGTGACCTGGCTGCGGCGGGACAGGTGGTGACCGCCAGGAACCCTCTTCCCCTTCTCATCTCCCCATCTCAGCAGCCCCGCTTCGATTATCCGGCTTTTGGATTCTCCGTTGTCCTGGGAGCTACCCCGGACCCCTTCTTGCTTCTCCAGCCCCTGCCGGCATCCACTGACTGGTAGCGAGCGGGGAGGGCGAGGAGAGGGAATGCAAAGGGTTAATTCTGCTGCTGCTGCTGCTGCTGCTGCTGCTGCTGCTGCTGCAGCTTCTGCCCGAGGGAGGGAAAGGAGAGGAGGCAAGGAGCCTGCGGGGGCGTTTGAGAGCCCTGGCTGGAGGGGTGGGGTCCGCAAAGGGGCCTCCAAGCCTTCCCTGGTCAGTACCCTGCATCCTCACTTGTGCTGAAGCTTGTCTCCTGCCTGTTCTGGAGAAGGGAGGAGAAAGGGAACCTAGGATGCCCTTTTCCTTCATATCAGCCTGAGTCCGGATAATCGAACTTCACCCATGTATGTCTCCATTCCTTCCTGTCTGTCCTCACCACTCCCTACTGGTGTGCCTGGGTGGAAGGAGATAAAACCAGGCCTCTGGTGCCAGGGGGCAGCTGAGCAGTGGGGCCAGCCCCCCTCCCACTCCTGGGAGATTGGTAAGGAGAGCTGTCCAGCTGAGCAGCAGGATGCATGGTCCTTCTTTCCCGCTTTCCGGAGGTGACCTTGGCCAGGGTCCCTTCTTCATTCCTAAGGACTTGAGGGTCCAGCGCCTTTAAGGGGCTCCCACAAGGGAGGTCAGTCTTGAGGAACCCATCCCTCCTGATCCTCCCCTCCCTCTGTGCTAATCCCTCCCTCCATCCTCCACTCCCACCCCCACCCCTCCTCTGCAGAGGGATGCTCAGTCCCTCTTGTGTTCACAGTTGGGCAAGGCGGGCATCATGGCCTCGGATTGTGAGCCAGCTCTGAACCAGGCAGAGAGCCGAAACCCCACCCTGGAGCGCTACCTGGGAGCCCTCCGTGAGGCCAAGAATGACAGTGAGCAGTTTGCAGCCCTGCTGCTAGTAAGGACCTGACTGAAAATTGGGAGGTGGGAAGGGCTGGGTGGTTGGGTCCCCTAGGAATGGGGTCAAAAAGTCCCAGAGGATATATAGGTGGTCCTGGCATTCCCGGAGGCACCAAGATGCCTGCCTTTGGACTCTTCATTGCTCCCCTAAGTGTGAGAGCAAAGGGGAGAATGGGGGTGAATAAGGCGTAGGGCCTTAGAAGCCTTGGAGGAGGCTGCCTGGGTCTGCTCTTTGGGGCGTCCCGGAGCAGATGGGAGCTGACTCATAGGGTGACAGCAGCAGGTAGTAACTAGTGCAGAGTACTTGAGGGCTGGGGATGATTGCTCTGGGGGTGGAGAGAGTAGCAGAACTAGAAGTAACTGGGAAGGGGTCCCAGGGGATGGCCAGGATGGCAGTAGGTAGGTTGAGGGTGAAGGGGCTGGTTTGGGGCTTAGCCCTGTTGGAAGAACCAGGCTGGGGCCAGCAGAGCAAGAGCTGCAGTGCTGGGAAGGGGGGGTTGATGTGTGGGGGTGAAGGGAGGAGGGAGTACAGTCTCTGCTTGTTTGCCATGGCAACAGGGAGAAGGCTCCAGAGTCAAGGGCTCACACTGCAGCAGAGGAGGTGTTGAGGTGAAATGTAAGGGGAAATGTTTTGACAGGCAGAGTGGCGAGACACAGGAGCCATTTCCCCTGAGAAGGTGGCGGGAATGGATCAGAGGCTTCTCTGGGGAGGGGGGTGAGAGCAATTAGGGCGAGACCCTAAATCCTTGGGGGATTTTAAACTGAGCTCTAAGCCCAAATCAGGTTGCCAGCTTCTAGATTAGACATCAGAAAGAACTTCCCGAATGACTGAGTGATGAAATGGCAGAACGAGTAGTTGAGGATTGGACCTCCCTTCTGTATACGTAATCATAAATGAGGGATCTCAGAGGTCACAACCATCTGTCTCCCCGGGTGGGGAGGGAAGGAGCTGGACAAAATGACCTCTGGAGGCTTCCTGACCCCAGAGAAAATCACCTTCCATAACCACATCCTGGTAATGGTCAGCGCCCAAGGGTGCAGGGGGCAGTCTTCCTTTCATCCTGCTGATAGCACATACCACCCCCCCCCTTAGGTGACCAAGGCAGTCAAAGCAGGTGACATCGATGCCAAAACTCGGCGGCGGATCTTCGATGCCGTAGGCTTCACCTTCCCCAATCGTCTCCTGACCACCAAGGAGGCACCAGATGGCTGCCCCGACCATGTTCTCCGAGCCCTGGGTGTGGCCCTGCTGGCCTGCTTCTGCAGTGACCCTGAACTGGCCTCCCATCCCCAGGTCCTGAACAAGATCCCCATCCTTAGCACCTTCCTCACTGCCCGGGGGGACCCGGATGATGCTGCTCGCCGTTCCATGATTGACGACACCTACCAGTGCCTGACAGCTGTGGCAGGCACACCCCGTGGCCCCCGGCACCTCATTGCTGGTGGCACCGTGTCTGCCCTGTGTCAGGCATACCTGGGGCATGGCTATGGCTTTGACCAGGCCCTGGCACTCCTAGTGGGGCTGCTGGCTGCTGCTGAGACCCAGTGCTGGAAGGAGGCGGAGCCCGACCTCCTGGCCGTGTTGCGGGGCCTCAGTGAAGATTTCCAGAAAGCTGAGGATGCCAGCAAGTTTGAGCTCTGCCAGCTGCTGCCCCTCTTTCTGCCCCCGACAACCGTGCCCTCTGAATGCCTCCGGGATCTGCAGGCCGGGCTGGCACGCATCCTGGGCAGCAAGCTGAGCTCCTGGCAGCGCAACCCTGCACTAAAGCTGGCAGCCCGCCTGGCGCACGCCTGCGGCTCCGACTGGATCCCAGCGGGCAGCTCCGGGAGCAAGTTCCTGGCCCTGCTGGTGAATCTGGCATGTGTGGAGGTACGGCTGGCACTGGAGGAGACAGGCACAGAAGTAAAAGAGGATGTGGTGACCGCCTGCTACGCCCTCATGGAGTTGGGGATCCAGGAATGCACCCGCTGTGAGCAGTCACTGCTCAAGGAGCCACAGAAGGTGCAGCTCGTGAGCGTCATGAAGGAGGCCATCGGGGCTGTCATCCACTATCTGCAGCAGGTGAGGTATAGCGGCCCACGGAGGGAGTCTGGTGTGGGGAGAGCCAGAAGGCCAGGCAAAGGGGGAAGTGAATTGCACCTCAGTGTAATAGGAAGAGCGCAAGATGCCCACTCTGAGGGCTGATCCTGCAGCACTCCCGGGAGTAGAGTGGCCGAGCCTCCCTCTCCCTCCCTCCCTGAGCCTCCACACAAGCACCATACCACACACCATATGTGCACTCACATCACAGTACACACACACACACACACACACACACGCACACAACACAGTGACTTCCCACTCACAACCCTCCCCCCAGTACACACACACTCCAAATCGAAGCAGTCTGTTCTGCTCAGCCTCTTGCATTGTTCCATACACCTGCACATACAAACTTGGCACGGAGCTGGGCAAAGGAGCGGGGCTGCCTGGTTCCTGGCCTCTGGAGAGATTCAGCTAACTCCTCCCAGGTCACAGCTGCCGTAGAGGGAGTGTTTAGTTAGCTTTGGACCTGTGAGTTTCCTTCGAGCCTTGTGATACTTCAGAGGTGGGGGGAAAGGGGATGCAGTGAGTGTGGGGACATGTTGTCCAAAGTCCAGTTCGCTCGGCAGACATGCCCTGAGGGCCTGCTCTGTGCCAGGCCCCTGTTGAGCGCATCCTTCCCATGTGTTAGGTGCTGGGTACACAGGGCCTGCCTTTGAAGGGCTCACAGGCCAGAATTCCCTTCTAGTTGTGTTATTCCTAGGCTGGCTGGCATGCTGTCCCGGCCGGGGAGGGTCTCTGGTCCTACTCCATCTCACAGGGGTCCCATGGCAACAGGTGGGGCCAGAGAAGCAGAAGGAGCCCTTTGTGTTTGCTTCGGTGCGGATCCTGGGGGCCTGGCTGGCCGAGGAGACCTCATCCCTGCGCAAGGAGGTCTGCCAGCTGCTGCCCTTCCTTGTGCGCTATGCCAAGACCCTCTACGAGGAGGCCGAGGAGGCGAATGACCTCTCCCAGCAGGTGGCCACCCTGGCCATCTCCCCCACCACCCCAGGGCCCACCTGGCCAGGGGATGCTCTCCGGTGAGTTTGTAGTTAGAGTCTGTCCAGCCAGACTGTTCTAAAGAAAAGCATAACAGAGGGACACTTCCTCACCCCCAAACTGGTCTGTGCTGGGCTTCCTGATTGGGGCATGAGATTTCCTTTAGGATTATTTCTGTTTGTTTTGGGGGGCTTGTTCACACAGGACTCCTGGTCAGCCAAGTCTTCTTTGCCAACCCCAGATTTCTCTGTAAAGAGAGAACTCATGCTTATTGAGCATCTACGACACACCAAGCACTTTGCTCTACCCTTTACCAAAACAGTCTCATTTAGTTCACACAGCAAATCTATGACATAAGTCTCATCCACATCTTCAGGATGAGCAAACTGAGACTCAGGGTTAAAGTAACTTGCCCGCACATACACCATGTGGCAGAGCCCAAGTTCAAGCCTAGGCCTGTGCAGCACCAAAGCATGTGCTTTTCCTGTGGGACCTACAAGGAAGGATGTGTCCTTTCCCCCTGCTTTCATTTCTCTTAGGTGGGATGCCCCAAGAAAGGGAATCCTTGTGCCTTCATCTCTCCCCACCCCTTACACACCTGTTCCTTCCACCCCCCAGGCTCCTTCTGCCCGGCTGGTGCCACCTGACCGTTGAAGATGGGCCCCGGGAGATCCTGATCAAGGAGGGAGCCCCCTCACTTCTGTGCAAGTATTTCTTGCAGCAGTGGGAACTCACATCCCCAGGCCATGACACCTCAGTGCTGCCTGACAGTGTGGAGATCGGCCTGCAGACCTGCTGTCATATCTTCCTCAACCTTGTGGTCACCGCACCAGGGCTGATCAAGTGAGGCCGGGAAGGAGGTTGGAGGAAGCAAGGGGTGGGGGCTGCTCAGACTTGCCTCAGATCTCCGTCTCCTACTTTGCTTCCCTGTGCCCATGGGTTCCTGTTAATGTTAGAGTGACAGGCTCTCAGAATAGACAGAGCCACCCCACACGAGGTTTTGGCATGTCTAGAACTCCTCTGAGCCTGTCTGCCTGCTCCAGCTATAACCCAGTCTCTGTTCCCCAGATGCCACGAATGGGCCCAAAGTTAACTCTTAATCCTGCTGTCTCATTTCTTGCCAAACCCTGCCTGGTGAAGCTGGGAGCCCAGAATCCCAGGTTTTCCCAGGCCTTGGTCTAGCTCAAATAACCCCTTCTCCCATCTCCACCCCCCACCCTTTCTCCCAGGCGAGACGCCTGCTTCACATCTCTTATGAACACCCTGATGACGTCGCTGCCCTCACTAGTGCAGCAGCAAGGGAGGCTGCTTCTGGCTGCCAATGTGGCCACCCTGGGCCTTCTCATGGCCCGGCTCCTCAGTACCTCTCCAGGTAAGCTCCGGGGACCCAGTCCTAATGGATAAAGACAAAAGATCTGAGTGGACCTGTTATATTCTGGGCATAAGTCCCCATTTTCAGGAAATGGTTTTATAGAATTTTCCAACTGAGAGGAAATCTGTGAAGTGTGTCTCCATCCCCCACCCTACCCCACCCTTCTTCCCCAAATGATAGCATTCTTTTCCTTCTGAAGACTTTTAAGGCAAGGTCTGGTGGGTGTAAGTACAGGCCTGCTCAGAGGCACAGGCATAGGCACCTGAAATTCCCAGCAGCCCGAGTCTGAATCCAGTGTTTTCAAGGTGGAGCCGCCCCCACCCAGGGCTTGAGTCAGGAACCTTCTTCCTCCCCATTGAGGTTTTTCTCTGCTTAACACCTCACCTCCCTTGTGACAGGCTTCAGTGCTTTGGTGCCCCCTCTGCACATACCTTCTCCGCAACCCTGCCTCACTCTGGCTGTGTGAAGGAGGAGGGACGTCCCCTCCAGCCCCTGCCAGCCCTTTGTGTCTTCCACTTTGGCCGTGGGTGTCTGCTTGGGTCCCTCTGTCCCCGCCTGTTCCCTGTGCCCCATCTGTCAGGTTGGAGGAGCTGAGCAGATGCCCGGGAACAGTGTGTAATGAGCCTGTACCCTCAGCTGCCTATGTGTTCCCTGTGCAGGGATCCCAGTAGGGTCCTCCGGCAATGGGAAGGGAGCATGTCCTAGTGATCCAGGAGCCACCCCTGTGCTCTAACCCCATGCTCCCTCAGTCCCAGGCTGCATCACCTCAGCCTGAGTAGAGCCCCAGTGCTGTTAACCCACAGATGCCACCAGGCTGGACTAACAGCCTCCCTGAGAGGGTCCGCAGTACAGGGGTGAGCCCCTGCCTGGCAGGTAAGCCAAACCCCATCACCAGCTCCTGGTCCCCCTGCCCCCGCTCTGGCGCCCCCTTCTGGCCCAAGAATCAAATTGTTGAGACCGCCTTCGCCTGTAGGTCTCTAGGCCCGGCAGCGGCTCCCATCCTGCTCCCGTCCCACTGCAAAAAGGGCTGACCATGAGGTTGAGTGTACCAAGATTATCACATTTAATTCTCACAACCGATTTCTAAGATTAGCACTATTGGCCCCGTTTTACAAGTAAGGAAACGAGACCCAGAAAAGTGGATTACCCAAGGTCACCCAACTTCGAGTGAAGTTGAAGGTAGGGTTTGAGCCCAGGCAGGCTGGTTCTAGGCTCTGCTTCGGCTCCCAGAGTGTGTCCGCACAGGAGGGTAAAGTGAGGGTCTGGGAAAGCAGCTGGCCCACCAAGTTCATGCGCCCACTCCCTGCTTGCCTTCCAGCTCTTCAGGGAACACCAGCGTCCCGAGGTTTCTTCGCAGCTGCCATCCTCTTCCTATCACAGTCCCATGTGGCGCGGGCCACACCTGGCTCAGACCAGGCGGTGCTGGCCCTGTCCCCCGACTACGAGGGCGTCTGGGCCGACCTGCAGGAGCTCTGGTTCCTGGGTATGCAGGCCTTCACAGGCTGTGTGCCCCTGCTGCCCTGGCTGGCCCCAGCCGCCCTGCGCTCCCGCTGGCCACAGGAGCTGCTCCAGCTGCTGGGCAGCGTCAGCCCCAACTCTGTCAAGCCCGAGATGGTCGCCGCCTATCAGGGCGTCCTGGTGGAGCTGGCACGGGCCAACCGGCTGTGCCGGGAGGCCATGAGGCTACAGGCGGGTGAGGAGACAGCCAGCCACTACCGCATGGCTGCCCTGGAGCAGTGCCTGTCAGAGCCCTGAGCAGGTGTCCACTGGGGACAGACCCAGGGGCGGGCAGCGAGGGAAGGAGGGAGGAGGCATCTTCCCTGACGCTCCCAAACTGGACCCCCCTCCCTAGACTCCCCCCACACACACACACAACATCCCAGCTTTCTGGCTTTTCCGAGGGCAAGGGCACAGTGCCCATCCCTCAAGTGTAAGGAACTGCGTCCCGCCCCCCGGGCCCCCATGGGGGCAGGGATTGGCTTGAAAATCAACATAGCTATCGCTGCCAGGCCGGGGAATGTTGGAGCAGCCCCCAGGGAGGGGGGCACTAGGTGTCATTGTGCCCTGTGTCAGACTCCCCCACGGGAGGGAGGCCCCAGGATGGGATAGGGCTGGCAGGAGCTGGCTGCCTCAGCCCATGTGCCCTGCCGGCCAGGGCGTGGGCTCCCCTAGGCTGTGGTGCCCCCTCTAGCCTCCCAGTCCACGTCCTTCCAATTGGCCATTTGGCCCTTGCCCTTAGCCCCTTGGCAGAGAGCAGACTCAGGCCATTGACATCGCAGTTCTTCCTATCAACTTCAGTGACCCAGGGTCTGAACTGCCTCATCCTTCCAGGGAGACCTGGGGCAGACAGGCCTGGTGTGTGGGTGGGGAAACCTCCTTCCACCTGAGCTTCCTTGAGGGGACCCAGGAGTCCTTAGGCCCTGGCCTCTAAGCTTTTGTGTCATGTTGCAGCAGAGTGACGACGGGGGTTGGGGGGTTATTTATTTTGCCTGTCCTTATCCCTGCTTGGACACCTGAGCATCTGATCCCTGTCCTCCTAGTGCCATCTGGCTTGACTGGAGCCAGGAACAGGAGGGACACTTCTCCAGAATCCGCATGTTTCCCTAGTGATTGCACCCCATCACCATCGTGGTGCCTGGCTTTAATCCCCACCCCTGCTTAGGATCCCTCTCTGCACAGAGACGCGACTGGCGACTCCAGCAGGGACTACTTTTCTTATGATCCCGGGGGACCCCACACACACACAACCTGATCCCTTGCTTCCATTTCCCCCTTCCTTCCCCCAGTGCGTTCTGTGATCGCCAAGTTCAAAGCTGTGCACATGCGGACACTCAATAAATGTTCATTGGTGACAAGATGGTTCCTGTGTGGTCTGTCCTGCACCTTCTCCCTTCCAAACTCGAGGAGCTCACAACTACCATTTGCTGAACACACACCCTGCCAAGCACGTTTCAAGTGTTATTTAGCCTGCCAGAGAACCCTGTGACACAGGCATTATTCCGATTTTACAGGTGAAGAAACCTGGGCATGGGTAGGTGGTTTGCTCAAGGTGATGCGCTAGTAAGGTGTCAGAGCCAAGACTGAGCAGGCCGTTGACCCCTCAGTCCACACCCTGTATTGCCAGAGCAGGATTGCAAATTCAGATGCTATGGTGGCCAGGCCTAGGTGCTCCTGTGTACAAATGAAGTGCTGACCTGGAGGGGTTCCAAGTAGTACTGTCACATCCTCCAATCTCTAAAGATAAGTCAGAAACCCTAATTTTTATGCAAAATCCTGATTTTTGAATGTTGCTCATTTTTTCCCCCGTGAAACCATTACTGCCCCAACAACATCTCCAGGCCAAATGTTTTGTACAGGAAAACATTTTAGGCAACCAGCTGTTCACCTCTGTTCTATGCCAGTGAGAAAGACAAGGGGCCTAAGAGCTTCAGCCCAAGACTGAAGTCAAGCCCCCACTGCTTCACCAGGCCTGAGCCCAGGCTCTCATCCTGGAGCCAGACCTGCCCCCAGCCCCTAATCCTGAAGCCAGACCTGCCCCCAGCCCACACACCGCAGACGTCTCCACCGAGGCCAGTAAGCCAACAAGCATTCACTGAGTATGTCCCATGAGCCTGTCTGTGGTTGGCCATGCATGGACAGAAGAACATTCATTTATTTATTAGATGTACTGAAAGTCATGTTCTTAGCATGGAGTCCCGGGGCAGTGGGGTGGGGGGTAGTATGACAAGACAGACCCTGCCCTCAAGCAAAATCTAGAGAGGACACAGACAAGGCAACATCCCCTAGAGGTATAATCAGCTGCTCATACAGGGGTCTGAACGAAGTATGGCTGGAGCATGAGAGCCTCTCAGCCTGGCTGAATACGTCCGGGAAAGCTCAAGAAGTATTTGCTCTGAGACATGGGGGTGAGGAGAGGCTTGCCAGATAGACAAACAGAAGAACAGCAGGTATAACAGCATGTGAGCTTAGGAATTGCACGTAGCTCATTACTGCTACACAGAGTGTAAAGTGGGATGAGGTTGGACCAATGGGCATAAACCAGATCTCACAAGTCGTGGTATGCCATGCTCAGAAGATTAGAGGTGGGATCATGCTGAGATTTTTTTTTTTAGCAGACAATGTGATCCAGTTTGCATTTTTTAAAGATGACTGGCTGCACAAGGGGGACAACTGAGGCAAGGAGCTCAGAGAGGAGGTACTAAGTCTGAACTAAGTCAGCGGCCGTGAAGATGGGAAAAATATATAGGTAGGAGTTAGTTAATAAGGCTTGGTGATTAACTGGAAGTGAGGAAGGATAAAAAGCCCTCCTGGATACCTGATCTGGGCCACTGAGTGGATAATGGGGCCATTCGCTGGCACCAGGAACACTGGGAAACAGGTTAATGCAAAATACAAGCTCGTTTTGGTAAATGGTGAGTTTGTGCTGCTTGTGGAATATCCAGGGGAAGTTGCTTTCTGCAGTCTGGAGCTCAGAGAGGTCTGGGCAGAGTGACAGATTTGGGAGTTGTGGGTGTAGAGTCTTAAAGTCCATAGGAGTGGCTGAGAAGGGAAGGGCCCAAAGCAAGTGGCAAGCACCTAGGGTCCCTGCTCTCAAAGTACTTGCCCTCCTGAGGTGGAGTGAAACCCTGCAGAAAGGCTTATAACACCAGAAAGACTGGGCTCTGTACTTTAGTGAGGAATGGTCAGAGAGTTCTGGGCTCCTGAATGGGGAAGGTGCTAGGCTAATTTAAGACCAAGCTCTCTCTTGGCAATTCAGCTTCGAGGGAGAAAAGGGGACCTGAGCTGCAGTTGTGAGATATAACCACCAGGTGGCGCCTCAGCATCTCCTTGTGCCAGATTCACCCCCCCCCCCCCCCCCCCCCCCCCCCCCCCCCCCCCCCCCCCGCCAACATCCAGCCAGACCCAGGGGGCAGGAGAGATTGCCAAAGGCTGGGAGTAAGGTGACTGTGTCAATCAATAAAGGAGACAGGCCTGACTTTTTTCTTAACATCAAATCCAAATGCAAGCTCTCTTTCTGAAATGAGAGGGAAATATTTGAGCCTGGGAGAAGAGCAATATGCCAAGTATGCCAAATGGGAGCCTGTGATATCTGAATATGAGCACCTATATGTGTCAATACATGTCCTGTGTTCCATGCGTAGGATTGTTCCCCAAGAGTGTCTCTATTTATGTTGTGTGTCCCCATGTGCCCAGGAGAGTCTGCATATGTACCCCTGTGCACATCCCAGGCCTCCACATATGCACATCTGTCCCAGAGAGTGGGCAAACAGCAATGCCCTCCTCCATGACTCAGCAAGCAAGGAGTCCCTTATCCCAGAAAGAGAAGAGTGACAGAGTCTACAGTCACAAAACATGGTAGCTTGTAGCAGATCATGAACATCTGTCTCCCCAGTAGCCATAAAGCAAAATCATTTGTCAGATGATCTCCTCAGATTGTACCTGGTTTCTATGTCTAGCTACTGAGGGTCACGGAGGCTTCCTAAAAAGATCCCTCAACCAGCTGAGGAATTGATAAACTCATCCACTCACCATTTATTTAATAAGCATTCACCGAGCACCTGCCATGCACCAAAGCCAGTGCAGGACACAGTCTCTGTTTCTCCTTTCATCTTCTTGTGAGGTAGTTCATGTGGCAGAAAAGAAAAATCAGTTGCAGCTGTGAAGAGCCTGGAATGCTGGTTAGGGTGTTTAAACTTTTTTTCCCTGAAGATGGGCCATGGGAAGCCCCAGGAGAGTTTTCAACAGGAAGGTTACATGGTCCAGTCACTCTTTTTTTTTTTTTCTTTTTTTTTGACAGCGAGAGAAAGCACGCGCACATGAGCAGGGGAGGGGCATGAAGGGAGGGAGACAGAGGATCCGAAGCAGGCTCTTGCAGGGCTTGAACTCACAAACCGTGAGATCATGACCTGAGCCAGAGTCAGATGCTTAACTGACTGAACCACCCAGGCGCCCCTTTGGTCCAGTCACTTGTATTGCTAAGTGGAATTAGAGGTGCGCCAGAAGAGTAATGAATGAAGAAGGCAGGAGACCAGTTAGGGGGTTGTTGTAATGGTCTAGGCAGTGGTTCTCAAACCTTACTGAGCTTCTGAGTCACCTTATGAGTTTATCAAAACACAGATTTCCAGTCCCCACACTCAGGTTTATTGCCTCAGTAGGTCTGGGGTGAGTTCCAGGAAGTAGCACTTGTGACAAGTTTGTAGATGTTGTAGGTGATGCCGGCCCAGGAAGCACACTTTGAGAACTCTACTAGTCTATGAGAAAGAGTATGGGAGCTTAAAGGGCTGACAGAGGGGTGGAAATACATGTTTAAGGGTTAGAAATGAGGATTGGTTTATGAGGATTGGTTTATGAGGGTGAAGGGAAAGTCAGAGTCTGGATGACTGTTTTTAATTTGAAGGATGGTGGTGCCGTGTACAGAGCTGTAGAACACGGAAGAAGAAGCAGGTTGGGGTGGGTAGCAGGGGTGGAGGGGATGTTGATCACTCGAGGACTTGGAAAGTTTAAGATGGCTGCAACAAGATGTCTGGAAGAAATATCCACCTGGAAATTGCATCTGTGGGTCTATCTAGTAAGAGATACAGACTAGAGATAAAGTTGAAAGAGAACAGCCAGCTAACAGTCACTAAAGTCTTGAGAAGGAACTCACTCACTCACTCATGAAGAGTGTAGACAGGAAGAAAATGTGGAAGCCTCAACACTGAGAATGAATAACTGACATGAAGGATGTGGGCGAACGATGAGATAGAAATGGAGGCTGGGAAGTGGTCAGAGTAGAAAGGAAGAGAACGAGACAAGAAGGGGGTGTCTTAAGCTACAGCAAAGTAGGGTGAGAAGCCCAAGGAAGCCACTGGACAGGCAGCCTGTCCTGTCATCCTGGCTTTCCCAAGTCTGCTGGAGAGAGTGAAGGATCCCCAGACCTGGGCACGGGCATTACCAGCCTTGCTGCTCCTGGACCTCCCCCATAGGGGTCCACCAACCTGCATGCCATGCACTAACCCACATACACCTGTCCTGGAGCCTCACTTCTGATGTCCTCTGGCTGAATTTGAGGGTGGGGGAGAAGGCCTCTCATCACAGACTCACACACCCGCATATACAGACACACGCAAACATACCCCAGTCCTCTGGTCTGGCCTGGGCATGGAGGTAGCAGTGCCGTCCAGCTCTGCTTCACCCACCACCCTAGCTGGTGGTTCCAGCTTCCAGAAGGTTCTTAGGGATGCTGCTTTCAGCCTCCTCCCTCACAGCCCCCCAGGCTGAGATGACCCAGACCTGAGCACTACACCTGCCACGTACCCCTGTAATAGTACAAGTCTCCTCCACACACATTCCACAGGTCCATCTGCCTGTCCTCTGTAATCTACCTCCATGTTTTCACCTTTCCTTTCTCATCATCTGCTTCACTGGAAAGGGGCGTCAGAAAACATCTAGTCTTCTCTGCGCTCCCCTACTTTGTGGCCGCTGCTGTTGAAGTTACAGGAACTGAGGTCAGAGAGGAAGAGGGACTTGTTCAAGAGCACAGGTAGGTGCAAGTGAGAACTAAATTCTTAGGTGCCTGAGAGGGAGGCAGTACAGGATAGTAATTCCCAGCACTATATAGAGAGGCTGGAGGCAGGCCACCCTGGTGCTGCCATTCACCTGGCTGCTTGACCTTGGGCAAGTCCAGTTCACCTGTCTGTGCCTCTTCTTCCTCACCAGAGAATGTGAGACTGATACAACTCGGTATTCATCAGGTACTTGGCGAAGTAACAGCACACTCTGTCATAAGTGCTTGCTGTGGTTATTTCCTCTATGCCTTGGCCTGAGCATCTTCTTGCTTTTTTTTTTTTTTTACCCATCTTTCTGCTTTTTAAAATTCCTATTCTTCTTAGTATTCCTCTCATTTCCCTTTCTTTCATCCTTGCCCCTGCTTGTCAGGAGGAGAGGGCTGGGTTTGGGGAGAAAGAAAGGTGCAGAGACTGCAGAGACCAAAATGGTCTTGAGAGCCAGCCAGTGCCTGCCATGATAACACACACACAGCCTGCCCTCCTAAGTGTGATGGCTGCACACCATCACGTGGGGAAGTTACACACATATTCAATCAGCCCAGGCTCTAGTGGCTTCAGAAACACCTGGAGCCCTTCTCAGGTGGAACTCATGCTGAACCCCGCTGGACAACTCTCTCTCAGTTTGTGTGTCCAGGTTCCTCAGACCCTGGCTTGGCACTGGGAGTTATCAGCCACCAGAAGGCTGAATGAAGAGGGCACTCTTTGAGGGTCTTTGATCCAGAAACATTCAGAAAGATTGTGATGGTCCTCTACACACACACACACGCACGCACGTGCATGCACGCTGACACAGGGGTGCACATGAGCCAGTGGGCTTGAGTCTTCAGCCCACAAATTTCTTCCACATTGACGATGGCCACATCCATAGTCCGGTGAGGTGGTTAGAGAAAGGACGGATACCCACTTTACAGACTAGGAAGCTGAGGCCCAGGAAGAGCAGCGATTTGCTCAGAAGCAAATAAAGGCGATAGAGCTGAAATTCAAACCCAGAACCCCTACATCCTAGCTTCCAATCCTTCTCTGTTTCACCACAGCTGGGATTTGAGCCCAGAAGGCGTCTCAGAGCAAGCGGGAGGTGGGGGATGGGGGGGGAGATTGAATTCACGCCCCGCTACCCACCCCATGGGGTCGCCCCAAAGCCCCGCCTCCCCTTGAACGGTCGCTGGCGAGAAGGGAGAAAGCGGCCACAGCGTGTCTCTTTAATGCGCGCCCCGGAGGCCCAGCGCGCCCCCGCCACTATAACTGGAGTGCATGGAGCGGGCTGCGCTCAGAGGAAGAAGGGCGGGCGCTGGGCACCCGTTGACCGACTTTTCCAAGTGTGATCAGCGCCCGTCCGGCCCACGTCCCGCCTCCATGGATCCGCCCGGGGGCGCCCACAGCTGAGGACCCGACGCCCGCCCGCCCGGCTCTCGACCGAGTGGCACCCCGCCGCCCCAAAGGGACCCCCGCGGGCTGTGCAGGCTCCCCGCGCCTCTTACCGCAGCGCTCGCCGTCGGGCGAGGGCTCCGTCGCCGCCACGCCTCGTGTCCCGCGCTGCCCACCCCATGCTGGTGCACACTTACCCCTCCATGGTGAGTAGTCTCGGGGCCCGGGATCCGGGACCCCGAGTGCTGGACCTGCCGGACCTCCACCTCCAACGAAACCTCGGAGGGAGGGGGCCACAGGGACTCGGCCAGCGGCGGACCGTGCGGGTGCGCGCGCGCGAGACCGCTGTCCCAGCCCGAGGCTCCGGCGGCCGCGGGCCACCCTGGGACAGACCTCAGGCCCCCGGACGCGGGCAGGACGGCAGCCGGATCCCCGCGAGCTGAGGAGGGTCCTCTAGGGCCGAGGTCCTTTCAGCTGCCAGCGGGCCGCCTAACGCGCCCCTCTCCTTCCCCAGGAGCGCCCCGACGGGCTGGGCGCAGCGACTGGCGGGGCCCGCCTGTCGTCCCTGCCCCAGGCGGCCTACGGGCCGGCGCCGCCACTCTGCCACACGCCGGCCGCCGCCGCCGTTGACTTCCAGCCGCCCTACTTCCCGCCGCCCTACCCGCAGCCGCCACTGCCCTACGGCCAGGCGCCCGACGCCGCTGCAGCCTTTCCCCACCTGGCCGGGGACCCGTACGGCGGCCTGGCACCCCTGGCACAGCCGCAGCCTCCCCAGGCCGCCTGGGCCGCGCCCCGCGCCGCCGCCCGCGCCCACGAAGAGCCGCCCGGCCTGCTGGCGCCGCCCGCCCGCGCTCTGGGCCTCGACCCGCGCCGCGACTACGCCACCGCCGTGCCCCGGCTCCTGCAAGGCCTGGCCGACGGGGCGCACGGCCTGGCCGACGCGCCCCTCGGCCTCCCAGGGCTGGCGGCGCCGCCCGGCCTAGAGGACCTGCAGGTGAGGCCCGAACGGTCCGGGATGGGCCAGGACCGGCCGCGGTGATTTAGGACTTTGGCTGGAGGCACGGTGATGAAGGCGGGCGCCCGACTTTTCTCTCAGCCTGCGACTTCTCACTCCGAGGATGAGTCCCACGTCTGGGTTAGATGCTGCCTGGCCATTAAGGCGTCCTGGCACCGACTCACTGCACGGTGCTAGGATGGCGGCAACCCTCGGTGGAGTAAATGGGCAGGGGGTTCGACCACTCGTCTCGTCCTCTGCTGGGCGGCGTGGGGCATCTGAGCCCCCGCTGGGGCAGCCTGTGCCCCCGGAGAGAAGCAGAGGATTTGCCTGTCCAAGGTTCAAAATTCCCCTTTCACATGGCATGGCGAGGTATCCAGGGCTCCAGCTGTATGGCAGTCCTGGTCCTGCGGGTCACCCCAAGCGTAGGTGGTGAGCAGAGGGCAGAGCAGACAGGACCAGGACCAGGGACTGTAGGAGCTTGGGAAGTGACAGGGGACTAGGTCCACAAGCACCCTTACCACTGCCTCTCCTATTTGCAGGCCATGGATGAGCCGGGAATGAGCCTTCTGGACCAGTCTGTGATCAAGAAAGGTAAGGAACAGCGTGCATCTGCCAGGGCAGAACTGGGCCCCCCACCCCATTCCCCGGGGGTGGAGACCCATTTCCTTCCCCGTGGAGTTTGCCTCCTATGTGTCGCTGGGTTCAATGGCCAGCGGACCCTCTTACTAGTGCATTAGGGGGGCAGCAAAGGCTGGGGTTCTGGCCAGAGCCTGGGCAGCTGGGCAGGTTGGCATGTTGGCCCCAGAGCCTGCAGCCTGGGGTGGGCTGGGCCTATCTTGCTCACTCAGCTCCCCGGGCCACCCATGCCCCACAAAGGGGCTTGGCCTCTTCTTATGAAGGGGAGGGCACTTTGGATCTGGAGTTAATTTGCAGAACAAGTTAAACTACTTTCCTGTTTCCTAAGAGGTGGGAATGGGAATGCCATTCCCATGGATTTCATTAAATTATTTCCTCATTACAGAGCCTTACCATTTTCTAGCCTGGCAAGCTTTCCTGTCCAGCAGGGCCTTGGGGTCGATTAGGGGGTGGGAGAAACTCGAGTTTCCCTGAAGAGTCTTCTCTTCTTTCAGGAGCCTCTTTACACATTTAGAGTTATATGAGTTGGTGTGTGAATATCGTCAGTTAGTCTGAGTGCAGGAGGGCCAAGGCCTGCCTGCTCCTGGATGTGAGTTCAGGGTCCTGTACATGTCTATATGTTTCTTTCCTAGGTGTCTTTCTGGTATTTCTTGGTGTGTAAGTGTGTCTGTTGCTAAGTGTGTGATGTGTGCCTACTAGGTTAGTGTATATTTCTGAGTGTTTGGGGGTCTCTATGTGTGTATCAAGGTCTTTGTTGTGTCCTGGAATTTGTTTGTTTGTTTGTTTATTTGTTTGTTTGTTTGTTTTTGGAGCTGAGGATCTCTAAGCATGTGAGGATCACTCCCTGTGTGTTTTGGTGGGTGTTTGTGTCTCTGCACTGGTAAAAGTCAGGGGTTTGAGACATGCCCTCCAGTGGATTTTCCGGCTTGGGGGACCGGGTTCTGGACGTGCCAGGAAAAGGTGAGAAAGAGAGAGAAAGAGACAGAGAGTCAGAGGGGTACAGGCTTTGGGTGGGCTCCTTAGATTTGGGGCGGGTGTCCTGGGAGGAATTCTATGAAGCCTGCAGTGCCTGGGGCAGGTGCTGCTCCTGTGGGATTTGGCTCCAGTTGTTTTTCAAAAGAAAGAATTCAAGCCCAGGCTTTGTTTGCCCTCCCGTGTTGGGGGCTGGAGTGGGATTGGGGGCTGGGGGCTGGACTTCCAGGAGTTGGGGCTGGGTTACCAGGGGCTGGGAGTTAGTTGGACAACCTAGAGTATGGAGGGTAGGGGGGGTGGGGGAGGGAAGATGAAGGGACAGGCTTCCTGGAACTTAGGTGGAGAGGACCCCGGGAACCCCTGCTTCCTGGAGCAGGAGCTGAGGTCGCAGGCGCTGCGTTGATTTAGTGGACTTTTTGGAACCCGTCGGAAGTAAGAGCTCGGTCTGCAGTTGGCAAGAAGAGCCTGTCGCTGGGCCCCCAGTTCCCGACTTCTGCCCAGGCTGGAGAACCTGGGGGGATGGGGCTAGGCACACTGACTCCCTCGGGGAGGCCAGCCCCCCCGCGTTTTGGGAAGGAACTCGGGATCCTCTGCCCTGGGGAAGGGTAGAAGGATCAGCTGGGGCTCTGAGTACCTTAAACCCCAATCCACAAGCAGGTCAAGGAAACTGGCTGCAAGGAGAAACTGGAATTGCCCCGAGTTGGTTTCTCTCAAAGGACATCAGCTGCCATAAATTGCGGGTCGTTGGTGTGCGCCGGAATCCCCGACGGCGGTCCTAAGACCGCAGTGAGTGCGCCGGATGTCCAGAGGGGCTGCCCGCTGGGCCTCGCGGGGAAGATGTGGGCGCTGGTGCCGCGCCAGACGTCGGGGCCGGGGGCGCGCACACCCGCCGCACCGCAGTGCCAGCCTGTCGGTGGGAGAGCGCAGCGAGGTGGAGCGCGGCGACCTGAGCGCCCCACCCCGGACGACGGGTCACACGGCCGGGAGCGCTGCAGCATAGGGAGAGGGGTGAGAGCCGGGGACCCCTGCGGAGGGGAGGGCCCGGTTCCGTAGCCTCGAGCTTGGCCCCTGGCCCGCGCGCCGCGCCTTTGGGGAGGAGAGAGGGTCAGTGCCGGCGCTTTCGAGCTTTGCAAAAGCCGAGGCAGAGCTGGTCCCGGAGGTCCTGACCTAAGCGGCTGCCTAGGCAGGTGACGGCGCGGAGCCCCTGTGGCTAAGCAGGCGGCCGGGCTTAGAGCCCTGCGCGCAGCCGGCACTTTTCGCCAGGGACTTCCGCTGTCGCTGCGGGACTCCGGGGGGGGGGGGGGGGGGGCGTGGATTTGCGCCCTTCTTCGCCCTCAGGCCCTACCGATGACATCGGGAGCCCCTGTAATATCTTGAAGACCTCTGACACCCGCCGCGGGTGGTGGGGGCCCCACCGGCCTGCCTGGGCCCTGGAATTACAGAAAGTCATTCTTGGCTGGCTGACGCATCAGATTCCTCCAGCTCCTCCCGGCCCTCTGGAGGGAGCGGCAGCTGTGTCGCGGGCAGTTGAGATCCTGGGTGCGAAACGGAGGCAACCCCAGCCCTACCCCAGAAGCAGCCTTCCAACCACAGGGTATCGCCGTGGAGGGGAGCCTGGAAGCTCTCGAGAGCCCAGACCCTGGTTGTAAAACTTACGCTACTCTAGGCACTTGCCCTGGAGGGGAGGGAAGCGAAGCCTCCGCCCCCATCACGCACTTCCCGGTCTGCTGCCCCTTGCAGCCAGGGTGTGGGTCCGGGGGTGGCAGACGGAGCCGAGGCCTACCCAAGGAGAAGAGAAGAGGCCTCCATTTTCTGCCCACGTTTGTCACCTACAGTTTTGCAATCTTTCCTAGGGGCACAGAAAGCAGGCGGGACTGGTGGGGGAGACAGATCTGGATGGGAACATTCTCTAGCGGAGAAAGGTAGTGAGGGGGATCTCTACTGGAGGCTTGGGAGCTTAGAGGAGGAGCTCAGACTCAGTGTCTGAGGCTGGGGGGCTTCCTACAGGAGAGGTTAGGATGGGTCTCCCTAGGTGCATGCGTGTTTGTTGAATGAATGAGCGATGGGTTTTGAAGTCTGAGTGCACTGGGAGAGAGGGTGTACAAAGGGCTACGATATTTTCACCACACTAGGCACAGCATGTGCAAATGCCCTCCACTGTGGAAAAAGCCAGACAGGTTAAAAAGGTTGAAATCTGCAGGGTTTCTACAGCCACAGCTGGAGGGGAGTGGTTAAAATGAGAATTAAGATAAATACCTCCTCCCCACCAGGAGAGTGGGTGGTTGCCTAGTTGAGGGTGGGCTCTGTGGTCCAATCTCTCTCAGGGTCTCCAGGGCAGGGGCTGAGGTAAATAGCCACCCTCTCCTCTGCTCTCCTTGGCTCTTGGGAAGGAAAGGGAGAGGGAGAGTCTGGACTTCCAAGTGCATCTCTACAGGGCCAGGCCTAGGGTGAGGTAAGTGAACTACTCACCTCTGAGGCAAGGTGTAGATAAATAATATATCTCAATGCAATAATTTAAAATAAGAGGTATTGCCAAAAATCCATGATAAACAAAAATCCAAGTTTTGCATAAAGACAGGATCTGATCTGGCACTTCTGCATTCCTGCCTCACTCGCCTTCCAGGCCTCTGCCCCAGAAAGAGACTGAAAAACCAGTGCCCATGCAGACAGAGTTTGGATGGTAGCTGAGGGCCACATGGGACAGCGGAGTGAAGGTTAGCCCAAAGGAAACAGCCACCCAGGGGAGATGAGGAGGCTCCGGTGGGCTGGGAGGGGTGTCGATACCCCTCCTGTCTACCTTTCTCCAGCTGCACCCCACTGCCATGGGGACCAGTGTACCCTAAGTGTGGGCTAAGGAGCCACATACATCAGAATCTCTTGGAGATGCTTATTTAAAAATGCAGATTTCCGAGGCGGCTGGGTGGCTCTATGGGTTAAGCAGTTAAGCATCCATCTTTGGCTCAGGTCATGATCTCACAGTTTGTGGGTTCAAGCCCCCGCATCAGGCTCTGTGCCGACAGCTGACAGCTCGGAGCCTGGAGCCTGTTTCAGATTCTGTGTCTCCCTCTCTCCCTGCCCCTCCCCCGCTTGCAGTCTGTCTGTCTCAAAAATAAACAAACATTAAAAAAAATTTTTAAATGCAGATTCCCTGGGCACCACTCCACACCTATTGAGTGAGAGTCTGTGGAAGTGTGGCCCTGGAACTTGCATTTTTTAACAGATTTGTTGAAGTAAAACTTACATACCTAAAATTCACCCATTTAAGAGTAAAATTTGATGATTTTTAGTAAATTTATGGACTTGTGTAGCCATTATCACAATCTGCCTTTTTTTTTTTAAAGTTCATTTATTTTTGAGAGAGAGAGAGAGAGAGAGAGAGAATGCTAGTGGGGAAGGGGCAGAGAGAGGGGGACAGAGAAGATCCGAAGTGGACTCTGCACTGACAGCAAGCAGCCTGATGTGGGGCTTGAACTCACCATCCAAACTGTAAGATCATCTTGACTTGAGCCCAAGTCAAGAGTCAGAGGCTCAACAAACTTAGCTACCCAGGTGGCCCCACAATCCATCTTAAGACATTTCCATCACCCTCCCCAAAATTCCCTCATTCCCGTTTGTAGTTAATTCTTATTCTCACCTCAAGCCTTAGGCAACCATTGATCTTTCTTTCTATAAATTTGCCTATCCTGGACATGTTATATCAAAGGAATATATAAATATGCAAACGGTGCATCGAGCTTCTTTTACTAAACATAATGTTTTTAAGGTTCATCTGTGTCATAGCAGGTGAGAGTAGTTGAGAGTAGTTGGTTTCTTCTCGCGTTGCTGAGCTGTACTCCATTGCACGGAGGAAACACATTTCATGTATCCATTCATCAGTTGACACTTGGATTGTTTCCACTTTTTGGCTACTATGAATAATGCTGCTGTGATCATTCATATGCATGTCTTTGTGTGGACATATGTTTTCATCCCTCTTAGGTAAATTCCTAGGAATGAAATTGCTGGATGTTATGGTAAGTTTGTATTTCATTTTCTAAGAGACTGGCATGCCATTTTCTAAGGGGGCTCTTCTGTTCTACATTTCCACTAGCAATGTGGGAGGGTTCCAGTTTCTCCACATCTTCACCTACACCTGATTGATTTATAATAGCCATCCTAGTGTACTTCAGTATAGTTTTAATTTGCATTTCCCTAATGACTAACGATGTTGAGCACTTTTTCACGTGCTTACTAGCCATTCATGTATCATTTTTAGTGATATCTATTCACATATTGTGACCATTTTCCAGTTGGGTTGTTTATCTTATTATGGAGTTACAAGGCTTCTTTACATATTTTGGATTGTCATCCTTGATCAGATATGTGATTTGCAAATATGTTCTTCAAGTTTATGGCTTGTCTTTTAATTTTCCTAATAGTGTCTTTTTTTAATTTTTAAAAAATGTTTTATTAATTTTTGAGCGAGAGAAACAGAATCCAAGTTGGGGGTGGGCAGAGAGAGAGGGAGACACAGAATCCAAAGCAGGCTCCAGGCTCTGAGCTGTCAGCACAGAGCCTGACATGGGGCTTGAACCCACGAGCTGCGAGATCATGACCTGTGCTGAAGTTGGACACTTAACCAACTGAGCCACCCAGGTGCTCCCTTAATAATGTCTTTTGAGGTGCAAAAATTTTTAATTTTACTGAGTCCACTTTATTTTCTTTTATGGATCATGCTTTTTAGGGTTGTATCCAGGAACTCGTTTCCCAGCAAAAAGATTTTTCTCCTATGTTTTCTTCTAGACGGAATTGAAATTTTGACCAGCCTTCTGGGAGAATCTGTTGCACACTCCCCACATTCAGTGGTCAGACAGTATCTACCACCTGTGGATGGAGTGTGTAGACAGGTGTGAGTCTTGTCTGACACGTTGAACAACTAGGTGCTCTTGTGTCTGTAGTAGGAGTGTGTGTGTGTAAATGGCTTCTGCTTGTGTGATGGGGGTGGGGGTGGGGTGGGACACCATGAATATACCACTTCAGCCTCGGGAGTCACTGCGGTGCGGGAGGCAAACACCCGTGTCCCTGCTTTGCAGTCTGTGCTAGTTTAATTCTTACCTCCATGACTGTCCCTTTCTCATGCCATCCCCTTCCTAACCTTGGGTTCCGTCCTTCTTGCCATTTTTGAGGGAAGAAGCTCTGAGGACAAGTGGGGGGAAGCAGCAAAGTCTGTCATTCACATACACAAACACACGTCCACCTGTCATGCACCTACACTTAGCAGCACCTGTATTTGCATAAATCCAGCATACACTCTGTTTAACTGTATCAACAGGAGCAAAAGCACTCGCAGATATCCATATGCATGCTGCCACATTCCTACAACACTCAGGAGGGCAGAAACTATGTCTGTGTGTACAGCTGGGGATCAGCGCTCCTTCAGTGAGTAGGTGCACACATGCACAACCTTGCTCCTTGCTCTGTCCGTGACAGGCATCATGGTTTGTGTAGAGTCATTTGTGACACACGTATGCTCACATATGTCCCTATTTGCACATGCACAAGCAGCCCCACACAGCCTCGGTCTCCCTCCTGTCTTATGGGGCCTGGCCTCAGGGAGCCCCTCGTTTGAATAGAAGTTGGGATGGAGGAGGTTGCTGGAGGAGAGAATTTTCTGTTCCTTCTGACTACTCCCTCTGGCTAGGGGTCATGGGAGGGAGGATAGTCATTCTGCCCTTCTTTTTATTTTTAACTTATTAATTTGTAGGGTTTTTTTTTTTTAAGTCAAGCTTGAGGTATAAGTAACCTTATGTGTACATTTCTCTGAATTTCGACAAATATAAACATATACTCATATAACTACCACAATATGATATAGAATAGTTCCATCACCCCCAAAAAAATCCCCTCAAGGCAGAGGGACAGAGGTGAAGAGGGAGACTGTGCACAGGCCTGGGAGACACTGGGGCGGGAGGTGGGGATGGCTGTGGTTGCCTGTCCCGTGTCCATGTGTCTGTTGAGTTAGGACATCTTTGCTCCGCACTCTGGGAGGGGACTCGGCTTAGGAAAAGGTCAGCGAGGCAGGATCAGAGCCTGTTTCTAATTAAAATGTTGATATTTTGTCACCAGGGCTTTTTTAAATTAATTCATATTTTTTTAAAGATTGGATTAAAGTACCGTTTATCACGCTTGCTGAGTTTTTGGTGCCCCCTTAAATTTTGCTCCCAAGGCGAGTGCCTTACTAGCCTCACCCTAGTTGGTCCTGCTCTGGGGACAGGGAACTTGCCTGGGGTAGAGTGTGTGCTGTTCATTCTCCCTACATCCACCACCACCACCACCACCACCCCAACCTCCGCCCTTTTCCACCTCTCCCTCATCTCTTGGCCCCTCCTTGGTGCCTGAGTGGGGACCCCAGGAGGAAGGGCACTTTTACTACCAATCACTAACAAAGGGATGAGGCTCTCCCAGCGCCCACCCTCTCCCCCAATCTGGGCTGTGGGCCATCACTCTTTTTCCCATTTCAGGTTTCAAGGGCCCTTGCTCCACTCATTTATCCCACATTCACTGATGCCCATTCATGCCAAGACCCTGCCCTCAAGGCACTGCTGGCTGGGAGGGAAGACAGCTGTGGAAGCAGACATGAAGGTTCAGTGTGGTAAGGTCAGGGCTGGAGGGAGACAGGGGGCTGGGGTCGTGGGACCAGGAAGCTATGCCCTGAGGATGGTGCCTGCACTGACACTTGGGAAGGAGGAGGCCTGCTGGGGGTGGGGGTGGGGGTGGGGGTGGGGATGGACAGTGAGCAGTTCTGTGGGGCTCAAAGAGCTCACACGCTGATGGTCCCCCATCCCAGGTGGCACTTCACTGTGTTCCATGCAGCTTGTGCTGGGTTTTTTAATTTTTGAATTGGTCATCAGGGTCCAAAGGCCCAGAGATTCCACATAGAAATCCAGAATCCTGGTTTCATCAGCAAACAAACCAACCCGGAGTTCTGGCACTGTTGGTGTGTCCTGAGGGGTAACCCTCAGCCAAGTAGCGGCTTTCCACAGGGCGCCCCCGGTCCCCCACACCTTGCTTCCTTGTTACCTGTTGTGCTCCCTCTTTGAAGTCTAGAGCTGCGCTGTCCACTGTGGGAGCCACCAGGCTCATGTGGCTATTGGGCACCTGAAATGTGGCTAGTCCAAATTAAGATGGTCTATAAATGCAAAACACGCATTGAATTTTGAAGACTAAGTACAAGGAAAGAAGGTAAAATGGCTCATTAATAATTTTCAAATAGTGATTACGTGTTTCCGTGCTAGTATTTTTGACACATGGGGGAAAATAAAATATATTAAAATTGACCTCACATGTTTTCTTTTTACTTAAAAATATTTTTTAGAGATAAGCGTGTGAGCGGGGGAGGGGCAAAGAGAGAAGGAGACACAGAATCCAAAGCAGCTCCAGGCTCTGAGCTGTCAGCACAGAGCCCACACGGGGCTCGAACCCACGAACTGTGAGATCATGACCTGAGCTGAAGTCAGAGCCTAACTGACTGAGCCACCCAGACACCTCTTTTCACTTTTTTAAAATGGGTACTAGGAAACTTGAATTTATATATGTGGCTCACAGTATATTTCTGTTGATCAGTGTGGGTTAAGAGCCTAGAGGACAACTGTGGAACCAGGCAAGAGGGGCAGGCAGCAGCCAGAACACAAAGAGGGTGTTATATGGAAGGCACTATGATTAAGGATGTGAACTTTGGAGTCTGTGATCGGAGTTCAAGACCCATTTCTGCTCCCTACTTGCTGTACCATCCATTCGAACCTCCTGAACTCTTAGTTTCTTCAGTTTGGAATGGGGATGGGTAATAGTATCTACCCCACAGAGCTGTCCACTTGGTATACAGTTGGCACTCATGATAGGCGACATCACTCTGCCTGCTATGACGCTGGCATTTGATTCACAGGGAAGTGATGGGCACTGATGGGTTTTAGTCTGGAGGTCAATGTGTTTCAGAAAGATCCCTCTGAAGCAGGGCAGGGAGACCAGAACAGAGCTGTGCCAAATTTGGGGCAGGAAGTGAGTGAGCGTCTGTGCACCTGTGGAGAAGTGACTGCATCCAGGGCCCAGTGGGAAAATGAGAGCCTCAGGGCAAAGTGACGGACAGAATGTGGTGGGAGAGGGCAGTGTGGAGGCACCACTGAGGCTTCTGGCTGGGGGCCTGGTGGAAGGTGGGAATGCACATCCAGAGACAGAAAAGCTGGAGGGGCTCTGCCAGGCCGGAAACCGGTCAGCCTTGCTTACCTCTGGGTTCCCTGGCACACAGTGCTCGGCAAATATTTGCTGAATGGCTGAGGGCTAAGAGTGCTGCCTTTGAGACCACAGTCCAGGGCTTGCTACTGGTTCTCAGTCTAGCAGCTGTGTGATCTCAGGCACCCTGCTTCACCTCTCTGGGCTCCAGTCTCCTCATCTATAAAATGGGAATAGTAAACATAGCCCCCTCATGGATTGTTCTGAGGATTCAGTGAAGTTATCCATGTGAGCACATAGCATAGTGAGTGTTCAGTTAACTGTTGGCCCCAGGCTTCCCACTAATCCACACACACCCCAAACCCACACACAAGGACCACCGTCTCTCCCAAGGCTCTCACTTCCTTGGAGGAAGAGAAGCCCAAGTGGAAGCAAGTACTTCGATTATTTTCTCTTCCACTTGAGGCTAAGCAAGAGCATGGAGGAAGAACTTTCTGAGCCAAGAGCATCTAAGTGGGTTTGAGAAAAGAGTCCCTTCTCTGTCCTACATAGATGAGTAGATAGTTTTTGGGAAAGGGGCTGTGGAGTGTATCTCTTTATTCTTGTCTCCTTGAGCATCCCATAGTGACTTGGTAGGGAGGGGGACAGTGTCAGAGGCCTAATGGGGGCATAACCTTCCTGCCCCTGGCATGTGGGAGTCCAAAGTCTCCAGGCCTTCACTGGTCTGAGGGTGGAATGTGGGGATCACAAGCAGGCAGGGGAAGCTGGGGACTCCTTTCGTTTGTGCAGACCTAGCTGGGCCCTGCTGCAGTGACTCAGGGAGCCTGTCTCTGTATTTCCAACCTTCTCTTTGGTTGCACCTGCCCAGACTCCAGGACTCTGCAGAAGCTTTTTGAGTTTTAATAAGGAACCAGCCTTGCTCAGCAAAGGAACGCAGGTTCAGGACCCAGGCAATTCCAGATTCAATTTCCACCACCCATTAGCTGAGTGGACTCGAGTGAATCACGTTAACCTCAGTGTGCCCCAGTCTCTTCTTTTGGGAAGCAGGGACAGTAGGATAGCCCTCAAGAGCTGCGATGTTTAGACTCAGCTGTGTGCCTGCATGTGGCACGGTGCCCAGCACACAGTCAGTGCTTCCTCGACTCTCCCACTGCACAGCTGCCTAGAGCCGGTGCCCTGTGGTCCCTGGCTCAGTGTTTCTCTCTCCCTTGCTCTTGCTTCTGTTCTGCAGTTCCCATCCCCTCCAAAGCCAGCAGCCTCTCGGCCCTCTCACTGGCCAAAGACAGCCTGGTTGGTGGCATCACGAACCCCAGTGAGGTCTTCTGCTCCGTGCCAGGCCGGCTCTCTCTGCTCAGCTCGACGTCCAAGTACAAGGTGACGGTGGGGGAGGTCCAGCGGCGACTCTCACCTCCCGAGTGCCTCAATGCCTCCCTCCTGGGCGGTGTCCTTCGCAGGTAGGACAGTCAGCCCACAGTTGCCTGCCCAAATCTGAGGTCATTTCACACCTCCTTAGGGGAGCACAGAGGGGCCAGTCTCACCCCAGGCCACAGCCTCATCTCCATTTCTGCCTCCTTGGGGAATTGTGCCTGTTCTGGGGAGCAGGCCCAGGTCCCCAGCAGCTCCTACAGGTCTGTGGGCTTGGGGGTGGAGGTGGGGAAAGATGTCTGGTCACAGACAAGGGATGGAGGGCTTAACCATTTTGGGCAGAACGGACAAGGCTGGGTCTGGAGAAGAGAAAATGCCGTCTTCATCCCCTGCCCCAAGGAAGGGACGCCCCATTCCCTGTGGAGCATGGACCTCTCTGGTGTGTTTGTGTTTTGAAGTCCATGGTCTGTCTTCATAGTGTGGTGTCTGTCCCTCTCTGTGCACATCCTTGTGCCTGGGTAGAGTATTTGTGCTTCAGGGCTGGGAGTTTTGATGTGACTGAGGACAGTGTGTTTGTGTGTTTGTGTGTGTGTGTGTGTGTGTGTGTGTGTGTGTGTGTATGGGGGACAGCCAGAAGTATATGTTCTCATGAGTGTGGGTTTCCTGTGTTACTTCTAGTGGGGTGTGTTGGCTGGAGTGTGTCCTGCTCTGTGTGTGATTGCACGTGCTTCTGGAGGTAGACATATGTGTGTTTACAGGTCTGTAGCTCTGTGTGGAGGCTGCATTTGTGCACATGTGGGCGTATCTCTATTCTTGGTCTCTTTGAGCACCCCAGAGAGGCTTGTATGAGTCCATGACTGTCAGTACATATGTCCCTGGGATCCTGGCTTGGTGTGAACATGTGTTTCTGTGTCCCTGAGTGTCTAAGCCTGCGTGTGTCTGCATATGCCTGACTCTGTGGGTATGTGTGTGTGTTGTTATTGCCCTGGGTGTGTGTTCATTTGTGTGTGTTTACATATATGTCCCTGGGTGACTGTGTGTCCCTATGTCTCTCTGTGTGCATGTTCTGCACATGGGTCTGTGTGTCCCTGGTTATCTGTGTATGGCTCAGCTTGTATGCTAAAGTGGGGAAAAAGGACCCCAAGATTCTGGCCTACCCTTCCCCGCCCCAGGCTATCCCTGCTTTTGAGAGGATTGGAGAGATATGAGTGCCTCTTACAGCAGGGTGCTAGACCCCCCACCCCCATCTTGGCTGCAAAGCCAGTGAAGTTAGGAAGATATTGGGAAGAGGCTGAGAGAGGCCCCTGAACATCCCTAGGGCCAGACCCAAGCCTTGGCACAGGCTGTTGGAGGCAGAAAGGGCCTGTTGGGATCACTTAGACATACGCTTCTTTCTTGTCTTCATAGTGTCTGTTTGTCTCTCTCCCCTGTGCATGTCAAGGGCCAAGTCCAAGAATGGGGGCCGCTGCCTGCGCGAACGGCTAGAGAAGATTGGGCTCAATTTGCCAGCTGGCCGTCGCAAGGCCGCCAATGTGACACTTCTGACTTCACTGGTGGAGGGTGAGTGAGGCCTGAGGATGGGTGTCAGTGTGAGCATGAGGGGAACTATGTCACCCAGTGTGACAGCGTGTGGCTGTCCCTGAGACAAGAGGGTGTGTCATGTATGAGTAAGGGGTGTGTGTGATACATGTGTATAGTCTTTATGTGCATGGGCATGCATACACATGCAGGTGCATGGGGGTGAGGTGGGGGTAGGGGAGGCGTGGCCAGTGTTTGGAGGTGGTAAAGGGATGAGGGGATAAGAGTCCCTTCCCTGGACGTTGACAACTCTGGGCTCGATCATCTCGAGCCCAGGCTCTGGGATACATGGTGGCCTCAGCTGCCACCCCTGAGCTCAGAGCCCATCCTCCGCGGCCCCAAGAGCAACGGGATTAGGTCTGAGGCTGCTCTGGGAGGGAAACCATAGGAAGTATCTATAGAAGCAGGATGGGGCAGAATAGCCCCTGGCCAGGGGGTCTGAGGTCCAAGGCTGTGCTCCAGGCTCAGAGGTACACCTGGCTGTAGTGACAGCTCATTGCTCTGCCTCTCCTCCCCGCAGGAGAGGCCGTGCACCTGGCCCGAGACTTTGGCTACGTCTGTGAGACTGAGTTCCCAGCCAAGGCAGCTGCCGAGTACCTGTGCCGACAGCACGCTGACCCCGGGGAACTGCACAGCCGCAAGAGCATGCTGCTGGCTGCCAAGTGAGTGAGGGCGCCACGCATGGGTGCTTTGGGGCACCATGCACAGGCTGTCATGGGCGCCATGCATAGGCACGTGTAGGTGCAATGCAGACACAAACACCAAGCATGGGTGCACTGGACACCACTCACATGTACACATGATGTGCAAGTGGCCCCACAGGGACACACGTGGACACGTGAACATTTCTGGGTTCTATGCATCAGCAAAAATGGTGTCACAGACAGGCTTACATAGGCCCATGTGTGTGTCCCACCCGTCCATACACTGCCCCATGGCATCACCAGCCCCAGTCCCAACATGGTGGTCTTGCTTCCCCTGCCTGAGCCTTGCCCATAGGCCCTTTTGCTCCAGTGACTTCCCTCAGGGCACCAAGACATACCGAGCTGCAAGTTGACCCTCTCTTGTCCTTGCTTCACACCTGACCCCTCTGCAAATCCCCTTGGTGGCTCCCTCACCACCACTCACATGCTACAACCTCAACTCTGGTCTCCTAATCTCACTCCTAGACCTCATCCCAGTGCCCAACCATTCCCTCAGATTTCCTGCACTTGCACTGCTCCTCTGCCCGAGAACCTTCAATGCACCCCCCCCTCCCAGCTACTGCATTGATTTTCAAACTAGGTTCTGTGCGATGCCTTAGGGCCTATTTAATGAACTGGCATTCCATTCAGATTTCATTTTTAGAAGGGTCCCATTGCAAGAAGAAGCAGAAAGAGGTAAGAAGGGTTAAGTCCAGACTCCTTTGAGGACCCTACAATCTGGCCAGCCCAAACCCCACCCACCGCAACTGACTTTCTGGCTGTATCCTGCCCTCACACCTGCTGCTTAGAACAACATCCAGTCCCCCACCTCCACTCTCCCTCCTTCAGGGCTTCTAAGGCAGAAATGGAGTCACAGACTCAAGGAACTGCTGTGTCTCCTGGGACGTTTGAGTTCATATCGTAGCTGGAGAAACATATCCAGGACAGAGCTCTCCTCGCTCATTCATCAATGAACTCATCAACTCTGGGGCCTGGTCATGTGTAAAATGCTGACTGGCTTCCACGGTGAGGCGGAGGTGAGACAGGAGTTATGTTCTCCTTCCTGAGCCACATGCAGGATGCAAAGAAATGAATAGTGGCCATGACCTGGAGCTAGACTCAAATCCCAGCTTAGTCACTTGGGCAGGTCACGAAACCTATCTGAAACCAGTTTTCTTACGTGGTGAGAATGGTTAATAACAGTATGTATCTGTTGTGAGGATTAAGTGAGATGACACATACAGTGTTCTTGGCACAGCATGTAAGCCTCAATTCATATTCACCACTAACTATTATTTTAGTTCTTCAAGGCAGATTCTGGATTGTTCCCTAATTATTTCAAAGAAAAAGCTCTGTGAAGCACTGGGTGTTTGGGATGGGAGTGGGGAAGGGATCAAGGAAAGCTTCCTGGATAAGGTAGTAGAGCTGGATTGTGAATGTGGGCAGGACATCCACAGGCAGAGATTGTAGGGTATTGGCATATGCCATTTACTAGCTGTGTGACACTGGGCAAGTCAGTTAATGTCTCCAAACCAGTTTCCTTTTCTGTAAAATGGGTATGACCATCACTTGCAGACTATTGACAGTGTCAGCAATCATAAATATATAAAAATTGCCCTGCACACAGTAGGTCCTTCTCTCGGCTCAGACCTTTGTCCTCTAACCTCCACCCCTGCTTCCTCCCTCCACCAGGCAGATCTGCAAGGAGTTTGCAGATTTGATGGCTCAGGACCGCTCACCACTGGGCAACAGCCGCCCAGCGCTCATCCTGGAGCCCGGAGTACAGAGTTGCCTGACACACTTTAGCCTTATCACCCATGGCTTTGGTGGGCCCGCCATCTGTGCTGCCCTTTCTGCCTTCCAGAACTACTTGCTGGAGTCACTCAAGGGGCTGGACAAGATGTTTCTAAGTGGTGCGGGCAGTGGGCATGGTGACACCAAGGCTTCAGAGAAGGATGCCAAGCACAGGAAATAAATGCTTCTTCCACTGCCTCATCCCAGAGCGTTTCCCAAGGCCTGAAATGAGGCCTTAGTTCCTGGGGGTGGGCCCGAAAGTATTAAAAGGTGGAGCTTGAGTCAGGCCAGAAAGAGAACATTCATCCAGAGACCGTGGGTGAGAGGGAGAAGGGGAGGTGGCCTCTCTGTGATGGTTTGTTGGTAAGTTAAGGGCCCAGATGTCTGTCGCATGGGTGCAATTTTCTGACCCTTGATTGCTGAGAAGTGCTTGGACAGGGAATTGGCATGGAGAAGCCTGGTTTTGTGGCTGAGCCCTGTGCCTCAGGGCACCTGGGCAGCGGTGGATTCTCCTAGAGGCCAAAACCTTGCTGTTTTTACTGGTGGCAGGAGGGAAATTGTTAACAAACCAGAGGTGCTGAGGAGTTGGTGCCCTCCTCCCAGAATCTCCTACCCCCAGAAAAGGGGTGCTGGCAGGGGGCCCCTGTGGGTTTCTTGGAACCATCCCGCTCTTGGAAAGAAGTGGGCAGGAGGAAACCCCAAGGAGCAAAGATAAAGCACAAATTACAGAACTTGAATCCAGGCTGCACTTCACAGTCCTGTTGCTGTTTGTCCTATTTATTTATGTATGTTGTAATTAAATTTGAAAGTTTAAAAATGTCGAGTGCAACTTATTTATCCCAATGAGTGGAGGACTCATTTCACTGTTTTCTGCTTCTGCACCAAGACGTCCGGCTGGACCAGGATGGAGAGGGAGTTTTTGCTCGCAAAGGGCTGTGGGTGGGCCGGGAAGGAAGAAAGATTGTATCAGGGACCCTGAGGTTGTCATGGGGACTTTGTACTTGCTGTTGTTTCTCTTGACCCTGCAGTCCATGTACCTCTTTGACTCTCCAATGGCTTTCTCATTCTTAATAAAACCTATTCATTGGGTATGAAACCTCCCTGTCCTTCTTCAGCCCAGGCCTGGATTGCCTCTCAAGAGAGCAAGGGGCCTCTAAGGAGGAATCACTGGAAGGGGCTGTGGGCACCTCTGTGTGAGGGGGTATAGAGAGTGGGTCTATTTGCTTTGTCAGCGTCTGTTACTTCTGTGTGTGTGTGTGTGTGTGTGTGTGTGAATCCCAGGGCTGTACATGTACTCTTGTAACTTCGTGGGCCTGTGTGTAAATGTGTCAGTCTGGCTGTTAGGTCTGTGTGATATGTTACCATGACCATTGGTGGTGGGTCTGTATGTGTCAGCATGAATGCTTGTGACTACGTGTGTGCGTGTGTGTGTGCGTGTGTGTGTCCCCGATGCTAATTTGGCTCTTTTTGAGGATTTCATTCGCTAGGCATCTTTTCTTTCCTGTATCCATCAGTCTCTCCATCTACACAATCATCTACTACATCACTCCCCAAAGCACTCACGTTCTAGGGTCTCTTCCCCATTTATTTCCCTTGCAGTTAAAAGTTTTTGAAAGATTGCTATACCTCTACCTCCACTTCCTCACCCCCAATTCACTCTTTAACCCACTTCAATCTGGCTTTTACCCCCACCAGTCTATCGAAATCCACTCAGCAAGATGATCAACAGCCACAATGTCAAATCCAAAGGCCTTTTTCTCTGGACTTAGCAGCACTTGATAGGCTGACCACTTTCTCTTTTTGAAACACTCTTCTCTGTGGCTCCCAAATTCTGGTTTTCTCCGACTTCCATGGTTCCAACTCTGGCTCGTTCTCTACTTGACCTCTGTTGGTGTTCTCTGGGGACTTCTGCCTGAACTCGAGGCTTGCATGTGAATCAGGATGTCTGATGTCTCCACTGGATTGTCTACCAGGCATCTCAAATTTATGTCCAAAATGGAGCACGTGACCAGGTTCTCAAATCTTGACCTCCTCCACAGTTTCCCTCTCAGTAAATGGTACCACTCCCCACCCAGCTGCTCAAGCTGGAAATGGAGGAGTCCTATTTCTTTCCCTACACCCAATGCATCAATCAGAAGGTCCATCCTCTTTTATCTCCTCTGCCACTATCCTCGTCCTCAGGACTACTGAAGTAACTTTCAACTGGTCTATTTTTACTGGTACACCTTCATACTAAGCCCTGCAATGACCTGGACTTTGTCTACCTCCAACCTTCAACTATTCTCTTCATCATTCCCTTTGCTCTAGCCACACTAGTTTCCTTTTTGTTGCTGCAATTACCACTTAGTTTTGTGCCTCAGGGTCATTGCACTCACTGTTCTCTTTGCCTGGAATGCTCTTCCCCAGTTCTTTGCAGGTGTGTCATCAGACAAAGATGCTGGGAGTTAAGGGAACATGAAGTCCAGGAAGCATCTCCTAGGGAAAGGTCCAAAGATGTGATTTCTTTTCCCAAGAAGGTTCACTGCTTCATCCCACCCATATGAAAGGAGGAGTGGAGGAAAGGCTGGATGTATGCTCTGCTTTAACCAAAGCCCTGGGCCTGGCAAGAGACACTCAACCACTAAAGCTGTTTGAGACTACAGGAAGTTGAGGGGATTAAATGAAATAACAGACATACAGCACTTAATGCTCAGCACGTGGTAATAAATCAATAAAAAGCTGTAAATATCTCTAAGGTGAACATGGAGGGAACCAGTTTATCATCAACCATTCAGTGCTGGACAACTTTCCCTAAGTTAACCACGTAGTCCTCACCAAGTTCTATTTTAGAGATAAAATTCTAGCTCTGAGCAACCTGACCAAGGTCAGAGAGCAAGTAAGAGGGACTCATACAGGTCTGTCTCTTCCACCCCTCCATTCCCACTGCTCCACATGCCCTCTGCAAAGGTGCTCTCAGGTCTGAGTCAAACAAAAGTAGGCTCTCCAGCCCTTTGGGCCCTAAGGCTCTTGTCCTCCAGTATATGGTCAAGATGGTAACAGTACAGAGGCAGGAGTATACTGTGGAGAACATAAGTGGCATAAGAAGCTTCTAATGAGGTCTCAGAATTTGACTCTTCCCAGTTAACTTCTGTTTGTTGGTGATTCCACAGCAAAATAAATTGTGTTTTATCCCCTGACAAACTGGGTCTACCCCTAAGGAAAAGTAGATGATGATTAAAGAAAAAGTATATACAGATTACATGACTTCTTTCTCACAAAGCAAGTAGCTGTGAATTAAATGGAGTATTTAGACTAGATAAGCATCAATGTTTTGAGTTCATATTCATTTCTTTAAACCTTTTAAAAAATGTTTTATTTATTTTTGAGAGAGCACAAGTGGGGGAGGGGCAGAGAGACAGAAGGACAGAGGATCCGAAGCGGGCTCCACACTGATAGCAGTGAGCCCAATATGGGGCTTGAACTCAGTGAACTGCGAGATCATGACCTGAGCCAAAGTCAGATGCTCAACCAACTGAGCCACCCTAAGTGCCCCATATTCATTTGTCTTAAAGGATCACGGTGCTCCTGAAGGAATGAGTAGCCTTTGACCACCTTCCCTCTTTCAAACCTCATGAAGTTAGGTGAGTGAGGCTGAGCAGCAGGCCCTTCTCCTGTCAAACACAACCTCCTAACACACAGAGGAGCTAAGTGAGCAGCAATTAGGATACTGAGAACTTTTGCCTGCGTCGAGCAAAGGGCCCAAAGAACAGTGAAAGGACTCTGGGCTTCAGGCAGAGCGGGCTCAGCCATTGTTGCTGAGCTGGGAAGCCAAGCATTTCTCAAGCTCTCTCAGCACCCTCCTCCACCACTCAGAGGTTCCTTGTCCGCTTCTCCAAACTCTTTACTAGTCAGGGCTCAGCTTCCCCACCCTGAGGCAAACCAGCTGTTCTCTTCTCCAACCTATCTCCTCTACCCCACGAAGGAATAGATTGCTTTCTGTGTATTAATCACCTGAAAGCAGATGGGAACCAATCGGAAGACCATTCTGAGCAGTTCGGGCACGAGTGTTAAACAATCAGTGAATTTTTTCAAACTCCAGGAAATCAATTTAGAGGGATACAGCTGGCATTAAAAAAATTAACTCTGGTGGAAGAAAACAGATGAGAAAACAGCATATTGCATTATGACTCAATCACACACATATACACTATCTGTAAGAAAAATTTCAAGAAGCAATGCTTACCCTTCCAGTGGGCATATACAGGTGTGAAGTCATAAATGTATGTTGAGGCCATGGAAATTCAGTTGGATCACGGGCTTTATGAAGTATGAAAGAGGGAAAAGAAACTGGGGAGCTAGCATGGGAGAGGATTATGAAATGCCTCGCATGTCAAACTAAAGAACTGGGTTTTATTCTAGAAACAGTGGAAAACCATCAAAGTTTTAAGTGAAAAGATGTATGGATGGTCAAATTTGTAGAGTACAGAGAAAGAACTAGAGAGGAAAAAAAGATTAAAAGTAGAGAAGGTAGGAGGCTGTTAAAATAGTCCAGGAAAGAAAGTGAATGATAAACCAGAATACTTGGGAGTTTTACTAAAAGAGATTTAGGAAGTAAAACTGCTACAACTCAGTGACTATGTGAAGGAAGGAGAAAAAGGCACCAAAAATGGTGCCTAGCTAAGTGCAATGTGGCATCCTAAACTGTATTCCAGAACAGAAAAAGGACATTCATGGGAAAATGGGTAAAATCTGAATAAAAGTCAGAGCTAATACTAATGTACTAATCAATGTTGGTTTTAGTTTTTGACAAATGCACAGTGGCTATGTAAGATGTTAACCTAAGGGGGAGCCAGGGGAGAGGTATAAGGAAACATTGCATTATCTTGTGCAATTTTGTATAACACCAAATTTATTCTAAATTAAGTTTCTTAAAAATAAATGATGCCAGGGTGCCTGGCTGGCTCAGTCGGTAGAGCATCTGATGCTGGAGGTGAGATGCTTAGGAATAAGTTGATCTGGGGCTCAGAAAAGAGATATGGATTGGAGAAAGGAGACTGGGAGTTAGGGTAGGCTGGTGGACTTACCCAGCTTGCCCTGGGGACACTTCAAAGACAGAGAACCATTTCATTCCTGGTGATGCATGGATGCAGAATAACAAGTTTATTCCTGGTGAGCAGTGGATGCAGTATCACAATGATTATATACTTACCGCATACCAGGCCCTGTTCAAAACGCTTCACATTACCTCATGGAATCCTCCTAACTATCCCCCATGGAATAGGTACAATTTTGACCATTTCACAGATGGGAAAACCATGAAGCAGGACTCCTAAATTTTAGTACAGATACTCAACTGGGGCAAGCATCAGAATCACCTGTGGAGCTCTAAAAATAGATGCCTTAGAAAAAGACCCAGAAATCCAGCCAAAAGCCAAAACCTATGCATATTCATAGTGGTAGTAGAGGTTGAACCAGCTGTGGTGATATGAATCTCTTTTCCCCCATTTACCCAATGATTAAATTTCTTCTTATGGTTTAAACATCTACCACAGGTGTCTCACAAAGTATATGACATTCTAATCTGATGTTAACACAATAGTTAGTACAAAGGTTCTGAATGTAGGTAGTATCTTAGAGAGATGGTATTTTACTTCAGATAAATAAAAAAATTATCTGTATATAGTATTAAGAGTAGCACAGAACTGGATAAAGTAGGGCTCATCTTAGTTTAAGACCAAGTGGGGTTTAGGGGTACCTGGGTGGCTCAGTTGGTTAAGCATCCCACCGGCTCAGGTCATGATCTCCCGGTTTGTGAGTTCGAGCCCTGTGTCGGGCTCTGTGCTGACAGCTCAGAGCCTGGAGACTGCTTTGGATTCTGTGTGTGTCTCTCTCTCTCTGCCCCTGCCCCACTCGCACTCTGTCTCTCTCTCTCTCAAAAGTAAAGCGAGACATTTAAAAAAAAAAAAAAAAAAAGACTGTGTTAACTGGACCAGCAGCAGCAGCATCAATTGGAAATGTTAGAATGCAGAATCTCAGGCCATACCCCAAACATGTAGAAGCTACAGGGGTAGGACCCAGCAAGCTGTGTATCAATAAGCCCTCCAGGGAATTGAGATTCGTGCTTAAGCTTGAGGACCACACTCTAAAGAAACTTCCTACCAACCATTCTCTATCATGGTTGAAGACACAAATTACTTAGGAAGCTTTGAAAATATTCCTATGTGTAGGCCCCAAACCTGCTTAGTTAGAATCTGGGAGTGAGTGCAGCCTAATCATGTATAAAAAAGAAAACTCCCCGGGATGATTCTGATACATACATCCAGTTAAGAACCATCATTTTAGTGGCACTAATCAAAAAACATTTACATTATTCATTCCCAAAAAGCTAGATTAGGAAGTAATACAGGTATTTTGTTAATTAACTACAGCACATCAATTTAATAGAACATTGCCCAACTGTCAACAAGAATAAAATAGGTATATGTATACTGATATAGAACAATCTAGTATATGTTAAATTAAAAAGCAGTGGGGTGCCTGGGTGGCTCAGTCGGTTAGGCGTCCAACTTCAGCTCAGGTCACAATCTCACAGTCTGTGAGTTCGAGCCCCACGTCGGGCTCTGGGCTGATGGCTCAGAGCCTGGAGCCTGCTTCTGATTCTGTGTCTCCCTCTCTCTCTGTCCCTCCCCCGTTCATGCTCTGTCTCTGTCTCAAAAATAAATAAACGTTAAAAAATTAATTAATTAATTAAAAAGCAGTATGCAGACCATTTACAAATACTTTTAAGAGGGGTTATGTGTGTATGCATGCGCGTGCATACATGTGTGTTCGTGCTTTATACAGGAACAACTTCTATCTTAAAGGCTAGGTAAGAAATTAGTATCTGAAGTTTCCTCTGGGAAGGGAAGCAGGTGATCAAATTATAGGGACAGCAGAAACATTTTTTACTGTGTGTCTTTGTATCACTTGCATTTTTTACTAAGTGTACGTATTATGTATTCAAACTAATTTTTATTTTTTAATGTTTATTTATTTTTGAGAGAGAAAGACAGAGTGTGAGCGGAGAAGACATAGAATCTGAAACAGGCTCCAGGCTCTGAGCAGTCAGCACATAGCCCAATGCGGGGCTCGAACCCACAAACAGTGAGATCATGACCTGAGCTGAAGTCGGATGCTCAACCAACTGAGCCACCCAGTCGCCCCTCAAACTAATTTTTAAAACGTTAAGCTTAGGGGTAAAAAGAACCACTGCTTTAGGGAAATGAGACATTAGCAAGCAAGATATATGAAAGAGCTAGACTTCGGAAGCTAGGCAGTGAAACAGAATGCGGGGCTAACAGCTAAAAAGACAATTAGAACATTAATGAAGGGAAAGGGGCAGAAGGAAAGACAGTCCCAGCAAAAAGTCCAATGCAGATAATCCTTTCTCCATTTCTGTCCTGAAGTGATGATAGGTAAATGGAGACTCAAAACAGACAGCTCAATGTATCCAGATTCAGCTTTATTCTGAATTAACCATCTATCAAGGATGCACGTCAAAAGAGTAGAAAAAGACGAAGGAGCCCATCAAAAAAAGTTCCCTGGCAAGTTGGAGGGAAGGCATGAGGTTAGGAGCCCTGTTTAGGGAAGGAAATGTTGTCCAGGTCATGGATGCCATTTTTGTCAATGATTCGAACACTGAAGGTTGGCAGATTCAGGATGAAGCGTTTCTGGAGCTGCAGACAGAGATAAAGAAAATTAGTCAAAAAGTATTTACTGAGCACTAACTATGGGCCAGGCTCTCTTCGAGGGCACTGGGCATACAAGCAGATAAAAAAATCCTTGCTTTTGTGGAGCTTATATTCTACTGAGTCAGTACTCAGACACTGAAGAAACCCCAAACTGCAGCTGGAGGCTGGAAGGTGAGGGAGGCTGGAAGGTGAGGGAGGACTGACAGATGCAGCTGGGAGCTTGTCTCTGGTCAGTCAGCTGATGAAAGAGTAAGAAAATCCAAAGCTCTATTCCCCACGGTCTGCTACCAATCAGTCTGGTAAACACAGACTTCTTTCTAAAAATGTCTCAAGGTAATCAGCCTACAAAGAGTGATTGCTCTAGGAATAAGCTTTGGACCAAAGCAATGTATTCCTATGTCCCAAGAATTTACTCCAGTCACCATAGCCCCACCCACTGACATTATAAGGACTGACTGTGTAACTCTATCTGTGTGTGTGTGTGTGTGTGTGTGTGTGTGTGTGTGTGTGTAGCCACAGGAATGGTGGAAGGGTGTTGGAAGAACTGCTCTTGGAACAACCCCTACTTCCAACTCCTGCAGTCCAAGCTGACCTGTGATTAAAATAACACCTCCGCACTCTCATTAAGACTCTCTGCTTGAGAGGCTGTTCCAAACAAGCAGTGCTCTATTGTGCATGGAAGCAGACAGCCCCACTAACCTGGCTGGTGATTATAGAGGAAGACAGCTGGAGGAAATCTTGGCTTCTGTGGCCACCCTTCCTGGACACCTCACTTAGTCTCCAGAGGGAAGGCACAAAGCTCTCTACTTGCTCCCTTAGAAGCATATCCCAGAAATGTCTACCTCCCCAGGCCCAAGCCCTCCCTCCTGTGATATTTCCCATCTCCTTTACAGCTGAGGACTGGGCATCAAAAACCCATTCCATTTCCAGAGTCTCCTCTGGCTGATGACTCCTACATCCAAAAACAAGCTCTAAAATCAAGAAAAGGTGACAATAAATGTGGGTTTCTAAAATGATCATGTTTAAGGTCCATAGTGAATAAAGTCTCAAAGCCCTTGATATGCCAGTGGCTTCTCCCTGACACCCCCTGTAACACTTAGGACTGCTGGACTAATATGGTCTCTTAGCTGGATGGCTAAGGAAAGTACATGAGTTTGTCCTCAGTTTCTGCTTTGTAAAGGGGATTTGCAAACATGAGGAAGAAGGGGACACTGTGGACTGAAGAAGACAGGGTTGTATAAGAGGCAAAGTGACATTATGCTCAGTGCTCCCACCTGCTCTCACCCACCTGCTCTCTCCTAGACCACAAATTCAAGTTCATCCTTAAGCCACAAGAACAGTAAAAGAATTTAAAAGCCTAAGGGAGCTGCTTTCTCTTCCTCCTCATCCTCCATACATAACCCAAAGCCTTAGACTCTTAGCAGCAGTATTAATGGGTGGGGTCCACGTTCCTGGCCTCATAAACTAAAGGCTACTCTCCTCTTCCGCTTAAAGCTTCCCAGTTGCTTTCTATGGCCTCCTGAATTCTCAGGGAAGGCTTTCTCTCCAGGACTAATGGACTGTTAAGAGAGCAGACACAGGGCACCTGGGTGGCTCAGTTGCTTAAGTGTCTGACTTCGGCTCAGGTCATGATCTCACGGTTTGTGGGTTAGAGCCCCACATCGGGTTCTGTACTGACAGCTCAGAGCCTGGAGCCTGTTTCAGATTCTGTGTCTCCCTCTCTCTCTGCCCCTCCCCCATTTGGCACTGTCTCAAAAATAAACATTAAAAATAAAAAAAATTTTTAAAAGAAAGCAGACACCTGGGGTATGGCAACCCCAGGTGACACAAATACAGCAGGTATTAAGTCTAAGATAGTTCTTTTATTTTTTTAAATTTTTATTATTTGAGAGAGAGAGAAACAGACACAGCAGGAGCAGGGGAGGGGCAGAGAGAGACACACACACAGAATCCAAAGCAGGCTCCAGGCTCTGAGCTGTCAGGACAGAGCCCAACACAGAGCTCGAACCCACGAACCGTGAGATCATGATCTGAGCTGAAGTCGGACACTTAACCAACTGAAGCGTCCCTAAGGTAGTAGTTCTTAAAATATGACCCAGTTACCGCCTGCAGCAAAATCACCTGGGACTGCTAATCAAATACTCAGACACTACACCAGGACAACTGAATCAGAATCAGTGGTGGGAATGGGAGTAGGGTAGTCACGAATCTGCTTAAAAACAAAAATAAAAACAAAACAAACAATCAAAAAAACAGTTCCCAAGATGATTCTTATACATGCCAAATTCTGAGAATCACTAGGTTGGATGAGCCAAAAAAAGATAACTAAATTGTAAAATGACATTGATGGGAGGTAACCCATGAGAGTTTGTTACCCACCAAACTCTATCCCTGGTAGCAACTTCACATCTGGTTAGTGTGTATTTATTACACCTTCTGGCAAAGATCAGGGAAAAACTGCAACCAAGGAATGAACAATATTGGCAAACAGAGATAAACATTCCTTTCAGGGTCCTGTGGGAACTACTCACCTCCTCTAGACATTTCCTAAGAAGCTCCACTGCCCTCTCACGAGAGATAGCTGAAAGAGAACACAGAGGCCACGTATTCAAGGAGTTGCCATCAAGTCCAACTCTCTGCCACAACTTTTAAGTTTCAAATTTCTTCAGGTCAGCATGCCACACAAATGGAAAAGGCAAAAAAATACCTAGCCTTCTAGCTTGCAACAAACTTATTCCATATGCAGTGGAGGATGCCCCAGACCCAGTGCTCCGGCAGCCACAAGCCATTTCAAATTGATTTGCTACAGAGAAGGGTAAGCATGACAGAATTCTGCCTCCCATGGCCAGGGCCTGCCTCTAGAGAAGTCCAGCGGCTTGCCTCTTTTTTATCGCCCATCCCCCTCACCCCTACCCACCCCACCCTTTTAGACTAGGGCTTAAATCGGTTCCATCTGCCCTAGCCAGCTGCAAATCAGGGCAAGGGAGGACAGGCCAGAGTTTTAGCCTCACTTTCCCAGCTGGGTCTCAGTTTAACAATGGAAAGAGAATTCATGGGATAGGGCTGAGACTCTCATAAAACAGGAGCCAAAGGAACTGTCCACAGGCATGGCAAACTGGGATGACATATTATGCAGTTAGGCTTCAAGGGTGGTTAGTGGTGATTTTGGTGGGCAAGTCAGCTGTATTACTGACAGATGCCAAATCAAGAAACAGTCATTAGGAGGCCAGGCTAATGCTTTTCAGGATGTGGCCTGGAGCTCTGGCATGGCTAAGGTTGAGTGAGAGGGCAGCACCAAAAAAAAGAGTAAAGAAGCCAGATTTTTACTGTACTGATAGGGAAGAATGGAATTTAAGGAGAGGAATGGCTATCTGGGCTGCATCTATAGCCTAGAAAAGTGAAGAATCCCAAGTGCCTATTGCTCACAGTAGCTAAGGTCAAGGTTGGGATTGGAGTCAGAAGATAGAATGTAGCACAAAAGCATCCCTGTGCTGGAAGCTTTGCCAAGCTAACAGTTTACTGACAAGTAGAGAGCCAGCTCTTTCTCACAGGAGGGGCAGCCAGCAGCTGATAAAGAACCAAGCGAAGGGCCAAGGCTTGTGGCCTTAAAAGCTTTGATGTTTAAGCAAAGAAATCTTCCATTGTCATTCTGGGGACCTGTTCATCCTCACAAACTCAAACACGCAAACCACTTCGCTTATTTGCTCATTCTTTATAGCTGAGATGCTAATAAGCATGTAGGCTGGGCAAAATGAATTAAAAAACGGAACTTTTGTAACTGAAAAATTAATTTTACTCACTACTGTAGCACCCTTTTAAACAAAACAAAACCCAGCTCTGGACATATGCAGTATCTCCTTCTGTCTGGTAAAAGAAGGACTTTTATTAGCTTTTCAAGAACCCTACTGACCTGGAGGGGAGAGCAGCTTCCAGAAGGTACCTGGATGTGCTTCCTAGGATCCATCCTCTATTCAAGCCCCGACCACCCAACTCCAGGAGTAGTGTACAAAACCAGAAGACAGCTCAGGACGGGACTGTATTCCCTACCTAGAGTGCTAGAACTTACTTGGAGTGTAGTATCGATCCAGGATACTAAGAGTCAGGAAGGCACCATAGCCATGGGCTGCAAAAGGGGCCTTGGCCAAGGCTGCCAGGTAGTCCATGTAGTAAAGCGCTGGACCCTCATGCTCGTCATAGCCAGCCAGGAGGAGGTTGACATGATACGGGGTCTGCAGAAGAAAGACATGGTCAAAGCAGTAGCACCAACATCTCTTTCCATGACAAATGGGATCATTCCAATTCTGATGAATAAGAAAATAACAGCAGCTAAGTAAATCATGATGAAAGTAAAAACTGAGAGAAATCTAAAGGCCTAAGAGTGTGGTAAGAGTTTGTAAAGGAAGTTACAATGTTTGAATGTAAGGGCATTGGGAGCACTTATCGGTATTCAAAAAAGCTGCTTTCTTCGTAAAGCCTGTGGACAAGAACTTGTTACAAAAGCAAAACATAGGTGCTCTTATGTCTTTTCTAACTGCTGAAACCAAAAAACACAGTTCTGAGAGTGTCAGGCCACAGACTAAAGAAAGCGGCAGCTCCAACCACATCTTCCAAAATAAACAGATTCCATCTGGGCACCTGGACCAAAATTTCAGATGGCAGACTATATGCCATAGTATTAAAGAAACAACTTGGGGGTGCAGAAGGATAGTAGGTCTCAAAAATTTAAGTCAAACCACTAAACATTTAAAAATTTTTTTAATTTTAAGTAGGCTCCACACCCACCATGGGGCTCAAACTCAAGAGTTACATGCTCTAGGGGCGCCTGGGTGGCTCAGTTGGTTAAGCGGCCGACTTGAGCTTGGTTCATGATCTCACTGTTCATGAATTTGAGCCCCGCATCAGGCTCTGTGCTGACAGCTCAGAGCCTGGAGCCTGCTTCGGATTCTGTATCTCCCTCTCTCTGTGCCCATCTCCCTCTTTCACTGTGTCTGTCTCTCAAAAATAAAATAAATGTTAAAAAATTTTAAAAAAAAAGAGTTACATGCTCTACTGACTAAGCCAGCCAGGTGCCCCTCAGATCACTAAACTTTAATGCAGACAGTAATAATGAAGTCCATAAATGCTCTAGAAGAACTGTGGAAACATAGTTTCCACTGGAAGAACTATAGATTTAGGTGAACCGCTAACATTTTTTCCCATATAAGAAGGCTCTCCTAAGGTAACTAAAAAGTAATTTTTATCAATGAAACAAACAAAAAGTTTTTCCCATATAAGAAGGCTCTCCTAAGGTAACTAAAAAGTAATTTTTATCAATGAAACAAACAAAAAGTAATTAACTGGTGTTCTTTCTTTGTATTACTGGCAAATCTAAACATGCAAGTTTCTACAAAGAACCTTTAGTAAGTCGGCCTTGATCTTCATCTCCAAATGGAAGATTATTTTTTTCTACACTAGCTGGGCCATTTACCATGTTAAATTCAGCCTGTGCACGGCCCTAGGCATCAGTGGTGAGACTCCCATTTTACATGGCTTCCTTTTTCTCCGGAAAATGTGTTTTCCACCTTGCACTGGCCTCAGTGGGTAGTGAGCAGGTCTTGCTCAGGTTATGTGCCCATCCTTAAATTTACATATTCAATTAAATGCACATTAAATGAAACTGAATACATTTATGCACCCTTTTAAAGTAATAAAGCGAGTGTATAAAGCATAAAGTAATAACAGCTAGTGGTCCTAAAAGTGACACCTTACGTTCTTTGGACAATGATTAACATGGACACCTGGAAGCCTGAAGAAGTTCATGTTAGAAGAACACATGAAAATATTATATACTAACTTAGAATTCTAAGCCAGTTGTCCTAAGTAACATTTCCTAAAGATTACAGTGTAGCCCTAAACTGCAAACAAGTTTCTGCCTTGGGTGGATGGTGGATAGTCTGAGAGGAGTAAGAAGCAGTAGTAGTCAAGTCTTCTGAGAAAATAATTACGTGCTTGTCACATTTCCCAGTGGGTAGTGTGCTACACTCTGCCAGGCTCTGGAACTCTCTGCCACATTCTGCAACTACATTCTTAGTAAGTCTGACCTTAGGCAAGACACTTAACCCCTATGAGTTTCTGTTTCCTTATGTGTAAAACTGGGTCAACTGGGTCAACTAATCCTTCCCTTTTCTATCTTCTGGGGAGTATGGTGAGAAAAAATAATAGAGGTGAGGCATCCCAAACTCTGGAAGAAAAGATGCTGCCTACATTTCGTAGCATATTAGCTATACCCCAATCTCCTTTCCATAGCATGCCACTTTCAACAACAAAAACTAAACTGTTTAAATTAGCTAAAGATAAAATATGTATATATATCTAATAGATTTTTTCTAGTAAAAATTTTTTTAAGTGTGAAAAACATACTGTAAAATCAGGCAGACACAGAATACCTTCATGTTCTTATGGTTAGAATTAGAATCTCAAAGAGGAAGCAGAGGGGCGCCTGGGTGGCTCAGTCGGTTAAGCGTCTGACTTCAGCTCAGGTCATGATCTCACAGTCCGTGAGTTCGAGCACCACGTCGGCCTCTGTGCTGACAGCTCAGAGCCTGGAGCCTGCTTCAAATTCTGTGTCTCCCTCTCTCTCTGCCCCTCCCCTGCTCATGCTCTGTCTCTCTCTGTCTCAAAAATAAATAAAAATATTTAAAAAAAAAAAAAAAGAGGAAACAGAGAGAAGAATGGGGGAGAGAGGAGAGAAACAGAGAGATGGCAAGGGAATTCTAACTGGTTTTCCTCCCCTAAGAGATTTCACAATATAGTCTCTTATCTATCACAAAAAAAAAGTTCACCCTTTTGCTAAGAGGATTAACTCTACAATTCTTCGTTCACTAGCTAAAACAACCACTGTATGGTTAATCAGAACAATTTTATCAAGTTGTAATGGCAAATTAAGGATCCACTCAGATACCCAAAGAGGTCTAAGCAACAGAACCTAGATATGTTCTGTCTCTAACGAGGATCTTGCTATACTATGAGATTACACTGTGTTTAAAACAATGTGATTTTAAAAGCCACCACCAAAAGATTTTACATGAAACTATGTCAACAGAACTTCAAAAGCAAATGGTATTGCTTAATTGGTCTATATAATATCATTTATTCATGCTTAAGCATCTGATACACACACTCATCAAAGTTGGTATTCAGAAGCTACAACACGTGGTAGAGAAGATAACTCACAAATTATTGTGTGACTTCGAATTACCAACTTCTGCAAGTGTGAGATGCTTAAGCATAAATAAATGGTGTTAGCTAGACTAATTAAATCAATACATCTGTGTAACAACTTGCAGTTTCTGAAATTCTTCCTACAATACTCCATCAAAGATCTCTGGCTTACACTAGTCCTTTTTTTGTTTTGTTTTTTTAAGTTTATTTATTTATTTTGAGAGAGACAGAGAAAGAGAGAACAAATGGGGGTGGGGAGGGGAGGGAGAGAGGGAGAGAGGGAGAGAGGGAGAAAGGGAGAGGGGGAGAGAGAGAGAGAGAGAGAGAAGGAGAGAGAATCCCAAGTAGGCCCTCCACTGTCAGCTCAGAGCCAAACACGAAGCTCAAACCCACGAACTGTGAGATCATGACCTGAGTCGAAACCAAGAGTCAGAAGCTTAACCGACTGAGCCATCCAGATGCCCCTTTTACGTGTTTTAAAATTTCAAATTAAGTCTTATTTATTGTCACTCTTGTGCCTCTAAGAATCACAGTGTTCAATTCAAAGTGACAAAGCCATAGTTATGAGTTTCTTGACTGTTATTGTCCCTCATATTCTTGATTCCTTACTGTATTCCTGAAATGAGACAAATTCCAAGCCCCTCAATTTTGTGTTATTCTGACAGTATACACACGTGTGACTGCTGGTAGTATGCTTAGAAAAATACTTATGTGTAAGCTACAGCCTACCTATTCAAATATTTATGCCAATTATAAGCTCCATGAAGGCAGGATTATGTCTGGTTTGTTCAATGATATACAAGCATATAGTATATGCTCAATAAATATGTGCTGAATGAGTAGTAATCATACCAGAAGGCATTATATGTTTTAATTTATATGTGGCTAATGCCTAGTATGACAAGGAGATGAGGAAAATGACTAAACAAATGTCAGAAAGCGATAGGTCCTACTTGCAAGAATTCACTCAAGTTTAAATCAACTGCCAGCATCTCTCTGAATGCACATATATTGTTGCCTTTTACTAGACTCCTGGGTCCTTCTTTCCATTCCCCTGTATTGTATTTCTCAATGTTTATTTCTGAGAGAGCACAAGCAGGGGAGGGGTAGAGAGAGAGGGACAGAGGATCTGAGGTGGGCTCCCCACTGACTGCAGTGAGCCTGATGTGGGGCTTAAATTCAAGAACTGTGAGATCATGACCTGAGCCAAAGTCAGACGCTCAACCAAGCCACCCAGGCACCCCTCTAACTCCCTTTAGACATAGGTTGCTAAGTAAAGGAAAATTTAGGGTACAGGTCATGCATCTAGAATTGAACAAAGGGGAGAACAACAGCACAAATATTTTAGGAAGAAATGTCTGGAAAAATGTCTGTTCGTGTCTTCTGCCCATTTCTTAATTTTTTTTTTTCAACGTTTATTTATTTTTGGGACAGAGAGAGACAGAGCATGAACGGGGGAGGGGCAGAGAGAGAGGGAGACACAGAATCGGAAACAGGCTCCAGGCTCCGAACCATCAGCCCAGAGCCTGACGCGGGGCTCGAACTCACGGACCGCGAGATCGTGACCTGGCTGAAGTCGGACGCTTAACCGACTGCGCCACCCAGGCAATCTGCCCATTTCTTAACTGGATTATTTTGGGGGGTGTTTAGTTTGATAAATTCTTTATAGATTTTGGATACTAACCTTTTATCAGATATGTCATTTGCAAATATCTTCTCCGACATACAGATGACTAACAGACACATGAAAAGATGCTCAACATCACTCATCATCAGGGAAATACAAATCAAAATCACAAGGAGATACCACCTCATTCCTATCAGAATGGCTAAAATTAACATAGGAAACAATAGATGTTGGCCAGGATGTGGAGAAAAGGGATCCCTCTTACGATGTTGGTGGGAATACAAACTGGTGTAGCCACTCTGGAAAACAGTATGGAGGTTGCTCAAAAGTTAAAAACAGAACTACCCTTGGAGCGCCTGGGTGGTTCAGTTGGTTAAGTGTCTGACTTTGGCTCAGGTCATGATCTCACGATTCATGGGTTCGAGCCCCGTGTTGGGCTCTGTGCTGACAGGTCAGAGCCTGGAGCCTGCTTCAGATTCTGTGTTTCCCTCTCTCTCTGCCCCTCCCCCACTCTTGCTCTGTCTCTCTCTCTTTCAAAAATAAATAAACATTAATTTAAAGAAAAAAAGAAAAAAAAGAAAAAAACAGAACATTGCTACAACCCAGTATTTGCACTACTAGGTATTTACCCAAAGGATACAAAAATATACAGATTCAAAGGGGCACATGCACCCTGATGTTTATAGCAGCATTATCAACAATAGCCAAACTATGGGGGCGCCTGGGTGGCGCAGTCGGTTAAGCGTCCGACTTCAGCCAGGTCACGATCTCGCAGTCTGTGAGTTCGAGCCCCGCGTCAGGCTCTGGGCTGATGGCTCAGAGCCTGGAGCCTGTTTCCGATTCTGTGTCTCCCTCTCTCTCTGCCCCTCCCCCGTTCATGCTCTGTCTCTCTCTGTCCCAAAAATAAATAAACGTTGAAAAAAATAGCCAAACTATGGAAAGAGCCCAAATGTCCAAACTGATGAATGGATATGGGGCGCCTGGGTGGCTCAGTTGGTTAAGCATCTGACTTCAGCTCAGGTCATTATCTCACAGTTTGTGGGTTTGAGCCCCACATCAGGCTCTGTGCTGACAGCTCAGAGCCTGAAGCCTGCTTCAGATTCTCATTCTCTTTCTCTCTCCCACTCCCCTGCTTGCTCTCCCTCTCAAAAATAAACATTTAAAAAAAAAAAAACCTAAAAAGATTAAATTAAAAAATAAAAAAAAGAACTGATGAATGGATAAAGAGGATGTGCTGTGTGTGTGTGTATACATATACATACGATGGAATATTACTCAGCCATCAAAAAGAATGAAATCTTGTCGTTTGCAACCATGTGGATGGAGCTAGAATGTATTATGCTAAGTGAAATAAATCAGAGAAAGACAAATATATGATTTCACTCATATGTGGAATTTAAGAAACAAAACAAATGAACATAGGGGAAGGAAAAAAAAAGAGACAGAAGAAAACCATAAGAGATTCTTAACTATAGAGAACAAACTGAGGATTCATGGAGGGAGTAGGTGGGGGATGGGCTAAATGGGTGATGGGTATTAAGGAGGGTAGTTGCTGGGATGAGCACTGGGTGTTATATATAAGTGACGAATCACTAAATTCTACTAATTTTGTAGAATTAATTTTGTCATATATGTTTGTATATTGTACAAAAATTTGTAGAAACTAATTTTGTCATATATGTTAACTAATCAGAATTTAAATAAAAACTTAAAAGAAAGAAATAGCTTTGGTAAACTGTATAGTTAGACCTGTGTTCAAAACCTGTCTTATCAATGTGTGGCTTTAGAAAAGTTAGTCACTTAACTTCTCTGAATTTTAGTGTTCTTATTGAAAACACGGGCTAATACCTACACAAAAGGGATACGGTGAAGATTCAAAGAGACAATGCAGGGGCGCCTGGGTGGCGCAGTCGGTTAAGCGTCCGACTTCAGCCAGGTCACGATCTCGCGGTCCGTGAGTTCGAGCCCCGCGTCAGGCTCTGGGCTGATGGCTCAGAGCCTGGAGCCTGTTTCCGATTCTGTGTCTCCCTCTCTCTCTGACCCTCCCCCGTTCATGCTTTATCTCTCTCTGTCCCCAAAAAAATAAATAAACGTTGAAAAAAAAATTAATTTAAAAAAAAAAGAGACAATGCATATGAACAATAAGCAGAGTGCCTAAAACACAGTAAAGCCTCGATAAACACTAAAATTACTACTAGAGGGGCGCCTGGGTGGCTCAGTTGGTTGAGCATCCGACTTCGGCTCAGGTCATGATCTCGCGGTCCGTGAGTTCGAGCCCCGCGTAGGGCTCTGTGCTGACAGCTCAGAGCCTGGAGCCTGTTTCAGATTCTGTGTCTCCCTCTCTCTGACCCTCCCCTGTTCATGCTCTGTCTCTCCCTGTCTCAAAAATAAATAAAACGTTAAAAATATTTTTTAATTAATAAATAAATAGATAAATAAATAAATAAATAAATAAATAAAATTACTACTAGAGACACACAATCATCTATGAAGTTCACAGTGCCTATGAAATAGACACTGCGAGTACTCAGGAGAAGCCCACCTACTCCTAGCACTGAAATACAAGTCCTCATAATGTCTTCATAAAGGGACATGGAAGGATGTTAATAAAAAGTGCCTAGCACACTGGCTGACGCACAGAAATGCGGTAAATGACAGTTTTCTCCTCTCCCCTTCCCAGACTCTTTCAGAAGCCCCAAGTCAGAAGGTGATAATGATTGTATTCACTCTCAAAGACATTCATAAGGATCTTCACTTCAAGCATATCCACTTCGCATTCAACCTACCCTCACCTATCTTGAGACTGACACAGGCCTGGAGACATAGACATATATAGATTTTCTGGAAGCCTGAAAAAAAAAAAACAAAAACAAACCCTACATCCACTCTTGAAGAGTAAGTACCATTTAATAATTTATTAAGTACTTTCGTGCTGTTTCTGCCACTACAGATATGTCCACTTGAGTGCCAAGTCTCACTTTCTAGCTACTTTTTCATCAGTTCCCTTCTATCCTATGAGCAGCATTACATGTGAGGATCTGTCAATTATTCCAGGGAAATGGGAACACTAATCAATCATGACAGATTTGCCAGGAAACCTCTATGCTTTACAAAGTAATCCTTGTTCTGTGCATGATATAATCTAGTCTTTGGTTGTCTCCACTATTCTAATTATTTAGATAGCAAATCTAGGTAATAAAACAAAGTTATGAGGTCCCCAAGGAACTGGCATCCTTCACAACAAAGGATAGGATTGAATATTATATACATTTTGAACCTAAACATCCAGATGACCAATAAATGATCCAAACATTTAGATGAGACACTCCCTGCACAATAATAGCCTTGAGGATCACCATCAACGGTTTACAGTACAAACACCAAAATACTTTAAAGTTGTATTTAATTGATAGACAAAGAAAAAATTTTAAGTGAACCATCCTGGGAACTCAAAATGAATTTTAGCTTCTAAAAAAAGGTACCACTGGGGCACCTGGGTGGCTTAGTCTGTTAAGAATCAGACTTCGGCTTGGGTCATGATCTCCTGGTTCGTGGGTTCGAGACCCACATCTGGCTCTGTGCTGACATCTCAGAGCCTGGAGCCTGCTTCTGGTTCTGTCTCCCTTTGCCTCTACCCCTCCCCAGCTCACACTCTGTCTCTCTCTCTCAAAAATAAATAAATGTTAATAAAAAAAAATTTTTTTTAACTAAAAAAAGGTACCACCAAAATTTTGCCTCTTTTTACAAGTGGGAAAAAAAACACCACCACACAAATGTGGTATCTTTTCTTCCCTTAAAAATACGTGATACAAGCTTATTTTATTTTTTAATGTTTATTTACTTCTGAGAGAGAGACAGAGAGAGAGAGAGAGAGAGAATATGAGCAGGGGAGGGGCAGAGAACAAGAAAGACACAGAATCCTAAGCAGGCTCCAGGCTCCACACTGTCAGCGCACAGCCTGATGCAGGGCTTGAACCCATGAACCACGAGATCATGACCTGAGCCAAAGTCAGACACTTAACTGACTGAGCCACCCAGATGCCCGGATATAAGTTTATTTAAAAAATTTTTTTAATGTTTTTATTTATTTTTGAGACAGAGAGAGACAGAGCATGAGCAGGGGAGGGGCAGAGAGAAAGGGAGACACAGAATCCAAAGCAGGCTCCAGGCTCTGAGCTGTCAGCACAGAGCCTGACGCGGGGCTCAAACTCACGGACTGTGAGATCATGACCTGAGCTGAAGTCAGACACTCAACCCACTGAGCCACCCAGGAGCCCCTATAAGTTTATTTTAAAGTAGAGAAAAAAAAAAAAATGGAGAGCTTTAGGAGTGTCTGGGTAGCTCAGCCCATGGAGCGTCTGACTCTAGACTTCGGCCCAGGTCATGATCATGGTTTGTGGGATAGAGCCTCAAGTCAGGCTCTGTGCTGGTAGCGTGGGGCCTGCTTGGGATTCTCTCTCACTCTCTCTGCTGCCCCCCTGTTCATGCTCACTTACTCTCTCTCTCAAAATAAATAAATAAACTTTAAAAATAAAGTGGAAAGCTCTCAGTCATTTTGAAATTTCTTCATCTATACAACAGGGATAATAACAGCATCCATCATTATAGGGTTATAGAAGGTTTAAATAAATAAATGTAAAGTGCTTAATGCAAATACCTGTTAATAATAGTAATACAGATTAGTTATTATCATCACCACCACCACTGTCACTTTTATGATTTGACCGCATTAACAGATCTGACCAGATAATAATATCAAGATGTCCCACAAAGAGCCAATCAAATCATCCCTTTTTTTTTATAGTCAAAAGGGATAAAATTTAAGCAAGGAAATTAGCCAATAACCACACCTCTTATACACTTCTCCCTGAGATTGAAATGGACTTCCTAAGTACCTGAGCCCTACAGAACTGAGCTGTTTCACTTTGTGCATTTGGGAGTGGGGGGTGTGCATGGTACACACAGGCAAACTTTCCTCAAGTTAGGTGGAATATTTCCCTCCCTCCAACTCTTGTGCATACAACTCCTTGTATATTCTCTCTCTCATGAAAAAGAAACACTGTAGTGATTACGAAGAGTGTGAAATTCCATAAATTTTACAGCTAAAGAGAACAGTTGTGATAAATACACTGAAACAACAAAATCAGCGACTAAGAGTCTGGGCGGTGACAAGCAGCGGTGTGACATCTGGCGGAAACCAAAGTCACAGCAAGGGGGAGAGAGGTGGGCGTGAGGAAGCATCCTGCCGAGCGTGGACACAGAAAAAGAGAGGAATTGACAGTCTTCCTTTGGAGCCAGGCCAGCCTTTGCCACCTCTAATTGAATAGGACGATGTCGATAGGAGTGAGGTGCTTTGGAGGTGGGGTTTCTTTTGCGTTGTGCTGTACTTGGAACTTTAAGCAGTGTGTGAAGCATACTTCCATTCCTGGATTAATCTGGAAGGAGATATAGAACCACCAATGGGACAAAGGAGTCTGTTTAGTGATGACAGTGTTTTAATAAATAGACTTCTAAATACACTAAACAGAGACTGGGCTTTGAAGGGACAGTGCATGCTATTTCTTTTAGCCCAGTTGATTGTCAAAGCTCCCTAAAATCCCATCTTTGGCACTGAGAGTACAGTTTATAGACTTAGAAGAAAAGTTCAACTAGCTTGTCTAACATCCCTTTTACAAATGTGGGGACTCAAGTTCAAAGAAGGGACAGTGATGTGCCCCTAAGTCACATGGCTAATTAGTGTCAGGACCAGAATTTAGACTTCTGATTCCATTGTGTGTTTTTCTAGGAAACCATGCTGCCTCCACAAAATGGAAATTAGTGTGAAAATATAATTCAATATGTAAATGTCAGTTTCACACTCAAATATTTCAGATTATACTATTTTGCATACCAGTATCTATTGTTCTCTATTTCATGTATCACATCTTACATAACCTATAATACTTTAAGTTTTAAAAGGGCAAATTCAATGTCAGACCATATGACTCCTCTAAACCATCTACAAATATATAAAACATGTGGTAAGTACTCAATAAATAGCAATTATGGTATTGGTATCTGTTTATCTGACAAACACATACCAATATCATAACTGCTTTGCCAATGCCCAATTTTGCAAATTCATTAATAAACACAATGGATCAGTTTATTATTTTCTTATATTGGTACTCTGAACACTGAATCAGAAGTTTATTTCCAATAATCAACAGAATTCACTAGCTACCTGCTTTGCATGGTTTGATGGTATAATTTTAAAATTTCAATGTCACTTTTGCCATTTTAATTAAAGAAGGACTTGGTAGGGGAACCTGGGTGGCCCAGTTCATTGAGCGTCCGACTTCGGCTCAGGTCATGATCTCTCGGTTCATGGGTTTGAGCCCTGCGTCGGGCTCTGTGCTGACGGCTCAGAGCCTGGAGCCTGCTTTGGATTCTGTCTCCTTCTCTCTCTCTGCCCCTCCCCCACTCTGTCTCTCAAAAATAAAACAAACATTAAAATTTAAAAAAGAAGAGGAAGAAGAAGGACTTTGTACCTATATTGGAATTGCAATGTTTGCTATATTGAACACTTCAGAAAAAACCTCTAAGATTTCAACAACTTCCAATAGTCTTCACAACCTATGTAACTTTTCTAGCTCTAGAAGATTGTGACTCTATGGATAGGGCTGGAGAAGAATATCTATCCCTAGTACCTAAACAATATAGGACATATGTACTCTGGTTTTAATCCTCTCCAATACAGTCCTTCTTAAGGAAACCCATCAATCTCTCTTTCTAATAACAACGGTGATTATACCTGAAGTATAAATGTACACAGTTTATAAAAGGCTTCAACCAAATCCTGCAAGAACTAGACTAGACACACAGGATAGTTATGAAATGGGCAGATACCCCAACCAACTTCACTTTTGCATTTGACATGTGACTTTATTTATTTATTTTTAAAGTTTCATTTATTTATTTTTGAGGGAGGGAGAGAGAATCCCAAGCAGGCTCTGCACTGTGAGCCCCAAGCCCGATGTGGCGCTCAAACCCATACACTGCGAGATCGTGGCCTGAGCCAAAATCGACAGTCAGACACTTAACGGACTGAGTCACCCAGGTGTCCCTACTTTAACTCCAAAGTTACTCAGCATTTACTGTGTGAGAAGCTTTATGCCAGGTGATGAAGATGGAAGCCTAGGTCTGGAAGGAGCTCACAAGATAGATGAGTAGGAGGATTCCAGATTGAGGAAACAGCATATGTGAAGGTAAAGAAACATGGAGGAATGTGGAATATTTGGGTACTGGTGAATATGGGGCATGTATACCTAATGAATTAGGTCATTTCAGCAGGAAGCAGAGGAACTGGAATGATACTGTCACTGGCTTCCTAAAGAATACAAACTTTAGCCTGTAAATCAAAGAGGAGCCAGTGAAAACCACTCCTGTTCCTCTGCTGCTCCAAGCCTTTTTCATGTCACAGGACACTGCAGAAGCAGTAGGGATGGAGAGGGAGGTATGCAACATGAAATATATTTAGAAGGGAGAAATGACAGGAATAACTAGTGGAATAGAAGGTATGGGAGAAAGAGGAGTTAAGAAGGCTCTCAATAAGGGGACAGATGATAGAGCAGATGTAAAAAAACTCAATTTAGATCCCAAGCAATGAAGACCCGAGACAGTCCTTTGGCCCTGGAGGTCCAAGTGCTCCATCTGAATATGGGGATAGTACTGTTCACCCAACAGATGTCAGGAATGAAAAGTGCTCATCTGTGTTAAAGTTCCTGAAAGAAGACCTAGTGGGGCACCTGGACAGCTCAGTCGGTTAAGCGTGACTCTTGATGTTGGCTCAGGACACAATCGCACGGTTTGTGAGATCCGGCAACGTGTTGGGCTGCATGCTGTCAGTGCGGAGCCTGCTTAGGATTCTCTCTTTCCCTCTCTCTCTCTGTCCCTTCCCCTACCCATGCGCATGTACACTCTCTCAAAATAAATAAATGAACATTGTTTTAAAAAAGCCTAGTAAGTAGTAGGTGCTCAATAAATGTCAACTGAATTGAATTCTAGGAGCAAAAAAAGTTAAATATTGTGCATATTTCAATTTTTAGCAAAACTAGATTTTAAAGTTCCCCTTCAATAATTCCAATATTTCTGTACATTTTACTTCCCTAAAGCCATTATTAACCCCAAGTTTGAACCATTCTCCTATTAAAGTTGTAATCTTATCGTAATTAGAAGTTTAGAAATTTAATGAGTTGAAATGCAGCATGGCACAGATGCCTTATTATACCAACTAGTTAACACAGTATTTGTTTTCTACATTAATTTTACTTGCTAATCAAAAATACTGCTTTCTCCCAAATAACATCAAAATAAAATTGCTGATTGTGCAATGGGAAAACCAACGCCACCACATCTGCAACAAGGCCACTTGAACTGTTTTTCATGAGCTGGCAGTTCCCAGGGAAAACTGAAGATTCCATACACCTTTAAGTCAGTTCTCAAAAATTTAAGTGCAGAAGCCAGGCTTTGTATACTACTAGGCAAATATTAAGGTGGACATGCTAAGCATGCCCATGAATATCTATGAATGTTGAACATCATAGGTGATTCACCTTCCTGAGTTAATAAACCAATCCGTTGGAAAAGACTATTTAGGACTATATACGACTGTGTATGTTTCTGGATGTCCACAGCCACCAGATACAGAACACTGAGGAAATCCTGGGGAAAACGGTGTTTCAGAGCCCTTCTATTAGAACAGCCTAGGTTCAACGTAAGTTACTCTTATCTCTTCAACTGACATGGAAGATCCTCACTGGTCTCCCTGCTTCTCTCTTCTTTCCGCAAACAGGAGCCAATGGTTTAACCAAATCTCATCTGTTTGTGCTAACCCTCTCTTACCAACAAGCTTCCAGAGAGCCCCAGTGCTTTTAGCATAAAGCTTTTTCATCAAAATCTTCATAACAGGGACTCTCTGGTTTCAATCTTTTACCATTCCCCTAAAAACCTCAGCCATATTTAACAAACTATTTAGATTACAGATTTTATAATATATGTACATATGTAGTAAAAACTATATAAAGGTATTTATTTATATATCTTTTCAATCAATAGAGCCCTAATTTGTATATAGTATTCCACTAGTTAAAACAGGTAAAAAATTAGGAGTAGGAGGCTCAGAGTCTAAAAATCATTAGAAAACCCCTGTCTGACTTAACACATTCTCTCACACTTGTCTTTTGGTTTGTGCTTCTGGTTTTCCTTTTGGCTTCACCTTTGCCTTTAATGACAACCAGTCCCTTCAGGCTCAGGTTAGGTTCTGTTCCCAGAGCACCTATCTATCTGTATGGCGACTGTGGCACTTGTCACCCTGCAGTGCAAGTTCTCCATCTAAAGGCACACACCGAGCTTTGCGTCTGTTTCCCTGGCCCCAAGGACAATGCAGGCTGCAGATGTGCTGAATGACTATCAGCACTTATGGAACTTCTCAGCTACAGAATGCACACTTTAGGAGGCATCAAAAAGGCAGCGTAGAGTTTTGGCAAGTTACTTTATAAAGATTCAGAGATTATTTCCTCTCCCTTCCTTTCTTCTTTTCAATCTAATTAATCCTATTTACTCTGCTGTCCCCACTCAAAAGCAATGATAAATCTGAACTTACTCTCTTCAACTTTTAAAAAAATGTGTTATACTTTCTTGCCCTTTTACCCTTCTTATTTCCTTAAGCTTTTTTTGGTAAAATAACACATACATATAAAGGTACACAAAATATACACATACAGCTTAATGAATAAAATGAATACATGTGTAACTAGCTCCCAGGTCGAGAAACAGAACAGTCAACTCCTCCCTTCAAAGACTTCCTTCCCACTCTCCTTCATTTTAGATGACTGTTATTGGGGAGAGTACAGGAAAACCTCACAGAGTTTTTGGGATCAGCCCCTGAATTAATATCCCTGAATGATCGTGGGCCAGGGCAAAAAAGAGGCATCAAGTTGAATCACTATATTGTACACTTGAAACTAATATAACACTGTATGTTAACTATACTGGAATTAAAATTAAAAAAATAAGTTAAAATAAAGACATTAGGGGCTGTGTGTGGGGGGGAATAAAAGAGGCATTAAGATGTCAGAGTGTATGTGTATTTGTATCTGTGAGTGTGAGGGAATGCTCACACAGGTCAGGGCACTGGTTTAAAACAATCCTAAAAGGCAGGGTAAACCCGCACTTCTAATGGTAAACATTTTCAAAGTAAAAGCATGTTTTTACTAAGCAGACACAGTACTTCGCTGCTCCTGGCTTACACCAAACCTTAATAGGAAACCACATAATTTTCAGGACATAAGTTTCAAAACAGTATGAATTTAGACCAGTTACCATCAACCCCATTGTGGGTAGGAAAGATGCTCTAAGTGAAAATTTGGCATTATGGGGTTGCACAATCCCAGCCACCCAATAAGCTCATTCCATTCAACCAGAACAGGGGTTCTCTCTGCTCACAGCAGGCATCCAACAGGGTAGCACATATATGCTCTCTGAGTGAGAAAGCAACACCTTCTCACATACAACCCCCTGGAGAGAGATGGGAAGGGGGAGAGGGGAGGACTTTACACCTGCAAACTCCTAACTCTATCAGCACTAGGGCTGGGAAAAACAGCACATATTAAAAAAGGGGGTAGGAGGGGTGGGAAGGATTCCTGATAAAGCCAGTAATTTTCAAAAAAGGATATTCTTAAGCCATTTTTTCTTAGAAGATGAGTAAGTTTAATGATTCAACATCCAAGTCTTTGTCTTCCTCATGGACTTTAGTCAAGCCCTAATGACTATAAGCAAACTGCTTCAAAGTGCAGCTGTCAGAACTCTTTTTCTTCTTGGTAGAAAAACACTATATGCACAAAACATATGTCATATTAATTAAGGCATCTCAACTTCAAGTATCTGTCCCTGGGCCTTTAGATAATCAATATGACCACTAAAAATAGAACAGTGGCATCTCAAATGGGGCAGACATGAGCCACGCCCAATCCTAAGAGACTCCTGTGAGATGTGAGCTGGGACGCACATGTGTTTTGCAGTACCACTGAATATCCATCTAAATGTAGCCATATGTTTTCAGTTTTTCTGTATGTCCTATTCAGCCTAGGAAACAAAATAACTAACAGACCTATAACTCTTGGCTAAGCTCATCTTGAAAATCCAGTTAACTGCCTAGCTGACTGAGGTCTGGTGGGAAAGAACTGTTCTCCAGGTCTAAAAGAACGGCTGCTTGCACCGAAATTCCATGAGTTTCATGATGAACATCTTGATTTTTTTTTTTCAGTTTCTCCCTCACCAAAAGTAAGCCAGCTCTGTCTGTCAAGATGCCCAGGCTGTGTGGCAGCGGTGTCAAAGGCTGCCATTTGCTTGAAGGCACTGCCATCTGCAGCAGTAAAACATTTTGTCTCCGGAAAATAAACACATCTGCCTTTGCCAGTGTCCTCCCACTGTGCCGCCCATCTGGAGCAGGTGAGCTGGAAGGCAAGCCTGGGCATGGTGAGACGGGGGTGAGCAGAGGAGGCAAGGCCTCCAGGGAGATGGCACTCGGAGGAAGAAGGTAGTGCTGTGTCATGTCACATCCTGCTAACCACATTCGCCAAAAAGCATGCGAAATTACCCTTGTTAGTGACATTTTAATCATATGCAGCAAATGGCTGGTTGTGTTACAGGACAAGACCTGTAAAGTCAAGGTTTCACCAAGGCCATCTGCTCTCCAGGTCACATGACCTCACTGATACCAATAAACACATGACATCTTTGTGCCAGCCACCAAAGGCAAGATGACAATAACTCTAGTGGTCAGACAGAGGCCCAAAGCAACAGGATTCTTCTAGGACAAGACCACACTATACGTGCCTACTATAAAGCAGACTAAACACACTCAAATTGAGGCCAAGTACGGGGACAAGTCACGGTCACTTTTAGAAATGACTAATATCTGAAATTCTTTCCTACATACTCTTTACCTTTCCCTGAAAAAATAAATTCAAGTCTGCTTATGGTCTTGACATTAGATCTTTAAATTACACTATTTGGGGGCTAGAAGAAACCATACAAAATTATCCAAATTCCCTCTTTCTCCCAAGGTATTTTAACTAGCTCACAAGAGAGCTAGTGCTAAACCTCCTGAGGCAGGGCTCTTTCAGTTATACCACTGGTTTTCAAACTTTGGTGGGAAGGGGACAGTGAAACCTTTTTGTTTGTTTGTTTTCAAATAAAATTGTACATGGAATCCCAATATATAAAATAGATGAAAGTTACGTTGACCTATATGAAACACAGCTAACATTTCACTATACTGCTCTTCTTTGTGACTTTTCTAAGGCAACTTCAAGAAATAGTTTGAAAACCACTACACCAGGCTGGCTGATATTTTCCCAACTCATTATTTCCATTTTTTAGGTCTATAGTCCTATAAAAAAATAAATTACCAAAAGCTCACCAAGTACTTGGCAGAAAGGTTCTATGAAAACACTTTGGCCAGTGAGTAGCAGTAGTAAAGCCCTGAAGACTACATACCATGAAGGGCAGCATTCTACTCTAAACCTTGCCATGAAACTCCACATTCCCCAAGGATATCAGATTTGGCTGGTTCATACCTAGGCCTCCCCATATGTAAAATGGAGATCAGGGTGGATAATAACAGATAATTTTAGGGCATTCAAATAGGCTACACCAAATGTGCCATTTCAAGCAAGAAATAGCCCCATTACTTATCACTCTCCCTTCTATAGCCCATTAATCAAATCATAAGGAGAATTTAAATAAGCATTGTGCAAACTATGCCTAAAAGTCATTACAAAATTTTCAAAATAATCCTATTAAAATCCAAATAGCATTTTCTTTTATTTTTTAATGTTTATGTTATTTTTGAGAGAGAGACACACACACACAGAGAGTGTTATAGAGAGAAAGAGGGAGACACAGAAGCTGAAGCAGACTCCAGGCTCTGAGCTATCAGCACAGAGCCCAATGCGGGGCTCGAACTCACACACTGTGAGATCATGACCTGAGCTGAAGTCGGACGCTTAACCAACCGAACTACCCAGGCACCCCTCCAAATAGCATTTTCTTAATGAAGACGTCAGTTATTAAATACTATTTTCCAGAAGATATCATTCACTCATTCAAAATATATTTTATTAAACTAATGGCGAAGTCTCAGTTCTTGTAATCTGCCACATTTGATTGTTCCTTCCTTCTAAACAGATGAAAGTGAGACTCAGCAAACATAAGGGACTTAGTCAAGATCATACAAACTAGTACATACCAGAGAACACATCAGAACTCTGTGATTCCAAAACCTATGCTCAAAGAAGCCTCTTAAGTATTTGAAAGTGGGGAGTCAAACCCATAGCAAAAAGCCTAATAAGCCTTTTTCCTGCTCCCTGGTGTATATGGAGGAGAGCAACTTAAATGTACACATGTATTTAAATAAAAAGCTAGAATGAATCCTCTAGATTCCCCTCTCCCCATCTGTGTGGAGTTTTTTTTCCATCTTTTCCTGCTAACCTCATCTTTAATTCTTACATGGTGAAGTAATATCCATTCAATAAAAATATTTTTTAAAGTTTATTATTTATTTTTGAGAGAGAGAGAGAGAGAGAGAGAGAGAGAGAGAAAGGGGGAAGGGCAGAAAGAGAAGGAGAGAAAATCCTAAGCAGCATTTGCATGGTCAGCACAGAGCCTGACATGGGGCTTGATCTCAAAGTGTGAGATCATGACCTGAGCTGAAATCAAGAGTCAGACACTTAATCAACTGAACTACCCAGGCGCTCCTCATGAAAAATATTTTAATGCAATTCCCTTCCAGTATATAAATGTATAATAACATTTTCAGTGGTATCTGTGGATCAACTGGATGACATTTATTCAGCAAATACTTACTGAACACCTACAATGGGCACATATTTATACGTTATCTATATAATCTTATACAGAGATCTTGACACATTTAATAGAACTGGAAATTTTATGCTTCCCCAAATGCACAAACATACTTATATGTTAGTGCAGTAACTAATAAGGGAGACAGTATGAAAGAGCATGGTATTTGGAGTTAGAATCTTACCTCAGCCTTTTACAGGCTATATATGTGTCTTTGGTATACCTGGACACATAACAGACTCTTTAAACTCTTTATGAACCAGTCTTAATAGCCTTGTAAGTAAAATGGGGATAACATTCATCTTTATGGTGTCATAGTAAGCATTAAATAAGGTCACGTATATATCTAGAATAGCACTGTCCAAGAGAACCTCCTATGATGACGCACATGTTCTATATTGGCAATGTCCAATATGGTAGCCACTAGCCACATGTGGCTATTGAGCACTTGAAAAGTGGCAACTGGGGGCGCCTGGGTGGCGCAGTCGGTTAAGCGTCCGACTTCAGCCAGGTCACGATCTCGGTGCGTGAGTTCGAGCCCCGCGTCGGGCTCTGGGCTGATGGCTCAGAGCCTGGAGCCTGTTTCCGATTCTGTGTCTCCCTCTCTCTCTGCCCCTCCCCCGTTCATGCTCTGTCTCTCTCTGTCCCAAAAATAAATAAACGTTGAAAAAAAAAATTTAAAAAAAAAAAAAAAAAAGAAAAGTGGCAACTGTGACTGAGGAACCAAATTCTTTTTATAGAAACAAAAGTTTATTTCTCATTCAAAGTCCAAGAAACTCTCACCTAGGAACTAAATTTTAAATTTTATTTAATTATTTATAATTGTAATTGCCATATATGACTAATGGCTACCAAACTGGACTGTGTTGATCTAGACCAAAGCCCTGCACATATTAAATGATCAATGTTGGTTTATTGCTATTTTTCCTATCCATATCAATAATTTTTTATATCCTCCTCTTTACCAGCAAATCAGTTCAACTAAAAAAGCACAACAAAGAATCTCATAAGAAATTTATACCTATTAAATTGCTTCTTCAACCAAGCAGCAATAGCAGCATAGAAACAAGTGATTTATTAGTCATACGCGCCACACACTGTGCTAACAGCTTTGCATGATTACTTCATTTAATCTTTATAATAATTCTGTGAAGTAGGTGCTATTATCTGTAAACAGAGAAATTAAGCTTAGAATCTGTCCAAAGACACAGCTAGTAGTAAGTCAGTGAGCACAGATTTAAACTGAAGCAGTCTAATTCCAGAGATGGTGCTTAACCACAATGCTAAACCTGCCTGCATCTTGAAGAACAAGTTTATTTAAAATTCATTATGTACTCTGCAATAAATAAATGTCCTCCCAACCAAATACCACCCCCAGACACACACACACACACACACACACACACACACACACACACGGAGCAACTTAGAAATCAAACAATCTGAGCCACAGACACAAAGTTATACACATGGTAACTGGCTGACCCAAAATAAGTCTCATGTGTGAGTGTACACATGTACTAAATCTAGTGACTTTGCACTTATTAGGAAGACTAAAAAAAAATATCATCTTTCTCCCCAGAATAAAATGACTAAAACATAAACTTGTATTTTGGAACAATCTAACTTGATAGAAGGGTGGCGAGCAGAGACTGGACTCAGAACCACAGGCAGAGTCTGTCAATACTTACTAGAGCCCTATACCACTGTCTACAAGGGATATTTATTTGTTAAGATATCAAATGTGTCTGCTAGGAGATTAACCAGATCCAATGCATTTGCATGAAGCGCATTGCCACTCTTATCTCAGTTCTAAAAGGAGCTTAATTTACTTAATGTCTGCTATACTTATGACAAAGTATTTATTGTGCCCAAAGCTGGAATTCTTATCCCAGTTCTGCCTGACAAGTCACAGGAATATTTCACACAGCAAGCCACAGTATGCTGTGGTATTACCATATACCACAGGAATTTCTGAGTGGCGGGAAAGCTCGTATCTGACCCATTTTCCTCTCTCACAGAGCAGTGAGCAAGAAAAGGCCAATGACCTTTTACCCCGATCAAAACAATGTAGGTAAATTTGTCTCCTTCCCACCATCATATCTCTAGCTTCTCTTCAAATCTCACAATCCTTATATTACACAAGCCCCTAGGCCAAAGGTAACACTGAGAAAAAGAGGCTCTATTTATTAAGAAGTTCTCAATCCAGGGTTATTAGGCACTAGAAAATAAACTCCTTTAAAGACCTGTAATAAGTAACTTAAAAAAAAAATAATAACACCTGTATTGTTTAGACTCCTGCCATAACTCAGCTTAAGCAAGTGCCAATGAAACTAAAACCATACTAAAAACATGAATAGTGCTGATGTTCTAGAAACACTACCAAAAAACCAAGGAGCTGATGTAAGGCAGAACAGTCAAGTAATTATGGCACCATTAGAGTAGCTCTGCTGACCTGCTGGGTGACCTGTAACTAGTCCCTTTGCCACTTTATGCCATTCATTCTGTATCAGTGACAGAGAATTAACTACTATGTATCTCAGTGGAATAGTGAGTAGATTAAATTATTAAGCAAAATGCTTCAGGCAAAAGTCATATGAATGTTAAATATTATGATTTACAAGCATTCATTTTCCTAGCACTCCTGTGGGGTTAGGAAGTTATCTCGATTTCATAGATGAGTACACAGGCACAGGGGGTAAGGTCACATGATAAGTCTCCATTCACTTAGTCCCCGTGGGAAGGGAATAATACACACCTTTAGCAATCACATGAACTTTCTTGGCACATCCTACACAATCTTTAATACATTCAATCCTTAACTTAATGTTGCCATCTTTTAACATGCTGTTGCTAGAACCAAAACATCTCTAAGATAGCAACAAGGCCAAAGTAAGTGAAGATGAATAATTCTGTGTGCTATGGCAAGAATAATCACAGAAAGATAATCTCAAGGTGAAATGTGCATTGTTATTTTCAAGATCTCACCTCCACTACCATGTAAGAACTTTTAGCTGTAGGAATTAAGAATCATGGTTTGCTATGAAAACACTGACAAAAATTTTTAAAGGCTATCTCAGGCCTTCATGTTGGTGTGACCCATCCAAATTCTCTGTGAATGTATTTTCCCCTCAGGCTTTAATTAGCGAATATACAGAAAAAGAAAACAAATCCAAACAGCCTGAAGAGTGAATAAGTACCAATAATGAGAAGGGCTCAGGAGGTCCAAAAAGGGCAAAATTACTACTATATAATAGGAATATAGAAGAAGCACAGAAGATTTTTCTGCTCTCATGTAAGCCTACTTGCTATACTGCTTACCCGACTCCGAAGACAGTCAGCCAGGTTTCGGCGTGTGAAATTAGCTGCTGCTGTGGGAGACAATTCATAACCTGGTCCAAGAGATAAACAGTCATAAGCAGAAGAAATAACAGCACCCCAAATCATCCCACTACTCCTGTTCTTACATCCTTCCACCCTCTGTACACCCAGAGTACATAAAGTACACAGAACGAAGAGTATAATCCTACTTCTTGTCCGTTTCCCCACACGACAGTTGTGAAATAGCTGCTTAGTACTGACAGTGATTCCTGGCCACAACACAGAACCAAGGCAACTATTCTATGGTGAGATCAAATGCACAGCCTTGCTTAAGCTGACCATTCATCAATAGACTGTGGTTTCCTCTATAGAGAGGGGTACAAATACACAAGTATTAGGAAAGAAAAGAACGAGGTCTCAAGATGGTGATTTTTAAAGTTTATTTAAAAAGGATATTGGGAAAAGAGAGGCTGGAAGTTAGGACTGCCTCAGTCATATTTCATAAGATTTTCTTTAAAAAAAAAATAAGTAACTTTATTAAATGATTTTCAAAAGTACAGGCCACAGAAAAACACATTTCCATCACTATCTACAACATTTTTAAAAAACAGAGTATCTCAAGCATAAAACCTCTAAAAAGAAAGTCGTAATGACAACAAAACTACAGCCCAGAGAAATGCCATCAGGTATGTGTTTAATAATGCACTCACTTTGGAACTTAACCCCCCAGTAAAAAGGGACTAGTGCCAAAACCCAAGAATGACCCAAAACTGAGCAGCCCCATGCAGGAAATGCCAGTTTGGAAAGACAGACAGCATGCGGTTAAATTATTCCCTACAACAATTCACACACCAGTGTTACAGCAGGTTAAGATTTAGATTAAAATTCTAACAAATATTTATTGAACAGCAATTATGTTTCAAGATCTATGCTACCTGCTTTCATATGTTATTCAATTTCATGCTCACAACAAGCCTATCAGTACCTATTAAATTATAAGGGGAGCAACTCTGAACAAGCAGGAATACTTTGCAATTCTCCACCTAATCCCCTAAACACCACTAAGGATTTTACAGTTATTTTAAAGGCAGAAAGGTCTGATTCCTATTTATATATAGATTTTTCTTCCTTTCCCTTATTTTATCTCAGTTCTCAAACTTTAATATGCATTAAGAATTACTGTGCAGGGTTATATACACAAAACTGCATGTGACAGGTAATTTAAGATTTTCAAGGCAATTTTAACCATACACGACTTTTGTTTTCTGCACTGACTTTCAACTCCAAAACCCATGTAACAAGCAACTCTCTCAACTGGTTTACTCTTCCTCCCCCTCCAATCATGAAATATTGCTGCAGCTACCGTACTTGAGAGACATTATTGGCTTCCCTCGCCTGCCATGTAGGCAGAAAGTAGAGCCACTAGAAAAAAAAAAATTCTTGAAATACTCTCAACTTGCCTAAACCTAAGTGCCATGTGCTTCAGGTTCCTTTTTCATCTTTGAATTCTCTGTGGTACTAGCCAGAGTGCTTAAGACAGAGGAGGCCCTCAAAAATATTCATGGAACTGAATGTATGATGCTAAATTTACTACCTAAAAAACTACATAATTGGGTCATATGCAGCCATTTTATACAATGATATTCAAAGTAAGTTCTTTCACAGCTCCATATTATACCAGTGTGGTGTCTAAGTGTATTAAACTGTAAAGTAACTGAAGGTCTTTCCTGCTAGTGACACTATGAACTTTCCTGGATAATAGGGCTAGTGGCAGTATTATTTCATAATAATGCTTTGCCTAATGAGGAAATCCTACTGAGGAATCCTCTAACAAGGATTAGAGCTCATTAGCCCCAGAGGAAACTCACAAAAATCCTAATTATCTTCCTAGACATGAATCTGCCAGAAAGGCAAGGCAGAACTCTTTTTGATAGTAAATCTCCCACAATTACACAGAGCTTTAAGTTCACAAGCATTTTACATATTATTTATTATTATTATTATTATTATTATTATTATCTCATTTTAGAGATGAGGAAAATAAAGGCCCAGAGAGGATAAGTAACTTGTCACATTAAAAAAAAGAATAGTAAAACCAAGTTCAACTGAGGTCTTTTAGCTTTGAGGTTCAGCCATACCTTAGCTCAAATAACATCCTCTGAAATACCTAACACTTAAAAAGACTGATACTACCATGTTCATCTCCAAGGTGGCCCTCGAGTATCAGTGGTATAATGGTTCTCTTTTCTGCTCCAGGATTTTTACAGAAAATCTTCAGGATCAGAAGGAGAGTCTAGTTAAGGTTTTAAAAGTAGGAAGATTCAAATAAAAACATGGCCACATTGGTCTGCTCATATGTAGAACTGCCAGTAGAGAGTATTTGTTTTTAGTTCAGATTTAAAGACAAATCAACCAAAGTTACATTCCAAGTATTACCCACCATTTCTCATCTTATAAAGTTGCACATTTTTCTGAATATATTCTGCAAACTGTACAGTGTCTCCAGCCTCTCCAACACACAGAAGTAAGATTTTTTCACTCATCTTAAACATCTTGTCATGATCTGCTCAAAGAAAAAAAATAGTGTTAAAAATTACCTCATCAGAAATTTACTGCTATCACACAAGAAGCCATAAATATAGTTTATCAATCACTATACTGAATAATTTTGCTAATCACTGTTTTTAGAAGACTTTAAACATTTTTAAAGTTTATTTATTTATTTTGATAGAGAGAAAAAGTACGTGTGAGCAGGGGAGGGGCAGAGAGAGGGAGAAAGAGAATCCCAAGCAGAGCCAGACACGGGACCATGAACTGGAAGATCATGAGCCAAAATCAAGAGCAGACATGCAACCGACTGAGCCACCCAGGCAGCTCTGTTTTTAAAAGACTTTAATGGGCAACTATATTAATTACTCTCTTTCACTCTCCATGTTAAACCCATTGGTGTATTTTATTAAGGTCAATCTCAGTTGAAGAATATATTTGAAGGCCGACCATTGAAAATACAGTTAAATACATTTAAAGGCATTTGAAATGCAAAAAAACAGAACCTTCAAAGAAATTGAAGGAACCAAGCCAATGGCCATTATCTTTAGGCTCATGATTACAAAGCCCTGCAATGTCTCTACAAATACAAATGTTAGTTATTTTGTTTATACACACACAAAAGCAGAGATGAAGAACCAGTGCTACAATGAAAATTAAGGAGCCCTCTTGAGAAAGAACAAAAAAAAAATCAACTGAGAATATAAATCACCTTAAAAAGTAAATCAACACCATTTCCAAAGCAAAGAGAAAATTAAAATGACTGCCAGAGCAAAAATACTAATGAATATTTTAACACTAAGCTATTTAAAAATAACCTCAAAAATCCCAAAAGTCTAATCTTACCTAGTTGAACCACATCCATTCAGATTACACAGGTAAACAAATACTCATATAGCAATTAGTGCCTGAGGAAGAAAACCCCATGTTCGGCATGTAGCTTCAGCAAAGGCCCAAATGTCCCTATCCCACTCTCACTTTCACTTTCCATTTTTCAAATAGTGCTGAATAATCTTCCCTGGGAGTCAGGTTTGAAAGCTATTTGAAAGCTTCTGAAATGCCAAAATACCTTAATAAGATTTAATGAACAAAATGCTACAGTCAAGTTATTTTACAAATGTTTGAGTTGTAGAACCGTAAGACTTCTTAGACTGAAAAAAAAAAAAAATCACACAAACTGTACCTGCAGATAGTATCAAACTGCCTTGAAACTCCTACACACACACTTTTATTCATTTATTATAGGCTACAGAAGACTCAAAGACTGTTAGTTTGCAAACTTGGTCATAAAAACAAAAAACAAACATATATGGATATATTACCTTTCCAAAGAAAAAGGACCAGAAGAGTATTAGATGCCACTGGCATCTAGGTTCTTGCCAGTGGCAAGAGTATGCACAATTTTTATTTCTTTCTTCGTGCTTGTTACCATTTCTTAAAATGCCTATACTGGGGCGCCTGAGTGGCTCAGTAGGTTAAGTGTCCAACTTCGGCTCAGGTCATGATCTCTCAGTTTGTGAGTTCGAGCCCCACGTCAGGCTCTGTGCTGACAGCTTGGAGCCTGCTTCGGATTCTGGGTCTCCCTGTCTCTCTCTGCCCCTCCCCTGCTCGCACTCTGTCTCTCTCTCTCTCTTAAAAATAAATAAATATTAAAAATTAAATAAAATGCCTATACTAAACCTGCATCATTTTTATAAGAAAACATTACTAAGTTTGCATTATTTTCACAATGAGAAAAAAAGGTGTTCTTATTTTGGAAAGACAAAAGCTTGTTTACAAAGAATTAATGTCACATTTAGGAGAAATGCTAAAATTCTGGGCAGTAAACTGTTCAATTTTTAAATGAACTTAATTTAATATAAGGCCAAAAGTGTTTTTTAAGCATCTATTGTGTGTCCAGTGAACAGCAAAGGGAGATGTTATAGATGCTAATAGCTCCCTGAGGAAACAGCCTATGTAGCACTAGGGAATTTCTAATCCTTGACAAAGAACTTACAAGATCCACATACATGAAACAAATGAGACAACAAAATGAAGAATACCAGTATTCAATACTGAGAAAAGCCAACTGTACTAGAACCCAAAATCTTGGATTGATTGATTGATTGATTGATTGACTGATTTTAAGTAGGCTCCATGCCCAACATGGGGCTTGAACTCATGAATGACTGACTGACTGATTGTTTGTTTGTTTGTTTGTTTGTTTGTTTTAAGTAGGCTCCATGCCCAACCTGGGGCGTGAATTCATGACTCATGACCCAGAGATCAAGAGTTGCATGCTCCCCCAACTGAGCCAGCCAGGTGCTCCAGTAGACCCTGGTTATAATCCGGGCTCAGCACTCTGAACTTGGGCCCTAGTTTTCAAGTGTACAAAATGGTTATACTATCACTTACCCCTACCTAACTCATAGGTAGGGAAAACTGTACATGCACAATATTATTATACTCAGTATTAGACAATGTAGTTCAGATTACACATGCTTTATGAATTCAGGGGAAAAAAGCACTCTGTGTGGGCTGAAGTGCTCTGAGTAATTTAAAAGTAATTCTATACAGACCAGGAGACAAGAGACATGAAATGTGGCATATAACCAAACCGAAGACTTGGGGCATTTTCATAAGCAAGCAATCTCTGGGAAACATCTTCTCTCTATCAAAATATCACAAAGTGACAAACCAAAGAAACAAAAACAAAAACAAATAACTGATTGGAAGTATCATTCTTACTTTATACTTGGAGAAAATAAATCCCAAAAGGTTACTCATTTTCAGCATTCTTGCTTACTCTACATAAGTTCCTTCATGAAAGATAGGGAAAAGTCCTCATAGAATTCCAAAGCTCCTATCATAAAACATTTTATACCTAGAAAAGACTATAGGAAAATTAGAATTAAGTGCAATTATTTCCAACTATTTTTCAAGAACTAACTCAAACTCATCTTTCCTCCATGCCACAGTGACCTTTCTTTTTTCTGAATACCCTCAGGCTTCACTCCTCAAATCATTAAAAACTAACCTAATATTGACTACCTATCCTTCTTTTATCATACAAAATCATCTTGTAGTACCTATTTTCTTATTTTCTTAATGTGTTAGACCCCTGTGAGGATTATACAGAATACCTGTAAAGGTACTGACTTCATTACTGTTCTACCTAGACAATACTTCCTGCTAAAATCACCTGTATATCAAAGGTCTTAGTATTCAAAATAATGGACAGATTTACTCTCAAAACAAGCTGACTCTTTTGGAAAGCATGATTTACAAATAAAACTTCTATAAACTGATCATGGAATTTCAAGTCATCTGACTTGAGGAATAATCCAATTCATACCATAGATGTCTAACAAGTCACTTGTAGGTCTCTCTTCTTCAAAAAGAACAGAATTCAAGCAAAGCCCCTCAGAGATTTTTCCATCTCCCCAAGTGGTGACAGCCTGACAATCAGAAGCCTGTCACCTCTAAAAGCAGTGATGGGCACATACTTCCCGATTTAATCATTTTTCTTTCCTTAAACCAAAGATTAACTATAGCCTGCCTTCAAAGCTTTACCTAATCTCCACAAGCTGAAAGAATCTCTTCTTCTGAATTACCTAAAAACAATTTCTTCGTCCTCTGCGCTACAGGACAAGTTTGCATTTTTATATACACAGCATAACTTTCTAGCTTATACTAGAATTATTTGTACACACATCTGAGTCCCTTATTAAATTGTAACTTCTTTTAAGATACAGGCCACGGGGCGCCTGGGTGGCGCAATCGGTTAAGCGGCCGACTTCAGCCAGGTCACGATCTCGCGGTCTGCGAGTTCGAGCCCCGCGTCGGGCTCTGGGCTGATGGCTCAGAGCCTGGAGCCTGTTTCCGATTCTGTGTCTCCCTCTCTCTCTGCCCCTCCCCCGTTCATGCTCTATCTCTCTCTGTCCCAAAAATAAATAAACGTTGGAAAAAAAAAAAAAAAGATACAGGCCACATCTTATTCTTCTTCACATCCCTTCAACACCCAGCACTGTAATGGGCAACACAGGTACCCAAAACCTATTTGTCAAATAAACATTAAGCCATCTGAGCCAAAGCATAATACTCTTTCAACAGTAGCATGTCTATGATCAGTCATGAAAAGACACTCTTAGATTCAGCAGATCAACAACCCAAATCTTTAAAAAATTATTAAGTACCGACTATGGGGAGACAGTATAGTACAATACTTGTGGGCAAAAGATCTGAGTCAAACTGCACTGGTTTGAACCCGGGGTTCTGCCTCTTGTGGCCTTAGGCAAGTTTCTTAACCTCTAGGCCTCAGCATAAACAGCTGTTAAATGACGATATACTAATGTCTATCTTAAAAGTTTAAATGAATTCATGTAAATCATTATTTAAGTACTTAGTATTATCACTACTACCTATTTGTCATTGCACTAAGCATTTGCACCAAACTTTTTCACTCAATTCTCCCAACAAGCTTGTGAGGTTGGTGTTACTAACCTGACTGAACAGATGAAGAAATCTGGGCACTGCGAAATAACTTGTACAAGGTCACAGAGCAAATTAAGTCAAAAGGCTCCAAACCCCGAACTCCACTAACTACTTAATACTTAAATACAAAGAAAACTTGGCCGCCAGTGCCCTGGAAAACCGGAAAAGGAGGATCAGGGCTGAGAAATGGGAAGAAACAGGCAGCGGGAGGGAAATGCCAAGTTTCTAGTCCCACACACAGTCTGTCTCCCCAGGATCTCACCTTATACCACCAGGAAACTAACCTCATTAGTAGCGACAACAGGAAAACTTTATCAAAGATTCGGGGGTCTAGGGACCCTGGTGCCCGGCAGGTGCTTGAACACATAAAAACTGAATTCCCACAGGCAACTCACCCAGCAAACATCTAACGAAGGCAGAGCAGAGCACTGACCTAGGAGCCATAGGAGGAGCGAATGCCAAGGCCCTAGGCCAGTCTGCCCGTCTCCTCGTTCCAAAAACTAAGCAAGTGCAGAGCAGGGCACGCGGGATTCCACCTCCCAATCCTCCCTGGTGCTCACCCAACCCCCTACGAACTCTGTCCGACTGCCCCCAAATCCAGGCCGGCCGGGCCTCCCCTGTTTCTTCTCACCGTCCTTCATCTGGACAATGCTGCTAGCGGCCACTTGGTCGGAAGCGACAAGGACATAGTCGGGGCCCTGGATACCGATGAGGTACTCCATAGTGGCGGGAGGCCGAGAGGACAGAGCGTGGGACTCGCCGGCTTCCCGGCCTCACCGGTGAGACAGCACAGCCGAGCGAAGATTTCGCGTGACACTAACCGCGCGACCGCCCGGGCCTCCGGCGCGTTCGGATGACGCCCAATTGTCGCGAGAGGTTGTAAAGTGGGCGAGGCTTTGGGCGTCTTACTGCGTTCGCTTTTGGCCTGGCTCTCACGCAAATCTGGTGTACGGGCTGCTTGCTTTATGTAACGTCCAGTTTCTTTATTTATAAACTGAGTTTAAAACTCGCTTGAGAATGAGATCATGCGCTATATGTAAAGCTCGGAGCACGTGTGGGGGCTGAAATGGCATGCGTCCCTCGATGGCTCTTTCCCTTCGCTCGGTAAAATATCTCCAGAAACTCCTTTCTCTGAAAGCCAGGTTACAGAAAAATGAACTTGACGAGAGCCCTATTTATGTGTTTTACAAAAATAAAATATGGTTGAGTTAAAGCTCTAAGCATGAAGAGTAATTATCAAAGATCTATTTACAGATATTCCAACTTCAAATTACATGCAATTGTTACTTCTGGAAACAGCGGCTTGAAGGGAGGAATTTCACTTTTAATTTTAATCACATCTGTATTGTTTGAATGTTTTGCACTGCTCATGTATTATCCATTTCTTTTGAATATGGAACAAGCATGGCCATGTCTTTATATCTTGAAGTCATTCTGGGAAAAGCTGAAATATTTTATGATTAGTTTCTGACATTCACAATTTGGTCTTCATGCCAGCCCTACTAGCTTCCCAAGAAATGACAAAACAATTCCAATTCTATTTCCAAGACAACTGTGCAATTCATTTGCTTCTGCAGAAATCTGTAGTCCTTACTCTCTTCAGAATGTTTCTTCCAGCTCTCTGCCTGGGAAGGAATATAAAGCCTGAGGAGTTAGGGGCAGCCCATCTATCATGAGATGGATGCCAGGGGCAAGTGAGGTCATTAAGTCAACTGTACTGCTGAGAACACAGATGCATCCATCATCCTAGAAAGATTCTTTTCTTAAACACCACTGTGGGGAGTCTCCCTCCCAACCCCCTCTCTCTTTGTGTGTTTGTGTGTTTTTTAACTGCAAAGAGTACACAGTTGTACTATATACACAAATCACACAAGAAATGAAGAGTTAAATATCTCTCTTCCCACCAGGGATAACTACCCACTAGATGTCTGTATCCTTCCAGACCTTTTTTCCTTTGCACATACCAATATTCATTCATTCATTCACAAAAACTGCAGCATTCTGAATTGGAAAATCCTATTTTTAAAATGGACCCCCTCCTCGCAAAAAGCTCCAAGGATCTTTTAAGTTGTATCTTCATTCTTCCTCCCAGGACATCTCCTCTAGTTAAGTCACACTAGAGATTCTCTAACTTCTTGTAGGTATGGAAGAAAATAGATTTTCAAGACCCAACTTGTGCTATCTCACCAAGAATCAGGGAGGAAACTTTCTTCACTTAAAGCCTTAGAATAACTGAGTCTCAAAATTAGAGAAAGTGTCTGTAGAGGTTCCAGAAACAGCATGATGTAGCCAACTTTTTCAGTAAATAATTTCAAATATGTAGGTGAAACAGTATCTGTCACAAGTACTCAATGATGGTATTGTAGTGTGAAAGCCACCATAGCCAATACATAAATGAGCAAACATGGCTATAATCCAATAAAACTTTATTCACAAAAATAAAAGGTGAGGGGGAAGAGGAGAGGTGAATTTGGCCCATGGGCTATAGTTTGCAGAACCCTCATATAGTGGGAGGCCTGTAAATCAACACCTAACTCTGGTCCCAGCTCTACCTCTTCCAACCTTGGTGCAAAATTTATTAAGCCTCAATTTCCCTACTTACAAGAGGGACATTTAGAAGAGAGATTTGCTTTGTATTTCTCTTGAGATGGGAAGGAGATGCAGGTTTGGTTGGTTCTCTGAGTATAAGGAACCATATCTAGATCTAGCTCCTTTGTGAACCCTGAGGAGTCTGGCAGGATCTTAAAGAAGAATGACTGCAGTGTGCCTAGAGAACATGACCATAATATGGGAGGCTACCAGTTTTGCAAGACTCCCAAGTCCAAGCTTGACGTGGAAGCCCACAATCAGAAGACCCTATGAGCTTAGACAGTAGAGTGGGGACAATGATAGAGGGGATAGTAGAGGACTACTTCTAAATATTCATGAATGTTAGTATATTTGATACTGTTGATGCCCTGTCAATATCCCCTTTTACCTACCCATGGTAGTTGCTACCCCCCCAGCTGCTATAAATGTTGGTTGATAACAACTCACAACTGTCCCTATCTTCAGAGAATTTCCCTCAACCATATGGGAGGCATCCTTGCCTGGGAGGGTAGGCACACATACCCACCCCCTAGCCAATGACTGATGGACACAAGGATAAAAGGTCAATTCTCATAACTTAAAATGGGATATGATTTGTTCTCCAGAGTTTCCCCCATGGATCAGTCTAAAGCCAGTCTCTAGCCAAGACCACATTCTTGCTTTAGGTTCCCCACCCCTCTACCCCAGCCCTAGCTTGCTTCTGTTACTCCCTTTCTCCTGACAGCAGTTCCCCAATAAATGACTTGAAAAAAAAGTCCTCATTCTGACTCTGCTTCTAGGAATTCAAGCTAAAATATTTGGTACCAAAAGTGATCCCAGAAAGCAGTCTCCAAGGGGTTCTGGAGTGAGAACACTCACCAGGTAGATGACAATGAGGCCACCAACGCTGGCAGTAGAAGGAATATTCACAGTCCCAGACCTGCTGTAACACTGCAATTCCTAAGACTTTCACCTGTGTTGAACTGGGATGGGCTATGTCAAAGACATTTTCAGTCATAGACAAGCTGAAAAAATCCATCACTAGAAGACCTGCACTACAAGAAATATCAAAGGAAGTCCTTCAACTGGAAATGAAATTACACCAGAGGAAAGCCTAGATCTACACAAAGGAATGAAGAGCTCTGGAAATGGTAATTTTGTGGACAAATAAAAAGGCTTTGTTTCTTATGATTTAAATGTCTTTAAAGGAAATGTTTTATTTTTATTATTTTTTTTAAAATTTTTTTTCAACGTTTATTTATTTTTGGGACAGAGAGAGACAGAGCATGGACGGGGGAGGGGCAGAGAGAGAGGGAGACACAGAATCGGAAACAGGCTCCAGGCTCTGAGCCATCAGCCCAGAGGCTGACGCGGGGCTCGAACTCACGGACCGCGAGATCGTGACCTGGCTGAAGTCGGACGCTTAACCAACTGCGCCACCCAGGCGCCCCTAAAGGAAATGTTTTAAAGGGAGAATAATAGCAATGTATTATGGGGTTTGTAACATATTTAGAAGTAAAATGTAGGGCAAAAAAGCACCAAGGCCAGGAGGGAAGAAGCTGGAATGTATTGCTCTAAGATTCTTATACTATACACAAGTATAGACAATAAGCAAAAGATGTATGCAATAAACCAGAAACAAACACTAAAATAACACAGGGTTATAGTTAATAAGCCAACAAAAGACATAAAATACTCAGTGAATAAAGGAGACAAACTAGGATAAGAAAAAAGAAACAAAAACACATGGGATAAATAGAAAATAAATAGCAAGATGGTAGATTTAAATCCAATGATATAAATTATCACATAAATATAATGATCCAAACATTCTAATTCAAAGCTAGAAATTTTCAGATTAGATAAAAAAGCAAGACCCAACTATACGCTGTCTACAAAATACCCACTTAAAATTTTTTTTAAAGATTGTATTTTTGGGGCGCCTGGGTGGCTCAATCAGTTGAGCATCTGACTCTTGATTTCGGCTCAGGTCATGATCTCACAGTTTGTGAGATCAAGCCCTACATTGGGCTCTATACTGAGCATGGAGCCTGCTTGAGAGTCTCTGTCTCTCCCTCTGCCTCCCCTCTCCCGTGCCCTCTTGCATGCTCGCTCGCTCTCTCCCTCTCTCAAATAAAAAAAAAAATTAAGTAAAAATAAAAAATAAAATAAGACAAAAATGAGCCAAGATTGGATTCATTCCAATGAACATACTTCTGAATGAACAACAACCAATGAACAGTTACACCCAAATAACCACACTTCTGAACATCCACCAGTCTCTGAATTCTATGCTTTTCCAAAACTCTAAAATCAGCAATCCACTCTTCTTAGAGAAATTGTGCCTGGTCAGCCTATGTTTAAGTAAGCAATTAATTAAGTTTTGTAGTTTTTGTTTTAGATATTGAGTGGTGGTCTCATCTATTGACATATGGAAGTTTTGAATGGACTCTGAAACAGCATCAGGATACAATATATGCATCCCTGCCACATGGGCCATTTGACCCAGCTGACTGCATGCTACTAGAGGGGTCTTTGATAAAGGAACATGCCATATGGATCTGGTCATCCACAATGGGAGAGTTGTAACTCAGACTTCTAGAAATCTAGAATAGGGGCATACCATCTTGGTAAAAACTGAGTGTCTGACCATAGGATATCAAATGACGATGTAACTTGAACTTCCCATTATGAGCTAGGTTCTGTCAAACCCACCAGGTTATAAGGTCATGTGGGCTCAGCAGTAATACATCATAAAATAGAAGTGGTACATTTGGGATCAAGTTTGAGCAAGTCCAGAGAGTACAACTAAACTGCACAGTCTGTCAGAGGTAATAAACGCTAACCATCACAAGGAGAGAGGACTGCTGCTACATAATGAGGACATAGAGGAATGTGTTTGGCACTCAGATGACCCACTGGGGCATCTTTTGGTACACCTATGCTCAGTTGAATTATAAATGTGCAATTATAGCCACCGTAGCCTGAAAAGTGTCTGGTGACCAGGAGAACTTAGAGATAAGTTCTTAGAGACAATATATATAAATATATATATATTAAATATATATATTTATATATTTGATAAATATATATCAAATAATCACATTGTAGACCTTAAACTTATTAAATATATATATTTATATATTTGATAAATATATATCAAATAATCACATTGTAGACCTTAAACTTACTCAATGCTATATGTTGATCATATCTCAATAAATCTGGGGAAAAAAAGAAATGAAGGTATGGATCGACTCATCAAAGAGGATCAACTTTCCAAAGGGGAAAGAGATCTAAAATGGGTTGTTCCAGAGGAAGATGATGAGTGTGAGTCACAGCTCATGAACCAAATACAACAACAGAGGCCAAAGTTCACTCCACTAATCCTTCTCAGGGTTAGTTTTCTCAGATAGTATGACCAGTCATGATCCTGGAGCAGCCATGCCTAGATGGAGTGAATTTAATGAGAGCAGTTAAGTGGAGATTATTGGTAAAAGGGATGGACTGCAGAGAAACTATCAGTGCACACACACCCCAGTCAAGTTGGTTGACAACAACTCACACCTGCTGTATTTGTCATCTTGGGCTACCACAAAAAAAAAAAAAGATGCCATAGACTGGATGGCTTAAACAACAGAAATTTATCTTCTCTCAATTCTGCTGATTAGAAAGTCCAAGATCAAGGGACCAGCGAGATTCAGTTCCTAGTAAAAGCTTTATTCCAGGCTTCCAGATGGCTGACTTCTCACTATGTCCTCATATGACCTTTCTTCAGTGCATGCGCACTGAGAGAGAGAGCACAAGAGAGAGCTTTCTTCCTTTTTAAAACTTGAGATATAATTGACATATACCATTGCATTTGTTTTAGGTGTACAACATAATGGTTTGATATATGTATACATTGTAAAATTATTGCCATAATAAGTTTAGTTAACATCCATCACCACACATAAATTATAATTTTTTTCTTATGATGAGAAGTGTTAAGATCTACTCTCTCAGCAATTGTCAAATATACAATATGGTATTATCAACCACAGTCACCATGTTGTACATTATATCCCCAGGACTTATTTATCTTATATCTCTTCCTATTCATATAAGGCCACTCATTCCATCCTGAGGGCCAAACCCTCATGACCTAATTAAATCCTAATTACATTTCCAAAACCCCATCTCTAAATACCATCAATTTGGGGGGGTAGGGTTTGAATAGATTAATTTGGGGGGACACAAGCATTCATTCTGTAAACGCTACCCTTTCTTCTGGAGAACTGTCATATCCCTCAAGTGGGAGGCTGCACTCCACCTGAGTAATAACTAATTGACACAGGGATACAAAGGACTGTCTCTTGCTTCAGTAGGGAACTAATTCTGAGATCCAATTTATGCTCTAGAGCTTTCTTGCAGAATCAGCTGAAATCACATCCTTGCCAACTTTTTACTCCCTGTCTCATCCTGCTTCTCTCACCCTTCCTCCAGAAATGACTCCCCCAATAAACCACTTGAACAAGAATCCCTGTCTCAGACTCTGCTTCTCAGGAACCCAGAACTTTTATGTAACCTTAGGGAGAAGGAGAGTCCCCCAAACATTTCTGAAATAGAATTTGTTAACCAGAGTAAGCCAGTGCTTAAATAATGTTTATCTAATGTAGGAAAATGTTCCACATCTTACATGTGAATGTTGTAAAATTCACACCCATTATGAGTGTATATCTTATTGTCATATGGTTTGTACCACACTTCTTCCAGTAAGTGGATTTACTTTGAAAAAGGTGCTTCTTCCATTGCCAGATGAAAGTCATCATTTTTTTACAGCATTCTTTATCTCACTTTTTAAAAAAATTCCAGTATAGTTAACATACAGGGTTATATTAGTTTCATATGCATAATATAGTGATTCAACAATTCCATACATCACCCAGCGCTTATCACAAGTGCACTCCTTAATTCCTATCACCTATTTCCCCCATCACTCCACTGACCTCCCCTCTGGTAACCATCCGTTTGTTCTCTATAGCTAAGAGTCTGTTTCTTGATTTGTCTCTCTTTTTTTCCCTTTGCTCATTTCTTTTGTTTCTTAAAGTGAAACAAAACTTATGAGTGAAATCATATGGCATTTGTCTTTTTCTGACTGACTTATTTGGCTTAGCATTACACTTTTAGAACAGTCCACAATTTGACAGGAAGTAGTCTCATGCTAGCAAGGCACCATTTTCTGGAACCATGGTTAATTGAATGACGATTCGCTGACTCAAGATTCTAGGTCTCCTGTTTCATTTACTTCTGCCAGTCATAGGCATTCAGTTGGCACATTCTAACTGAACTATCAGTGATGATAACTTCACCTTTGATTCTACCTTTGCCTCATAGACTAGTCACAATGGCCAACCACTTACATTCATCAGTTGTTCTTGGCTTCACCTCTCAATGCTACCTTTGCTTTCTTGATTGCATCTGACATATGCCAGCTGCCCCTCTGGAACAGGTCCTGATACTCCCAAGGTTTTGGGTCTTCTTAGACCCTATTTGTATAAAACACCCTCTTCTATAGGCAAGTCAGATGTCTCATTCTACTCAGCCTTGGTGGTACCTCTGAGGTTATCCACCCCAACTGGGTAAATATTTCAAGTTCACTTTTTTGTCATTCTATTCTATTGGGTATCAGACACCTGAAGTCATAAGCAGCATTTCTAAATCATCTTTAATATTTTTGTATGTGTATTACCAGCCTCTTATTTTTCTACAAAGTATCTTTCTATATCATATCGTTGGCCTTCATGGTATCTACTTTTATTTTACTCTGGATTTTCATCTTTCCTCATCACATTTCTATCTAGCATTTTCTGCATCAGTTCAGGAAGATTCCTTCCAAACACATATTTCTTAAATGTCTAGAAAATGGTCTCTGCGCTTGCCAATGATGTTTATCATGTTCCAGAAAACCCCGTTCCTCCAACTTGGATAGGCAGTGCAACATGATGGTTAAGAGCTTGTATTTTGAAATAAAACAAGCCTGAGTTTGAATCCTGGCTCTACCACTCAGGAGCCAGGAGACCTTGACGAAGATGCTCAACTTTTCTGAGCCTGTCTCATTTTCTAGAAAATGGGCAATGAACATGATAGTACTTACCTCATAGAGTTGTTGTGAAGGTGAAATGAGATCCAAGTGCTTATCCTAGAGCCTAGTGTGCAGTAAGCATTTCATTTCATAAATGATATTATTGTTGTTATTTATTCACCATCTTCAAGAGCAGCTGTTCAATCCCAGAGCTATTTGGCAGTTATGCAAAGGGTTAAGCAATGCCCAGTATGAACTGTCCATCAGAGCCATCACCACTGTGGGAGGTGGATGTACCAGCACTGCACCATAAGTTCATTACAGAAGAGATTGGGCCAGAGGGGAGCCAGGCCAGATGGAACACAAGGCACCAAACCAAAGAGAAAAGGGGGGGAAATCTGCCCATCAAAACCTCAACCGGAGAGGGCAGGGGAAAAGGCCAGGGGTGGATGAGGGTGTATTTGGGGTACACAGAGGAAGGTTAAAATACAAATGGGTGAACTGTGCAGATTGGGAATGAATACCCTGAAAGGCAATACCCTCCCTGGCCCAAGACACCCTGAGGTAATAGAAGCAGAGCAGAGGAAAAGAGCCAAGACATATAAGGACCTTCTTAAATTTCAAATTTCCTCTCCTGCTTCCTGACTACAGAGCTGGGAAAAAAGAAGTTTGGCTTTCAGTTAGAAGACTTTGGAATGAAGCCAGTCCTGAGGAAGAGGCTAAATTGAAAATCAGGGACCTAGAGATGGGCAAACTCTGTGACAGGGTCTCACACTCCGGGCCTTAGTTTCTCCACCTGAAAAGGAAAACTTCTCCCTGGAAAATGCCCCAGTTGTCCCCTATCATCCCTGGGGTGTGTGATTGGCCTAAAACACAAACATCAGGGCTGGCTGGGGTTTTCAGCAGCAGGATCCAGCATCTCAGAGACTGTCAGACAAATGACACTTTCCTGCTCCCCTCTCATTACCCCCAGGGACCAGGATGGTCACACCTGCTGATGGCCCAAAACACAACTCTTCCTGTAGGTCCCACAGAAGCTGACACAGCCTCAGTAGATTTTAAGTGGTCCACAATCAGAGACCTGCTGCTGCCTTGTACCATCTGAATCTGACAGCACCATGCACATCACTGGTAAACAGTTGTTATTCACCACCTATAATTGTTTCGAACTCTTGCCCAGAGGCACAGGAATGGATATAATGTCATTTAGAGAATCCCAGTGGCCCAAGACGCCTATAATATTCAATGCAGTGATTCTGGGATCCCATAAGAAAAGTTATAGAGGACTTTCGAGGACTCTGCACAAACATTATGTGTGCCATTGAACTTCTGATCCCCAAGGAGATTCTACAGAACCAGGAAGCCCAGTGAGCTTCTTTCCAGGACTTGGAACTGTAAGGAATTAGGACCATGTTAAGCCCTGCCTTACCTGTCCCTTGCCCCCATTCTTTTTTTTTTTTTTAACATTTATTCATTTTTGAGAGTGAGAGAGACAGAGCATGAGTGGGGTAGGGGCAGAAAGAGAGGGAGACACAGAATCCGAAGCAGGCTCCAGGCTCTGAGCTGTCAGCACAGGGCCCGACACAGGGCTTGAACTCACAGAGCGCGAGATCATGACCTGAGCTGAGGTCGGACGCTCAGCCGACTGAGTCACCCAGACACCCCTCCCTTGGACCCATTCTCACCCCAAATCCAACCTTCATGTGGAGCTCACCGCTAACTACCCCAACACCCACCCATGATACAATGAAAGTTGATGAGCCCTCTTACTTAGGGCCTTTTAATCTGATGGTTTCTGCTCCATAGCACCTCTCCTCTACACACCTACTTCCTAATAGATCTAGGGCTTGGGACTGTGAAGACTCAAGTAAGATGAGAATGTGCCCTGACCCCCAGCCACCCAAAACTGATGTTTGCATTGTTAAGACTCTGGGCTGAAAGCCCATCCTGAACCTGGTCCTCCTGGCTGCTTATTCTCTAAGAGCATTTGCTTCCCTGATGCTTCTCCTGACATGAGGAAGTTTAGCAGGCCAGTTTGCTGCTGGCACCTGCCACGCTGTAGCATAACACCAACACTAATGGCTGAAATAATCATAGCGACAACAACGGCTTGGTCTACATGCAGAAGGTACTTGTCATCTCCCCAGGAGCCTCCTGGCCTGGGGCTCATTTGTGACAATGTGCTTGGCCCCTGGCCCACACTGTCGCAATTGCACGCCAGATTTATCCGAATGGTTGACATTATCATTACTGTCATCACCATTCTTGATAACTATTAATTTATTCCTGAAAAATACATTTACTGAGGACAAACTGCATGCCAGGTACTGTGCAAGATGCTCAAAGAGTTACAAAGATCAACATCTTGGAGAAGAAGTCCACAGGGAGTGGGAAAGATCAAAAAGAATTCCAATATAGGATTATACAGACTGTCATATATGGATATATTCCCAGTGCTTAGAAGAATATTAGACCATCGTGAGTGCTCAATAAATATATTTCAATGAATATTGAATGAAGAAGTGAGTGGACAAATGAATGAGCATGTTAAGGGCTACAGGATATGAGAGTGGAGAAGGAGTAACTTTGTTGGAAAGAAGTCAAGGAAAGATTCCAGAGGAGGTGACTTGAGCTGAACTCTGAAAGCTGAAAAGGCAATAAAGTATACTGGTCAAGAGCATGAAGTCTGGATCTAGAATGCCTGGGTTTGAACACCAACTCCATGTTTTGGGGCATGTTACTTAACTTCTCTGTGTCTGAGTTTTCCCATCTATAAAATGCATTAATAATAGTACTTCCCTTACGATAGTACTTCCTTTATGAGGTTGTTGTAAGGATTACGTGAGTTAGTATTTGTACAACACTCAGACTATAACCATAAGTAGCACATAGTACTACTCAAGAGTTTGGTAAATAAAAACACTTGGCTAGGAGTTCATCAGACTGACAGGGTGGAAAGTTAAGGGTGTGAAGAAGAACATTCCAGACAGTGTAATGGTATTGAGGTTTCCAAAAGAATGTTATCCTTAAGAAATGGTGGGAAGGCTGTGGGGGGCAGGGGTTTGCCAGACGATCTTAAATATCAGGGTAAGGGGTGTGGTGAGCCACGACTTTTTATTTTATTTTATTTTATTTTATTTTATTTTACTTTATTTTATTTTATAATGTTTATTTATTTTTGAGAGAGGGAGGGAGGGGCAGAGAGAGAAGGAGACACAGAATCTGAAGCAGGCTCCAGGCTCCGAGCTGTCAGCACAGAGCCCGATGTGGGGCTCGATCTCATGTGAGATTATGACCTGAGCCAAAATTGGATGCTTAACCAACTGAGCCACTCAGTTGCCCTGAGCCATGACTTTTTAAAATAAACTTCTCATTTTAGAATAATTCTAGATTTACAGAAAAGTTGCAAGGTAGTACTGAGAGTACCAGAATATCCTTTACTCAGTTTCCCCTGATGGTAATATCTTCAAGGGACCCACAGTTGCTAAAGCAAGAGTATAACAAAGTCAGACACGCATTTCAGAAAAGTTGCTGTAGAGGTTGTGAGGAGGAGGAATTGGAGGGAGAGAGATTTGGGGCCAGCAGACTAATGAGGGGGATGTTAGAGCCATCCAGTGGGTTGTCATGCAGTCAGGACAAAGTGTGATAAGGAGGGTATGGATGTGAGAAAATTTCTTTGAATGCTCTAGAAGAGGAAAAACCAAGAGCACAGTCAGGAGCTGCAGGGCCTGGACTGGGCACCCCTCTGTCTGAGGCATTTGCCAAGAAGCTTTCCATGTTATTGGACTAGCATCTCTCACCAGGAATCTCCATGGAGAGCTCAACAGGCTGGCAGGTCTGGGGGGGTTCAGATGTACGTGCAAAGCCCAGGGAGGACAGGCAGTGGCCAGAACTCCTTCCCACTACCCTGGGCTCAAGTTCTGTCCACTGTTCTAGCTCAAGAGGTGGCTGATAGGGCTATTTATTCTTAGTGACAGGTTAGATCTGCTCAGCTTCCTGGCCTCATTCAAGGAAATGGACCCAGATGAGATGAGAGCAATTGATGCAGAGTCATCCCAAACCTAGGATGTTATTAATTTGTACCGAGTATGATATGATCGTTAAGTACACGGATCATGGCACCAAGTGGATTGGGTTCAAATCCCATCTTTACCACTTACCAACTGCATAACCTTAGGCAGGTTATTTAACCTCTCTATGCCTCAATTTTCCAATCTGTAAGACAGAGAAAATAATAGTATCTGCCTCATAAGGATGATGTAAGAATTAAATGAGATCATTAATATATGACAAGAGTATATAACAGCTCATAGGATATATTAGGTCTTATAGATTTAATTTGTTTGATTAATATGTTTAAATGTTTCAATTAATGATTAATAATACTGCTATTATTTCCATTTTTCCATTAGTATGAGCAGATACTAATTCAGAAGCACTTTGAAAAACCCTCTCCGTGACCAAACAGCTTCTGTATTTGTTAATTGTCCCACCTAATATGTCAATATTTACACTAAGTGGTTAAAAAAAAAAGTTAAAGCAACAGTTGCACACAAGGTTAGCTCTAGGTAGAGAGCTGTTTGGCAGCAAGAAACAGAAATGCACCCAAGCCAACTTAATAAATGGTTGCTTATATTGGAAGGGCATAGGGGAAACTCGCTGAACCTCATTCCAGCAAGTAAAGTCGATATGCTACAGAACTAGAAAATCATCAGACAACAACTCCCCACGTTGTTCTCTCATGGGGCCTCATGATTTCTTGCCTCTACATTTTTCTGCATATCTACTCCACTCTTCTCTAAGGAAACCAGCTTTCTCTGTTTCCACATACACAATAATGGCTATCTCCCAATACATGCAAAGTAAGAAAAAATCTGATTGGCCTAGGGAGTAGGCATACATTCCTTTCCTACTCCCACCTAATCTCCATGACCAGTGGATAGGATTGAGGGATACAGAGGGATCCTCCTCTGGAAGAAAATATGCATGGGAAGAATGTGAAAGGCATCTCTAGAAAATTGTCCTCTTTCCTGAAATTAAATAAAACAGATGATTACTGAAAAAATATTTGTCAACATTGGTGGGATTTAATATTTGAATGTAGAAGATAAACCGAGAAATTTACCTGGAGCCCTAGAAACACCCTTTTCCCTGGTGGCTTGCCTGAGCCCAGCCCCTGCCTGCCTGGTTTCCACTGTTTCTAAGCTCATTTTCCAAAACCCAGAGGTCCCCCAGAAGATCTGATCATGTCAGGAGAAAAAGGGCTCCAGGAACTGTTTCTGGCTATTTAACATAACCCAAGACAGGAGAAAACCTCTCCTAGGCCTATGTCAACAGAACTCCCTCCCAGAATTGTCCGACCTCACAGACAGGGCCTAAGGTGAAGGTGGATGGCCAGGCTTGGAGAAAGAACCTATTCTTCTAGAAGCAGCCGTCCATCCTTTGTATTAGCTACACTTTGCAGTGTTCCCCAACTTTGCATTCACTAGATGTTCACAGAGATCCTGCAGAGCTGAAATTTTTGTCCCCATTACCCAGCTAAGAAAATTGAGGTTAGATGAGGCAAAGTGACTTGTCCAAGGTCACACCGTTAGCTGTTGATCTGAGACTGGAACCTAGGCTTATCGGACTCCCAGCCAGAATTCCACTGTATTGCTCTGGCTGACAATGGTTTGGGGAGCAAGATTGTAATCTG